>NC_143583.1:183552024-184262527 GCF_048544385.1 Mastigoproctus giganteus | reverse complement strand
TTATGTGTGAGGGAATGTTTTCTTGGCACACGTTGGGTCCATTGATACCCATAGATTCACGTCTGAATGCCACATCGTACCTAAACATCACTGCTGACCAAGTGCATCCGTTCATGTTGACAGTTTATCCTCAGTCAGATGGTTACTTCCAGCAAGATAATGCGCCGGTGCACAATGCCCGAATCACTATGGAATGGTTCCAGGAACGTGACAATGACTTTTCTTTGCTGCAGTGGCCCGCTCAGTCTGCGGACCTCAATCCTATTGAGCATCTTTGGGAATGAGCTGCAAAGGGTTGTTCGCTGCAGGCGAACAACCCTTTGCAGCTCATTCCCAAAGATGCTCAATGTTCCTAAAAACTAAATAACAAACAAACAAACGACCTCCGTCGTTTGTTTGTTTGTTATTTAGTTTTTAGGAACATTAGCAACTAAGGCCATATTGCTCCGGGGATATGCAGTGGTCATTCCCTGACCTTTCCGCATCCTCCGTATTTGGTGGTCACGGGCTCGAACCCGGTCTAATCAAGAAGCGTGTGCTACGCAGTGCTGCTCCTGCCCATCTGGCTAACACCTCCGTCGAATCTCAAGGAACTGCGTGACACACTCATGTCTGCATGGTACTCCATTCCTGCACAACGTTTTCAGCATCTTGTTCAATCCATGCCTAGATGAGTTCAGACTGTTTGAAGGCTAAAGTAGGCTCAACACGCTACTAGGTAGGGGTACCTAATAAAGTGGCAATACAGTGTATATACTTTATACCTTCAACTTTTTTTTTTTATGTCCTAGCCGCCGAAATCTCAAGAAATTAAGCGGCAGGACCTGCCAGAGTAACTTAAGTCTACTGGGTTCCTGGTCTGTTTCCACGGGGCGAAAGTGGGGCAATGTTGGGCCTCAGCAGGGGTCCAGCGGCTAAATGAACAGATCAACAACGGTACACAACACCACACAAATACAATTCCCACATACTTTTAAATCTCTGGCTTTTTCAGTCAACTGATTCACCCACAATGTAAACTATATGGAGATGGGGGAAACCCCTGGTGCCGTTTGACCCAAAACACACTTCACTTCATACACAATTTACATACATTCATATACACTGAGTGATCACTGAATTATAACCACCCCTATGAAAACTGAATGCGACCCGTTGACCACGTGAGGTACGAGAGTGCGCGGTTAGTCGCTCCGCTATGATCTGTAGACCTACGTATCATAGATAAGGTGTCAGTGGTTCGGTAGGTAGTAAAATTCCGAGCGTGATGGGTAAAAGGAAGGATTTATCGGACTTTAATAAAGGACAGATTGTGGGAGCTCGACGAGCTAGCGCCTCGATTTCCCAAACGGCTGAACTGGTGGGGCGCTCGAGAGGCGCCGTTGTTAAAGTGTACCAAGACTGGCATTAAAAATGGTCAAACAACGACCCGACTGCAAAACTGCAACGCTCAGCGAAAGGTTGATGTTAGAGGTGAGCGCCGGGTGTGACGACTCGTACAGGCGAACAGGCGCAGCACTGTTGAAGAGTTGACTAACCAATGCAACATGGGGCAATCCAGAACAATATCTGGCATGACCACGCGTCGCACGCTCGCACGTATGGGATATACCAGCAGATGACCCCTACGGCATCGTCTCCTAACCAAGGTTCATCGGCATAAAAGACTTGCCTGGTGCAAAGAGCATGCAAGTTGGACATTAGAAGACTGGAAGAAGGTGTGCTGGTCGGATGAGTCACGTTATTTACTCCAAACAGTGGATGGTCGTGTACAGATTTGGCGTCAACAACATGAGGCTTTTCATCCATCATGCATGATATCAAAAGTGCAGGCCGATGGAGGCGGATGGAGGCCGATGGGACATGTTTCACTGGCAGGAACTTGAACCCCTGATGCATGTGGAACAACGTATCAGTGATCTCCGCCAGAAGAAGAAAGTGTATCTACCCCTGGTGCATGTAGAACAACGTATCAGTAGTCTCCGCTATCGTCAACTGCTTGCTGACTGTGTACACACCGCTACGTTACAATTTTTCCCGAATGGCAATGGTGTCTGCCAAGATGACAATGTACCGAGCCATCGGGCACTTGATGTGCAGGAATGGTTTGAGGAACACAGTTCTGACTTCCAGCATATCGATTGGCCACCGAACTCCCTCGATATCAATCCCATAGAGCACTTGTGGGACACTATGGAAAGCCATATCAGGCGTCTGAATACATTAATCATCTCCATACCTGCATTGCTAGCCGCATTACACACAGCTTGGTTGGCCATACCTTCCGAATGCTTCCGACATCTTGTTGAATCAATGCCACGTCGGATAGCTGCTGTACTGAGGGTTATTGCACAAAAGGAACCACCCCGGGACGGCTAAGTGCCAGGAGGGTGCTAATTACATAGCAGGGTACGAGATACTATTATTATTATTATCATCAGTTTATTCAACAAACACCCCTGTACAGAAATTTTCAAGGAGGGTTGCGCATACATACATCCAAATACACTTATTAGAGTGTAACATAGGATTAAATATCAGCAAATACATAAGATATATAAACATAGAGGAAGAATTACTTACATACAGAAATCATGCATTCACAGAAAAATTACAAAACAATATATGTACATAGAAAAATTACAAAATTACAAAACAATGTACATACATAGAAAAATGACATCGTCATTTACACTATGAATTGGTCCTCATTTTTATTCTCTGAACAAAAGGAATACCCTCAGTCCTATAAGAATCTTTTGGAATATAATATATCGTTCATTTAAGATTTTTATGAGTTCGAGGGCACTTGAAGTCTTTCTTCAATTACGTTCTTCATCATATCTATAGTTTCGTATACAGATCCGCTGCAACGAGCTTCCTGTAAGTTTTCTCGTGGCAGTACCTGTCCGGGTCTATTTTGAGGTCTCTAAACAACTCCAGAGTATTGGCAGGAAACATCCGCTTTAATCCGTCCGTGTGGTGGAGAGCGCTTCGGAGACTATGAGGGTTGTGGAGGACGGGGCCTAACTACAAGATTTTAAATTTGAGGGGCATCTAAACTCCCAGTGAGAAGTTGTGCTAGAGTGCAGATGTTACGTATTGTGATCATCTGAATCCACGGAGCTGTGTTCAAGTTTGCGTACAGTATGGATTTCGAAATTGTGAAGGGCTTCCCGGCGATCCTATTTAACCACCGGAGCAACCAGTATTCCAGGCTGAGAAATTTCCTGATATAAGTATTTGGAGCAGAGGACCAAATTGTCGGAGCATATAAGGATACAGGAACGATACATCTTTGGATATATTGGGTCAGTAGCTGCTGGTTTCGAATCCCAGTTATTTCCTGTCTTACAGCCCATATGGCGGCGAGAATTTTTGTTCTCTTGTTCTGCAAGTGCCTTTGGAAGGTAAGGCCCTCGTCCCACGTCACTCCTAGGTCAGTGTATGAGTTGACTTTCTTAATCTATGCTCCATTAATAGATAATTTGATTTCATTTTTTATCTTCTTATTAGTTATTGTTAGTTGTGCTGACTTGTCTGAGTTTAGACACAAACCGATTTTGCGTAGGTATGTCTCCAGTTCATATAGCTTAGCGTCGGCATGGAAATTGACGTCGGACACCTGAGATCCTTCGTTAGAAACAACAAAATACTTAATATCATCGGCGTAGGAAATAAAATTCTGATTTCGCGCCAGAAAAGGCTCTAGGGCGGCAGCAAACAGCAAAGCTGATAAAACTCCTCCCTGAGGGATGCCCCAAGTGAGGGTATATTCTGCACGGAATTCTTGGTGTTGTACAATGACGTACAATGTACAATACTACGGGCAGTGGGTTACATATACTGAACACGTAGTCTCGTCCCGAAATATTATTAGATACAGAATAATTCTGTATACATATTATGCAAATCATATATTTACAAATCAGTAATCCCATATATAAATTATATATTTACAAAACTGTTAGTGAAGGTATCCAGTCCATAGCTTATCAAATATTATTTTTCTTAAAGTAGAAAGTTTCCCTTATGATGCATTAGACTCATGTTTCTTTTACTCAACTCTTTGGTATTTTGTCACATTACAGCTAATTTATATTTCAGTAAGTCTATAAGAATTCTGGAAGTTCGCTTTCCGATATGTAGCATCCATACTGACATCGAATTACCGTCTACGTGAATGCAGTGTGTACCTATATACTTTCCACGCGATTGGTTCGTCCACTAGCGAGAGGGGTGACAGCGTCGCGTTATCCGGGAAAACCAGGTATCCCATGAATTCTGTCCTTTCAGTGTATAAAGATGCAAGAAGGAAGATTAGAAACAAGGGCCACAATGCTGATTTCTGAAGGAGTCCACTTGCTACACGGTTCACTTCTGCAATCTTATTTTGCAACCTACTCTGCAGTGCATTCTGAAACCCTGCAGTATTCTAATTTGTCTTTAACCAGCGTGTAGTTGATTGCTGGAACAAACTTCCATCTGTCCTTGTGGAAGTTGATAGCTTAAATAAATTTAACGATAACTTTTTTTTTTTGGCTGATGCTGTATGTATAAGCTTGCTTTCTTGCATCGTATAAATGCCTCTGCTAATGCTAACTCATTTACGGCTATCTTCTGTCTCTTATCACTTAGCCAGCCAGAGTTGGGCATTTTCGAATAAAAATTAATCCTTATAATTCAATTATTTATTTATTCATTATTGGAGTTCGTTGGAGAAGGCTATATAAGAATAAGAATTATTCTTATTCATTATCCTTTTCCAGTACTGCGCCAACCTTGCAGATTTTGCAGGTGGTGGTGGGGGGGGGGGAGGTTCCTCGCGGTGAAAGCAGGCTTTCGTGTTAAACATTTATAATTATAAATGTTTAACCGAAAACGTACAGCATTATTAACAAGGTGATTGTTTTAATAGTTTAATTTTTGATTATTTATGCATATATATTCCTCTTTTTATAATTTGAAGCCCACTGCCTCTTTCGCGCGACCTCGTATCTGTGAACTGGGGAAACATAAATAAATAAATAAATTCTTTATTGCTGATAAGAACAGAACATGTACTAGAGAGACAATACTCATCACGGCGACATGGCCAGGAGTTTTACATTATAAATGAGATTAATTGGCAAAAAAAAAATTTACCGTTACCTGGGAAATTATGAGTTACACAAAATTAAACATGTAAAAATTAAATTATAATAATGAAAATATGAGGAACTGAACGTCATATGGAGGAAATTATCCCAGTTCCACAGATGTAATCCACTCGAGGAGCATGTGACGGTATTTGTAGTCGGTAGCCAATTTCTGAAGGTCGACTCCAAGACGTAGCAGTGCCTGAATTTTGGGGAGTGCCTGGGCAGGTAGGAACCGACTACACAGTTTCAACCGATTGTATTTGAGGATTAGTGTGGGCTCTGACCTCAAGGATGGCGGAGGATTGTGCCACTGACAGAAATCCCAGATGGTTGGGGCGTTTATCACTCCTGTGTACATTTTTACTGTAGTCATTAAACGTCTGCTGTCAATTAACCTCGGGAGCCTGGGTACATTTAGCTGCTCAGCCATGTCAGTTCTCCGTCGAACGGATCGGCGATGCTTATTTGTGACCCATTTCAGGGTCCAGTATTCACACGAGAACACCGGTTTTTGAAGCGAGGGCGACGCAGATGCCCAAATTTCAGCAGCGTATAAAATAGCCGGATAAACAGTGGCTTGAAGATATCTGGTAGTGGTTGCGGCATCGTTGGAATGAAGTAAGTGTTGTTTCACTCTCCAGCGTAGGGTGTTAAATCGCTTAAGGAGGTATTCTGTGTGAACATTAAATTTCAGCTTTTGATCGAAATAGACACAGAGATCCTTATGGCAGGTAACCACTGGGATGAGAGTACCTAAAACTGAAGGTTGAATTATTGTTGGTTACTCTTTCAATGAGTAAATCATTATTGCAGATTTTGAAGGGTTAAGGTTTAATCCAAACAACTTCAAGTAAGTTGAAAGGGCAGTCAAGTTCTCTGTGATGGAAGACGTAATTGCCATTGGGTTTGCAGACAGTGGGATTAAGGTAAGACACTTTATATCGTCGGCATATATTAGAGCATCATCACGAGGACTCATGAAAGGAATCAGAATGGCTGAGAAGAGAAGGCCAGACAGGACACCACCTTGTGGGCCTCCTGCATTGATTTTTCTTGTAAAGTGGGTCTTCTTCAAAGTGAGATGGACACTTCTGTTCCTAAAAAAGGCGGTGAGGAAAGCTAGTAAAGAATGTGCCATTAATCCTGAAGAAGAATTGCAGAAGCCTAAGAAGGGCTGTGATGTCTAGGCTGTCAAAAGCAGCTTCAATATCGGCGTACACTATCGCTATTCGGATTTAGTTTCGAATGCTTGAAGAAATGATGTCTGTGCGGCCATGAGGTTTGTTATGGTGGATCTATTTTCGACTGCGAAATGGAACTATTTCGGCTTCTGTGGCGTCAGCTGTTTGTTTAATACTGGAAGGAGTACCTTTTCTAGAAGTTTGAGGAGGGTGGAAGAAGTTGAGATTGGTCTGAAATCTTTTAGGCTTGTTAGCGCTTTAACCTTAGGCAGTGGCCTCACAGAGTATTCATTCCATTGAGCAGGGAAAAATCGTGTAGAAAGAACAGAGTTGTAGATTGAGAGTAATGCATCTAGGATATAGGGGCTAAGGCATTTAATTATGAAATGAGGTATCTTATCACGGCCTGCGGTACTAGATGGACGCAGGGAGTTAATAGCATATATCAGTTGCTGTCTTGTGATGGAAATTATGGAAAGTCAGTAGGAGCAAATTGAGAGTTTTGGAGAGGAATTTCAGCAGAAATGGAATTGGTTTGGAATCTTGAATTGTAGTCCATCCAGTTTTCTAGATCAAGATTTGAATTAATGCGACTGTGTCTTGATGAGTATGGCGCTTTTCCTTTAGACAAGGTAGCATCGGTGTATCTCTTTATTGCTGATGCCTTGAGTCTGTTGAACATAGCTCTTGCTCTGGAGTATGGGATTCGATCTTGGGTTGTGCCAGAGATTTTCCACTGCCTGTGAAGGTACTGCTTGTTGTGGAAACTGCGCGCTAGATCTTTGTTCCACCAAGCTCTAGTTCTTGGAGAAAATTGTACAGTTTTGGCTTACGCATTTTGGCTTATCCATCTTGTGATTAGATCAACTGCGAGGATTGGGTCACATCCATCAAGCACATGCCATGGAATAGACTGCGCAGCCTCGAGGCACTTTTTTGGATCCAGAAAATTCGGAGAGAATATGATTTTCTTTTCAACACTATTATGGCAATTGAAGCTGGACAAAGGCAGAACAAGAAGTAATGCAATTGGGTCGTGATCTGAATTGAAGGACGTTTCTGGTGGAATGTCGACTCTGCAAATTCCAGAACATAGAATCAAGTCAAGGCGATTGGTGCCTCTCGTTGGCTCCTCATTGATAATCATAAACTTTAATGGAGAGAGACTGTTCATTAGTCGTTGAAGGAGAGGGCTCAGGTGGGGTGGAAATTTAAAATCGCCGCAAAGAATGTGCGTAGCAGAAGGGCGTAACTTACTCATTATCCAGCCGGTAGCATCGTCAATTGTTGCAATATCTGGAGTTGGGGGTATGTAGATTGCCGCCAAATCTATTAAACAGGCATTAAACTTCACAGTCACGAACAGATCGTGACTGTGACTGTGAACAAATAAAAACATAAAATAAGGAGTTGCTAGACGTGACGTGCACAAATTTCAGGTTGGATCTTTAAAAGTCCAAGTGGATCGTCCCAGAACATAATGAGGATCTCATTAACAGTTTAATGCCTTCATATGCAACCTTTTCTAGCATATAAGCAAAACTAACACCCCACGTTAAAACACGTTCCCAACGTCATCGCACCTGTTACCTTGTTAAACAAGTACATAATGTCTGTCACAATAGAAAGCCAGAGATTTTGTGGCTTCATTCCAGGCTTTCTTCAGTTTTCCATATACAAATAGAGGCTTATAGAGAAGAACAACAGTTAGAATACCCAAAAGAATTTTTTCTGCTTTCATTTTTACTCTACCCATAATGAATTTATAATGACTGACAATGGGAAATAAAAAAATAAACGTACAAAGTGATATCCAGAGAGAGAGAGAGAGAGAGAGGGGGGAAAAACGCAATTTCGAATACTTTAAAATGGACTGGCTGCTCTGAGATAACGTAAGGGCGCAAATTCGAACATTGTGAAATCAAATTTGTACGCTTCTACAAAAAGTGCACGGCCGGTAGCGAATCTATTATACCGCCAAGTCGGGGTTGGGAAGAGTCTAAGTCAGGGGAGTCAGTTGGTTGGGTATGATTGCTAAAGGTCACGTGGCGAAGAAGGTTCGGCAATTTGGAGGAGGGTCTCAGAATTTATAGTGTCGCTTCAGTGCACGATCCACTGTTAATTGTTGTGGGGGGTAAAAATCGGCTGCAACAAAAGAGACAATTAAATTCTTCTGGCCTCAGCAAGTTCAGAATATAAAAACGGAAAATTTTAAAAATTCTCGCTTCTTTTTGATGGGGACTGTAAACAGCCATTCCTGTTTAACAGGGGTAGCTGTTTACTACAAATATGCGGAAAATCTCTCTGCTATTTAAATTATTCAAGGAGTATTCCATTTGAGAGTTGTGAGTGTGAATAATTTGCTACATTCCGGGTCGACAAATTAAAAACAGCAAAACATGAACCTTAGAGGTATACGCTCTGGCTGTCTACTCCCTTGAACAGCATAAAGTGCCAACCAGGATTAAAAAATAAACCGGCCAACCCTCTTTTAAGAACTGAAGTTTTATTTTATTTATTTAGTAATTCGTGTCATTCCTGAAATGAAAGTTAATAAAGATCATCGACCACCGATATTCAAGCACGATTATCAGGAGAAGTATTTCATATCAGGTGGCGTTATCAGTTTATCACCTTGGAAACAACTCCCAACAGTTTATCAAAGCGTTCGCAACCTACCTTTGTTATGCGATAATCTGCATTGATGTGTGTTCACTGAACCGACTTTCTTCCAATATTGGCCAACATAATATAATAGTGCTTCTCGACTCACCATAACTTATCTCTTTGCCCGCTCTCCCTCCCCCTCCTACAAGAGATACCAAAATGAAATCTGGTGACAAGCAAAGACTATTGCGCCATATGTGCGAGCTGTTAGTATGGTACACATTGCTCGTTTCTGGGTGGGAGAACAGTTTATTTTATTCTGTTAATGTTAGCGTATAATCATGCAGTGTTTACTCTCAGTTTCTATTAATATTTTGGTTACGTGCCAGACCATTAATGGCTTAACGAATGTGTAAGTATTTAGGGTGACTCTGTGGTTATTTTGATATTATAAGTTGGATAATCGAGGCTAGTTGTAAACTTAGTGTTTCTACATAGCTATAACAGAAAATTTGCTTTAACGAAAAGAGTACGATGCCAATTTTTCCCAAAATTTCTCTCAGTAGAAAAAGGAGTAATCAATCAAAAGAAGAGAAGAATCAGAGAACGAACTTCTATTTGAACAATGATAGTCCAGATAGTCCTAACGATTCGCTGCACTGCAACGGACCATCGGCGTTACAAGAGTCAAGTTCCAACAGATTAGCCACAGAAGGCGCAACATTCACTTCTGAGAATAATGAACGCCAAGATCAGATTTCGGCCACAAAGAAAGGTGTCGCACAAGAGGAGGACACAGTTCAAGTTCAAGGTAGGAGGTGCAGTTTAAGAAATGAATTGGAACATGACTGTTTATCGAAAACCAAAGGGACTAACACTAACAGCGAATCGAAATTCCAGCAATCTTTACCAATCCATGGATCGGTTACTACAGGCGATAATGAAATGAAAGAAATTCAAAGCTGGAAAAAGGTAGAAGACGACACCGAAATTTTCGTTTTCGACGAAGTGGACCGTTATGTAGACAATAAATCGGTTTTTGAAGGCAAAGTTTTTTCCAAGGACAGCACTGTGAATTCTGTGGTGGGCAAAAATCTTCCATGCCGACAAGAGGAAAAACAAGAAAACATGTTCAAAATGATAATTAACAAGGAACTAGTCAGTGATGGACTTCATTTTCAAGAAGTGAATGAATTTAAGGATTCTTGCAATTCAAAACAATCGTCATCCAATAAAGAAGACAGATCTACAAGACTAGATGAACATAAAGAAGGGAAAGGACCTAAAAATACTTCATTTTCAGCAGATAATCAAGCAAATGAAAAGATAGATTTAGTTTCCAATGAAGAAACATATACAGAATCTTTACGTGCCGAAAGCCCTTCATCCAAGCCGTCACAATTATTAGATGAAAAGGAATCCATGGACAGACTGAAATATTCTTCTGAAATTTTGCCAATAGTTTTAAATGGTGTGATGGAGGACGATGGATCAGAACAAGAGTCTAAAGGTTATGAAACAATAAAGGAATTACCTGAAAATAAAAAGATTTGTGATTTACAAGATGGAGAGTTATCAGATCCAGGAGGAGCTTCAAATGGGTTGTTTGATTTATTCTTACAAGAATTAGTGTTATCAGAAGCAATCGAGATTGTAATAAGCACCAGTGAGAGTCGTTTTAATGAATCTGAAAGTTTAACACTATTAGACGATCAAGAGGAGAAAAAGGAAAAATTCAAAAAGATAACGGAAGGAATTATTTTTAAAGAAACAACAGACAACTGCCAGTCGGATTCTCTTACTGATATAAAGATGTTAGATGACAATATCAGGGAATGTAAGAACCACGAAGATGTTGTTGTCAGTGAATCTTATTTAAAAAGTAACGAAGTACCTGAAAAGAAAGATTCACTTTCAGTAACTGATGAAACAGTTACAGAAGGAATAGGAAAATTAGAACTAAACAACAAAATATTAGAAATGGAGAAAGACAGCGGAATTTTGAAAAATGAGCTTCCTTTAATACCTAAAACTCTTCAGAATGGCAAAGAAAGTGGATTCAAAGTTGATACTGCGCCCTCTCCTCCAGACATCAAACTTCTTAAAGACGATACTGATATAATTAAATTTCCAGAATCAGTAATTAGTGATTTTTTTAGGATGAATAATAGCAAAAATGAAATTGAGCATTTCTCTTCATTAGACAACGAAACAGATCATTATGCTAAAATTACCAAGCGTTCTTCGCCAAGTAACAAACTTCTTGAAGAAAGTAAAAGAAAGGAAGCTGGAACAGAAATCGAAGTGAAATCCTCTGAAATAAATGAAACACAAGCTATTGTTTTGAATGAGAACACGAATCGAACAGCAAATATTGAAAGGAGTAAGTCTGAGGCAGTAATAACAAAACCTGAAAGCGATGGCTTGTCTCACTGTTGTTCAGATCCTAAATTAATTACAACAGTCCTTAGGGAGCACATACAATCCGACAATCAAGAGGAGAAAAAAGAAAAATTCAATGAAATAGTAGAGAGAATTACTACCGGAGAAATAAAAGACAACTGCCAGTCGGATACTCTCACCGACATGAAAATCTTAGATGATAATATTAGTGAAAGTAAGAACGACAAAAGCATTGCTGTCAACGACTCTCATTTGAAAAGTAACAACGTACCTGAAGAGAATGCGTCACTTGCAGCAACTGACGAAACAATTACAGAAAGAGTAGGAAAATCCGAACTAAATAACAACAAAATACAAGAAAAGGAGAGAGACGGTGAAATTTTCGAAAGAGATTTAATATCTATACTTTCCCAGGAAGGTAGCGATCAAGAAAGTGGAGCCGAAGTTGATACTACATCATCCTCTGCAGAAAATGGAAAAACTCTGGATCTGGAAAACAACACTATGCAGGAAAAATATAACGAAATAAAGCCAGCAATCTGCAACTCCAATTACCAACCTACCTTTCCGCCGTCTATGGAATCAGCAAACGCAGAACAGGAGGGTTGCATGAGAAAAAGAGATACGTGGAAAGTGGGATACTTGGAAGTAAAACTCCCTCCTAGGTCCAGGGGACGTGGAAAATTGAGGGTATGTATATACATAATTAATATAAAAATAATATAAGTAAATAAAGTAAATTAACTGTATTAATAAGATCAGCTGTGAGTATGAAGTAACTGCATGTTTCATAACCCATTTCCACATTTAGATACATGTGGAAATGGGTTATGAAATGCACTTTGCATGCACAAAGCAGCTTGAGAGTAAAATATAAATTAAAAATTAGAAATGAAACTATGTCTGAGTATGGTAGGTTGAAGTGTTCGTTGTACAGGAAGCAGGCCACAAAAAATAAAGTAATACATATAAGAAACTCGAAAAATAATATTCGTGTTATCATTTTATATATTCAGCCATTTTCAAACTTCATTTATAGTGGAATGTAACAATCAAAATGAAAAGTACCAAAAATATTTTTGTCCTTCTTCATTAAAACCATGCTCAGCTATTATGCTGTTATTGATAGGTTGTCTCATGGCTAGTAGGTTCCCCCTATAATAATTAAACGAAATCCTTTAGTGGATGAGAAACAATAAGCAATCAATAAGTGACAGGACCTTTTTAACAATTCAGAGACTGAAAAGACTTCAGAGGAAGTTTTTAATGAGTAGGAAACTCTTCTAGCTTCGACTGTATCGAGAATAAACAGTAAATTATTTATTTAATTCCTGCCCATAATAGATTGATACTAAATTGTTGCTGGTGCCTTGACTTGCTGGTTGCATGTGGATTCCCTTCTGACCAGTAATAAGTGTTGTGAAAATTGATCAAGCCATTTCTTGTGAAGTTGGCCTCATCAAAAAACAGCATCAAAAGTGGATTGCGAGTACACTGCTGCATGCACAAAGTACAAAAAGCCTCTGATTCACTTGGATTTTCCAAGTGATTCAGAGCCCGCTTCTCCAACCTAAGAGTTCTGATGATAATCGATTGCTCGTTTATTCTCTGATAGGTCTTCTTATCTGGCAGATGACGACTCAGATACCTTTCCGCGTAAGTCTCGTTGTGGCTGCATTACTTTTGGAAAGTCTACACACACACACACGAGATTGTAAGGTTCCGTCTGTCATTTTTCTTAAGTTTTTTGTAATTGCTTTTTTCATCCCTGATCTGCACTTTAAACCTGATTTTAATGTAGAAAGTTATTTACAAACAGTAAAATAACATTTCAAACAAATTCAGATTATGTTCAACAGAACAATAATTAACTTTGATGCCAACCTAGCTATGCTGTGGCAATGTGGTTTGCTTACCGAAAGACTAACAATCTTTTTTACCAGATTATTTTTGAAACCAAAAGGGGGGGATATAACTTGGATACACGGCTTTCGGACATATATTTATAAAACTTTCTCTTTTTTTTTTTTATTGTTTTCGGGCCCTAAATCGATCCTGAAAGTACAGTTCACATGTTGTGTACCGTATATATTACATATACATTTTATTACTAGAATGGAAGAATTATACTTGTAGAGTTTAATTGTCATTATGGAACTTAAGAGTAAAGTAAAAAGCACAAAAAAAAAAAAAAGAGAAATTTGGATACGCATATAAATCTTCAAGCTCAAAAAAAAGGCAGCTAAATAAGAATGCATAGCAAAATACACTGAGTGGAGAGAAATCGCGGGATGCCGACCTAGTAACGGGTAGGCCCACCTTTCACCCGGATAAGGGCAGTCACACAGCGAGGCATCCACTAGTTTACGAAAGCGTTCCACAGGTATTTCCGTTCATGATTGCTGCACTGCTGTACATAAATCCGTCACATTCCTGGGTGGAGAATGCAAAGCTGGAACAGACCTTTTCACAGCATCCCAAAGATGCTCAACAGGGTTCATGTCCGGTGAACGGGGAGGCCATTCCATGGTGGTAAAATCTGCGGAATGCTCTTCGAACCATGTTCTAGTCACCACGGTTCTGTGAGGAGGCGCACTGTCCTGCTGGAAGAGTCCATTTCCCTCTGAGTGCACGATGATCATGTAGGGATGCAGATGGTCTGCAAGGATGGATGGGCACGTAACCTGGGACCGGGCCTGATTTGGCGTTCCTAGCTACGCTCTCTTGCGTTGTCCTTTGTCTCACTCCCCGGGGGGGAGGTAACCCCTGGTCTCCTCTCACCATCGCCTCCCCTCTTTTCGCTCTGGTGGGGCATGGGCCTGCTCCACTGAATAGGGGGTCATCTTCTCTATGGACCCCATATCTCTGCCTTTTACCCCCAGCCATCAGTCTCCCCTCCCCTCTAACTTACAACTGCTAGCGTTCGAATCATTGTTAAATTGCTTGAGCCCTACACCCAAAAACTTAATGACATCAAATCGCATAACTAGTACTCACTCCTTTTGGCTGACCCCTATCTATAGCGTGTTTTTTTCTTTAGGTCCTAGACACTGAAATCTCGGAAAATTAGGTGGCAAGACCTGCCAGAGTAAATATCTATATAATACTGGTGTACCTGGTCTGCCTCCACGGGGCGGAGTGGGGCAACGTTGGGTCCCATTAGGGGCCCAGCGGCCAAATGACCACAGGAACAACGGTACACGACACTACATATATACAAGATCCATACACCTATAAAACTCTGGCATTGACAGTGTTCTGTTTCACACCCACAATGTATACTACGCGGAGTTGGGGGGGAACCCTTGGTGCCGTTCAACACTAAACACAGTCTACACTCTTAATAAAAAAAAAAAAAAAACCCTGGACCGTTCAGAGATGTGTGTAAACGTACCAGACGTCACAACGCTGAACACGACCCAGACTATTACCGACCGTCCACCTGCCTGAACAGTTCCTTGTTGACATGACGAGTGCATAGCTTCCAGATACGCACCTTTCCGTCCGCTCAAAATAACTAGAAACGGGACTCATCGAACCAGGAGTCCCGTCTCCAATCATCCAAGGTCCAGTGCCGATGTTCTTTCGCCAAGTTGAGGCGTAGAGTCCTGTGTCGTGGTGTTAGCAATGGGACTCTGGTGGGTCGGCGGCTCCCATAACCTATTGCGGCTAATGACCGCCTGATGGTCTTGGTGGAGACGTTTCTGGCATCTCCCTCGTTGAAGTCGGCGGTGATTTGTGCCACTGTCGTGCTCCGGTTGGCTGAAACAATGCGAGACAGACATCGACGGTCCCGTTCATCCACCACCTTTTTCTACCCACAGCGCTGTCCACGATGAGATGTTATTTCGGATGTGGCATATTCCCGATACACTCTTGATTCTGTCGAACGGGGATAGTGCAATTTCTGTACCATCTCCGCGATAGAGTGGCCCATGCGTTGGGCACCCACTATCATCTCTCTTTCAAAGTCGGTTAACTCACGACGTTTAGTCATACTGACACCGAATTACTGTCTACGTGAATGAAGTGAGTGTATCTACAGTATATACCTGCCAAGCGTCCATTAGCGAGAGGGGTGACAACATCGCGTTGCGCAGGAACCAGGTATCCCATGAATTCTGCTCTTTCAGTTATTTCAAACATCACACAATCAGTGTGTTTTCTGCTAAAAAATATAATTCGCACATGCACGCGAATAATATACTACCAAAAAGTATCTAAGTCCATCGCAGTTAACTTTTGATGCTCCTTCCGCTGAAAAAAATAGTTCTGCATTAGGATGGGAATTGACACGAAAAAGACAGCGCAAGTCTGAATTTCGATTATATGATATGCACAAAGTTGTTTCGAAGACAACTTGGGTGATTAAATCATCTATATTTTATTTTAAAATGAAAATGTTACAAGAAAAGATCCAGATTGGAGGACCGAGAAAAGTTCTTCTTCAAACTTAAAGAGCCAAAGTCTGAATAGGATGTTCAGACGTTTTTAACCCCATTAAATTATATTTAATTAAAATTATTAATTAAATTTTAATTAAATCATTTGCATTTTAAATACAGAGAAATGGTACCCCAAATTTTTTTTAAATGTTATTAAATTAAGCTATAAGTATTTTTAAATGTACAGCAAAAGCAAGGTACCGCAAAATTTTTGTAATAGCTATACGGTTTCTGTTGTTGTTGTTGTTGTTGTTGTTTGAGGTTTTACGCGCAACGGCAGCTAAAGGTCATTAGGCGCCAAACAATGGTAGGATATAGTTTCTGAATTTTTTTTTTCTTGTACATGTTGGCACTAATGATATTAAGTGTAGGAAATCTGAAGACAAGTACAGGGCAACGTTGGGAAAAAATCGCGAGTTAGGACTGAACTTAAAAAAAGTGTCTCCAATTCTGCTGAGACACGAGAGTAGGGAGTACATGTTGAGCGTCTTTGTCAATCAATTTGGCCATGGATAGAATGCGCAAGGGGCTCATGGGGTAAAATTTTTCACAACATTGTCTGTGCTGGTTAACAGAAGATACTTTTTTATAGGAATGATATACACTTAAATAGAAGGGGTGCAAGAATATTTGCTGATGCTATCAAGGCAGTGATAGGTAGGTCGGAAACTGCTAGCTTGGGGGGGGAATACACAGACTTATAGATTAACTGAGGATCAGAGGTGAAGGTGATTCTTGCACTGCTTCTATTGGAAAATACAGCAGCCTGGAAAGCAAGGCGTCGGGAATTTCAGACCTTGCTGTGGGTCATCATGGAACCAATAAATACACAGGTTGTGTAAGGGAAACTAAGAGTAAGAACATATGCTTGAACAATTCATTGAAGAGGCCTCTGGAGTCAGGAACTCTATAATTCATCTGTAATGGCTGGTGAGTTTAAGAATATGTTCGTCCGAACGCTACAGTCTATCGCATTCATCCACTCTTTGAAGCCCTTATTCTAAGCAGAGACGAACGATTTAGAGTGGCCCGTCCAATTTCTGGTTCCAATGCACGAGAAGTGGACCGTGCACAGATGCCATAGTTCATGTCGTGGATCTGCTCAGACGTATGTGTTATATAAATTGTCCGATAACCTGTAACCATTATTGCTGATGAAGGCGACCGCTGCTGCTGAAAGCTACTGTGTTAATCGTTTTTAGTGATTTTTAGCGCTTTTAACTTTATATTTTATTGTATTTTATTCTGGTTATACACTATTTATTTATTTTATTTTATTTTAATATACAGTCAGTACGTATACATTTTATTTTATTATAATAAAGGCATTTTATAAATACGAGTCAGTGTTTTTTAACAGCATTACATATGAATTGTGCTTGAACACTAATGCTAGGAGAATTGTAAATAAATTTGATGTATTTGAAGTACTGATTAAGTCATCAAACGCAGACACTGTTAGGGAGAGCGGAGACATGGTGTCGCTGATATATTAGTGATGCTGAATTTGAATATGGAGAGTACAATGTATACAGGAAGGACAGACAGGGCAGGAGGAGTGGAGAGGTTATGCTCTTAGTTAAGAAGCAGGTTAAATCTAAGACAGTGCATCCAGTCAGCATGGGTGACCAGTGCAATACAGTGGGCCAGTAAATCAGAATGTCTCATAAAGGGGGATTTTAATTTTCCAGATGATGACTGGAATTTGTGGATTGGTCACTCACACACTAGCAAGACATTTGTAGATTTCTTGGATGACTGTTTTCTTCAGCAGCATGTCAAGGAGGCAACAAGAGGTAGCAATATGCTTGATCTGGTTATCAGCAGTGATTCTTCATGCATTAAGAATCTGCAGGTAAAAGCCCCACTGGGTGTCAGCCATCACAATGTACTAATATGGAATTTAATTAGGACATAACTACTGTCGAGGGTAAAGTAAAAGGCTTTTGTTTTCGTAAGGGTGATTAAAGTGGTCTCAGACAGTTTTTAAATTCTATGCAGTGGGACTGAGTTATGATATTACCCACACCAAATTATAAATGGGAAGCAATCATATGAGAGAAGTAATCATAGAAGCTACTAGGCTTTTCATACTAAAGAAGAAATACTGTTCAAGGCTTGGACCTAAATGAATGTCAGATGAACCATTGAGACACGTAGCAGAGAAGAAAATTTTCACAAGATGCATATAAACTATCAGGTGATACAGAAGCCTGCAGTATATAAATTATTCTGTAATTAAGTCGCAAAGGAGGTGCAAGCTAAGGCAGATTATGAGAAGTCACTAGCAAAGAACGCAAAGAAAAGTAGCAGCAACTTCTGTGCTTATATTAACAGCATAAGAAAGGGAATCACACTGGGCCACTTAATGTCAATGAGTTAACTGTTAATGACCCTGCTCATGTTGCGGAAAAATTGAATAAGTATTCTGCATCTACATTCACACAGGAGGAATTCTTTAGGGGAGGAGACGACAGAAGTTTATCAAACTCTATAACGGGGAGCTAAATAACTTTGTGATAACTGAAAGGAGAGTGAAAGAGAATTGTTGAAGCTGAACATAAAAAGGCACGTGGGGTGGATGGAATCTATCCAATCATATTAAGGGAGGCAGCAAAGAAGGTAAACAAACCCTTAGCCATAATTATGAGAGCATCCTTGGATTAGTGAGAGGTCCCTATGGACTGGATATGTGCGAATGTATCCCCAATTCATAAATGGGGATGAAGAGGTGACATGAGTAATTAGAGTCCTGTTTGTTTATTTGTTTGTTATTTGGTTTTTAGGAGCATTAGCAACTAAGGCCATATTGCTCCGGGAATATGCGGTGGTCATTCCCTTGACCTTTCCGCATCCTCTGTATTTGGAAGTGACGGGCTCGAACCCCGGTCTAATCAAGAAGCGTGTGCTACGCACTGCTGCTCCTTCCCACACCTGGCTACAGAGGCGCCTAGAGTCCTGTTAGCTTAAAGTCTGTTACAGTGAAAATAATACGGGATCATAGGTTAAAGAAGTAATGCAGGACCATTTGGACAGGAATGCAGTTTTACTGCAGTCACAGTATGGATTTGTTACGGGGCGGTCTTCTCTAATCAACCTGATAGGTTACTATGATGCAGTAACCAAGGAATTGGATGCAAAAATTAATTTTTATATCATATACTTGGATTACACATAAAAGACTGCTCTATAAACATAAACTGGAACAATGTTGCATTAAGAGGAAGTTGCTGCTATGGATAAAGGGATGGTTAAATGGAAGAAGACAGCGAGTAGTTTTCAATGGGCACTGCTCTTCGTGGACTAATGTTATCAATGGAGTTCCACAGATTCAGTGCGTGCTGGACCCATTGATGTTTTCAATATTTTTTAATGATATTAATGAAGGTATATCAGGCTTAATGTCAAAGTTACAGGTGATACAAAGGTTGTCAGGGTGGTTAACCAGAGTAATGACGATACGCTATTGCAACAAAACTACCCATATGCAGTACCTTGCATTGAATAAAGGAACCGCAACAGGTAGGACTAACCTTAACAATAACTTATTAACTGTGTGGAACTACACTCAGGGTAGTATAAAATGAAAAAAACCTGGGGGTAATTGTGCAGTCAGATATGAAATTTTCTGAGCAGTGCAGACGTGTTGCCAGGGCAGCACATGGGGTTTTCTCAATGATATACAGAAACTTTGCTAGTAGAGAAAAGGAGGTGATTATTCCTTTGTACAAGGCCATGGTTAGGCCGCATCTAGAGTATTGTATGCCCATCTGGAGGCCTCGCTATAGGAAGGATGTAGATCTGATGGAACGAGTGCAGAGAAGGGCAACCATATTGACGAAAGGAACAAAAGTGTGCTGTTATCTAGAAAGACTTCAGTTCTGCAAATTGCAGTGTCTGGAGACTAGGCACCTAAGGGATGATCTGATTGAGCTGTTTAAGGCCTTGAATGGATTGAGTAAACTAAATGTGAATAGCATTCTTCCTCTTTCTGACACTACCCACAATGAGGGGACACAAACCTAAGTTGAGGAAGGATGGTTACAGGACAGATGCGCAGAAGGTTGCCTTCAGCTAGCGAGTCGTTGTAAAAGGCTTCCATCTGTTGTGTGTATGTGTGTGTGTGTGTGATCCCCAAGGAGGGGGCGCCTTTCACCTTGGGAACCTCTGCATTAGTCAGGTGCCACCAATCAGTCGGCACGAATTAGTTCAGACTATCCTTGTAAGGGTCCTTTTTCTTGACCTCTATAGCTGCTTAGCTGCGGCGTGTGGTAGGCGTTTGGAAAGGTCCGAGTTTGATTCTTGTCGAAAACTGGAAGAATTTCTCAAGTCCCCTTCTGAACCCTACACCTCCACCCCCAACAAATTTGAATTTGTTTTTTTCTAGGGAGGGGCGATAGTATAATGATGATATATCAAGGGATGGCCGTGGTCTTGTGGTTAGGGCGCTCGGCCACAAGTAAGGGCTTTGAGGGTAAGAGCTCGTAACGAAAAATGCACGTCCCGTTGTGAACTGTGGTGCCGAAAATCTGGCTGCCCTCAATAATTAATTCAATATGGAAAATATTGAATTTGGCCGAAGCCAGAAGAATTTACATATTCTTCCAATGATTTACATATCAATTGCACTAACTTGTACGCTACTTCAATTATAATATAACTATACTTTACTACATGGGAGCTGACGTGGTAAAACAGGATGTTCACAGACCTCCATTACAAAACAAAATCCTTATAGCGTGAATAGGGCAGGACACGATACAAACCTGAACCATCAGGTTTATATCGTGCTTTGGTATCAAGCATTGGTATACATGCTTGCATGTAATTACAAGCCAGTTAGTTTAACTTCTGTTCCGGGTAAAATAATGGAGTCACTGGTTAAAGATGCATTGCAGGATCATCTAGACAAGACTGCAGCAATAATTCAGACACAGCATGGGTTTGTTAAGCGAAAGTCTTGTCTGACAAATTTGATAGGATATTATGATGTGGTTACAAAGGAACTGGATGCAAAATATAATTTTGATATCATATATTTGGATTTCAGGAAAGCCTTTGACACTGTTGCGCATGGAAGACTATTGTACAAATTGGAGCAGAATGGTATTAAGGGTAAGTTGCTACAATGGATAAAAGGATGGTTGAGTGGGAGAAGACAGAGGGTGGTAATTAATGGGTTCTGCTCTTCGTGGACTAATGTTATTAGTGGAATCCCACAGGGTTCGGTGTTGGGTCCTCTGCTGTTTTGTATATTTATCAATGATATTGATGAAGGTACAAATGATGATGAAGGTTTGTATATCAGGCTTAGTGTCAAAGTTTACAGATGATACAAAAGTTGGCAGGATTGTTAATGACAGTAATTGCAGTGTGCTACTGCAACAGGATCTAGATAATTTGGGCAGATGGACTAAGAAGTGGCAACTGAAGTTTAACCTTGACAAATGCAAAGTACTGCATATGGGTAGAAGTAACCCCAGAGAAACGTACCAACTGTGCAGTACTACACTTAAGGTGGTAGAAAATGAAAAAGATCTGGGAATAACTGTGCAGTCAGATATGAAGTTTTCTGAGCAATGCAGACAGGCTGCCAGGGCATGTCATGGGGTTTTGTCAATGATTTATAGGAATTTTGCTAGCAGGGAAAAGGAGGTGATTGTCCCTCTGTATAAGGCAATGGTCAGGCCACGCCTTGAGTACTGCGTACAGGTCTGGAGGCCTCATTTTAGGAAGGATGTAAATTTGCTTGAGCGTGTACAGAGAAGAGCAATAAGATTGGTGAGGGGAATGAAGGGATCCTCTTACCAAGAGAGGCTTAAGTTCTGCAAACTGCAGTGGCTGGAGACTAGGCACTTGCGCGGTGATCTGATTGAGGTGTATAAAGCCTTGAATGGTTTGAGCATGTTCAATGCTGATGAGATTCTTCCTCTTGCTCAGAATAATTGCTTGTGAGGGCATAAATTCAAATTAAGAAAAGACAGATGTAGAATAGATGTGCGGAAATTTGCCTTTAGCCAGCGGGTGGTTAATTGCTGGAACAAGCTTCCATCTGTCGTTGTGGAAGTTGATAGGTTGAATAAATTTAAGGAGGAACTGGACAGGCATTTGGAGGGAATGGTGTGATTTTTTTTTTTTTTTTTTTTTTTTGCTGATGCTGCATAAGCTCATACATTTGCTTTCTTGCATCACATGCCACTACTACTACTACTACGTGGTGTCACACAGATATAAGGAATGCAGAACTGGAATTTGGGGAGTGCAATGTGTACAGAAAGAAGAGACAGGATAGAAAGGGAGGAGGTGTTATGCTGTTAATTAAGAAAAACATAAAATCAAAAGAAGTGCACCCAGTTGATATAGATGAACAGTGCACTGTTGAGTCAGTTTGGTGTGACATAAGCAGTGCGAAAGCAAAAATAAGAGTAGGAGTGTGTTATAGGCCTAAAGACTCGAATGAGTACAATGAACAAATGTATAGAGAAATAGAGTGGGATAGTAAATCAGAATGTCTAATAATGGGGGATTTTAACTTCCCAGATATTGACTGGAACTTGTGGGTTGGTCACTCACACACTAGTAAGACTTTTGTGGATTTATTGGATGATTGTTTTCTGCGGCACATGTTCGAGAGGCAACCAGAGAGAGTAATACTGTACTCTTGATCGGGTTATCAGCAGTGATCATTCGTGTATTAAGAATTTGCAGATAAAGGAACCACTAGGTGGCAGTGATCACAGTGTACTGATCTGGTATTTACTTAAAGATTTAATTACCATCAGGGGTAAAGGAAAGGGTTTTTGCTTCCGTAAAGGTGAGTACAGTGGTCTCAGAAAGTTTTTAAATTCTGTACAGTGGGAACAACTGACGATGTTACCAACAGTAAATTCTAAGTGGGAAGCATTCAAGGAATTAATCGTGGATGCTACTAAAAGTTTCATACCTATTAAGAAATATTGTTCAAGGTTTAGGCCTAAATGGTTATCTAATGAACTACAAAGACTCTTAACAGAGAAGAAAAATGCGTGGGATGCATATAAATTATCAAGAGACTCAGAAGCCTATGGCAGATATAAGCTAGTCTGTAATCAGGCGAAGGCAGATTACAAGAAATCCTTGGCAAAAGATGCTAACAAAAACAGCAAGGATTTCTTTACTTATATAAACTCTAAAAGGAAGGGGATGAATCTGATTGGTCCACTTGACATCGATGGTTCGACTGTTGATGATCAACAGTCGAACTAATCGTGTTTGGATGCTACTAAACTTTTCATACCTATTAAGAAATATTGTTCAAGCTAGTCTGTAATCAGGCGAAGGCAGATTACGAGAAATCCTTGGCAAAAGATGCTAAGAAAAACAGCAAGGATTTCTTTACTTATATAAACTCTAAAAGGAAGGGGTTGAATCTGATTGGTCCACTTGACATCGATGGTTCGACTGTTGATGATCCTGCTCAGATAGTAAACAAATTAGATGAGTATTTTGCATCTACATTCCCACATGAGGAATTATTAAGGTTTGAAAATGGCAGAAGGTTATCAAATTGTAGCAGGATACTTAATGATTTTGTAATAACCGAAAGCAAAGTGGGGGAGAAATTGTTGAAGTTAAACATAAGAAAAGCACCTGGGGTGGATGGGATCTATCCAGTTAAATTAAAGGAGGCGGCAAAGCAACTAAGCAAACCCTTAGCCATAATTATGAGTACATCCTTGGACTCAGGGGAGGTTCCCACGGACTGGAGATGTGCAAATGTATCCCCAATTCACAAAGGGGGATCAAAGGGCGACACGAGTAATTACAGACCAGTTAGTTTAACTTCTGTCCCGGGTAAAATAATGGAGTCACTAGTTAAAGATGCATTGCAGGATCATCTAGACAAGACTGCAGCAATAATTCAGACACAGCATGGGTTTGTTAAGAGAAAGTCTTGTCTGACAAATTTGATAGGATATTATGATGTGGTTACAAAGGAACTGGATGCAAAAAATAATTTTGATATCATATATTTGGATTTCAGGAAGGCTTTTGACACTGTTGCGCATGGAAGACTATTGTACAAATTGGAGCAGAATGGTATTAAGTGTAAGTTGCTACAATGGATAAAAGGATGGTTAAGTGGGAGAAGACAGAGGGTGGTAATCAATGGGTTCTGCTCTTCGTGGACTAATGTTATTAGTGGAATCCCACAGGGTTCGGGGTTGGGTCCACTGTTATTTTGTATATTTATCAATGATATTGATGAAGATATATCAGGCTTAATGTCGAAGTTTGCAGATGATACAAAGGTTGGCAGGGTTGTTAATGACAGTAATAGCAGTGTTCTACTGCAACAGAATCTAGATAATTTGGGCAGATGGGCTAAGAAGTGGCTACTGAAGTTTAACCTTGAAAAATGCAAAATACTGCATATCGGTAGAAGTAACCACAGGGAAACGTACCAACTGTGTGGTACTACACTTAAGGTGGTAGAAAATGAAAAAGACCTGGGAGTAATTGTGCAGTCAGATATGAAGTTTTCTGAGCAATGCAGACAGGCTGCCAGGGCAGGTCATGGGGTTTTGTCAATGATATATAGGAATTTTGCTAGCAGGGCAAAGGAGGTGATTGTCCCTCTGTATAAGGCAATGGTCAGGCTACGCCTTGAGTACTGCGTACAGGTCTGGAAGCCTCATTTTAGGAAGGATATAGATTTGCTTGAGCGTGTACAGAGAAGGGCAACAAGATTGGTGAGAGGAATGAAGGGATTCTCTTACAAAGAGAGGCTTAAGTTCTGCAAATTGCAGTGGCAGACTAGGCACCTGCGCGGTGATCTGATTGAGGTGTATAAGGCTTTGAATGGGTTGAGCACGCTGAATTCTGATGGGATCCTTCCACTTGTTCAAATTACGAACCTAAAGGGGCATAAATTCAAATTAAGAAAGGGCAGATGTAGAACAGATGTACGGAAATTTGCCTTTAGCCAGCGGGTGGTTAATTGCTGGAAAAAACTTCCATTTGTCGTTGTGGAAGTTGATAGGTTGAATAAATTTAAGGAGGAACTGGACAGGCATTTGGAGGGAATGGTGTGATTTTTTTTTTTTTTTTTTTTTGGCTGATGCTGCATAAGCTCATACACTTGCTTTCTTGCATCACATGCCACTACTACTACTACTACATCTCCAGGTAATTGAGGATGTCATCATTTTTATTCACCAACCGGAAATTGTGCACGCTGCAGTAAAAGGCAGCATAATCGCAAAACTCTAATCATGGCAGAAACTGCTTTTTAGGTAATGAGTTGTCGCAATGTGTACGGACCTAAATGTCTTCGTTGGAGGGGCTACCATCACAGAAAACGTGTATCCGAACGTGTTACAGAATTTCCTTATGCTCGCACTGCAGGATGACAATGATGGGACTTGATTTTCCAACAAGATGGCGCCCCACCACAGAATGCACTGATCAGGTCGTACATACCTGAACACAGTGCTTCCTGGGTAGTGGAAGAGGGGGAACGAATTTGTGGTCCTCCCATGATACCCTAATATAATTCCTCTAGATTTTACTGATAGGGATTCGTGAAAGACCAAGTGAATATTTCATCCATTCCAGGAACCATTATAGAACTTAAACCTAACGCATTTGTGAAGCAATCGGCCGCGTTGACAGAGATGTTGTGCCGATTATTATTATTATTATTATTATTAGACATATAGTGCAATGAAGCCTGAGGCTTATGCTGCATCAGACAAAAAAAAATTTCCGAGTTACCCTGAGAGAGAGAGAGAGAGAGAGAGAGAGAGAGAGAGAGAGAGAGAGTAGAAAGGAATCACCAAGAAAGAGAAGAATGATGATATCCAGCTCAGTACCCTGTGTGTGCCAAGCCCATACCTCACCAGATGTGAGCCCCTGGGGTATATGGGAGGAACTGGCGTAATTAAAGGTACCAACATCCAGTAGCAAAACTACCATACCGCCATACAATCATAGACGTCTGTTTTGGTATGATTATTTGGTATGTTTTGGTATGATTATTTGGTATGTTTTGGTATGATTATTTGGTATGTTTTGGTAAAGATCACGTGGGCCGTTCGGCAATCTAGTGGTGGTAGAACGTAAATTTATAGTTTCGCTACTGGCCACATCGAACACTTCTAATCAAAACCTGAAGGTATTACAGTATTTCTCTATCACCTGGACGTGGTTTCAGATGTATCATGTACTTAATCCACACAATAACATTTTAGTTTTGTAAAGGAACTTTGTGAACAACGTGTATTACTAAAATATAAAAAGAAGCACTCAATCACGTTATGAATACAGCAAATTCCTGCTATTTTGAGATTAAGCTTGGCAATAAATGATTCTGCTCCTATGTCAACTAACCATAAATAAAATAAGGAAGACACTCAAAGCATAACACTCACCTCTAATAGCACGAAGATATGCGCATACCTACGGAATAAATTTGGCTCCTTGCCAAGTTTAACCTCAAAAGATAGCAAGGACAAATAAGAAAAATATTTGTAACATAATTTGGTGCTTTTCTTTACATAATTTTTTTAAATTATAAAAGTTACAATTTACCCAAACTCAGGGGAGAAAGGATATTTCCCTTCTGAATTCTCAACTGGTTAATAAGATTAAAATTCATCGTCCAAAATCATAGGTGTCAAACTCATATTGGAATGGGGGCCAGCCACTAAACCTTATATGGGGATCAGTACGGGCCGCATACTGACTTGACTTGAAAACCCATTGGTTTTCAATATTTATATGTATTTATATTTATTTATTAGCATACAACTCAGTTGGGAACTATAGATAAAAAGAAACATATAAACATTAATAAAATTAAATATTATCCGTGTTTTATTGTATTTTTATTATTTTGTTAAATATTTCCCAATTAAATTTTAATCTGATTCGAGCCGTACTCGAGAGTGTTGTGGGCCGCATGCGGACCCGTGTTTGACACCTCTGTCCAAAATCATTACCGTTTCGAGCATCCATTTTCTACAGTGCCTTGCTTTTTCACCTTCAAAATACGATATCTCGTTATAACATGGGATCCCGCTTTCGGTTATAGAAAATCTAGCCACTTTGGTTATTAATATTTAATACAATTAAAATTGTTTAAAAAATCATTATTATTCAGGTTGTATTTGATTTCAACTCTTTGTACATAACTATTTTTAATGTAAATATTTTCATTCATTTTTATTTCAATTTTCGTCAATACTTTGTCCTAATACGGTTTAAAATAACATTGTTGCTGGATGATAGCTAAACTTGTTTCTTTTCTTGAACTACGACTTGAAAACATTTATATATATAATTATATGAGTACTATATGAGACTTCGGGTCAAATCAGGAGGGGGCAGCAACTCTATCCGCCTAAGATCGACTAACTGCAACCTCGATTAAAGTGGATTTTGGAAATTCACAGAGGTAGTTTTATTTATTATACTTTATTTATCGGTTTGTTTGTTTTTTTATTCTTATTGTTTTTATTTTATTTTGTGGCTGCAGTGGAAGCCCGGGACTTCCTTGCACCACATAGCTAATACTAATATTAATCCCACCAATTGGCGAAGGGGCTTTTAAGTCAGACGAGTAGCAGATAGTCATGCATCGTGCCGATTAAGTTACAACGGAACAAAGAATACTGAAAATAAAAAATTATATTTACTATTATTATTACTCGCTCATATCCGAGTAAATGCATTTTGTCTGTAGAAGTGCATGTTCATGGGCCGATTTATACGTTGGGAGGACTGAAAAACCTTACTCCTCCGTCTGAGATCAACTAGCTATAGTCTCACTGAAGATGATCTTCGAAATTCCTCCGGTTGTAGAAGGGAATCGAACCCAACCTCTCCAAACGAGCGGCAGAAGCAGCGAAGTACAGTAGACTGTCGAAATAACGGCACCCCAAATAACAGAACATTCGAGCTAACGGCACATTGAGATCGGATGTTTACACACAGCGCAGATGTCTCAATATCAATATCAACAGCGCAGATGTCTTGCAGTGCCAAAAAAAAAAAAAAAAAGAGCGGCAAGGCACGTGATTACTGTATTTGTTTACGTTCGCCATTTTGAAAGTGAATTATTATTATTATTATTATCCATAAGCCTGAGGCTTATGCTGCACCAGCCAAAAAAAAAAAAAAAAAATTCTGAATTACCCTGAGAGAGAGAGAGAGAGAGAGAGAGAGAGAGAGAGAGAGAGAGAGAGAGAAGTAGAAGTAGAAGTGAATCACCAAGAAAGAGAAGAATGATGATATCCAGCTCAGGACCCTGAGTGCGACAAGCCCATACTCACCAGACGTGAGTCCCTGGGATAATTCTGCAGATATCGCGGATTATACCGCTGTTTCAATTGTATTTTAAATTAAAAACTCCTCACTATGGCTCCTAAAGTTAATAAACCACATACAGAGAAGAAAAGATGTACAAGTTTGGTATTAATTAACAGGGCTCAGTGACAAACGTAATATAATCCAAACTATTACATATCTGAGCTGGATATCATCATTCTTCTCTTCCTTGGTGATTCCCTTCTACCTCTGACTCTCTCTCTCTCAGGGTAACTCAGAATTTTTTTTTTTTTTTTGGCTGGTGCAGCAAAAGCTGCAGGCTTCCTTGCATTATATGGCCAATGATGATGATGATGATTTTTAGGGTCACCCGTAAAGTTAATTCATATACCCATGTGTATTGTCCGTAAATTGCGTGTATTTTTGGTCGATTTGCCTGTTTTGCTGGACGAAAACCCCCTAGTTTCCGGGGGGAGACTTGCTATCTAAGTCTGAGACCAACTAACTCAGCCATGAGTGAAAACATTGCATAAACGTTCCTCGTGTTATCGAAGGGATTCGAACCCAAGCCTTTTCTACCCAGTGTGGGGAAGACAGTAACAAACTTGAACTTGATATAATAAAGAAAATAAAACGGAGCGTAAGTAGGAGTGTATTAATGGCAGAATATAACACTGGATCGTCAACATGTTTGTTTATGTGCAGTTAAATAAAATTGCAATCTTAATCTCTCTATTTTTTTATTTAGCCTCATTATTTCTGCATTAAATATATTAAAAATAAAACTTTCTAGATAACGGAAAAATGGAAATAACGGCACCTTGAATTCCCAAAGGTGTCATTATTCTGAAAGTCTACTGTACCGTATACAGTTTCCGCCATTAAACTTCTGAATGTCGAATATAAAATTGGGTATAATTACAATAACAAATGACTTACCAGTTCTGTGTACAATAACCTTTCTTCCATGTATTAATCTCCTTAGAGACTGCTGGGCAAGAACACCACTCCTATTTTTACCTTTGCTGCTCATAACACTTGCACAATAACCAACTTCTTCGGTCATACTAATTCTATTTGTAACTAATACACTTCTTATTATTTTTTCTAACAAGTCGCGTTCTAGTCAGCACGTGTCTCCATAGAAACATGACGTCATTGGCATGTGAAATTTATGTGAATGTTGTTTTAATAAGTATATATAATAGTTATGCAGCGAAGTAAGAACTGAAGATTTATTTATGCATCAAAGTATTTACATGTCTAAGGACCAACCCCCCGCCTTCTTTTTTAGCTTCATCTCTTTAACCTTTTTTTTTTATTTATTTTTTTAATACGGTCTTATCAATTCCACAGAAATACTGAATAATACTGTATTTACCTTCAAAATTAATCATGCGTATCATTCTAACTGAAATTTGGTTATAATAAATTGAGATTCAGAACAGAACGCCTTAAGGTCAAGGAAAAAGGAAGATGTAACTTCACGAGAAGAGTGCAGCAAAAATAAGAAGAAAGTGCCTCTCATTTAAAACCGTAGGACTCATACTCAAAATAAAAGTTTTTTTTTAAACAGATATTTGATTATTTTATTTATTTATTATTATTTTATTATTATTATTTTTTTTTTTCATTTAGTCCTAATACGTTTGAGAAAGCAGATATACTGTATTTAACTGCTAGCATGCTCTGTGAGACGGACACAGCTTACACGCTCATTAATAGGAATAAATTCTCTCTCTCTTTAGTGTGGCTCCTAAGCCACAACAAAATTATAGACATAAATTGCCACAACACTCCTTGTGTTGTGGCAATTTATGTCTATAATTTGAGACAATAGCTCCCCCTCAAGCACTGAGGCCCACAAGCAACCTGACTGCCCTAAAAGGGACCCGAAAATTAGTATTAGCAATGGCCACATGGTGCAATGAAGCCTATGTCTTATGCTGCGCAAAAAAAAATAATAAAATAAATAAATAAAATAATAATAATAAAAAAATAAATAACAATAATAATAAAATAACAAAAAAATAAATAAAGTAAAATGATAAGAATAAAATAATAAGACTCTTGATTTTTAAGGAGTCCTTATGTGCTGTAAAATAATAAGAATAAAAAATTTTGAAAAATAATAATTAATAAATAAGAGAAAGGGAAATGGATAACCTAACCGTTTCCCTCCTCCCGACAATTATCCTGCTGACCTTTGAATTTCCCCAAACTGTCAGCCTCTATCACCCATGTAGGCAACTTATTCCAGCAATTTACAACTCGCTGGCTAAAATAAGACTTCCTGCAATCCGGTCTAAACATCTCGCCCCGTAACTTGAAATTATGGCCCCTTGTTCTAGAATCATTTATAGCCGTGAAAATTTCGTCCTCATTCATTTTGCTTATGCCTCTCAGAGCCTTAAACACACACCTCAATCAAGTCTCCTCTGTGGTGCCTAGTATCCAAGTTCTGCAATCCACATATTCGATGTCTTTCCTTATATGGACGCCCTTTTGCCGCTCTCACCAGGCGAGTTACCCGTCTTTGGACCCTTTCAAGAAGCACAATGTCTTTACCTCCATACCTGAACACATTATTCCAAGTGTGGTCTGCTTTGCTGAAATCCAAATAAACAATGTCGAAATTATTTCCAAAGTCCAGCTCTTGAGTGACCCTGTCAAAATAGCTAACCAGATTAGTTAAACATGATTCCCTTAAAAAAACCATGCTGAGTATCCTTCAGAATTCCATTTCTATCTAAATGATCCTGATTCTAACTTTGATCATTGTCTCCATGATTTTCCCTACTACTGAAGTTAGACTAACCGGCCGGTAATTTCCCGCTTCACTCTTAGAACCTCCCTTATGTATTGGGGATATATTGGCACTTTTCCAATCCAACGGAATCACTCCCGAGTCCAATGATGCTCGCATAACAATGAGTGAGGGGTTTTTCCCCTTACAATATACAGAGTATCCCAAAAGTCACTTCGAATTTTGGTGAAATCCGGTGAATTTGAGACGAATGACTTAATAGGAGGATTACAAGTTTATTTTTATACAATATCCAAGTTTGAAATAGAAAAAAAATTACTACATACAAAGATCAAGAATTTAATTATTGCTTTCCATCAGCGTCCCTGCAAATTTAAAATCGCTCAGCCGCGTTGCGTAACGCATTTGCAAGCATTTCAGGGGTAATTTCCTGTTCTGCCTCCCGAATGTGTTGTCTAAGATCAGGTAAATCTTGAATCTTCTTGCGATAAACCTTTGATTTTATGAAACTCAGAGCAAAAAAAAAAATTCAAGGCAGTTAAATCTGGAGAACGCGCCGTCCAAGGCTAGGTCCTCCGCGCCCAATCCACCAATTCGGAAAGTGCCCGTTGGGAAATTCCTGGACAGTTCGAGCATAATGACATGGTGCTCCATCCTGCTGAAACACTACACTTGAAATAACACCATCATCAAGAAGTTGGGGTTCAAGAAACTGCTGAAGCATATCAAGTTACACAGTTCCTGTGTCTGTTGCTTCTGCAAAAAAAGTAAGGTCCGTTTTTGACTTCGCCATCCCAAGCCACACATTTACTTTAGGGGAGTCTCTTTGCCATTCTGTGAACTCAGATGGTTTTTGGGAAGCCTAGATACGACAATTGTGGCAATTGGTTTTACCACAAGTGTGAAAAGTCGCCTCATCACTGAACAAGATGTGGTCCATTAAGCTGTTATTTTGGATTTTGGATTTGGATCGACAAGTTCTGCACACATTGCTGCTCGACGTGGAAAATCTTCTTAAGGCAACACTTGGATGTGGTAGGGCTTTTCATCAGTGTCGAACGCAAAATTCTGTGAACTGATATCTTGGGTATGTTTAGTCTTCGAGACCCCTCTCTAACTGATTAATTTGAGTCCTTTTCGAACACATCTCGAATTGATTCAATGCTTTCACGTGCTGTCCTTGGGCGTCCACATCTCTCTCTCTCTCTCTCTCTCTCTCTCTCTCTCTCTCTCTCTCTCTCTCTCTCTCTCCTCGTCACGGACAGACCTAGTTCTTTTCAATTTATTCTCCAGTGCAAGAATCGCATTTTCTGTAGGACCTGTAGGAATGTTCGCTCATGAATATTCATCATGAACGTTCATGAGCGAACATTCTGAAAAGGAACAGGTCTGAAAAGAAAACATTAAAAAAAAGAATAACAATTATAATCACATAACTAACACATTAAAAATACTTATTATGTTTTATGTAAAAAAGAATAAATATACTTGTCGTAATGAAATTTATTTGAAAATCAATCTGTTTGACCAAAATGCGCAGTGACTTTTGGGACATCCTGTATATATATGTTGAGCTGCCAGTTTCTCATAAGCAAATGACACACAACGTTATAAAATAAAGACATTTATTATACAATCTATTTACAGGTATACGCATTATTGTATTTATTCACAATGCAAATCAAGTATGAAATAATATACATATACAGATAAGATTAGTCATCATAGTTAAATATCAGCTTTACTTCATTTATATTTTCAGCTATAAAACTCTTAATTAAACCACAATGCTATTCTTACTGATTGATATCTGCAAAGGGCCGAATTAAGGATGAAATAGGCCCCCAGCCATATTTAAATTTTTGGCCTTTTTAATATATATATATATATATATATATATATATATTGCACATACATATAAATACAAAAACTGCATCGGTTTTTATATTTATATTGTGAATAATTCCTCGATAAAAACGTAAAATAAGGTCAAAAATGTTTTGTTTTTTGACTTGAAAAATAAAGTAATAATAAAAACAATTTTAATAGAAACTTTTAACTTATTTATTGTATAATAAAAAGGTATAAGAATAAAATTTAAGCACTTAACAAGTTAAGTTTAAGTATGCTTTTATATCACACGTTTTCTTGGTTTATTATTATTATTATTAGAAATATTTATCACTCCTTTAGAAAATATTTACATTGAAAATGATGCCCCTCTTCGGGTGAAACCCCGGCCATGGCTGGTTTAGCCGCAGCGTTAACGCGGCCCTGTATCTGTCATATCCCTTTTTCCTTTTTTTTTTTTTTTTTTCAAATGTAAGGTACTATGTATTACAAACAAATTTCCATTAACTTTCTACCTTAAAACCTCCAAAAACTCTAACATTTTCAACCATGTATGTGCAATCGTTTCTTTATCTCTTTTAATTCCTAGTAGTCTTACTTCGTCTTATTATTCATAATTTTTATAGCTCATTTCAGCTCATATTATTTCATTTATATACATTTAATTCTTATAGTAATCGTAACATTTTCATTATGTATATTATTCACACTCTAGGTGTCTATAGGCGACTCCGTAGCCAGGTGGGTAGGAGCAGCAGTGCGTAGCACATGCTTCTTGATTAAACCCGGGTTCGAACCCGTGACCACCAAATACGGAGGATGCGGAAATATCCCCGGAGCAATATGGCCTTAGCTGCTAATGCTCCTAAAAACCAAATAACAACAATTAGGTGTCTGTATACACTGGTGTTCAAAGAAAGTGCGTCACCCCTTAAAATTGTAATTGTCCTCCGAATAACATAAGTATATGGCAATATTTCTTACAGATTGCATCAGATAATATTGACATGCGTGGGTGATGACGTAATATGGCATCAGCTGTTACTTTCAGCTATTACTCTCTGCAAAAGTTGCAGTCATTCCTTACTTGTGCCAACAAAGAATGTTATTGTTGCTTTACGTGAGGAAGGATGTTCTTCCCGCCATATTGCTTATAGAGTGTCTTGTAATCAGTCAACAGTGAGTAGATTTATTTCCAAACTCAAGAATACTGGTTCTGCTGATAGGAAAAAAGGAACCGGACGAAAACGAGTCTCTACGTCAAAATAGGACCTCGTTTTGAAGCACTTATGCCTTAAAAACCATAAAGCTTCTTCGTCTGAGCTGAAAAGAGAATGAAAAGAACATACGGAGTGGTAACAAGTGCAGTAACAGTCAGAAGACGCCTCTTCAAAAATGGACTTGTAGCCCGTCGTCCTAAGAAGAAGCCTCTCCTCACACAAAAAATGAAAAAGGCCCGATTAATTTGGTGTAAGGAGCATGTCAAATGGACCACCGAGCAGTGGAAGTCTGTTATTTTCTCGCATGAGAAGAAATTCAACCTGCATGGCTCTGATGGGAAACAAGCGATTCGCCGTAGACGTGGTGAAGAACACATCCAGATTGTATGGTGTCTACAGTGAAATTCCCTACCACCAGCCAAATGATATGGAGGTGCATTTCGTATCGCGGAGTAGGTGCCCTTCTGCAACTGCTTGAAGGCCACTACTCTATAGGGGGAGATGCATTGCACTTCCTCTCATCACTCCTTCTCAACCGTACTATCACACTCCATCATTAAAAAAACCTATATCAAGCAAATATCTACAGGAGTACCACAAGGGGGAGTCCTCTCTGGTCTCCTCTTTATTACCATTATCTCCCGTTTCATAAGTCAGGACCAGATGTATTGTCTTACGCAGATGATTTAAAAATATTGACCACCATCCAAGCAAACACAGACCCCTATAGGATCGCAGAGGAAATTAACAGTGTCCTCGCATTAGCGGGCTACCTTAAACAATTTGGTCTTAACATTAACCCAGCGAAGTCTAAGTGCATGCTCTCCTCCTGAAGAAAGAAACAACAAACATCTCGCCCAACATCAGTGGAGTTTCCATCCCGACTGTTTCATATCATCTAGATTTGGGGGTTGTCTTTGACACAAAACTCAGATTCAACAAGCATATTGACAAACTCATCAGTCGTGCGGCGCACCTGAAATGGAGAGCAAAACAACACCTGCATTACGTCTCAGATAGGGTTACAGCAACAAAATATGTCAGGACCATTATATATTCCCTACTATCTTATGCTGATGAAATCTGGGCATCAGCAGCACCTACGATCAGAAAATCCATCTGGGCAGCGAAATATTGGCTCCTTAAATGGGTAACCTACAAGCACAGTTTACCACCCCATATTCATATAATTGAAATGGCCTAGGCCCTGGAAATCCCCAGGCTGCCCTCTCTCATTGACGAAAAGAGACTAATAATCACAGTAAAGATGTTGACCTGTCTGATCACAACTCCTTCATTCTGGGATCTCTGTGGCTGGAGAATTCCACCTGCCCAGCTCAGAGTCACCCCAACTATTTGCCCTCTTCATTCAAGCCTCCACCTATCAGATCGTTTCTACCATACCTTAAGAAATTTGCCCTCAACCGACGATATAGACGTGGGATACTCAGCCTAACACCCTCCATGGACTGTGAACTGTCAGCTGCATCTGACAATCGCCAAACCCCGTAACTAATACAGGGAATGGTGACCACACCGTCTAGAGTCTAGACGGAAGTGAAACTGCCTCGGTTGGAGACGCTTGTGAATTAATTAGTGAGCGTAACGGGAAACGAGCCTGACAGTGCTCTTGCTGCTCTCTCCCATGAACTGTAAAAGCAAGAGTCACTACTGTAAATTGTATATGTAATTGTCATTTCGTTTTATCCCTATATCATTTAATCTTATCTTGTTTTTGTTCATAGAGTAAAAAAATATGTGGAGGTCCTACAGTCACGAAACTTTATTAGACAGTTGGTCAGACAACTTGAATAGTCGAGACCCGCTAAGTTTCGTAAAATCGGATAAATGCTAATAATTTATTGTAATATTTCCTTGTAGAGGATCTGCCATCTCATTATGGATTAAAAATAAACTTTGTGGATTTTTTGAAAGAGGTAGTATAGGCTATTAATTTTGGGAATTTTAAAGGAATATTAAATTTTAAGAATATTAAATATTTTAAGGCAGAAGAATACTCTTACCTGGGGTTTTCTTCAGGGACGGCTGCCTCCGGAAGAGGTGTAATTCAGAAGGCGTTGAAATTGTAATTATATGGAAGGAGGACGAAGGAAAAGCCAGCTTTAGTCCTAAATCCTTGCATGGGGAGTACTGGTAAGCATAAAAGGAAATGGTCCCTTTAATTACATAAACATGAATGCCTACATGATCAGAATTTCCAGAATTGCAAATTCAAACTGTGGTAGGTTTCAAATCATTGTTACCTTGGGTTTTGGATTGACTACAGTCTATGTTGGGCAATTCATATAACAAATTTGTACAAAAAAATGAGATTTTATATGTACTTTTTTTACTACATTAAGAATAAGTTAAATCTTAGAACAAAAGTTACCTTATATTATGCATTAGTGGACTCCAACTCAATTATTTAGTAAGTATATAGTAAGTATAATAAACAACTTAATTAATAGGATTTTGAAACTTTTAATAAGGATGAATTTTGGAATGACCTGAATAAGAGAAGGCAATTTTTGTTGAAATATAAAATACTTTATGCAGTTCAAAAACTGAAGTTAAATTTAATCTTGAAAAATCTTAACACTATTTTTGAAGAATTGAATATGCAAAGGAATTTCTCACATAATTTAAGGAATCCAAAAGCAATTGTTTTGCCTCACCCTAGGGTACTAAATAGATTTGGAGATAGGCATACAATGAACATGATAAACAACTAGTTGGCTATTGTTGATTTCAGGCTCAGGAGAAGTTATCCTATCTCCAAATTAAAATTCCTAATAAGAAAAATTTTTATACTCAATGATACAGTAGATTAGAATTGTTATGCAGATAAATTACTATCTCTGTTTGCTGTGTGGAATATATTATGCGTTGTGATTTCATTATCTTTTCTGTTAGATAACAAATTTATATGGAAAAATTGTTGTATATGAAGAATTACAACTTGTCAAGAAATTTACTTTTCTTAACAAGTTCATTTATTGTAAACAAATTCTTTTGATGAAAATAAATTGTATTGTATTGTATTCTATTCTATTGTATTGTATTATTATTCTTATTATTATTGCTGCTCTTATATTATTTCTCCTTCATTGGGGGTTCCACCTCATACGGGTATTGTTACCAAGTACATAGGGTGGTTGTTGTTATTTATTATTATTATTATTGTTGCTCTTATATTATTTCTCCTTCATTGGGGGATTCCACACCGTGACGGGTACTGCTACCAAGTACACAGGGTGGTTGTAATGTCTGGTGTTACTGTTGGTCGAGGAAATCTCTGACTGTCCTACAGGTGTTCAGGACTGCGACTTTCTGGAGTTCCTTGTAAGTGTTCTCTGGGAGACCTATTGCTGCTAGGCTGTTATATAGAGTCTTTGGTACAATACCGGTGGTTGACACGATGATTGATCCTTTTTTGCATATGCCGCATCTCCTTGATCTCATGTCTCAGGTTCGCGTACTTCCTAATTTTTTTCTCATGGGTTTTGTGGACATTGCTAGTGTTGAGCACCGCTATGCCAATCATGTAGGTAGCCTTTTCCATCTTGTCCACAAGGGTTATGTCTGGTCTGTTGTGCGAGATGGTCTTATCCGTTATTATGGCGTGGTCCCAGTACAACTTGTGGGTTCGGGTCTCTAGTACTGCCTGGGGTTCGTACTTGTAGTATGGTACACTTTCTTTGGTCAACTGTTATTTCTTCTCTAGCTTCTGATGTATTATCCTGGCTACCTGGTCGTGCCCACGAGTGTACCCAGTGGGTGAACACCTTGCACCCCGCGGTGATGTGTTGGATCGTTTCTGAAGCCAGGTGAAAATCGTCGACATGTGTCATCTGACATTCCGGGCTCCTTTGCGATGTATTTTCTGTAGTTTCTGGTGTTGATTATCTGGTCTTGGGTGGCTAGCATGAATCCTTCAGTCTCGGAGAACAGCGTCCCGCTTGTGAGCCATACATTGGAAGCAATGTTATCGATGTGATCTTGATAGAGGTCATTGTAGTGTCTGCCATGGAGTGTCTTCTTTGCTCATCTTTCTAACTTCGTTTCTTGTACCGTCTGGGCGGGAGGGGGTTCCTCTCTTAGGTTGAGTGGGGTATACCACTTATCTATCTTCCTTATGGCCTGGTGGAGTGGTGCTGTGTTGTTCTCGAAGTAATCCTTCAGGTTAACTATCGCTGTTTTCTGTTGCTCTATCAGGTCTATCAGGCTCCTTCTTCCCTCTTTCCGAGGTATTGTTAGTCTCTTCACTGCTGACTTCGGGTGGTGTTGGCGATTCTTGATCATCATTGTCCTTGTCTTTCGCATGATGTCTTCTAGCTCGGTGTTAATCCAATCTATGACCCCGACGGTGTAGGTAAGTATTGGAGCTGCATAGGTGTTTATGGCTTTAACTGTGTTCCCTCTGTTCAATTTTGATTTCAGCTTTAACTGTGTTCCCTCCGTTCAATTTTGATTTCAGCAGGCTTCTGAGTCTCTGATGATATTTTTCGGCCAGGCACTTCTTGATTTCCGTGTGTTCCAACTGCTCAGCCTGCATCATCCCTAGGTATTTGTAGGTCTCTCCTTCTGTCATAGCTTAGATCTCTTTACTAGTCAGCAGCTGGTAGTTTCGGCCAACTAATTTTCTCTGGTGCAGTGTGTGGATCTTGCATTTGTCTAGACCAAAATCCATCCTGATGTCCTTGCTGAATTCTTCGGTGATCTGGAGTAGTTGCTGGAGTTGCTTTTCGGTTGCCGCGTAGAGCTTGATGTCATCCATGTACATCAGATGGGTGTGGGTGTACAGGTTCTTTCTTCCTTCTTTGAGGTTATATCCATACTTGCTGCCGTTGAGCATGGTGGATAGCGGGTTGAGTGCTAGACAGAACCATAGTGGGCTCAGATCATCTCCCTGAAAGATTCCTCTTCTATTGGGGATTGGCCAGGTGGTGCTGTTCTCGATCTTAATGGTTGTACTCCATTTCGCCATTGTTGCTCCTAGGAAGTTTGTCACTATTGGATTGACATTGTAGATCTTCAGGGTTTCTATTAGCCAGCTATGAGGTACGGAGTCGAAGGCCTTATCATTTGTCTCCGGGTGCCTTACATTTGAGTGAACTGCTCTGCTAGGTGCTTGTGTGTGCAGGTGAGCTTCTTGTACCAGTAGTTGTGGATGTTATCAATTCCTGGAGTTTGCCAGTTGTGGGTGTTCCTGATCGACTGTTTTATTTTTCTTCTCGAATCTCCCACTCTCTCATCTCTTGTATGTCCTTCGTTTTCTTCCGTTCTACTTCTATCCAGGGTGCTCTGCTGTTATGTCTTTTTTCACTGCTCCAGATATTTCCCCAGAACTCTTCGATCGTCTTCTTCTCGGGTGATCCGTTTCTTGCTTTCTCATCTTCACCCAGTTTCCTGTAGAAGGATCTTTGGTCCTCATCGAAGATTCGGTTGTTTATTTTCCTCTGGGAGCTCTCTTTGTATCGGTGTAGTCTCTTGCTGAGTGCGAAGAGGTTCTGCTTCAGTGTATCCAAGTATTCTCCTGTTCTCTGATTTCTGGTCTCATGTTTGCTGTGGACGCTGTCTCTCTTGAGGATGCTCTTTACCTTTCCAATCAATTTCTTACTTCTATTACCCTGTTGGTACTGGGTCAACTGACCTATCTTGACTCTTAATTCTTCTATCTTCTGCTGAAGTCTTCTTTCCCAAGCTGGCAGTTCCTTCCGTTTTCAGTTCACCCATCTTTTTAAGTGCCCAAGTTCAGTTTTATGCAAGTATCTGGGAATCATTGAAGATAATATAAAATAGAAAAGACAGAATGCGTGCCTAGAAACGCAGATTTATTTGTTTATTGTAATTATTTATTTTGTTTTGATTATTGTATTTATTTGTTTTATTTTATTTTACTCGATTAATATAAATAAAATAATTGCCACTTCCATATACGATTGCACTTTGTAAGAATATACTGTTTCTCTTCAAGTGCTTTAAATGTTTTCCAGAAGCATTTTAGCTCCCTAACCGTTTATTTTTCTTTATATGTGATACGTACAACGACTTGTCATCACGCAAAATGGCATTGGTACAGCATAATTTTTTTAAGTAACTCTCATTTACCTCTTTTGCTTTTGGGCTAAACGAACTGAGAGCCATGATGCAATCAGACCACCTATACCATAGAGTGATACGCCACTGATCGGGTCGCTTGCATCCCAAATTCCGTTTGTATGCAAGTACCTGTATCTGGTAATCATTGAAGATAAGATAAAAAAGAAAAGACAGAATGCGTGCCTAGAAATGCAGATTTATTTGTTTATTCTACGTATTTTTTTTTTGTTTATCGTAATTATTTATTTTGTTTTGATTACTGTATTTGTTTTGCTTCGATCATTGTATTTATTTTTTTTTGATTTGTATTGTATTTGTTTTGTTTTGATTATTGTATTTATTTATTTCATTCTGTTTTGATTATTTTATTTATTTATTTTATTTTGTTTTGATTATTGTATTTATTTAGTTTATCAATATTTTATTACTATTATTTATTTATTATTATTATTATTAATTTTTTTTTTCAGGTATGGAAACGACGATGGGTTGTTGCGCAGCCCTACAGTTTCGGCGATAGTCAATCTATCTGTTCTTTACTGATAAGCATTTATGCTTCCCATGTGACCTCAAAGAAACAGGAATCTCTGCATTGGTTAACAACATCTGGTGATAGGGCAGTTGTTTATCGTAGTCTGTCAACGACTCATCGCTATGCCTTCAGCATAGCTGAAGATAATCAAGTGCAACTATACCTAACGGGAACTAGTGAAACAGAAAGTCAGGAGTGGATGGCAGCTCTGCGTAATGTATTATGGCCGGAAAATCCTGTTGTGAAACTAGAAACAAGTAACTAGTTATTAATCTACTCGATTAATGTAAATAAAATAATGACCTCTTCCATATACGATTGCACTTTGTAAGAATATACTGTTTCTCTTCAAATGCTTTAAATGTTTTCCAGAAGCATTTTAGCTCCTTAACCGTTTATTTTTCTTTATATGTGAATGGCATTAGTACAGCGTAATTTTTTTAAGTACCAGGTAACTCTCATTTACCTCTTTTGCTTTTGGCCTAAACGAACTGAGAGCCATGATGCAATCAGACCACCTATACCATAGAATGATACGCCACTGATCGGGTCGCTTGCATACACAAAAATGTCAAATGTATTTTTGAAAGAGCATTTTATTTTAACGTAACAGCTGTTTACTTTTTTATATTCGAGACAACATGTAATTAATAATAATTATTGTCTGTAGAACATTTGCATCTTTGCGGGATGAAAAATAACCCAAATAACTCACTGGGAAAATCGAACTCCTTCTGCCGCCACACTCAGATCGACTAACTACAGCTTTGACTGAAAAAGACTTCAGAAATTCCTCCAGCAGTCGACAGAAATCGGACCCAAACCTCTCCAAACGAGTGACAAATGACAAACCACTATACTGTCACGGAGGATTGAGTATAATGTAGCTGGGTTCGGAAGCATGACCTAACATTTTCGATTGTTAGATGTCAGCACCCACAGAAAGCTGAGCTGAAAACCTTATTATACACATGTTAGGGACTATACAAAGTATAACCGGTGGTAATCTCTTTTAAATAATTGCTGATTGGAGCAAAGGACTAACTTTTGAAAGTTGACTCGGGAGCAAATTGTCCCTGCTCAGTTCTGATTAGTGATACTCAGAATCGGGAGTGATAATCAAAATAATCGATTATATGCAAATTAGGTTAGAGAGAGAATTTGCACTGGGTTCCTAAGCTAGCTCTCAACCTCCTTGCTAATCAGTTGCAATTTGCCTACGTATTTACTTGATATGTTAAATTTCAAGGTTTTACCTTTGGACACAATATGTTCCCTGTTACAGGAATTACAACCTCTATGTTCTTGAAAATTACTAGAAAAAATTACTACGCACACCGAAAAACAACTTATTTTACATTTAATTCCAATCATGTTTAAGTGTGTCTGTTCAGCATGCTTTTACGTTCAACATATTTTATTTTATTTTTTAGTTGTTGGCGCATCGGCTTCTGTGGCCATAACGCACCTCCCAAGGTTTTTGCATTTTTACTCTGATCCAAGCCCGAGGCGGGATTCGAACCCGCGACTTTTGGGTTGCCAGCAGGCACCTGGCTAGCCCGGTCGGCCGTTCAATATATATTTAGATATTAACAGAACAGACTGTGGGTTAAGAAAAGCAAAATTTAATATCCTCTGTGTGCCGCCATGATTTTAATGCACGGTAGTGGCAACATCAGTCCTGAAAAGCACACCTTCAACAAGATTACCATATGTACACGCCAATATTTCGAGCTCCTGATACCTCAAGGTGATAGTTTGTTCATTTACAGGCATTGGGTTTCTTGATCTAACTGTTTACTGTTCTATAATATTTTGGTGGAGTTCAATTGGATTATTATCGGGACTTGCTACTGGAGAAAGTTGAGTTACTTTCCGATGTTCCCCCAAACCGCTGCAATATTGACCGAACGGTGCAACTTTGCAAAATGTTTGTAAAAATGAAGTAAAATTGGCTGTTTCCATGAAGTATTTAAAAGCATAGCATTAAAAAATTTTCCAGATACATATGTAAGGAAATTTATTGCAATGCAATAATGAACTGTAAAAGCTTAAATTAAAATGTAGAAAAAATGCCGTAATATAATAGCATAAATAACAGTACAAACAATCATCTCTCTCTCTCATCCTGTTTTTTTATAACGCTCTTTAACAATATCCGCCTATTTAATGTTATTTCAATTTACTTTTTTATTGATTGAATTATAACAAGTTATATTAAAATATAATTATAATTAAATAATATAATAAGTTTTATTAATTAAATTATAATTTTTCCCCTAGTGTTGGCAAATCAGTTTGAAGTATCTCTTATTGATGATGAATTCTCATTACGAGCGGGTCTTTTAGGAGCTTATGGTTACTTGGGAATAACACCCAGAAAACTGATTCTAGTTCATCCTCATACTGGTCATGTAATACAAGAATGGTATTTGAATACCATACAGCACTTTCATTTAGTATCGCAGAATCATGTTGAAGACAGATACAAAGTAGTCACCATGTCAACAGCAAGGTAAGATGCTTGGAAAATAAATTGAAATGAAAAAATCTCTCTTTTATTTACTGGGAATCATCCACACAACGTAACTCTGTTGTGATTTCAGTTGTTGTTGTTATTATAGGGTTTTAGGCACATCAGTAACTTAAACCATATTGTGCTGTTTATAATATCTTTGTAAATCGTGTGTGTTCAGTGGACGATTCGCTCCTCGGAAAACTGAGCTTCTGAGAGAAATAAACCATGCTACCCTCTTCTGAGATTGACTAAATCAGCTACTTTGCGAAAAAGGCCCATAAAAATTCATTTACGAGATTCGAACTCGCATCTTCTCCAACCGGTGAGAGAGAACGGTGATTATACTAACAGTGCTACCTACGAGAGCTATTGTAATTTCACGGATGCTCTTTTCTTAGGATTGCATCTATTTTATTTTGCATCCGTAGCCGAGTGGTCAGGAGCGGGAGTGCAGTAGCACACGCTCTTTGAGTAGACCGGGGTTCAAGTCCCTGACTGCTAAATACGGTCGATCTGTCAACCCGCACTGGAACAGCGTGGTAGATTATGGTCCATTTCCCTCAGCATGAATTGTTGAGGAGGCTTCCTTCCTGCAGTGGGTTGATAATGGCTACAGTTTACCTTTTTTATTTTTTTTTACCTATTTTATTTTGAAACGTTTTGGAAAGTTATTGGCTTGTTTGGTGTAACTAATCAGACTGGTCACGCCTGATCAGGTAGATTAATTTAATAATGTAGTCATTAAAGAAGAACTTCTTGCACACACGTTTTTCATATTTTTTCCTTATTTTTTTCATGTTTTCCTCTTTGGCAATATCAGTATTGCTAATAACGAGAGTTATTAGCAAATGGAACATTTGCTAATAACAATTTTTCTAATAACAAATGGAACGAGAGTTATTGGCAAATGTACAGGGCCGGGCCGTACCGAGAGTGCACCGGGTCCCGGGCGACAAGGTTCAAGGGGCGCATGAAAACCTGAAACTTACATACACATATGAATAAAATTTTTAAGGGGGGGCGCCAAATTTCAATTAGCATATTATATTGCAATAATTAGCATATGATATTGCTATAATTAGCATATGATATTATATATCTAGGAATATCCTCGTGGAAGGATGTTATATAAATTGGAAGAAGTTGGAGTTACTGGTAAGATCCTGCTCCGAATTGCAGGCTGACTAAAAGATAGGAAAGAGAGAGGGGTTATAAAGGTTGTCATAAATGGTGTCTTCAGGGTGTACCAATAACAAGCAGGGTTCCACAGGGCTCGATGTTGGACCCTTTCGTATTTCTAATATTCATATGATATTGACAACGGTATCCAAGGAAAGCTGTCAAAGTTTGTTAAGGTGGGAATTGAAAATTAAATTGTGAATTGAAATCTCAAAAAGATTTCAATTCTCATATACATGTATTTGGTCCAAAAAAAGGCAACTGAATTTTAATGCATCTAAATGTAAGGTTATGCATCTGGGAACACAGAAATCCTGGAGTGACGCTAAAGCTAGGATAGAGGAGCTAAAAGTTATTCATGAAGAAAAAGACTTGGGTGTTACAATTCAGTCTGACATGAAATTTTCCAAGTAATCTAAACAGGCAGCTAGGAAGGCACATGGTGTTCAGTTCATGATATTAGCATTAGCATTAGTAGAGGAATATGATGCAAGAAAGCAAGCTTATATAGCATCAGCCAAAAAAAAAACAAAAAAAAACCCTTCCCATTTCATCCATCCATTCACTCCAAAATTTTGTCTAGTTCAGCCTTGAATTTATTTAAGCTGTAAACTTCCACAATGACGGAAGTTTGTTCCAGCAATCAACCACCCGCTGGCTATAGGCAAATTTCCCCACATCTATTCTACAATTTGGATTTATGCTCTCTCAGGTGCGGAATCTGATCAAGAGGAAGAATCCCATCAGCATTGAGCTTGCTCAAACCATTCAAACCTTATACACCTCAATCAGATCACTTCTCAGGTGCCTAGTCTCCAGACGCTGCAATTTGCAGAACTTAATGCCTATTTTGGTAACAGCAACTTTTTGTTCCACTCACTACTCTTGTTATGCTTCTCTGCTACTCTTGTTACGCTTCTCTGCTACTCTTGTTACGCTTCGTTCTGCTACTCTTCTCTCACTACTCTTGTTACGCTTCGTTCTGCTACTCTTCTCTCACTACTCTTGTTACGCTTCGTTCTAGTAGCTCAGCAACTTTCCTAAAATGAGGCCTCCAGACCTGTATGCAGTACTCAAGGCGTGGTCTGACCATTGTCAAGGAGATAATCACCTCCTTATCCCTGCTAGCAAAATTCGTATATATCACTGACAAGACCCCATGAACTACCCTTGAAACCTCTCTGCACTGCTCAGAAAACTTTATATCTGACTGCATATTCTATATATAGGGCCTTTGCCCCAGTTAGAATTTCGAATATTTTATTCCAAAATAAAATATTGTATTCAGTTCTGGAGACCACTCCTAAAAAGACAGTAAACTTTTAAATGGCTTTCAAAGAAGAACGACCAGATTAGTGATGAAAGAAAAGCGATGCACATATGAAGAAAGGTTAGAAAGTGTGGACTGCAAAGTTTGACAACTATGAGACTGAAGAGAGATGACAACTATGAGACATCTGAAGAGAGATCTGATTGAAGTGTATAAGGCGCTGAAAAGGGTTGATTAAAATGAATGAGGAGATCTGTTCTCCCTCATAAGTAAGACGAGAAAGGCAATGGCAAATAAAAAATGCTGAATGAATTCAATAAAGAACTAGGCAAACTACTGGAGGGGATGGATTGGTGACGTGAAAAGTATTTGGTTGATGCTATATAAGCTTGCTTTCTTGCATCATTTGCCACTACTAATACTAATACGGAAATGTTTCCTCCCAACAACAAGGCAGTGAGCATGGCTAAATGGAAAGCAGAATTGGATAGTTACCTCGTAGGAATGGGAATGGGAATGGTATGAATGTTCTGTTTTTCATTATTATTATTTATTTTATATTATTCTTATTATGCTTTTTTCTTTTATTGGCTGATACAGAAAAAGTCCGCTTCTTCGCATCTTTTGGCCTTATGATGAAACGGCACAAGGGGTTCTCTATCTACAAGAAATCCAAAAACCTCAACCAAAAACTACAAGTCCATCAATTGTTTTTTTTTTTTTTTTTTCAAACAAAAATTGTAATTTTCTGCTAGCCAACAAACTGATCTGGGACTCTAATAATTTGCACTGTATTAACTTTGATATTGGTAATTCACTATTTAACCTCTCCGTTCCAAAATATAAATAGTCTAGAAAGTAAGGACCTCTGAATGAAATGCACCATCTTGGCATCTGTACTGTCATTTTGCAACAAATTGAAGCGATATTTTTCCTCCTTAAACTGAAAGTGTTGCTCGATTCTCTGTAAATGATTTCATGCCAATATGGCTATCCGTAATTTTTTTTTTTCTAGTATTTAATTAAAGTTATTAACCAGGCTTTGGCTCATCCTGTAGTAACATTTTTGATTTTTACCAGTGAATATAATGCAAAGAAAAGAGAACTAAACAGATGAACAGTGTACCGACTCTTTAAGAGAAAGGTCTTCATCAGCGCAACTGCCTAACTTATGGAATATAAACATAAGCTCTGACCATAAGAATGACGCGAAAGTTGAAATTACCACAAAGAAAGGAATAGTGGATGATCAGTACAGTGAAGATTAGGAAAACAAGCAAATAAGCATTAAATACATTAAAGATACGTAACATTGAATGTGCTACAAACTCAAAACAGAAATGGATAGACTACAAAACAAAATGTGATGGTACTTCCATGATGATGAATAGAAGCATACACTCAATGATCCCTGAATTATGACCACGACATTCGTAATGGACTACACCGCATAGTTCGCAGTATAAAAAACCAAACAGCTTCTTCGTACGCTAGACCAGTGGTAATTTCTATCATAGTAATGTTATCACGGAGTTTCAAACGGGCATGATTATAGGAGCTCGTGCGTCTGGTGCGTTCATATCAGAAACGGCACGTCTTGTCGGTTGCTCACAATACACTGCGATTTATGTATACAAGGAATGGTGTTGAACGGGTCAACTTACCTCCTGCCAACAGAACTGTAAAGATTTACGTAAGGCGGATGTTCTTGGTGAGCGAAGGATGCAGTGCGTCGTACAATGGCAGGTCACTGCATGATAGTTGACATCGCAATACAATATGGAGAATGCAAGAACAATATCTCAAATGCAGAGCCGGAACTAGGGTGGCGCAAACGAGGCGTCAGCCCCAGGTGCAGAATTTTAATGGCACATTCGACCAGTTATATATTTTAAAATTGCTTCATCTTGGATTTAATTACAGTCGGATCTGTCTTTAACGAGCTTCTTTCTAGCGAATTTTTTGAATTCCTTTTGGTAATTACGTTTAAAAGTTTCTGTAGAATGAAGAAAATTTTCATATAACGAACGGATTACGAGAGACAACTTTGTATGCTTTATTTCTACCTCTTGCCTTTAGGCAATTTAAGCAACCAGAAAGTGAAAATTAAGGGTTAAAGGGATTACCGTTCCACAATGTGAGTGGAAGTTCAAATGACGATGTGTTTAGTGTCAAACGGCACCAGGGGTTTCTCCCATTTCCGCGTTGCTTTTATTGTAGGTGTACCAGTTCACTGGAAAGGCCAGAGATTTACAGTGTGTGGATATTGCATATGTGTAGTGTTGTGTACCGTTGTTCCTCTGAACACACACACAAACACTCAGACGTAAAGTGTAAGCGTAAAGCGTGTTTAGGGTCAAACGGCACAAGGGGTTTCCCCCATCTCCACGTAGTTTTCATTGTCATGTGATACAGTACGCTGCAAAGGCCAGAGATATGAAAGCGTGTGGATCTTGTGGTGTGTAATGTTGTATACCGTTGTTCTTCTGGTATATTAGCTGCTGGACTGGGACCCAACGTTGTATGGGTTCTACAGCAGACAACCAAAGAAATCCCACCTCCTCACCGCTGATCATCGTCGACGGCGAATGCTGCGGCGTCAACAACACGCTGGTTAGACATTGGAGGACTGGACACAGGTGTTCTGGTGAGATGAACCAAATACCTGGTGCAATACCCCAACGGATGCCTTCGTGTGTACTGTCCATGAACCCATCGTGCATGATGCCTACTATCTAGGCAGGTGGTAGTTGTTGCTTACTATGAGGCATGTTTTCGGTAAGAACTAGGACCGCTGGTGTATATGGACCAACGTTTCATTGGTGAGGTCTATTGGTAACCCATAGGAGACCATGTGCACCCTGCCAGTTGCATTTTTTCTCGAGCAGAAAAAGGATTTTCTAAGAAGATAATGCGCCATATCATCGGGCCTGCACTATGTATCAGTAGTTCGAAGAACACAGTGAAGATATCACCATCTTGATCGGCCTTGAAATTCTCCTGATCTTAATCCAATTGAACACCTGTGGGATACTTTGGAACGAGAAGCGAGGTTTATGGACACGCAGCTGTCATCTATTTCGATACTGTGGAAAGAACTGCAAGCAGCATGGCTGCAGATCCCTACTGACGTCTTCAAACATCTAGTAGAGTCAATACCTAAGCAAACAGCGGCTGTTATCCATGCGAATGGTGGCCAACACGGTAGTAGGTAGGTGGTCATAATTCAGTGATCACTGAGTGTGTATGATAAGGATAAATAGAGTGTACATAGATAAGCAATAGACACAATATTAGACCTAGAGATAGCTAAACAGTTCTGATGGTTGAAAAAATTATGTTTTTAAGTTTTTCATCAATGATAGAGAGAGGTGATGACTCGATTTTTTTCAGTGAATATGACCGAGCTTAAATAATTTCGCTAAAAACATAAATATCACTGATGGTAAAATAGAAACAGAAAAGGAACCATTTACGAAGAAGTTGGTTGATAACTTTAGAATTTTGTTTGTTAACTTTTGAAGACATAAATTAAATTCTGTTTGTATCATGAGGCAAATTTTGTGTACATTAAATAAAAATACACTATATATTTTATTTTCCGAAAGCAGATATCTGTTTCTCACCTCTTTAGCATTGTTTGTTACTATATGCTGAATATAAAATGCTTAAGTTTTTTTTTTATTATTATTTCTTTTCAAATAGCGACAGCTCTATTGGAGAAGGGAAACTCCGTTTCTTCAGCACAGAAGCTTTGAAACTTTTGAAGAGCATTGCTAAAACCATCCATAAGGTGCTAAAACATCAAAGCACAGAAGCAGAAACAACAGCAGAAAAGGAACGATTCATGAAAGATTTGCAAGGAATAGTAGATTGGATGCAATCTGCCCAAAATGCGAACATTGAAAATCCAGAATCGGAAGAGTACTATAAGGTGCCTCGTAGTCAGATTCGCAGCCTCTTAGATGTGCCAAATTTCACGTTTGATCAGCCACTTACTGAAGGAAATATATCAGTAGAAAGTCAAGACTCACGTCAAAACTCAGGTCTTAATTTAGTTCAGCATGAATCACAAAAGAACTCAGATGATACTCTGGATTCGCAGTTAGTGTCTACTCCAAATGCTGGCGCGGAGTCGCAAAATTCGAAGATTCATTTAGCCATCGCTGATGATATGCTCAACTGTAGTATATCGTCTGGTTGTCCAATTGTGAGAACTACATCTGCAGATTCAGATAGCGATGAAGAAACATCGTCGCCTATATATGAAGATTTGGACGAGGTGCTTCGGAAGAAGGAAGTACTACTGAATACCACTTTCAGCAATAATTCCTAAGTTGCAATTGAAAAGACATCTAGGAAAAAAAATTCATGTTAATTTTTCTTCAAAAATACCAGTCTTACGTGCAAAAATCTTACTCATTCAAAATTAATCCAAGCCGAGGGGAAGTATCATTATCATCAGAAGTAATTGTATGTTTGCTGCAACTTTCTTTAAGACGCTTGAAAAACTGATAACTTATATAAACTGTTATAATAACTGAAGAAATTTTGTAAACTGCAGTAGACATTCAAAATTCAATTATGTAAAAAAAAAAAAAAAAAATCAAATTAAATAAACGAATTTCGTTTATTGTTGCTACTTTCACAAATTGTAGAACTAATGAAACATGCAATTTTAAACTGTGCTTCTGTCAATAAGGAGTGAACCCGTAGACACTATGGACAGGCGTTCAGAAAGAAATGCAACCTATTGAATAACTTCTCTTTGCCACTCTTGTACTTGTCATAGCAAACAATATTCGTTTTGGAAAGTTATCTTAGAAAACACTGAACAACAAATTTTGGGTCATATCTTGTTACTGGTATGAAAGTAAGTTTATTTTATAGATTTTTGAGCTAATCACGGAAATAGTGCTTAAAATGGCAGATTGGCTCTTGTTTTCGAAATAAGTTTTATATTTATACAAGGTATTTTTTATTTATATGGCAGTAAAATGTAGCTACGAGCATACCTGTATCAAACATGGGACCTTTTCGCTTTTCGCTTGTAATTCAGCTTGAGAGCATCCCTTTTCACCATCCAACAATAATCGGCTAACGTGGCGGCATTCCATTTGCTTTTGTATCTTTGTTCATCCCTGCGATGTCTTGATGGAAGCGCTCACCGTGTTCGTCGCTGACGGCACCGCAGTTTGGTGGGAAGAAATCCAGGTGTGAGTGCAAGAAATGCATCTTCAGTGGCATGTTGCACCCAAGCTTTTCGTAAGAAGTACAGTAATAAGATCTTCTGCAAGCTACCTGTAGTTGCCGGCTTTAACATTTCCTAGAAAACCAGTCGAAACATTTCGAAAGACTTTCCCCGTTGATTTCTCGCTATCATTAAGGGCATATTCGAAATGTTCTGTCTTTGAAAAATTGCCTTATTTGTGGACCAGTGAAAACGCTTGTCTTAATCTTCTCTGTACTGTCTTGGGAATTTCTCTTGCAAGTATGTGAATTCAGGGCCGTTCACTTCCAAAGCCTTCACGAATTTTTTCGTGAGACCTAGTTTGATGTGGAGTGGTGGAAGCAGAACTTTATTTGAATCTACCAGAGGTTCAACTGCTACATTCTTCATTCCAGATGTTAACGATTTTCGTTGAGGTCAACTCCTCTTCTTGTAGTGCATATCCTTGGCACGACTATCACCACATATCTGCCGCTAATACTTCTGATAGTGTACACCTAAGAGGATGTTCTCCATGGTTTTTTTTTTTTTTTTTTTTTTTGTGGACGGCACACACAAGAGGTATTGAAGGCAGCATATTTCCATTGTGTAATAACGCAGCCTTAAAGCTAACCTTAGAAGCGTCTATAAATAGTCGCCATTCTTTGGGAACGTGCCTCATGTTCCTTGCGGCCATTAGACCATCAACATCCTTACAAACAGAGAGTTCACCTTCTCTTTGATAGAATTTATCACAGTCTTTATTTCGAGTGTGAATGTTGTCACTTTCACAGATTGATTTAGATTCTAGAAGATTCCACTGTTGTAGCCTAGAGGCCAAAAGCTCTGTCTTATTCTTCGGCTGTTCGAGATCCCAAATGAGGTCATTAAGTTCACTTTCTGTGATCTCATGTGGTTTAGAAGGATAAAGGTTTGGACACAATGGTGGCTCCCTTGACATAGACGGCTGTTGTACTTCTTCATGTATATCAAGTCGATGTTCATCAGTGTCTTCATCTTCATCAGAGTGTACAGGAAAAATGGTCGGTTGGTTCAGGAGTAGGTAGTGCTTCAGCATGAGGCACGGGAAGAATTGAAGATGGTATGTTTAGTACGTCACTGTCCACTTTTTCTTCACTATCATCCCTTTTCTAATAGGAGACACCATACAGAAGTAACGGTCTTTTACGTGAATTGTTAGCTCCCTCCATATCATGGGCAATGCGAAAAGCAAAAAACGTCCCTTTCGATTCATTCACGTTGAGTTATGATGAACAGGTAATGCAGTATGTGTGGAGTGGAGCCCCAGTTCTTGTCGTGATCGCCTACTTTACAAAGTACAAGAAGTAGCCCTTTTTTATGGATCGAGTTAAGGGGTGCTTTCTTGAAGCTAACGTGACTTCTCCATACACGTAACAGAAGTCATCCGGACTATTCACACAATTACGGGGCATATTAATCTTATACGACACAAATACTGCGCAAAAAGTGGGAATCTCACAGAAAACAACCGTTAACTGAGAACAAATCACCCAGTATAGCTGTATTCGATTATTACTGTAACAGATTTGAAGACGCATTTGAGGCGACTACAACTTATCACATGATGCAGAGCAAGGCGACAGTTGCCGATCACGTGATAAGAGCGTGTAGTACTAAAACTGCGGTGTTGTCATGCGTTTTGCCGAGAGCCGTAGTGGATAATGTAGATTAACTCACTACTATGATACCCCAACTTTAATTCGAAAACAAGAGCCAATTGACAAATTTTAACGTTATTTTCGTGTTCAGCAGCATAAAATTAGTCAATATTTGGTTTTTTGTTTTCATAATATTTTACGTATTAAACCAGTGGATTTATCAAAGTAGAATTTCAGAGAAAATGGCAATAAATGTCTCCTCTGAATAAGTCTGTGATCAAGCATTTTCACGACAAACTTAAGAAAACTGTGTCAAAAATGCCAAAAAAAAAAAAAATAAATAAATAAATAAAAATAATAATAATAATAAATAAATAAAATAATAATAATAAAATAAAAATAAAGGAAGACTGAAAGTAGAGTCTGACTTGTGGGACTGACGTGAAATTAGAAACTTTCCAGCAATCATTCTGAAGTGATCAAGAGTCTGAAAAATTTCGTAGGAGGCTTCAATCGCAGAGGAGCGTATGTTGATTCTGATTTTAAAGCACTCTAAAAAATACCCTGTGTACCCTGTACGTACGAAAGATGGTTTTTTTTATGCGAAAACGTCCTTGGCTTGGACGAGGTTCAAGGGGTTTAGTATGAAAAGAATCCGAACACGCTTAACATTTTAAAGCATTTATTTTTTTCGACAATTTCATGAATTTGAGGTTGCAATACATGTTCAATAGGTAATTTACTTACAATGGGTTTGTGATAGCTAAAATATGATACATACACTTGAGATTGTGAAGAGTGTAAATGTCTTTGAAACACAGCATCAATTATAGTTCCATGATTAGTAGTCGATACAGATCTAGAAGTATTTAACATTAGTCCACATTTATTTTTTAAGAAATCAGTCAAAAGTTTGGATTGACTATGTGCCAAATTAACGTCGAAATCTCCATTAAGTATCACTGGTATTCGGTAGCATTTATTGTGAGCATCTACTGGTATTCGAGTTCCTTTTTCATCCAGTTCCTTTGTGGTTACAAAGGAACTGGATGCAAAAAATAATTTTGATATCATATACTTGGATTTCAGGAAGGCTTTTGACATTGTTGCTCATGGAAGACTACTGTACAAATTTGAGCAGAATAGTATTAAGTGTAAGTTGCTACAATGAATAAATGGTTGAATGGGAGAAGACAGAGGCTAATTAATGGACGCTGCTCTTCGTGGACTAATGTTATTAGTGGAGTCCCACAGGTTTCGGTGTTGGGCCCACTGTTGTTTTGTATATTTAACAATGATATTGATGAAGGTATATCAGGCTTAGTGTCGAAGTTTGCAGTTGATACAAAGGTTGGCAGGGTTGTTAATGACAGTAATGGCAGTGTGCTACTGCAACAGGATATAGAAAATTTGGGCAGATGAGCTGAGAAGTGGCAACTAAAGTTTAACATTGACAAATGCAAAGTACTAAAAATGGTAGAAGTAACCCCAGAGAAAGTGTGTACTACACTTATGGTGGTAGAAAATAAAAAAGATCTGGGAGTTGTTGTTGTTGTTTTTTGGTTTTTAGGAGCATTAGCAACTAAGGCCATATTGCTCCGGGATATGCGGTGGTCATTCCCTGACCTTTCCGCATCTTCCGTATTTTGTGGTGGTGGGCTCTAATCCCGGTCTAATCAAGAAGCATGTGATAAGCACTATTGCTCCTTCCCACCTGGCTACGGAGGCGCCCGATCCGGGAGTAATTGTGCAGTCAAATATGAAGTTTTCTGAGCAATGCAGACTGCAAGAGCAGGTCATGGGGTTTTGTCAATGATATACAGGAATTTTGCTAGCGGGAAAAAGGAGGTGATTATTCCTTGGTATAAGGCAATGGTCAGGCCACGCCTTGAGTACTGCGTACAGGTCTGGAGGCCTCATTTTAGGAACGATGTAGATTTGCTTGAGCGTGTACATAGAAGGGCAACAAGATTGGTGAGGGGAATGAAGGGATCTTCTTACCAAGAGAGGCTTAAGTTCTGCAAATTGCAGCTTCTGGTGACTAGGAACCTGCGAGGTGATCTGATTGAGGTGTATAAGTCCTTGAATGGGTTGAGCAAGCTCAATGCTGATGGGATTCTTCCACTTGTTCCGATTACAAAGCTGAGGGAGCATAGATTCAAACTGAGGAAAGACAGTTGTAGAATAGATATGCAGAAGTTTGCCGTTAGCCAGCAGGTAGTTGATTGCTGGAACCAACTTCCATCTGTTGTTGTGGAAGTTAATAGCTTAAATAAATTCAAGGCAGAACTAGACAAACATTTGGAATGAATGGATCAGTGAAATTTTTTTTTTTTTTTTTTTTTTTTGGCTGATGCTGTATAAGCTTGCTTTCTTGCATCATGTGCCTCTACTAATGCTAATGCTAAAGTCGCATTATTCGAAGATACAGTTGAGAATGACATGCTCAACTGTAGTATTTCGTCTGGTTGTTCAAGTGCGAAAACTATATCTGCAGATTCAGGTAGCAATACAATTTAGAATTTAGACACATCGTTACCTATGAAGGTTTGTATGAGTTACTTCGGAAGAATGATGTATCGCTGAACATTGAGCAATAATTCCTAAGTTTATTGCAAAAGAAAAGTGATCTTGGAAAGAAATTTCATGTTAATTTTACTCTAAAGATGCCAGTCTTACTTGAAAAAAAAAGTTACTGATAAAAAAATCAACAGCACAATTTATTGGCATTTTTTATTATGATTATCTTTCATTATTATTAATAGCTTTAGCCATATAGTGCAAGGAAGCCTGAGACTTTTGCCGCACCAGCAAAAAAAAAAAAAGAAGGGAATCACCAAGAAATAACAGAATGATGGTATCCAGTTTAGGACCCTCCGTGTGCCAAGTCCATACTCACCAGATGTGAGCCCCTGGGGTTTTATTATTGGCATTAACAGCCCATAAGCATGCACTAATAACCAGAAGTATATTATTCTTATTATTATTATCATCTCTTTATCCTCTTTCGAAACAACCAGAAAATATTTTGGTTAGAGGGTGTGGTTACATTTCAAAATTTGCAAACTTATTTGCAAATTCCTTATTTACAAAATTTGAAAAATCATAAAACATAGAATATACATGAGATTATTATTATTATTATTATTAGCCATATGGTGCGAGGAAGCCTGAGGCTTATGCTGCACCAGTCAAAAAAAAAATTTTTTCTGAATTACCCCGAGAGAGAGAGAGAGAGAGAGAGAGAGAGAGAGAGAGAGAGAGAGAGAGAGAAGTAGAAGGGAATCACTAAGAAAAAGAAGAATGATGATATCCAGCTCAGGACCCTGGGTGTGCCAAGCCCATACTCATCAGATGTGAGCCCCTGATTCGTATTATGAGCCAATAATTTAAACATTAAATTACAGTTCTATTTTTTTTTTATAATATGTTTCTTCTGATTTGAAAGAAAGTTGATTAATTGTTCTTTTCTTTCTTTACAGTTCATATTTGAATCCACTATCACATATTGCCAAAGATTTCTTTCCTGTATGTTTTGTCTATAGATAGTTTCCTTGGATTGATGTTCAATTATCAAAAAAAAATAAAAATAAAAAATTTAATAGTATTTGCTGTAAAAAAAACTGCCTAAAATATCCACTATGTCATACTACACTTGAGTTTTGGTTTTCCATCATTTGTTATCCGTCGCCCCATCCGAAAACGAAAAATTATGTCTGTAGAAGTGTTCATGAGTCGATTTTCATGTTATGCGTATTGAATATTCCAGAATAACTCATGGGGCAAAACACCCTCCTGCTAAGTTCGGCTAACTACACTCTTGAATGAAGAGGATCTTCTTACAACACTCGCTTTACGGCTGCCATAGACACTCTACAAGGCATTTTAATCGTTCGCCAGATGAACTTTCTTTTCTAAATATACAGTGATATGGCTTTGCATTAGCAACCAGAGACGGACTAGCCATAAGACTTACCGGGAAAACCCCGGTTGTGTAGAGGCCAGTGTGATTTTCAATATTACACTCTGACTTCCGATATATTCTATTTGTTTTCCCCGGTAAGAATTTTTGATTCAGTCTGCCTCTGTTAGCAACACCAAGTTAATACCTCTTGTGGACTGTGTTCCCAAGAGGTATTAACTTGGTGTTGCTAACAGAAGCAGACTGAGACTGAGCTCGAAATACAGGCCATACAAATCTTGTCATGGACTCCACAAGGTGCTACAGGGTATTGCAACAATGCTGCTCATGCATTACACAAGATAGAGAGAGAGAAAATACAAGAAATAGCACCGTATTTAGTAGTCATGCTACTGAAACCACGGTCACTCAAACCTCGTGTACTTAGGCAACCTCTCGCCTGACCATCTCTATAAGATCTTGAATTATTGATGAATTCAATAACATTAGGACTCTTCAGAGCTAGAACTAGGGTGGGGCGAGCGAGGCGCCAGCCCCAAATGCAGCATTTTAAAGGCGCATTCGACTAGTTATATATTTTAGAATTGCTTCATTTTCGATTTACTTACAGTCGCACCTGTGTTTAACGAACTTCCTTAAAGCCAATATTTTGAAATCCTTTTCGTAATTACATTTAAAAGTTTCTGTAGAATGAAGAAAATTTCCATATAACGGATTACGAGAGACTTAACTTTGTATGTTTTGTTTCCACCTCTGGACTTTAGACATGCAGACATTGTATAGCATCTTATGTAAGGCGTCTCCCAAACGCTAGTTCAGCTCCACAGTGGTACACCGTGATGTTACAAAAACTCTGCAGAAAAGCCAGAAATGTGTGTAATGCTATGTTTGTGTCGTGTATGTGTTTGTTATGTTGTTTAGTTGTTTCTGGTCGCTTTGCTATCAGGAAGCAACAAGAACCAGGGTGGTGCGTCCTGATACCCGTCTACGCCGCGAGGAAGCGGGCCACAACTGAGCGCGAACCGCAACAACACTCCAGTGTCACGTACTGAATGTCCAAATCATTCAAAATATGAACAAATAAAATTAAATTTAAACAGTAAATTAATATAAATTATAAAAATAAAAGGAATTAAAAGTTAAAGTAATAAAAAAATTTAAAGTAAAAATAAAAATAAAAATAATCAGAAAAATTAAAGTTAAAAATAAGTAATTAAAATTAAAATAAAATTTAGAAAAAATAAAGATAAAAATAAGTTAATAAAATGGGGGGAAAAATCCCGCACCAGTGTAAGGTGGTGCCAGCAGATGATCCCTCCTCAGGACCAGGCTGAGGCCAGTACGAAATAGAAATCAAGAAGACACGGTGATATCATTCGGCGTCGTACAAGTTTAATAACCAACTGTCCAAGTCGAAGATGGTACTTGAACTAAAAAATGGTGGTAGTGACGATGGTGGTATCATGAGATGGCGACGATAGAGATGTTGATCTGGACTGGAGGTAGAGCTGGAGTAGGAGTAATTCCTGAAATTGGCGCACTGCTGATGAGTTGTCCACGTCTGGCAAAGACTTAATGTGCAAAATCTTGCAGAAGATGGAATTTTTCTTTGGAGTCCAAGAGATATGACTCATTGCCAAGGGAGAATGGTTGGCACACAGCAGACAGAGGCTGACGAAGATCCAAGTAATATGGACAGGTTTAGCACGAAGGGAACCATGGCCGGTTTGAAGAAAAAGAGTGCGGAGACTCGGACTGAACCATTTTTGAATAGACTTTTGTAAGGCAAAGGACACAGATGGAATAAACTTTCTTGTGACCATACCCCTTTGGAAGAAGAGGACCACCGATCTTGCCAGAGTTGAACTAGATAGTTTCAGCAACGAGTTTTTTCTGTTTTAAGATTGCAGTGGATATTAACAGTGAAGTTTAAAAAGTCAACTGGAATGGCATGTCTAAGGTAATAGAAAAAACCTCGATAAGCGATTTCGAGGACTTGAGGTAGGCAATCGTTTAAAACCTGGACCGCAGCTGTCGAGACAGTGTGACAGGTACGACTCATCATTAAGAGCATACGTTTTTGGATACAGGAGAATTTCTCTTGGATGGCGATCTTCTTAGTATACCAAAACCAGGCGCCAGCGCAATAGGTAAAAATCGGAACAAACACCACTTTGTACAAAAGACGAAGGGCATGATGGTTAATACCCCACGATTGATGCGAAAGACGGACAAGCATAGATGCATACTTGGCTATTTTATCATGAAGGTGTATGATATGTTTCTGGAAGTTTAACTTGCGATCTAAAATAATACCCAAAAATTTATGTGAGTCAACCATGGAGAGAGAACGACCAAAAAGTTTAACAGTGGGAGGCCTGAAAATGTTAAGGTTGCCCTTTAGATAAAGAAGCTTAGTCTAGTTAGGAGAAATGGTAAGTTTATTAATAACGGATCAAGAGCACAGATCATTCATAATGCCACTGGCAGTACTTTCCAAAGGAACACGACAATTTCCAAGGACAAGAAGGGTTAGGTCATCATCATATGCTATTTTAGAAGCATTGGGAGTTGAACGGAAAAGCCACTCATCTAGAACCAAATCCCAGACGAATGGACCAAGCACTGAACCTTTGTGGGCATCCTCGAGAGACAGAACGAATAAGTTGCTGAGTTCCAGAAATGACTTGTACAGAATGGTGGAGAAAGTAGTTGCAGGTTAAGTTGTAGAGGTGTGAAGAGCATTGAGCAGCCCTGAGGCGAGCAAAGAAGCTGTCCCACCAAAGGGAGTCAAAGGCTCCAGAGAAATCTACGAAAATAGATATAACATATTTAAAAGTACAGTTGTTTACTCAGGGCCCTGCGGTAGGTTTTCTCAGTATGATGCAAGTCTTCGAAATGCCACCCCTATTTTGATTTCCCGTATTTTGAATTCGCTGCTTATGCCGCCCCATTACGGTTCCGCCTGTTGCTGCTGCCTCTCTGTATCATAGCACGGCAAGGCCCTGTGTTTACTCTCGAGAGAAGTTCAACCAAGGCTTCCTTAGTTCCATGGCCTGAACGAAAACCAAACTTGTCAGAGGACTTTAATGAGAGTTCAGTAATAGACGATCTAGACAGGCAGCAATAAGGCGCTCAAAAGTTTTACCCAAGTTGGACAATAACGCGATAGCACGATAGGCCTTAGCATAAATAGGAGTACCAGGTTTGGGAATTAATTTTAACAATGCTGTCTTCCAAAGAACAGGAAAAGTTGCCTCGTTCAAACATTTATTATACAGGGTGACAAAGACAGATGGATAGAGTTTGTGTAGTCGCTTAATAAAAATGCCGTCGAGGTTATAAAGTCCAGGACAGCTATTATTATTGATTTTGGAGATTGCTAAACCAGCTACAGCCTGGCTGAAACAAGGAGTGGATTCAGAAGTAAGATAGGCACTGTTGAGAGATGTAATTTGTTGGTGAATAGGAAGATCACAGCAGGGGTCATCTGAAGGAAGAAGTGCATCAAGTATGGCATTGACAGTGACAGTCAGAGTTTCAGCATTGTGAGAGTCAACAGATTGGCAAATTTCTGGAAGGTGAACCTTGTTTTTAGAGAGACGATGAACCATACCCTAAGGGTCAGAATTATCTGAGGTAAAAACAAATGTTCTCCAAGTGGATCTTTTACTCTCCTTTATGACCTTGTCATATTACCTTTTGAGGTTGCGATATTCATTTTAAAGCTGCTCCACGTTTGCGGTTGGCCGGCTCGTACGATGTCGTTATAAAGTTGTTGTTTGTTGGTGCAAGGGCTACTAAGGCCATAATGCACCTGTTACAATCTTATTTTGTACATGATTCGTTGGAAGGGCCGACGAGCACGAATTTAAATTATTTTATTAATAAATATATGCAAATCGTAGACCGTTACAATAGTAATTTTTATAAATTCCTAAAGATTGCAGGGGCATAGCAAGGGAGGGTTGCAGAGGCGCCGAGCTTTAGGGGCGCAAACTGAAGGGATTGTCTATTACAATCAGGAGCGCTAAGAAAACATGTTGTCCCCGGGGGTCGACGATCCTAGCTATGCTACTGAAAGATTGACTACCTGCATATAATGGGGGCACAATTATAACACTTTTTCCCCAAGCGTAGGATTGCCTAGTTTCGGCTCTGCTCGGGCTCTTGTAAATTGCTCTGTGCCTACGTAGTCGTCACGGAGTTAAACAGAGAATTTATTTTCAGGTCTCACTTGGCCGAGTGGTTTAGTTCGTTGGGGGGAAGAGGTGTAGCACAAGTCTTTGAGCTGATCGTTGTTCTAGTCCACGTGATTATTGAATACGGTAACGATGGTATTCATTGTCAAAAATTATTAATTTTAAACTCCTCTGATTTACGTAGTCTTGCCGAAGTATAAACAGAAAGTTGAAAATTATCTTCAGTTAAAATCGTATGTGCGTTTGGACAAAAGATGACATCTTTATCTGCAGAATGGATTTTCAGAAAACTGAATTTTTGAATGATATTTACGTATGTATAGTATTTGGATATGAATGATAATAATGGCTCTTTTTTGAAAAGCCGGCGCAAAAATTTTGTTTTTCTAAAAAAATTTAGTTGCGCCGCTTATTTGTCAATTTAATCCAAAACGTAAGATTTTTTCCTAAGACTATAGCCGTTATTAAATCACACTGTTGATTACAAAGTATTGCACTTCCTCCATGTGGGTGCAAGATTATGTCCCACGATGGACCGTCCAATAGTAGAATTTCGCCCTGCTGATCCCTGCTTCGTGACAAAGAGGCCAAACACACACACAACAAGAACAACAGAACATAACCCTATACACACAAACAACACTAAGTGTGACATTGGCATTTTTTTCCTTTTTGCAGCATCACAGTGATCACATGGCTAAGTTAAATTCCTTAAATGCCGATCTTCAGGTAATTCTCCAGTGGGGCAAAGACAACTTAGTTGATTTCAACCCTTCTAAAACTCAGTCTTGTCTTATATCTCGCAAAAAGGATTCTTCTGCTCCTTTGCTTATCTTTAGTGACACTCCGATTTCTAGGCAAAATGATATATCTCTTTCGGGGATTACCCTGACTTGTAATCTCTCTCTCTTGGCACAAGCACATTACAAATATTGCTTCCTCTGCATCTAAAAAACTTGGTTTTCTCTTTCGCTCTCGGCGTTATTTTTCTTCCAAACAGCTGCTCACTCTGTATAAATTACAAATCCGTCCTGCCATGGAATATTGTTCCCACATCTGGGGTGCTGCCCCCAAAACCTCTCTCTCAGGCTTCTTGATTCCATTCAGAAGAGGGCAGTTAGGTTAATTAATGCTTCATCTCTAACAGAGTCTCTCCACTCGCTTTCTCATAGACGTACTGTTTCTGCTGCATGCCTCTTTTACAGATACTTCCATGGGCACTGTTCTTCTGAATTGGCTTCTATAATTCCCGCTCTCTCTTTCAAAACAGTCCGAACACGTGCCGTCACCAGCCAACATCGATTTACTGTCCAACTTCAAACTCACAGAACCAACTTTTCATTTTCCTCATTTATTCATTCAACTGGAGTTTTCTGGAACAACCTTCCTTCATACTAAGGCGCATTTAGGGCTAGAGCCTCAAGCTGCGAACAAATTTAGACTATGTATATAAAGTGCTTAGCATCATAATACACAGCCATTTCTGAATAAACAGAAAATTTTTAAGGTGGCATCGTTTTGGGTTATATCTCATATTGTGAATACCTTCACAACGAGTTGCCATGATATTGCACTACTTCGAATAAGTAACGCTTCACCTAAGGAGAAGACTAGTGTTACTTATTCTCAGATAGGTACCACCACCCAGACAGCACTGTTTCAGGGCTATTTGGCCCTTCGTCAGTGAGTGGGTAGGTACCCAAGTGATGCAATGATGGCAAAAACAGTTATGAAGTATAACTCCACAATATGAGAGATGGCATCTCTCATATTGTGGAGTTATACTTCATAACTGTTTTTGCCATCATTGCATCACTTGGGTACCTACCCACTCACTGACGAAGGGCCAAATAGCCCTGAAACAGTGCTGTCTGGGTGGTGGTACCTATCTGAGAATAAGTAACACTAGTCTTCTCCTTAGGTGAAGCGTTACTTATTCGAAGTAGTGCAATATCATGGCAACTCGTTGTGAAGGTATTCACAATATGAGATATAATCCTTCCTTCATACGTATTTCCTGAAAATTACAATCTACAGAAGTTCAATCCAATGACAACAAATACCTTCTTTCGTCTTCTCAACTTCCAACCCAAGCACGGTATTAAGTACTATAGGTTCTAATATCTCTCCTGTTTGGGGTTCACATAAAAAAAAAAAAAAAAAATTGAACTTCCAGGTGCCGCCTTACTTCAGGTATACCTGTGTTAAGACAATAGCCAGAACGAGCGGATAAAAATGGTGCGTTTTTATTCACTTCTGTACCTTCATTCATCTACCTATAACCTAAAAGAATTATTTTGTTTATTACTATATCCATTAAAACGTGATTTAGAATATTGCTCAGCATAAAAACTTACATTTTCTCTTTCCGAAATGAATATCCTTGTTTCCTAGCAACGAGCAGATTTATTCAAATATTAGGATCGTGTCATTTTGGATGGAATTAAACAGGAAACAACGGTGCCGAATTATTTATAAACATTCCCAGGAACCCCCACTCCCACTGAGAGTGTTATTGAGAGCAAACAGAATAAATAAATAACAAATACCGATTTTTAGCAACGTTGGCATATATGTGTAAAACGCCTGTGATCCTCACCTTATCCGTCTGTCTGTCAATCCCTGTGTCCTTACGTCCGTTTGTAATAACTCAACTCACATTGGATGGATTTTAATGAAATTTTACATTTAGAAATTAGAAAAATTATTCTATTCGAAAGATTTGTCGAGCCGTCACAAAATTTCATTAATATCGGACTACTAGAAATTCGGCAATTATTATTTCTTTGTGCATCCGTCAGCATGTATTAATAGGACTCCTAGTGAAAGGATTTTCATGGAATTTTATATTTGTCTTTTCAGAAAGGTTTGAGTAGTTTTCCCAAATTTCATTAAAATGGGATCATTAAAAATTCAGAAATTATTAGTATTTTTTTTTTTTTTTCGTACTTGTCACACAGGTTATTCATACACCGTATAGTATAGCTGAAATACTAGACTAGATACACTAAGTTCAGTCTTAATTCTGTAAAATCCAGCACTCTATATACCGGAATGCTTTAAAATCCAGCACGTTACAGAAAAAAAAGTAACATTTTACATTCCGCAAATTCTAAGAAATGCAATACGGCACTCATATCAAAGACCTCATTTGTCTTTAGGAACCATACAAAAAAAAAGAAAAAAAGAGCAACATTTCTTTCTTTATAAGATGCTTGCATGATTCTCTTGTCCTTGGTCTCAATTCTCACAGCACAATAATTTTTTTAATTTAAGAACTTTCCTTTGCAATGAGTTTCCTCGTATTGCACTAATTTCGAAGAGATGCCTCTCTAATGGTGAATTGGTCATTTCTTTACAGTTATAAAGAAATTATTCGATGTGAACCGGTAGACGAAATCAGATTTGAAATTGTAATATAGTTAAAACTATTCGTCGAAAGTAGTGAGATACCAGGCAACTCATTGTAAGGGCAATCTAGTACTGCTGTGAAAATTAAGACAATTTCAATATTCACGCAGTTTAAATACAGTAAATAAAATAAAGATATAAATTTTCTGTTTATACTCCGGGAAGATCATATGGGCAGAGGAGATCACAAAATAGAGAGAATACAAGAAACAGCATCGTATTTGAATGAGCTAAATTGCTCATTCAAAGCATGAGTACTTATGCACATTTCGATTGACCACTCGGCCAGGGTAGTCTTCTATTGATGGGGGGGGGAATGATGAAAAGACAAGATAATCATTATAAATGTTTACAGATATAAATAAGTTATTTTTCTGTGCTTAATAGTCATTGAAATGTGCTCTAACACTGCTAGGCATATCTCTTAACCACATGGGCTCACATCTGGTGAGTACGGGCTTGGCAAACCCAGGGCCTTGAGTTGGATATCATCATTCTTCTCTTTCTTGGTGATTCCTTCCCACTTCTCTCTCTCTCTCTCTCTCTCTCTCTCTCTCTCTCTCTCTCTCTCTCAGGGTAACTCGGGAATTTTTTTTTTTTTTTTTGGCTGATGCACAGTATGCCTTAGGCTTCCTTGCACCATATGGCTAATAATAATAATAATAATAAGATCCCTGGTGGTGCCGAATTTTAAAGAGTTTATTGTGTCATGTTTTTTGCTGCGTGCTTATCTGAGGAATAAATGGGCAATCTGGCAAATGGGTAGAAACGAAATGTTCTCGAACTGCGCATGGAAGTCATTACTTTTATGCTCGTTTTTTTTTCTAAATATTAATTTACTATTAAGTTTGGAACAGTTGTTATAGGGGTTTTAGGAGCATCAGCAACTAAGGCCATATTACTCCGTGCATATTGTCTGTAAATTGGTTGTGTTCTAAGATCGATTTTCTGTTTGCTGGACGAAAAACCATGCCACCATGACACCACCTCCAGTCGCTTGAGTTGTGTATACCAGAAGTGCGAATGCATGACTGCATCAGTGCACGCTACAATTTTAACCTACCATTGGTGCAAAAAAAAAAAAAAAAAAAAAGTGTAAATCGAGACTAGTTAGACCACATGAACTCTGTTAGTGTCCTTGGGGTTGGCGATACGGCAATTAGCATTAGTAGAGACATTTGATGCAAGAAAGCAAGCTTATGCAGCATCAGCCAAAAAAAAAAAAAAAAAAAAAAAACCACTCCCACTTCACCCCTCTGTTCGTTCAAAATACCTGTCCAGCTGAGCCTTAAACATATTTAGGCTATCAACTTCCACGACAAGGGATGGAAGTCTGTTCCACCAACCAACCACTCGCTGGCTAAAGGCAAATTTCCGCATGTCTATCCTACATCTGTCTTTCCTCAATTTGAATTTATGCCCTCTCAGGTGATTATTCTGAGCGAGAGGAAGAATCCCACCAGCATTGAGCATGCTCAAACCATTCAATGCTTTATACACCTCTATCAGATCACCTCGCTGGTGCCTAGTCTCCAGACACTGTAATTTGCAAATATTAAGCCTTTCTTCGTAAGAGCACCCCTTTGTTCCATTCACTAATCTTGTTGCCCTTCTCTGTACTCGTCCCAGCAGCTCTACATCCTTCTTGAAATGAGGCCTCCAGGCCTGTATACAGTACTCTAGGTGTGGCCTGACCATTGCCTTATACAAGGGAATAATCACCTCCTTATCCCTGCTAGAAAAATTCCTGTATACCATTGACAAGACTCCATGAGCTACTCTTGCAGCCCGTCTGCACTGCTCAGAGAACTTCATATCTGCCTGCACAACCACCCCTAGGTCCCTTTCATTCTCTACCACTGTCAGTGCAATAACACAGAGTTGATACGTTGCTCTGGGGTTGCTGTTTCCCATGTGTAGTACTTTACATTTGTCAATGTTAAACTTCATTTGCCACCTCTCAGCCCATCTGCTCAACCTTTCCAGATCCTGTTGCAGCAGCAGAGTGTCAGTAGTGTCCTTGACAACCCTGCCTACCTTTGTATCGTCTGCAAACTTCGACATTAAGCTTGATATACCATCATCAATATCATTTATGAATACAGAAAACAATAATGGACCCAACACTGAGCCCTGAGGGACTCCACTAATAACATTAGTCCACGACGAGCAGTGTCCATTGATTACCACTCTCTGTCTTCTCCCCCTCAGCCACCCCTTTACCCACAGCAGCAATTTGCCTCCAATGTTACACTGCTCCAATTTATGCAGCAGTCTTCCATGTGCAACAGTATCAAAAGCCTTTCTAAGATCCAAGTATATAATATCAAAGTTATTCCCTGCATCCAGTTCCTTTGTGACTGCATCATAGTATCCAATCAAATTGGTCAGGCAAGACTTCCCCTTAACAAAACCATGCTGTGTCTGAGCTATAACTGAAGTCTTGTTTAAATGATCCTGCAGTGCTTCTTTAACTAGTGCCTCCATTAATTTTCCTGGAACAGAAGTTAAACTCACAGGTCTATAATTGCTTGTGTCAGCTTTTGATCCTCCTTTTGTGAATTGGGGTCACATTTGCACATCTCCAGTCTATGGGTACCTCCCCTGAGTCCAAGGAAGCTCTCATAATTATGGCTAAGGGTTTGCTTACTTCCTTTGCTGCCTCCTTTAATATAACTGGATAGATCCCATCCACCCCAGGTGCCTTTCTTGTGTTTATCTTCAACAGTTTCTCCTCCACTTTACTCTCAGTTATTACAAGATTCTCTAGCTTACTGCTAGAGTTGAATACACCTCTGGCTTTCCCCTCGCTAAATAACTCCTCATGTGTGAATGTTGATGCAAAATATTCATTTAGTTTGTTAGCTACCTGAGCAGGATCATCAACAGTTGACCCATCGATATCAAGTGGACCAATCTGATTCATCCCCTTCCTTCTAGAGTTTACATAAGTAAAGAACTCTTTGCTGTTTTTCTTTGCATCCCTTGCCAAACATTTCTCGTAATCTGCCTTCGCCTGCCTAACCTCCTTTGTAACTTGGTTACAGATCAACTTGTATCTATCATAGGCTTCTGTGTCACATGTTAATTTGTATGTATCCCATGCATGTTTCTTCTCTGCCATATGCCTCATCAGTTCATCTGACATCCATTTAGGGCTAAACCTTGAACAATATTTCTTAGTTGGTATGTAAAATCTAGTAGCTTCCAAGATAAGTTCTTTGAATGCTTCCCATTTTGCATTTACTGTTGGTAACATCATCAGTTGGTCCCACTGTATAGAATTTAAATACTGTCTCAGTCCATCGTAGTCGCCTTTACGAAAGCAATAACTCTTCCCTTTACCCCTAATGGTAGTTACCTCTTTGAGTAAATCCCACTTCAGCACACTGTGATCACTGCCACCTAGTGGTTCATTTATCTGCAGATTCTTAATGCATGAAGAATCACTGCTGATAATCAAATCAAGAGTATTCCTCCCTCTAGTTGCCTCCCGAACCTGCTGATGTAGAAAACAATCATCCAATAAATCCACAAAAGCCTTGCTAGTATGTGAGTGACCAGCCCACAAATTCCAGTCAATATCTGGGAAATTAAAATCTCCCATTATAAGACTCTTTGATTTACTGGCCCACTCTATTTCCCTGTACAGTTTCTTATTATACTCATCAGAGTCATTAGGCCTATAGCACACTCCTACTCTCAATTTTGATCTCCCAATGCTTATGTCACACCAAACTGACTCGACACTGCACTGTCCAGCGATGTCCACTGGCTTCACTTCCTTGGATTTTATGTATTTCTTAACTAATAGCATAACCCCTCCTCCCTTCCTATCCAGTCTATCTTTTCTGTAGACGTTGTACTCCCCTAATTCCAGTTCTGTATTCCTTATCTGTGTGACACCACGTCTCTGATATCCCAACAATATCTGCCTTTGATGTTTTGAGCAATACCTCAAATTCATCAAATTTATTTACTAAACTCCTAGCATTGGTGTACACGCAAGTATACATGCACCTATTTCTATTCTTAGCTACCCTAACACAACCCATGTGTTTACTTGTACCGCAATGACTCCCAGCAGTCTCTGAAATATCCTGAATCGTGTTTTTCAGGCTTCTGCTCATTCCAATAGAAGCAGTGCAAGAATCTCTTTCACCTCTGCCAGTGGCTACTGTTAATCTATTTGTCTTTGTATCCCCCCAAGCTAGCAGTTTTCCGACCCACCTAACACTGCCTCGATAGCATCAGCAAATATTCTTGCACCCTTTCTATTTAAGTGTATCCCATCCCTGTAGAAGTAATCTCTCCTGTTAACAAGTACAGTCCAGGCTGAAAAAAATTCAACCCCTTGAGCCTTGCACAATCTTTCCAGGGCCGAATTGATCGACAAGGCTCTCATCATATACTCCCTCCTATCGTGTCTGGGCAGAATTGCAGACACTTTCAAATTCAACCCTATTTCACGGCTTTTTTTCAACAGTGACCTGTACTTGTTAAGCAATTCTGCCGGTCTCCTACTCTTGATATCGTTAGTGCCCACGTGTACAACTATATCACCTTTTGTGCCCTTAAAAGATGATATCTGCTCTACAACGTCATCAACTTTTGCCCCTGGCAGACATACCCTGGTCCTGTTCCACCTATCCTTTTTACAAAGCATGTTCCCCGTTTCCCTGACAATAGAGTCACCAACAACTACTAGTTCCTTTGGGACCAGCGTATTCTGCCTTGGTGGTTGCCGCTGTGTTTCACGATGACCAAGTGGCGTTGATGTGGGCAGCTGAGAGCTTGATGGGCCCCTCAATTTAGTTCCTTCGAGGGCATCCACCCTGTCCTTCAAGCTCTCATATAGGCCCATAAGAACGCTGAGTTGTTGCCTGATTTCGATACACTCCTTGCATCGTGCACACACAAAGACATCCCCCATGGCAATATCATGTCCCGTACCTGAATGCTCCACAAACATCATGCAAGCTGTGCATTTTAGAAAGCTGTGACTCAGAAGGCAACTGCCCCCCTCAGTTCTCCTCTGAGCCACAGCACTTCCATTAGCTTGAGCCTTTTGTTTTGCTGCTCTGGTCTGAGTCATGATTACTTTTAATTTAAATAAAATTTCAATTTCAGTTTATAACCCTGACTTATCTCCCAACACAGCTATAACGGGATATATATTTTTAGCGTCAAGTATTAATCGATCAGTCAAGTATTAATTATCTCCGAGTTCCCTTTATATAACTTCCGTATCAGTTATGTATTAATTAATTATGTTACGTTTGTAATCTAAGTCGGTATATGTATTTAGTTAAAAGTGCAATTTAAATGCCAACGAAGTTGAACAAGTTTAATAGATTTTACCGATCGCTGAAAATATTATAACGTATACTATACTAACGCTATCTAGGTTCGATATATAACGATCGTATGACAAAGACAAAGGCGGAAGTTACGAACGGTAATCTATGGACACTTAAGTATTAATTAACTTTCAAATCTCGCTGTCCCAATTCAGAATAAACCAACGATCCTTACTAGGTCTATAAGTCAATCGTCAAATCTTTTGATTCTTTACAGAAATAAGTGTCTTCCGTACAGGCACACTAAGAAATCCCAACTCCTTGCTCTTATTTCGGCGGAAAAGGCCTTTGTCTAAATTGAATTTTTCAGTCATAATAGAATCCATAATAGAAGGACCCAAAATAAGTAATATTGCACACTGGATCTTCTATTATGACGTACAATTCGCCTGCACTCTCGATTTACTGTTGTATTTCTTTCTTTTAGTGCTTCATTCTCCTTTCGTCTTCTATTTATAGTATACTTTTAGACGGTTGCTTTCGACACACCAGTGATTTCCATTGTTTCTCAATTGTGGCTCCAGCTAAACAGGCTCCAACAATAACATTTTTCTGAAAATTGAAAGGATCACCTGTCTTCCCCATGATCGGATCAACTAAGGAACTCCAGGAAAGCGCAGAGGGTATTTATTTCATACGAAAAAACTTTGGATCATACAGAAGAGCAATACTGGATATCATCATTCTTCTCTTTCTTGGTGATTCCCTTCTACTTCCGACTCTCTCTCTCTCTCTCTCTCTCTCTTTCTCAGGGTAACTTGGAATTTTTTTTTTTTTAGCTTGTGCAGCATAAGCCTCAGGCTTCCTTGCACTACATGGCTAATAATAATAATAATAATAATAATAATAATAATAATAATAATAATAATAATAATAATAATAATAATAATAATAATAAGGAAATCGAAGCTATGACAGAAGGAGAGACCTACAAATACCTAGGGATGATGCAGGCTGAGCGGTTAGAACACAAGGAAATCAAGAAGTGCCTGACCGAAAAACATCGTCAGAGACTAAGAAGCCTGCTGAAAGCAAAATTGAACGGAGGGAATACAGTTAAAGCCACAAATACCTATGCAGCTCCAGTACTAACATACACATTCGGGGTCATAGATTGGACTAACACCGAGCTAGAAGATATCATGAAAGACAAGGACAATGATGACCAAGAGTCGCCAACACCACCCGAAATCAGCAGTGGAGAGAATAACAATACCTCGGAAAGAGGGAGGAAGGGGCTTGATAGACCTGATAGAACAACAGAAAACAGCGATAGTTAACCTGAAGGATTACTTCGAGAACAACACAGCACCACTCCACCAGGCCATAAGGAAGATAGATAAGTGGTATATCCCCACTCAATCAAAGCGAGGAAACACTTCCCGCCTAGACGGTACAAGAAACGAAGTTAGAAAGACGGGCAAAGAAGACACTCCACGGCAGACACTACAATGACCTCCATCAAGATCACATCGACACCATTACTTCCAATGCATGACTCACAAGCGGGACGCTCTTTCCCGAGACTGAAGGATTCATGCTTCAGAAAGTATCCAACATAGACACGACCAGGTAGCCAGGATAATACATCAGAAACTAGCGAGGAAATACCAGTTGATTGAAGAAAGTGTACCGTACTACAATTACGAACCCCAGGCAGTACTAGAGACCCGAACCCACAAGCTGTACTGGGATCGCGCCATAATAACGGATAAGACCATCCCGCACAACAGACCGGGCATAACCCCTGTGGACAAGATGGAAAAGGCTACCTACCTGATTGACATAGCGGTGCCGAAGACTAGCAATGTCCAGAAAACCCATGAGGAAAAAATTAGGAAGTACACGAACCTGAGACATGAGTTCAAGGATATATGGCATATGCAAGAAGTATCAACCATCCCAATCATCGTGTCAACCACCGGTATGGTACCAAAGACTTTACATAGCAGCCTAGCAGCAATAGGTCTCCCAGAGAACACCTACAAGGAACTCTAGAAAGTCGCAATCCTAAACACCTGTAGGATAGTCAGAGATTTCCTCGACCGACAATAACACCAGACATTACAACCACCCTGTGTACTTGGTAGCAGTACCTGTCACGGAGTGGAACCCCCCAATCAGGGAAAAATAATATAAGAGCAACAACAATAATACAATACAATACAATACAATTTTATTTATTAAGAGAATTCGTTTACAATAAATTACAATAATAATAATAATAATAATACAATACAATTTATAATAATACAATTTTTTTTACAATACAATTTTATTTATCATAATAATAATAATAATAATACAATACAATTTATAATAATACAATTTTTTTTACAATACAATTTTATTTATCATAATAATAATAATAATAATACAATACAATTTATAATAATACAATTTTTTTACAATACAATTTTATTTATCATAATAATAATAATAATAATAATAATACAATACAATACAATACAATTTTATTTATCAAGAGAATTCGTTTACAATTATTATTACAATAATAATAATAATAATAATAATAATAATATTCACAGCAAACATAAGGAAAAAAATCAGAGAATAGGAGAGTACATGGACACATTGAAGCAGAACCTCCTTGCACTCAACAACAGAATTCGCCGATACAAAGAGAGCTCCAAGAGGAAAATAAACAACCGAATTTTCGATGAAACTGAAGAGGTTTCTACAGGAATCTCGAAGAAGACAGGAAACAAGGGAACGGACCACCCGAGAAGAAGACGATTGATGATTTCTGGGGGAACATATGGAGCAGGGAAGTAAAACATAACAGCCGAGCCACCTAGATAGAACTAGAACGCACGAAAACCGAGGAAGTACAAGAAATGAGAGGAAGGGAGATTCGGGAAGAAGAAGTAAAACTGACGATCAAGTACTCTCACAACTCGCGAACTCCAGGAATAGATAACTACTGGTACTCACTTGCACACACACACACACACACACACACACACACACACACACACACACACACACACACACACACACACACACACACACACACACACACAAGCACCTGGCAGAGGAGTTCACCCAAATGATTGTGGCACCCAGAGACAATCCCGAAGTTTCTCACTCAAGGAATCACATATCTGAAGCCTAAAGACGAAGATACAAGAAACCTTGCGAAATATAGACCAATCACCTGCCTCCCAACAATGTACAAGATCCTGACCAACTGCATAACCAGGAAGATAACAGACCATTTGGAGAGCCAGAGCATAATGGCCGAACAGTAAATAGGATGCAAGCGGCTGAGCAAAGGGTGCAAGGGAAAATTAACCAAAGATGCTGCGGTTATGGAGCAAGCATATAGACATGTATAGTATCTTATGTAGGACGGCACCTGAACGAAAGTTCAACTCCGTCTTTGTACACTGTAATGGTTACAGAGCACTGTAACAGGCCAGAAATGTGTGTAATGTTATGTTCGTGCAGTGTATATTGTTGTTGTGTTGTTTAGTTGTTTCTGGCTTTTTGTCACCAGGCAGGCGACCACCTGGAAAGCCTGCCCAGTGTTCGTCTACACACGGGGAGGTAGGCCACAACTGCGCATGAACCATGCGAACCTCAACAGTCACGCACTGAATGTCCAAAGAGGGTTTGGCGCCATTCAAAAGAACCCCGTGCCTGCAAGCCGGCAACAACAAAAAATAAATAATAAATAAATAAATAAAAAATAAAATAAATAAATAAAATAAAACAAAACAAAAATAAATAAAATTTTTATCCACGTCTTGGCCACGTCTTTATGCAGTGCTGCCCAAAGTAGTCCACAAAGATAAAAGGTGTATTGTCAAACAGAAGTAGTAATGTCATTCAAACATGATCAGCAGGAACAAGTTCTAGATATAATTCTGAATTCTGTTAATCTGGAGTGGTATCTGAAGTCTCTGGTCGATGACGGTATCACTGAGCAGAGGAAGGATTTAGTTGCAGAGAGTCTTGATAAAAGATGAGTCAGAAAGGTGCAGCATGTCTTAAAATCTTTGCGTGTTCTTGAAAACCACAATAATTTTGTATATGACGTCATCAGGACGACGAGGCAGCACACAGTTGTATTATGATTTATGATGTGTTTTCAATTTTGATTTCTTGAATTAACATTGAGGTTGAAAGCCTTCCTGCGATTAAAAGCAGCATTGCAGAAGGTTTGAAGGGCCTGGAAATTGTTGATAAAAATCAATATCTTCTCACCTCTGGGACACAAGTTTGGTACTGTTGCCTTAAGAGCCAATCTTAGGTCCTCGTAAATGGAGCATTCAAAAAGTACGTGAGGAGAGTCTTCCGGTAGCCCACATCCACAGGAGACTATTGGAAAGTCTGAATTGGTAGAGTTTTGCGTTAAGCGAACCATGTCCAGTTAGTATGCAGGCGGTAAACAGTGAGGGTGAAAACCATTTTCTGGAGGATGACGAAAGTAGTGCAGTTACGTCGGGAACGAAGTTTTTGGTAATAGCTCCTTTTTCGGTAGAATTCCATCTATTCTGCCAGGTGTTCACTAACAAATTCCAGCATCTGGTTCGCTCAGTTTTGGGATCAGCCCGAGGGTTAACAATGATTCCCTGAAATTCCGTAGAAATGCCTTTGCGGATGTAAAAGCAAAGCCCTCTAAACACAACATGCAGGTCAAGTGGTATAGTGCCTGCAAGAGTCTGTAGAGTTGGAGTTGATACTGTTCGGCAAACGTGAAGTAAGCTAAGGAGAAAACAACGTTGAATAGTGGATAACTTGGTTTGTACTGTTTTGAGTGCAGTACGTCTAAACCAAAGGCTGGCAGCATAGGTTGTAATTGGGATTATGGCAGCATTATAAAATAGATGTAAGGTTTTAGTGTTCAATCCCCAGTCTTGTCTGGTAATTTGGAACAGCATTACGGTAAAACTCTGAACTCTGACGGACAGATGTTGAATATGTGCAGTAAAGGAAAAGCGGTCGTCGATGATAACTCCTAAAAATTTGGTGTTTCGGACAAGTGGAAGTGATTTCTTGTCAAGTTTTACAACTGGTGGTCTGCCATAGTCTAATTTGTATTTAAAAATCATGATCTTCGATTTGGTTGGGGATAATTTTAATTTGTTCTTAGAGGACCAAGACGATAGTTTAAAGAGCTTTATTGGAATAGAGTTCTAAATCAGATCTTGTGTTTCCATTCACTAAAATGATATTGTCATCTGCATACGCAAGTTGTTGCACATTTTGAAATTCAGTCGTCCTAAGCAGCCAATCATGAAGAACTAGGTTCCAAATCAAGGGGCTCAAAATTGATTCTTGGGGGCAACCACTGGAGACAGATCTGTGAATCTTCGTGCTTTTAGTGATGACGGTAACGGTGCGATTGGCAAAGTAGTTTCTAACAAGTTTATAAAGCTGAAGAGAGCAATGATTGGAACGGAGTCTACTGAGGGCACTCTCCCACCATAAAGTATCAAAAGCGCCCTCAAAATCGATAAAGATTGCCATAATGTACTTGGAAGTGGAGCTGCCAATAAGGTGGTGAAGTTTTAATAAGGCATCTTCCATCCAAGCCCTTGCCTAAAACCGTATTGAAGAGCGGATGTGGAGCTTGTAAATCCCTGCAGTGTGGTAATTTTATTAGCGATTAATCTCTCTAACACTTTTCCCAGGTGAGAGAGCAAGGCTATGGGGCGGTAGACCTGGCATTATCTAGTGGCTTACCAGGTTTATGTAAAATCCTAAGAATGGCGTGTTTCCATGGTTTGGGAAACGTTCCAGTATTTAAGCAGTTGTTGAACAATTTAAGTAGAATTTTGGGCCTCTTGTATGCTTAGAGCAAGCATACAAGAAGCGCCCCAACATGTACACAGCCTACACCGATTACGGCAAGGTTTTCAACTCCGTGCCTCATAGCTGGCTAATAGAGGCGCTGAACATCTACAAAGTCAATCCGATAGTGACAAAATTCCTAGGGGAAACGATGGTGAAATAGAGTACCACCATTAAGGTCGAGAACATCACAACAACGCCAATCCCCATCAAGAGAGGAATCTCTCAGAGGGATGCCCTGAGCCCATTGTGGTTCTAGCACTTAACCCGCAATCTACCATGCTCAACAGTAGCAAGTACGGATATAACCTCAAAGAAGGAAGGAAGAACCTGTACACCCTCACCCACCTGATGTATATGGATGACATCAAGCTCTACGAGGGAACCGAGAAGCACTTTCAGCAACTACTCCAGATCACCGAAGAATTCAGCAAGGATATTAGGATGGAATTTGGTCTAGACAAATGCAAGACCCACGGATTGCGTCAGGGAAAATTAGTCAACCGAAACTATCAGCTGCAGAGTGGTAAAGAGATCGAAGCCATGGCAGAGGGAGAGGACTACAAATACTTGGGAATGATGCAGGCTCAGCAGTTGCAGCACAAGGAAATTAAGGCCTGCCTAACCGAAAAATACCATCAGAGAGTCAGAAGCCTCCTGAAAGCAGAACTGAACGGAGGAAACACAGTTAAAGCCATAAACATCTATGCAGTCCCAGTGCTAACATACTCCTTCGAGGTCATAGATTAGACTAACACTGAGCTGGAGGATATCATGAGAAAGACAAAGACAATGATGACCAAGAGCCGCCAACACCACCCAAGAGCTGCCGTGGAGAGACTGACAATTGCATGGGAAGAAGAAGGAAGGGGCCTGATAGACCTCATTGAGCAACAGGACAGCGATAGTTAACCTGAAGGATTACTTCCAGAAACACACAGCAGTATTCCACAGGCCTTAAGGAAGATAGAATAGCGATATACCCACTCAACCTAAGCGAGGAGTTCCCCCCCCCCAACCAGGAGGTACAAACGAAGCTGGAAAGATGGACAGAGAAGACACTCCATGGCAGACGCTACAATGATCTTCATCAGGGTCACATAGATAAAATGACTTTCAATGTATTGCTCACGAGCGGGACGCTGTTTCCCGAGAGTGAAGGATTCATGCTCGCCATCCAAGACCAGGTAATCAACACCAGGAACTATAGAATACATCGCCAAGGAGCCCAGAATGTCAGATGACACATGTCGACGATGTCACCTTGGCCTCTGAAACGATCCAACACATCACTGCGGGGTGCAAGGTGATCACCCAGACTGAGTACACTCATAGACTTCTGATGTATTATCCAGGAAGCCAGGATAATACATCAGAAGCTAGCAAGGAAATACCAGTTAATCGAAGAAAGTGTACTGTACTACAAGTACGAACCCCAGGCAGTAATAGAGACCCCGACCCACAAGATGTACTGGGACCGCGCCATAATAACGGATAGGACAATCCCGCACAACAGACCGGACATAACCCTTGTGGACAAGAAGGAAAAGGCTATCTATCCGATTGGCATAGCGGTACCCAACACTGGCAACCTGCAGAAAACACATGGGGAAAAAATCAGTAAGTACACGAACCTAAGACAGGAGATCAAAGAGATGTGGCATATGCAACAAATAACTACCATCCCGATCATCGTCTCAACCACAGGTATGGTGCCAAAGACCCTACATAACAGCCTAGCAGCAATAGGTTCTCCCAGCGAACACTTACAAGGAACTCCAGAAAGTCGCAATCCTGAACACTTGTAGGATTGTCGGAGAGTTCCTCGACCACCAGGAACATCAGACATAACAACAACCACCCTGTGTACTTGGTAGCAATACCCGTCACGAGGTGGAATCCCCAACCAGGGAGAAAAAAATATAAGAGCAGCAATAATAATAATATTTGCATATCGTTATTTACATTTATATTTGCATAATATCAATTGCAAGAGGTTTCTAATTTTTTCTAAGTCAGTGTAGGTTATGACGTTTTTTTCTAAATATAAATATACTCCCTAATCTATCATTATAGATCTTTATTTATTCTGAGTTATTGCATCATTGTCCTGCAAAACAGTAAAACTGCAAAACGAGTACAAAGGCTGATGCTATATAAGCTTGTTTTCTTGCATCATTTTGCACTACTAATAGTAATACGTACTAAACATGTTTTTTTTTAGCCTTTCAGGCAATCGGGACAAGCGCCTTTAAACTGGTACTGTCTTAGTCAAGCCTGTACGTACACTGATGAACCAAAATATTACGACCACCTACCTAATATGATGTTGGTCCTCCTCGTGCAGCCAAAACAGCTCGTAAAGGCAAGGCATGGACGCTAAAAGATTTCTAAATGTGTCTTGTGGTATCTGGTACCAACAAGTAACCAGCAGAACTTTTAACTCTTGTAAGGTGGTTGAGACGCTGCAGATCGGAGTTGCTGTTCCAACACAAACCATAGATGCTCGATGGGATTGATGGCTGGGGAATTTTGAGGTCAGGGTAATACATGGAAGTCTCTCTCATGTTCCGCGAATTAGGCTCGGACAATTCGGGCAATGTAGCATGGACAATTATCCCACTGAAAGATGGCACCCCCATAGGGGAAGACCGTTGCAATGAAAGGGTGTACCTGGTCAGCAATGATGTTTAGGTAGGTGGTAGACGTCAGAGTGCCGGCACATGGATGACTGTACCCAGGGTATCCCAGCAGAACATGACACCATCACTTCCCCTGGTAAACGAGGCACACGTACACGGCCGTCCACAAGGTGCAACAGGAAACGTGATTCATTGGACCAGACAACCTTCTTCCAATCACTCAAGGTCCAGTTTCGATGCTTCTGTGCCCATTGTAGGCGCTGTTGCCAGTGAACCGTGGTTAGCATGGCTACTCGGAGCTGCCTGCGGCAACGCAGCCCCATTTTCATTTACTTTGCGTTTTAACATATTACTCCCGTCACTAGCATTCTTATTACCGGCGAGTTGCGCCACAGTCGCCTTTATGTTGCCACGTACCATCCGGGAGAGCCTTCGCTTACCACGGGCATCGATGAGTTGTGGTCGTCCAACACCTCGCTGGCGGTTTTTGGGATTTCACTCCTCGGACCACTTTCGGTAGGTACTAACCATGGCTGACCACCAGCTGTGCCGTTTCGGATGTGCCTTGACCCAGTCGTCTGGCCATTACAATTTGGCCTTTGTCAAACTCTCTTAAATCCGCCGGCTTTCCCGTCTGAAGAACAAGAGTAACACTGATTAACGGAGCTCAGTGTCAGGTGTTTTTTATACCGTGTCCCGACCGATGCACGCGCCGTAGTTCACCTGCAGTTGCTTCGATTTGCATAACGACTCGCTGGCAGAGGCGGATTTAACGGCGGGCGCACTGGGCGCGCGACTTAGGCCCGACTTCTGAAGGGTCCACGCAAAACCCCAACAAATTAGTTGAACGTATTAGTTCAACTAATAGTTGAACTAATATGTTCAACTATTAGTTCAAAACTTTGTCATTATTATTATGCTATTATTAATTATATTATACATATATTATATTCAAATTTTATTGAAAATAAAACATTAATAGTACATAATATTTTTTATTTATTTAAAAAAATGGTTAACATGTATTTTTATTTTCCCCGTTTCTCTCTTTTTTTTAAGGGCCCAATATTTTCTTCTGCGCCCGGGGCCTGAACCGACCTTAAACCGCTCCTGCTCGCTGGTCATAATATTTTGGCTCATAGGTATATACAATAGTCACTTTAGCTATGATGAATAAAGTGCTAGGGTGTGACATACGCATAATTTACTATTTATTTAATTATTTACCACTAGTTTTTCTGATTTTTAAACAAAAAATGGGTACACACATTTTCCCCAAAAAATAAAATTAAAAAGTATAATAAATAGCAGTCGTTTTTAACTTTTATTAGTTTTTTAAATAGAAGTATATTGCTCATTAATAAGAAAATATAATATAATTATTTTTCATGCTAATAAACATTTACAGAGAAGAGAAGGCAAAATTTTGACAGAATTAATTTCATGCAATCTGAACCGTTGTAAAAGATTGAACGGCAGTAAAAGATTTAATAATTGGCGATGCCAATTAGTAGTACTGTACTGTATATACGCTAATGTGATATAAAAATTGGCAGATAATATTATGGATATTGTTATAGGCTGAGACGATGAAAAAATACGTGTCTTGGAATTTCCATAGACCGAAAAAAAAAAAAAAAAAAAAGAAAAGAAAACATGTGAACGAAGGCTGCTCCATAGAACGAAAACAGAAGAGAAAAAAAAGAGAAAATTAGTTCGGTGAGGGTGGAGCTGAACTCTGAATGGATATTGTCCTTTCCTCATCACGAAATGCTAGCCAATAGGATCGCAACGAAATTAATTGAATAAACAGAATTATTTTGTTGGCTATGGAATGATTCAGTAGTTCTCTATAAATAATGTGATAGAGTTGCTTCAAACTAGTAATGAAATTACAGCCTCCCCTCCCCACCGTGCAAGATTCACGAAAGTGCTACCCACAAGCTCTTTGCCTTGTAGCCCTGCAGTGGAGGATCTGGCGATATTATAGTTCTACCACTGCATCCAGCCTGTATAATCAGAGCCACCAGCATGGGCGCCGGCAGCATGGTGCAACCTTTGGATTTCGAAGTAATACACAATTTTTAATATTTTCATTAATTTATTGAAATATTAAAACAATATAAATTCTTCCTTTCAAAATACAAGTACAGTACAGTACTTTCTTTTACCGATCGCGAAACGTTGGCTCGGTTGTACACGTAAATCAGTAGACTCCAGGGGGCTCACATCTGGCGAGTGTGGGCATGGCACACCCAGGGTTCTGAGCTGGATATCATCATATTTCTCCTTCTTGGTGATTCCCTTTTCTCTCTCTGTCTCTCTCTCTCACAGGGTGGCTCAGGAATTTTTTTTTTTTTTTTGCTGGTGCAGCATAAGCCTCAGGCTTCCTTGCACCATATAGTTAATAATAAATAAAAATAAAAATAAAAATAATAACTTGACTTATTATTATTATTAGTATTATTATTATTATTATTATTATTATTATTATTATATGGTGCAAGGAAGCCTGAGACTTATGCTGCACTAGCCAAAAAAAAAAAAAAAAAAAAAAAACATTTCACTCTGAGAGAGAGAGAGAGAGAGAGAGAGAGAGAGAGAGAGAGAGAGAGAGAGAGAGAGAGAGAGAGTCAAAAGTAGAAGGAAATCACCAAGAAAGAGAAGAATGATGATATCCAGCTCAGGGCCCTGGTTATGTCAAGCCCATAATCACCAGATGTGAGCCACTGGGGTAGTGGACATGTGTATATGTAAGGGGCGGCTCCTAGAACGTTAGTTCAACTCCGCTTCGTTTCTCTGTGAAGAACAGTATCACTACAAATGGGCCAGATGTGTGTGATGTAGGTTTGTGTGTGTTCTGTTGTTATGTTCTGGCCACTTGGCTACCCAGAAGCATCAACCACCTGGACAGATGATTCTGGGTACTCGTCCACACCACGGGAAGGTGGGCCAGTCCCAATGGAATAAGTACTGTCTCAGTATGAGACTTCTGACCCACCTGATGTTGTAGTTAATTAAAATATTGCATGTATTCGAAAATTTTATGAACAAAAAATTTATTCCCGCATGTACCACCTTGGAAAATATCTTGCCGGCGCCGCCCATGGCCACCAGCGATAATTTTTTATTATTCCGAAGCGAGCCTATTATGAAGAAAGATCTCATGAGGTAGTGATGGGGAATATATATTTTCCACTTTGGGTTCCAAATAAATATACTGCATAACAATTTCGCGTGCTATAAAAAAAAGTAACAATCTAACAAAAAATATATACAGGGTGTTTCAGTTAAACGTTTCAGAACTTCTAAGAGGGGTAGGGTACATCCTGACAACTCGAAATCATATAGCAATGTGGGGTCGGAAATGCTTTCCTGAAGCGGTGTTGTACACAGAAGCACCATAAAGAAAAGAGACCGTAAGTGAGAAATCGTTTTAATAATACATGAAAAGAAGCAAAAGGTACATGGATTAAAGTAAGTGTTCGAAGTTTCTTCCACGGGCTACAATGCACGCCTCACATCTCCGACGCATGGACATCCGAACATTCTGGAATACTCCAGGCGAATTTCGAATTTCTTCGGCAGCTACTGCGATTCTTGCAACCAGCTCCTCAGCATTGTCAACAGGGGTGTCATAAACTAGCGATTTCATATGACCCCAGAAATAAAAATCAAGACATGATAGGTCGGGTGACCGAGCAGGCCAACTCACGGGACCACCACGTCCGATCCACTGTTGACCAAATGTGACATCCAGGTAGTTACGAACATCTCCGCTATAATGGGCAGGGGCTCCATCGTGTTGGAACCACATTGTCTGTTGCGTCGATGCAGAAATCTGTTCATCTCTCAAAAGTTGTGGCAATACTTGCTGCAGAAAGATCAAGTAGATAGGTCCGGTTAGACCTATCTACTTGATAATCCATGTACCTACGGTAATCCATTTACCTTTTGCTTCTTTTCATGTATTATTAAAACGATTTCTCACTTACGGTCTCTTTTCTTTATGGTGCTTCTGTGTACAACACCGCTTCAGGAAAGCATTTCCGACCCCACATTGCTATATGATTTCGAGTTGTCAGGATGTACCCTACCCCTCTTAGAAGTTCTGAAACGTTTAACTGAAACACCCTGTATAATAATTGAAAATATTAGTTTATTTGCAGTATGTTTTCCTACCGCACAGCATTTATGTTTCGCTCTTCACTTGCTCCAGATAAGTACAGTATCTAATGATCTATTATAAAGTGAAGTTTACCAGAATTATGTCTAATTTTTAAATCTTTGCTTGCCAATGGCAAAAATTAGTAAGTAGTCTTTACTGTTAAAATAACAGAAAAAAAAAAAAAAAAAAATGAAAACTTTCTAATAACTTTTATTGTATAATTCTGCCCAAAATTACACTTACAGCTTTTAACCCCCATATGTGACTGATAGACCGTAAAACAAATTTGTCTGCAAATTTATGGATTATTCTGTGTTCAAATAAGAACTTTTTTTTTAATGAACTAATTATGGATGGCCGCATGCCTCTCTATTTCCCTATGAATAGCACTTGTGTCACGCTTGCCTTTAGTTTGCCATCTCTGTCAAATGGTATCCAGTAGAACTGAAGTTATTTTATTGTCATTCATTTATATATACAGTATATATATATTTTTTTTTTGTTCATTTTTTTTTTTTTTTTTTTAATCCCCGAGGTTATAGTACTGCACTTGACTCCGGTGGCCTTGCAACAGATTAAGACAGTTAACGTTTATGAGTTACTGTGAATATGTTTGTGATAAGAGAAGGTTAGCCACTTAGCAACGTACTGTACTTAGTTTTGCAGACCTGTTAGCAGACGCTAGTCATTCCAAATTGTTATACTTAAAAAAAAAATATATATATATATATATAATAATTGAAAATATTAGTTTATTTGCAGTATGTTTTCCTATCGCACAGCATTTAGGTTTCGCTCTTCACTTTCTCCAGGTAAGTATCTAATGATCTATTATAAAGTGAATTATATCAGAATTATGTCTAATTTTTAAATCGTCGCAACACATCTTCAGTAAAAAATAATATATTTACTTTTTAAAAAAGTTCATGTAGTTGTATTAGTTACATTAGCATATATTGAATGGTTGCATGCCCCAGATAGCGTAATTTTTATTTATTTATTATTATTATATTTTTTATGTTGATCCCAAATAGTCCAGTACTGGGTGAATTAGGCCGAGAAGATGAAAGATAATTGTCATGGAAGTAATAGTAGTGGCATGTGATGCAAGAAAGCAAGTGTATGAGCTTATGCAGCATCAGCCAAAAAAAAAAAAAAAAAAAAAAACAATCGTTTTGTAGATCGAAAGTTTTTAAAAAACAATAATAATAAATACATGCGAAGGAAGGTGGTTAAAAAAAAAAAAAACGAAAGCAGAATTAATTTCAATTGGACAGTAGGAAAAGTTCGGTGAGGTCGGAGATGAACTGTAAATGGATGTTGAGTTGAGGCAGCTGTTCAGACTGGTTTGGAAGAAAAAGGCGTAATTCATGCTGAAAGGATCAAGCCTACTGTCGACCAAAGCGGGATATTTGATGTAACGCAGAAGCGTTATAATGAGATTCCGCTTTTGTAAATAATTTTCTGCCTGTGAAAAAGCAGGTAGTTACAGCTTTTACCATTTTAGTAGTCCAAGTGGTATTCTCCATAGAAAAAAGGCTTGCAGTAGCAGAACTATTAACGCCACTCTATGTTTAAAAAAAACATATGCTCACCCAACTTGCATTGATGGATGTGAATTGTTTTTCTATTTTGAAATCCAAAATATTTACATACACAAAATATTTAAAAATATATTGTCTATAACAGAAGAATAAAGAATAAACATCATAATGTTTATTGTGTTTATTTATAAACATAATGTTTATGTTTATAAATAAACATCATAATGGTATTGGCAGGAAATGTCCTGACTCCCACAGACAGTGTCAAATTCCTAGGAGTAATCCTGGATGCCAACCTCACCTATAAAAAACAAATCCAAGCACAGTATTCCAAAGCCCTAAGAGCGTTCTGGGGAATGAAAATTGATCTGTGCAAAACGCACAGTAAGAAAATAATCAAGAAGTAGTACCTTGCAACTTACTTCTGTAGTGTACTCTCCTATGCCGTGGAAGTTTGTTCGGCGGCACCACCCACCAGCCTCAGGAAACTATGGGGCCTCGAATTCTGGGTGCTGAAGTGGGCCAACTTGTGGTCGCACCAGAACTACACAACATCTAAATCTACTCTCTGCTGCAACCTGCAATATACGCCCATAGTCCACAGAGCCCATGTGCTAAAAATAAAGTCATTCCTTCATCTTTGCTCAGCTAAGCAGGATCACATCAACATCTGGAACACGGTTGGTTGGCGTTTGCCAGGCAGACATCTCCGTAGTACTCCCTCCTTATGCTCAAGGCTCCAGCGGTTACAGAATTTCAAGAGAAACTTCCCTAATGTGACTCTGGACACTCTCAACTCGCTCAACATCGACATCGACCTGTGGACGATAGACAAGGCATACCGAGATGGCATCTTGTCCTATCTTGCTGTTTGTAAAGGACATTTGTGTAAGTGCCGATCTTAGTTAACTTATGTAATTTGATTCTGCTCAACTTGTATTCCTTTTTCGCTGTAATTACTACTTCACTCATTTTTACATTGACTATTATCTTTGCTTTGATCTATTAATTATGATTTAGTTATTATTATTATTTTATTATTATTATTATTATTATTTTTTTATAAATCAAAATCACTTGTATAAACAACTAATTGTAAGATTCCTCTGGCTTTCTGTGTAAGGAATCACTAGTGTATAAAATTTATGTTAATAAAGAATCTTATTATTATTATAATAATAGAACATTATGTGAACTACACATTTCAATGCAACTGTGTGGCCAAACCATTACTTATTAGTATAGAAAACAGTTTTACCATATGAGAAACAGTAGTGCCGAGGGGGAAATGATATTAGCATAAAGTGACAAATTTAAAGTAATTCTAATTTTATGGCTGTGATGTGTGGTGTTCATTGAGTGTGAAAATGGCAGTAGAAAAAATGGTCACTTTAGGAATCACAGATATTAATCTAGAAGAAGAGTATCCACATGAATATGAGTAGTAAAGATATGTATAATGCTTAGCATAGTAAATAAATTTGACAAATTTGAAGTATTATTTAAGTCGTCAAATGCTGCAGTTTATAGGAATATCAGAAACATGGCATCTGATGTAGGGGATGTAAGAATTAAGACCGAATGCAATGTATGTATAAAGGACAGAAAAAATCATTACAGGGGAGGGCTATATTTTTGTTAGCAAGTGCACTGATTCTAAAATCGTAGAACCAGTAGAAAAAGGCAGTGTATTACAATAGTGAGTGTAATATTGAATCAGTGTGGTGTGACATAAGCACTGCGAAAACAAAAATGAAAGGAGTATATTATAGCGTGAATGACTGTGTTGAGTATAATGAATATGAGTACAGACAAATAGAGTGGGCCAGTAAAAAGACTGCATTACCTTGGAGGAATTTTAAAGATATTGATCAGAACTTTATTGGCAGTATCCAATTGCAAACACAATTTTTGGATTTGCTGGATGACTGTTTTCTATACCACCACATTAGAGAGGCAACAGGAGAAAGAATATTCTTTATCTGATATCATCCAGTGGTTCCTTTACTTCATGATTCTTAATGCGTGATTCATCATGCATTAAGAACCATGAAGTTATTTTATTTATTTATTTTTTTTTTAGGAGCATTAGCAACTAAGACCATATTGCTCCGGGGATATGCGGTGGTCGTTCCCTGACCTTTCCGCATCCTCTGTATTTAGTGGTCATGGGCTCGAACCCCGGTCTAATCAAGAAGCGTGTGCTACGCACTGCTGCTTCTGCCCACCTGGCTACGGAGGTGCCAATCATGAAGTAAAGGAACTGTTAAGTGGCAGTGACGATCATAGTGTATGATGCTGTATTTATTCAAATAAATAATATTGTTAAGGGTAAAGGGAAGGGAAGGGATTTTGCTTTCATAAAGGTCATTTATGATCATCTTAGACATTTTTAAAATTCCTTTCAGTTGGACTAATATATTGTCAGATGCAAATGGGAAGTAATCCTTGATGTTACTAAACTTTTTATGCAAACTAAGAGGTATTAGTGTAGCCAAATGGCCAGGTGTGAGGGTGCCTTGAGTGACTGGGATTCAAGCCTGTGACTGTTAAATATGGTGCCGTTTCTTGTATTCTCTCTATCTTGTGAACTCCTCTGACCATGTGGTCATCCTAGAGTATAAACAGAACATTTATTTATTTATATGGTGCAAGGAAACACTGGGCTTTTGTTGTACTGGAACTGTGTTCAAGGTTTAGATCAAAATGGATGGTAGACGAACTAATGAATTTTAACAGGCTTAGAATAATTTTAACAAAGCAGTATAATGATTTAGAATAGATACTACACAAGTGTATTTGTTCTATTAATCATCGAATGATTATAAATTTTTCAGGGATCCAGAATTCTGCATTAACTCTCCATTGCTAATGTGACATCTGATAAATGACTTTTTAAATTTGTTTTTTTATATTTTATTTTTGGAAATGAAATCAGATTCTGCTATGTGCCTTTCTCTACTAATATTCTCAAAATGATTGTACAGTATTTGCTGTTTTCATTTTGATATACTATGAATTATGTGAAATCAATTTTTTGTTGCGTTTAATAGTTGTTAAGTAAGCAAAGGCATCTATGTTTCTTTTATTTAACTCCTATTGTCATGTGGCATCTGTGAGGTGCCAACGAGAGCTGTCTAATCTTGCTGTAGAGCTTTGTTTTCAATGGCTAAATGAAAATAGCTGACAAAAAATAAGGACATTCATATGGCATTTTCCAGATGCCAGGTGAGCACAATGCCAGAGTGTTCAATTCAGGGAATGAGTAACTTTAAATTCTAAGAAATATAATGTTAACATTTTTATTATTGTTAGTGCTTTCTCTTGATCGTTTTTGCTCAGTACTTTGTAAATGACTTTAAAAATATTGAAAATTAATTATAAATATTGAAAAAATATTGATAATTAATATATAAATAAAAATTAATTTTTTATTATAAACATAAAAATAAAGGTGTCTCACAGATTCCATATTATTTGTTCCATTTGGGGTTCGAGTGATCGAGAGTTAAGTATAAATTAGTTGCTAATCAGATTACTCAGGGAGGGTTAGGCATGCTAAGACTGATTATGAAAAGTTTTAGTGAAGAGTGCAAATGAAAGGATCAAGGAATTCTTTGCTTATGTTAATACTAGAAGGAAAGGGCTGAATCACTCTTAGGATTCAACCCTTTCCTTCCTTCCTTTCCTTCCCTCATTCATCTATTGTTATGAATAGCATAACACATGGTTGTGAATAAGCTTTTCACATTTTCATTCACACATGAAGCTATGAGAGATGGAGAAAAGCAGAAGTCTGTCTAATACCTATTGGGAGCTAAATGATTTTATGATAACTGAAAGGTAACTGGAAAAGAAATTGTTGTAGCTAAAGATGAACAGGGCATCTGTGAGTGATGGAATCTATCCAGTTATACAAAAAGAAGCAGCAAAAGAGGCAATACAAGTTTTAGCCATAGTAATGAGTGCAACTTTGCATTCTGGCTGAGATGTGCTACAGACTGCAGCTGCTACTCCTGTTCATAGGTTGGTTCAAAGGATGAAGTGGATAATTACTATAGACCTGTAAATTTGACTTCTGTGCCAGGGAAAATAATGGAGCCAGTAATTAAAGAAGTAATGTGAGATTATCTTGATAGGAGTGGAGCTATAAGGCAGTCAGCATATGGATTTGATAAGGGGATACCATCCCTGATCATCCTCATTTGCCACTACGAGATTCTCATAAAGAAACTGAATGCAAAGAATAATTTTAACATCAAGTACTAGATTTCAGTAAAGTCTGCTAAAGTAAAGTACTGTTACTGATCTGCACAAACAATTGTTGTATTATATACATGTGTGAGTATGTATTTTTATAGTCTTGGATAAATTCTTGATCAGGAAACAGACCACTGTCCCTTTTTACTTGAGATCCTCAAGAAAATGTATTTATATTTATTGTTGTTCCCTTTGTTTGATTGATGTCTAGTATCCCTATTAGTAGTAGCAAATGGTGCAAGAAAACAAGCTTTATACAGCATCAAGCAAAAAAAAAAAAAACACCTTCCATATCAACTGTATATCCCCTCTAAAAGTTTGGGTTGTCTAATCCTTCCTTAAATTTATCCCACATGTACAACACTGAATGGAAGTTAATATCAACAAGCAACTCTCCATTGGCTGAGAGCAAATTTTCTTACATATGTCCTGCAACCATCCTTCCTCAACTTAAATTTAATTTACGTCCCCTCATTTTTAGTCCAAACAAGAGGATGGATGCCATCAGTATTGAGCTTGCTTAATCTATTCAGAGCCTTAAATAGCTCAATCAGATTTCCTTGCAGGTGCCTAGTCTCCAGATGCAGCAATTTGCAAAACAGAAGCTTTTCTTGGTAAGAGCACTATTTGTTCACCTCACTAATTTCATTGGCCTTCTCTGCATCCATTCCAACAGATTCACTTCCTCCCTAAAATGAGGCCTCCAGTCACCTGTATGTAGTACTCAAGATGTGGCTTAACTATTGTCTGATATAATGGGATAATCCCCTCCTTATCCCTGCTGGCAAAATTTCTGTGTCATTGACAAAATCCCCATGAATGGCCTGGTAGCCTTTAATAGTGCAGACAGGCTACCAGGCCATTCATGGGGATTTTATTTGGTACATTGCATTTGTCAATTTTGAACTACAATTGCTATTTCTCATCCCATCTGCCTAATTTTTCTATATCTTATTGTAGTAGCATTCTCTAATTATTGTCATTGGCCATTCTGCTAACCTTTGCATCGTCCGGAAACTTAAAACATTAAGCCTGATGTTCTTTCATCAATATCAATAATAAATATACAAAACAACAATGGGCCCAGCACTGAACCCTGGGAGACTCCACTAATAACATTATTCCAGGAAGAGTAGGGCCCGTTTATAATTGCTCTGTCTTCTCCTACTCAACCATCTCCTTATCCATCTGTTTGATTAACACAGATCATTGTTTCCTAGAGAAGCAAAGTATGGCTTTTTTCTGTTGTGTAAATAAGGTAAGGCATTACTAAGTTTATTAAATTTAAATCTGAATTTAATTTTAATGTTTTAGATTTTATTATGAGGAAGTTTAATTTAACAAAGTATCAGCTTTCCAAAAAATTTAGAATATGATATATTCTGGTATATAAAGATTTTGGTATATAATTCAACAATATAAATAAGTTTTAATCTGGCTTACTAATTTTTCAAAATATAAGAACCTGTTTGATATATAAATCTCATTCAACAAATGGGATTTCCATGCTTTGTAAAATGCCATTCCATGGAATTTTACAAAGTGCGACTCTTGTAAAATTATATGATTTCTTATTTTTCTATTGTAAATTTTGCCGAATTTTTTGAACATATAGAACAAAACAGATGTGACTTTGGTTCTTGTTTTATGCATTAAATATTATCCTACTTTGCTCTTGAAAAACAACCAAATATCTTTTATGCCATGGAGAATAAAAAACAGACAGCTTCATTGATATCAGCAAAAATTCTTACAAGCATTCCAGTGTTGCCAACTTAGCGCTGGTATAGAAATCACTGATATTTACACATGTATTGTGTTTTGATATTGTGAATAAACTCTCCTTACCACAAAACATTTATATTCTTCTTGCCTCCAGAGAAAGATCACTATTCAGTCCTTTAGACACTCAGTCTTTAATGAAGTACCAAGTAATGTTAGTGATATTAAGCCTGTTATACCTTTATCATTGGTAAATATAGATAACAACAATGACCCAACACCAAACCCTGGAGATGCCACTAACAACATTAGTCCACAAAGAGCACTGTTCTTTGATTACCACTCTCTGTCTCCTCCCACTCAACCATCCCCTTATCCATAGCAGCAACTTTCACTTAATGCCATACTGCTCCATACATACATACATATTTCTAAAGCAGTCTTTTATGTGCAACAGTATCAAAAGCTTTCCTGAAATCCAAGTATATGATTTCAAAATTAGTTTTTGCATCCAGTTCCTTTGTGACCACATCGTAGAATCCAATAAAATTGGTCAGGCAAGATTTCCCTTTAACAAACCCATGCTGTGTCTGAACTATAACTGCAGTCTTGTCTAGATGATCATGCATTGCTTCTTTAACCAGTGACTCCATTATTTTCCCAGAAACAGAAGTTAACTAACAGGTCTGTAATTATTTCTGTCACCCTTTGATCCCCTTTGTGAATTGGGGATACATTTGCGCTTTCCAGTTTGTGCGGGAATCATAAGTTGCAGTTTCATCGTGATGTGGACTACCGTTTGTTTGTTATTTTGGTTTTTAGGAGCATTAGCAACTAAGGTCAAGGCCCCTCCATAGCCAGGTGGGAAGGAGCAGAAGTGCATAGCATGCTTCTTGATTAGACCGGGATTCGAGCCCATCACCACCAAATACGGAGGATGCGGAAAGGTCAGGGAATGACCACCGCATATTTATGGAGCAATATGGCCTTAGTTGCTAATGCTCCTAAAAAAAAAACCAAACAACAACAACAACTAAGGCCATATTGCTCCAGGGATATGCTGTGGTCATTCCCTGACCTTTCCGCATCCTCTGTATTTGGTGGTCACGGGCTCGAACCCCGGTCTAATCAAGAAGCTTGTGCTACGCACTGCTGCTCCTGCAACTGGCTGTGGAGGCGCCATGTGGACTACTGTTATGAAGTAACTAATCAAATTTACTAGTGTATTTATGACATGAATGTGTTCAATGTATAGGTTTGTTCCATGTGACAATAATTTTTTCTGTCATGTGATCTTTGTTTATAATACTGTAATGCAGTGGTTCCCAAATTACTGAGATCTACGGACTCTTTCAAAAATCAAAAAAGTTCACGGACCCCTTCAAAAATCAAAAAAAATTTGCAGACCCCTATAATATATGTTATATGTTATGTATATGGTTGACCACCATTTTGCTGACCCCCTGGAACTGGTCTATGACCCCCAGTTTGGGAAACGTTGCGTTCAGTACCTTCAACAACTAGTAGTTGTTGGTGACTCTATTGTCAGGGAAACGGGGGAACATGCTTTGTAAAAAGGATAGATGGAATAGGACCAGGGTATGTCTGCCAGGGGCAAAGGTTGATGACGTTGTAGAGCGGATATCATCTTTAAGGGCACAAAAGGTGATATAGTTGTACACGTTGGCACTAATGATATTAAGAGTAGGAGACCGGCGGAATTACTTAGCAAGTACAGGTCACTGTTGAAAAAAAGCCGTGAATTAGGGTTGAATTTGAAAGTGTCTGCAATTCTACCCAGACACGATATGATAGGATGAGAGCCTTGTCGATCAATTCGGCCCTGGATGGATTAGGTGTAGAATTTTTTTCAGCCTGGACTGTACTTGTTAACAGGAGAGATTGCTTCTACAGGGATGGGATACACTTAAATAGAAAGGGTGCAAGAATTTTTGCTGATCTATCGAGGCAGTGTTAGGTGGGTCGGAAAACTGCTAGTTGGGGGGGATACAAGGACTAATAGATTAACAGTAGCCACTGGCAGAGGTGGAAGTGATTCTTGCACTGCTTCTATTGAAATGAGCAGAAGCCTGAAAAACAAGATGCAGGATATTTCAGAGACTGCTGGGAGTCATTGCGGTACAAGTAAACACATGGGTTGTGTTAGGGTAGCTAAGAATAGAAACAGGTGCATGTATACCTGCATGTACACCAATGCTAGGAGTTTGGTAAATAAATTTGATGAATTTGAGGTATTGCTCAAAACATCAAAGGCAGATATTGTTGGGATATCAGAGACGTGGTGTCACACAGATATAAGTAATGCGGAACTGGAATTTGGGGAATACAATGTGTATAGAAAGGTTAGACAGGACAGGAGGGGAGGAGGGGTTATGCTATTAGTTAAGAAACACATAAAGTCCAAGGAAGTGAAGCCAGTCGACATCGATGGACAGGGCAGTGTTGAGTCAGTTTGGTGTGACATAAGCATAGGGAAATCAAAATTGAGAGTAGGAGTGTGCTATAGGCCTAATGACTCTGATGAGTATAATAAGATATTGTACAGGGAAATAGAGTGGGCCAGTAAATCAGAGAGTCTTATAATGGGGGATTTTAATTTCCCAGATATTGACTGGAATTTGTGGGTTGGTCACTCGCAAACTAGCAAGGCTTTTGTGGATTTTGGATGATTGTTTTCTACATCAGCATGTTCGTGAGGCAACAAGAGGGAGCAATACTCTTGATCTGATTATCAGTAGTGATTCTTCATGCATTAAGAATCTGCAGATAAATGAACCACTAGGTGGCAGTGATCACAGTGTGTTGAAGTGGGATTTACTCAAGGAGGTAACTACCATCAGAGGTAAAGGGATGAGTTTTTGTTTTCGTAAAGGCGACTATGATGGTCTGAGACAGTATTTAAATTCTCTACAGGGGACCAACTGATGATGTTACCAACAGCAAATTCAAAATGGGAAGCATTCAAGGAACTAATCTTGGAGGCTGCCAGGCTTTACATACCAACTAAGAAATATTGTTCAAGGTTTAGGCCTAAATGGTTGTCAGATGAACTAATGAGACATGTGACAGAGAAGAAAAATGCATGGGATACATACAAATTAATGGGTGACATGGAAGCCTATGATAGATATGTTGGTCTGTAACCAAGTCACAAAGGAGATTAGGCAGGCAAAGGCAGACTACGAAAAATCCTTGGCAAAGGATGCAAAGAAAAACAGAAAAGAGTTCTTTACATATTTAAACTCAAGAAGGAAAGGGATGAATCAGATTGATTCACTGGATATTGATGGTTCAACAGTTGAGGATCCTGCTCAGGTGGCTAACAATCTAAACGAGTATTTTGCATCTACATTCACGCATGAGGAGTTATTCAGGAAGGAGAATGATGTAGGTAAAGTAAACATTGGCAGTGAGCTGGATGATTTTATAATAACTGAGAGGAAAGTGGAGGAGAGATTGTTGAGGATAAACATAAAAAAGGCACCTGGGGTGGATGGGATCTATCCAGTTATATTAAAGGAGGCAGCAAAGGAAGTAAGCAAACCCCTAGCCATAATTATGAGAGCTTCTTTGGACTCAGGGGAGGTACCCATAGACTGGAGATGTGCAAATGTAACCCCAATTCACAAAGGAGGATCAAAGGCTGACACAAGTAATTATAGACCTGTTAGTTTAACTTCTGTTCCAGGTAAATTAATGGAGGCACTGGTTAAAGAAGCACTGCAGGATCATCTAGACAAGAATTCAGTTATAGCTCAGACGCAGCATGGTTTTGTTAAGGGCAGGTCTTGCCTGACCAATTTGATTGGATACTATGATGTAGTCACAAAAGAACTGGATGCAGGGAATAACTTTGATATTATATATTTGGATCTTAGAAAGGCTTTTGATACTGTTACACAGGGAAGACTGCTGCACAAATTGGAGCAGTGTGGCATTAGAGGCAAATTGCTGCTATGGATAAGGGGATGGTTGAGTGGCAGAAGACAGAGAGTGGTAATCAGTGGACACTGCTCAACGTGGACTAATGTTATTAGTGGAGTTCCTCAGGGTTCAGTGTTGGGTCCGTTGTTGTTTTCGGTGTTTATGAATGATATTGATGATGGGATATCAAGTTTAATGTCTAAGTTTGCAGATGATACAAAGGTTGGCAGGGTTGTTAAGGACACTACTGACGCTATGCTGCTGCAACAGGATCTGGAAAGGTTGAACAGATGGGCTGAGAGGTGGCAAATGAAGTTTAACATTGACAAATGTAAAGTACTGCATATGGGAAACAGTAACCCCAGAGCAACGTATCAACTCTGCGGTATTACACTGACAGTGGTGGAGAATGAAAAGGACCTGGGGGTAATTGTGCAGGCAGATATGAAGTTCTCTGAGCAGTGCAGACGAGCTGCAAGAGTAGCTCATGGTGTCTTGTCAATGATATACAGGAATTTTTCTAGCAGGGATAAGGAGGTGATTATTCCCTTATATAAGGCAATGGTTAGGCCACATCTTGAGTACTGTATACAGGTTTGGAGGCCTCATTTCAAGAAGGATGTAGAGCTGCTGGAACGGGTACAGAGAAGGGCAACAAGATTAGTGAATAGAACAAAGGGTTGCTCTTACGAAGAAAGGCTTAAGTTTTGCAAATTACAGTCTGGAGACCAGGCACCGGCGAGGTGATCTGATAGAGGTGTATAAGGCTTCGAATGGTTTGAGCATGCTCAATGCCAATGGGATTCTTCATCTTGCTCAGAATAATCACCTCAGAGGGCATAAATTCAAATTGAGGAAGGACGGATGTCGGATAGATGTGCGTAAATTTGCCTTTGGCCAGCGGGTGGTTGGTTGGTGGAACCGACTTCCATCACTTGTTGTTGAAGTTGATAGCCTAAACAAATTTAAAGCTCAACTGGACAGGTATTTCGAACGAACGGAGGGGTGAAATGGTAGTGGTGTGTGTGTTTTTTTTTTTTTTTTGGCTGATGCTGAATAAGCTTGCTTTCTTGCATCATATGCCTCTACTAATGCTAATTTTTATTTAATGGCATCTAAGAGGGATAGAGAAAATAAAGCAAATAAATGTTAGCGTTTCTGATAAGTTGAAGATAAATGAGAAGTTGGAGTCTGATATTTAGGTGACTGTAGTGTGTGTGTGTGAGCAGTATTGGATGAAGAAATGTAAGAGATTAGAGTTCAAGCTTTATCAGATTGAAATCTTCAAGATTCTCCTTCAGTAAGTCAAACTTTTGTGGATCATTGATAGTGCTCCTTTGCATACCTTGACAGAAAAACTACGCATCCATGATAAGAAGATTAGGCGTTTAGCTTTACTATCTATTACTCAGATCCATCAGATAAATCAAGGTGTCATTCAGCCAGTTGTACAGGAAGAAGTTCCTTGATGTTATAATGCCGTTTTTACAGGAAGAATGGGACAAAGTACAGGATACCAAAGGACCCTGCAGAACATCTGCAATTATAATCTGAAGACTTCCATATTAAACTGACTGTGCCTCTTAGAAGGTGATAAAGACCTGCACCCTTTCAAATGGATGAAAGGAAAACCCTCAATGACAGGGATATGGATTTTGACTTTAAAGGGTTCAAGACTACTTGAGACTTTGTTGATGGCTAATGAACTGGTCCTACTAAAGATTACATCACCGATCGATCAAATGCTGATGAGAGGAACCTTGGTATTTTCAGTGAGGAAAAGATTATCCAAGGTACTGGTACTGTTGTAGAAGGGGACATAGACAAAGAAGAGAGAGAGAGAGAGAGAGAGAGATAGAGAGATAGATAGAAAGGAGCCGGTCTTTGAGCAAAAGCTGGAAAGAGTTTGAGTCCTTGATATAATAATATGGTCATAAACTGTCTGTGGACTCTGAATGGGGAGATAGTTAATCAGAGGTAGCATCAATGTACCATCCATTTGGTGGTTTATTTATGCTGATATTGTGGTTATATTAGACTAACTTTATCAATGTTCTGAACATTTTAGGATATAATCGTGTCTATATGCATGGTATATAAATGTACATCACTGGAATATATTACATAGACTCAAAAAAATACAGATATTGGTACTTGTCTGTTATCCTTTTGCCATATACAGGAGATAGTTAGCATTAGGAGAGGCTCGTGATGCAAGAAAGCAAGCTTATTTGGCATCAGCCAAAAAAAAAAAAAAAAAAAACCTTTCCAGTTTACCCATCCATTCACTCCAAAAGTTTGTCTAGTTCAGCCTTGAATTTATTTAAGCTCTCAACTTACACAATGACAGATGGAAGTTTGTTCCAGCAATCAACCACCTGCTGGCTAAAGGAATATTTCCGCACATCTATTCTACAACAGTGTTTCCTCAGTTTGGTTTTATGCTTCTTCAGGTGTGGAATCTGAGCAACAGAAGAATCCCATCAGTATTGAGCTAGCTCAAATCATTCAAAGCCTTATACATCTCAATCAGATCACCTTGCAGGGGCCTTGTTTCCAGATGCTTCAATTTGCAGACCTTAAGCCTATCGTCATAACAGCAACCTGTTGTTCCACTCATTAAACATCTTGCTCTTCTCTGTATCGTTCTAGTAGCGCAACATCTTTCCTAAAATGAGGCCTCCAAGACCTGTATGCAGTACTCAAGGTGTAGCTTGACCATTGCCTTATACAAGGGGATAATCTCTGCTAGCAAAACCTCCTTTATATCATTTACAAGACCCCATGAGCTACTCTTGCAGCCTGTCTGCACTGTCAGAAAACTTCATATCTGACTGCACAATTACCTCCAGGTCTTTTTCATTCTCCACTACCCTGAGTGTAGTACCACACAGTTATTATGCTACTCTGTAGTTACTGCTATCCATATGCAGTACTTTGCATTTTTCAATGTTAAACTTCAGTTGCCGCCTCTCAGCCCATCTACTCAACTTTTTTAGGTCTTGTTGCAGTAGCTTACCATCCTTACTGTCATTAACAACCCTATCAACCTTCATATTGTCTGCAAACTTGGACATTATGCCTAATATACCCATATCAATATCATTGATAAATACAGAAAACAAGAATGGACCCAACATGGACCCCTGGGGGTCGCTTGACCCCCAGGGGTCAACCATTTTATCCATAGCAGCATACTGCTCTAACTTGTACAGTAGTCTTCCCTGTGCAATAGCATCAAAAGCTTTACTAAAATCCAAGTATATGATATCAAAATTATTTTTTGCATCCAGTTCCTTTGCAACCACATCCTAGTATCAAATCAAATTGGTCAGACAAGACTTTCCCTTAATAAACCCATGCTGTGTCCAAACTATAACTGCAGTCTTGTGTAGATCATCCTGTTCTGCTTCTTTAATCAGTGACTCCATTATTTTCCCCCAGAACAGAAGTTAAACTAACAAGTCTGTAATTGTGTGTGTGTCTCCTTTCGATCCCCCTTTGTGAACTGGGGAAACATTTGCACATACCCAGTCCATGGGGAGCTCCCCTGAGTCCAAGCATGCCCTCATAATCATGGCTAAGTCCTGGCTTTCTTCATTTGCTGCCTGCTTTAATATAACTGGATAGATCCCATCTACCCCAGGTGCTTTCCTTATATTTAACTTTCGCAATTTCTCCTCCACTTTGCTATTAGTTATTACAAAATCATTTATCTCCCTGCCGGAGTTTGATAAACTTCTGGCATCCCCCCCCTTCCTGAATAACTCCTCATGTGTGAATGTAGATGCAAAATACTCATTTATTTTGTCAGCTACCTTAGCAGAATCATTAACAATCAAGCCATTGATATCAAGTGGCCAATTTGATTCACTCCCTTCGGTCTAGAGTTTACATAAGTGAAGAAGTCTTTACTATTTTAATTTTTTTACTTTGCCAAAGCTTTCTCGTAGTCTGCCTTTGCTTGCCTAACCTAGTTATCTTCCCAACAAGTATATTTATTTATATTATTTATATAAAATATATTTATATCTTACATAAGTTTAATGTTGACAAAAGTTGCTCTGCTAGAGTGGTGACATAACTTTTTCTGGGAGGATAATGAACAGGTACCTAGATATTATATTCTGTTACTTTACCCAGGGTCTTGAGCTGGATATCATCCTTCTCTTTCTTGCTTTTTTTGGTGATGCCCTTCTATTTCTGACTCTCTCTCTCTCTCTCTCTCTCTCTCTCTCAGGGTAACGTGTTTTTTTTTTTTTTTTTTTTTTTATTTTGGCTGGTGCAGCATAAGCTTCAGGCTTCCTTGCACCATATGGCTAATAATAATAAATAATTATAATATTATCTTTTTTTCGATCATTTTTCTGCATAACAGATAACCAGCTCGAAAACTGAATTTTTTGAGTTGGTTGTCTGTTATATGGGTATGTTTGCTCCCTCTTTATGAATATTTAATATTTTATAGCAAAATTTAAACATTTTTGTAATTTTTACAGGTCATAGAATGGTAGAGAAATTACTGTATTAAACTTCCATTCAAGTATATATGTTTAATACATATATACTTGTATATATATTCAAGTACATATATATAATGTATATATTCAAGTATATATGTTTAATTCCATTCCATTCATTTTTCAAGGGAATGTGATGTTGTTTCATGTTGATTATATATACATTCTTTAGAATGTATGTAACTTATGAAAAAAGAAGTATTTAATATTTGTTACATGTTCTGCAATGTTTTAAACCAGAGGCAAGCAGCCTTTCCCACTATATGAGCTAATTTAAAAACAAACAAGATCATGATATTTATCTATTATAGTTTTTGCAAGTGTATTTCTATTTTAAATAAAGTATGCTAGTTGTAGAATTATTATAATTTTTTATTATAAAAAATGTATTTGCTTTGTAGGTACATAAAAAAAATTGAAGTAAACTTAAAAGCTAAATCAGGCAGGTCATTAATGAGATTTCTGGCAATGTTGTTCTCCATAAAATTAGATTTTTATTTCTATGTGCCATGATTGGCTGTTTTCCAACCCCTACTTTAAACTTAGTGGGTAAGGTCCTAAACTTGAAACTAAAAATTTGAAATTTATACAAGTAAATAGGTATCCCAAAAGGCCTTTTAGTAATTTTTTATCGCAATAAACAATATTTAACAAATTAAATTATGTGTATTTTATGTGAAAAACTTTCATAACTGCTTTTATTACCCTTTTCGAGTCATCTCCAGTCAGAGATTTTGGAAAATGTGGGAACTCTGTATATGGGTCATCTTTAAGCAAATTGTTTATTTTGTTCCTTATGATTAGATTTATTTTAGATTGAGACTGAATTAAGCCATTTATACTTTATTTTGGATTCTGATAATATTTTAATTCAATCATATAGGTCATAGGGATGATATGAGGGGTAAAGGCTGGTTTTCCAGTGTGTTGCCATTATTATTATCAGTTCATTAATTCAATAGCATCATTCCTGGACAGCCACATGGTATCCTATACAGAAACAAGAATAACAAGAATAATGATTCCTGAATAGCTGTCAGCACCCCCCCCCCCGACAGTGCCAGCAGCTGTTCTTTTGATTTATATTTCTCAATGATCTGATCTATGGCTGCCTGCTGCAGTATTTAAAGAACACTGTCCATTGAATATAATATAATAAAATTGGCTTTTCCTATTGCACACGTGCACGCGCGCGCGCATGCACACTCTCTCTCTCTCTCTCTCTCTCTCTCTCTCTCTCTCTCTCTCTCTCTTAATTAATAATCATGAGGTTTTACCAATTTCAGTCTTCGGTTTATCTTTCCGTAACTTCATTTATGAAATTCTATAACAGCTAGCCTATATGGATTTTTGAGGAGATCAGATGGCATATCCACCTAAAAGTGCTTGGTAAAAAAAGGTAAAGTGCAGCCATTATCAACCCACTGCAGGATGGAAGCCTCCTCAACAATTCATGCTGAGGGAAATGGACCATAATCTGCCACGCTAGTCCAGTGCGGGTTGGCAGATCGACCATATTCAGCAGTCAGGGGCTTGAACCCCCGGTCTACTCAAAGAGCGTGTACTACTGCACTCCCGCTCCTGACCACTCGGCTACGGAAGTGCTTGACCCATCTCTAACTCTTTTAAATGGTAGGTCAAAGTTCACAGATGGATATTTTCTAGCCCATCACTAAAATTTGGATGGGGGATGTGCAAATGTATCCCCAATTCACAAAGAGGATCAAAGGGTGACACAAGTAATTACAGACTTGTCAGTTTAACTTCTGTTCTAGGGAAAATAACGGCATCACTGGTTAAAGAAATAATGCAGGATCATCTAGACAAGGCTACAGTTATACTTCAGATACAGCACAGGTTTGTGAAGGGCAAATTTTGTCTGGCCAATTTGATTGCATACTACCAGCACCAGCCACAAGCATGTTCAAGCGGTTCTGTTGAACAGGGCCACAAACTCAAATGGCTAAATAATAATATCATCCACATCTTTTCTGCATTTCTATCAATGAGTGTACCACCGTCTTATTGTCTAGTTACCCACATTATCATCACTCCAAGAGTGCTTGTGTGAGTTGACTTGAAAATTGCTAGAAGTAGAGCGCATACTTCATTCTCAGTGTTTCGTTTGATAACTAACAAAGGATGTTATTTAAAAAAGGACTCCAGGGCATACAAGTAGTTCTTGAACAGGGGCCCACAAATTTTGGCCAGCAATGGATACTATGATGTGGTCACAAAGGAACTGGATGCAAAAAATAATTTTGATATCATATACTTGGATTTTAGGAAAGCTTCTGATACTGTTTCACATATAAGACTGCTGTACAAATTGAAGCATTGCGGTATTACAGCAAGCTGCTGCTGTGGATAAAGGGATGGTTGAGTGGGAGAAGATAGAGTGTAGTAATCAATGGACACTGTTCTTTGTGGACTAATGTTATTAGTGGAGTTCAACAGGGTTCGGTGTTGGCCCATTGTTGTTTTCTATATTTATCAATGATATTGATGAAGGCATATTAGGCTTAATGTCCAAGTTTGCAGATACAAAGCTTGCCAGTGTGCCTAATGACAAATGACTGGTGCTACTATAACAGGATCTAGAAAAGTTAGGTAGATCGGCTGAGAAAATGGCAATTGAAGTTTAACATTGTCAAATGTGAAATACTCCATTTGGGTTGCAATAACCCCAGATTAATGTACTAACTGTGTGATACTACATTCAGGGAAGTGAAAAAAAAAAAAATGAAAAAACCCTGGGCAATGCAGACAGGCTGCCTGAACAGCTCATGGAGTTTGTCAATGATATACAGGAATTTTTCTAGCTGGTATAAGGAGGTGAGTATCCCATTGTATAAGGAAATGGTCAGGCCACATTTTGAGTACTGCATGCTAGTTTGAAGGCCTCATTTTAGAAAGGATGTGAATCTGTTGGAATGAATGTAGAGAAGGGCAGTGAAATTAGTGAGGGGGAACAAATGGTTACCAAGATAGGCTTCAGTTCTGCAAATTGCTGCATCTGGAGACTCGGCACCTTCAAGGAAATATGATCAAACTGTTTAAGGTTTTGAATGGATTGAGCAAGCTGAGTGGTCATGGGATGCCTCCTCTTGTTCAGACTACACACAAGGGTTGTTGTTATTTTGGTTTTTAGGAGTATTAGCAACTAAGGCCATATTGCTCCGGGGATGTGCGGTGGTCATTCTCTGACCTTTCCGCATCCTCCGTATTTGGTGGTCACGGGCTCGAACCCCAGTCTAATCAAGAAGCGTGTGCTACGCACTGCTGCTGCCCACCTGGCTATGGAAGCACCGCACACAAGGGGACATAAATTCAAATTGAGGAAGGATGGTTGCAAAATAGATGTGTGGAAGTTTTTCTTTTGTTAGTGGGTGGTTGAGTGCTGGAACAAACTTCCATCTGTTGTTGTGGAAGTTGATAGCTTAAATAAACTTAAGGAAGAACTAAACAAACTATTGGAGCTAATGGATAGGTGATATCAGAAGTGGTTTTTTTTGTTTTGGCTGTTGCTGTATAAGCTTGCCTTCTAGCATCATTAGGCTTGACGTAGCCAAGTGGTCAGTAGCGTGCGTGTAATAGCACATGCTCTTTGAGTGGACCGGGGTTCAAGCCCATGACTGCTAAATACGATTAACATTTGATTGATTGATTGATTGATTAATTGATTTATTTATTATAAACTCCACTGACTTGGTGGTCGTGCCGGAGTATAAATAAGAACATTTGCCATTACTAATGCTAAATTAATTAATAAGTTTGGGATAGGGCCTGTCCTTTTTAAAGTTGTCATGAGGTACAACACAAAAATTATTCATGCAATTTTAAATTCTCTTTAATATGTATACAGGGATTATAAATAATTTCGTAATTACTTTTGTCTCCAAATTCAGGGTTTGGCAAGGGAAATGTATAATAATCATATGTGCGTGCATGCATGCATACATTTTATTGCTGTTTGCATGTCCTTTGCACAGTCTCTCTCTCTCTCTCTCTCTCTCTCTCTCTCTCTCTCTCTCTCTCTCTCTCTCTAATTTTAATTCTGTTTAGCATTTACTTAATTGGCTGATTGTAAAACTATTGTGATCTAATCATGTCATTATGTCTAAATGCTTCCAAGTACTTCTTGTATTCGTGCCAGTTTTTTACTATAAAGTGATTTTTATTTATTTATTCACAAGGCTGCCTCTATTTCTTATCACTTCTTTAGCACGTTAATGGTTGTTGATTGTCCTTTAGATACTTAAGGGTATGTTTTAATATATAATAATATATAAACCCTGTGTCGGATTTTAAATTGTTCGTGTTGTATTATTTCTGTCAGAGTAGTGGGAAAAAAAAGTTACAGAAAAAGCATATTAATGACGTATTGTGTGATTACATACTTGTTGAATACCTTTTTTTTTTTTTGTCATATCTTATTTTTAGGTATTCTGCACAGTTCTCTTTGTACTGCTAGCAGTGCAGTTGGAGTTCCTGAATTGCCTCCCTGTGACTTTAATCCAGAAACATACAAGGTATTTAAAATTATTCCATATTTATATAAGTTTAAAACTTTTTCCTGTTATTTCATTGATGGTGCACAAAATAAGACATTCCTTTAGAATTAAATTAAATAATTTAATTATTTTTTTTTATTTTCCTCTGGTAGTATGTGAAAAATTAATGAATGGATTTATACAGATTATAAAATTAATTACAAATTTGCTGTCATCCTAACATCATAATATTAATTTTTATTAACATTTATGTAGATATTTTACATTTAAATATAATATTAGGCCCTTTCCCCCCCCCTCAAAAGTCCTGCTTGTAGACATGACACAATAAAATTACTTAGTGCTCAGGTAACAAGTTACAACCCATCTCCCAACAAACATCAATGTGAGAATATAGAAATTTACAATATATTTTTAACAAGGTGCCAAAAGACAAGTCTGTTAAAATGATGAGATAGCTTAGCCCCCCCCCCATTTTAAAAGGCAGACAGTGCTTTTCAGCCAATGCATTGTGTTCATGGATAAGCTAAACTTAGATACTAAGAAAACGTGACTTTAAATGACCCTCATGGTGTTAGGAAGGTTTTTTTGTGTATGTGCTCGTATGACTAGTCATTAGATAGCATTAATAGAGGCATATGATGCAAGAAAGCAAGCTTATGCAGCATCAGCCAAAAAAAAAAAAAAAAAAACTTCCACTTCACCCCTCCGTTCGTTCGAAATACCTGTCCAGCTGAGCCTTAAATTTATTTAGGCTATGTACTTCCACAACAAGGGATGGAAGTCTGTTCCACCAACCAACTATCCGCTGGCTAAAGGCAAATTTCCGCACATCTATCCTACATCTGTCTTTCCTCAATTTGAATTTATGCCCTCTCAGGTGATTATTCTGAGCAAGAGGCAGAATCCCATCAGCATTGAGCATGCTCAAACCATTCAAGTCTTTATACGCCTCTATCAGATCACCTTGCCGGTGCCTAGTCTCCAGACACTGTAATTTGGAAAACTTAAGCCTCTCTTCGTAAGAGCAACCCTTTGTTCCATTCACTAATCTTGTTGCCCTTCTATGTATTTGTTCCAGCAGCTCTATATCCTTCTTGAAATGAGGCCTCCAGACCTGTATACAGTACTCAAGGTGTGGCCTGACCATTGCCTTATACAAGGGAATAATCACCTCCTTATCCCTGTTAGAAAAATTCCAGTATATCATTGATAAGACACCATGAGCTACTCTTACAGCCCGTCTGCACTGTTCAGAGAACTTCATATCTGCCTGCACAATTACCCCCAGGTATTTTTCATTCTCTACCACTGTCAGTGTAGTACCACAGAGTTGGTACGCTGCTCTGGGGTTGCTGTTTCCCATATCTAGTACTTTACACTTGTCAATGTTAAACTTCATTTGCCACCTCTCAGCCCATCTGCTCAACCTTTCCAGATCCTGTTGCAGCAGCATAGCGTCAGTAGTGTCCTTAACAGCCCTGCCAACCTTTGTATCGTCTGCAAACTTGGACATTAAGCTTGATATACCATCATCAATATTATTTATAAATACAGAAAACAAGAATGGACCCAACACTGAACCCTGAGGAACTCCACTAATAACATTAGTCCATTAATTACCACTCTCTGCCTTCTCCCCCTCAACCACCCCTTTATCCATAGCAGCAATTTGCCTCCAATGCCACACTGCTCCAATTTGTGCAGCAGTCTTCCATGTGCAACAGTATCAAAAGCCTTTCTAAGATCCAAGTATATAATATCAAAGTTATTCCCTCCATCAAGTTCTTTTGTGACTGCATCATAGTATCCAATCAAATTGGTCAGGCAAGACTTCCCCTTAACAAAACCATGCTGTGTCCGAGCTAACTGAAGTCTTGTCTATATGATCCTGCATTGCTTCTTTAACCAGTGCCTCCATTAATTTTCCTGGAACAGAAGTTAAACTCGCAGGTCTATAATTACTTGTGTCAGCCTTTGATCCTCCTTTGTGAATTGGGGTCACATTTGCACATCTCCAGTCAATGGGTACCTCCCATGAGTCCAAGGAAGCTCTCATAATTATGGCTAAGGGTTTGCTTACTTCCTTTGCTGCCTCCTTCAATATAACTGGATAGATCCTATCCACCCCAGGTGCCTTTCTTGTGTTTATCTTCAACAATTTCTCCTCCACTTTACTCTCAGTTATTACAAGATTATCTAGATTACTGCCAGAGTTGAATACAAGATTACTGCCAGAGTTGAATACATCTCTGGCATTCCCTCGCCGAATAACTCCTCATGTGTGAATGCCGACTGCAAAATATTCATTTTGTTTGTTAGCTACCTGAGCAGGATCATCAACAGTTGAACCATCGATATCAAGTGGACAAATCTGATTCATCCCCTTCCTTCTAGAGTTTACATAAGTAAAGAACTCTTTTCTGTTTTTCTTTGCATCCTTTGCCAAAGATTTCTTGTAATCTGCCTTCGCCTGCCTAACGTCCTTTGTAACTTGGTTACAGATCAACTTATATCTATCGTAGGCTTCTGTGTCACGTGTTAATTTATATGTATCCCATGCATTTTTCTTCTCTGCCATATGTCTCATTAGTTCATCTGACATCCATTTAGGCCTAAACCTTGAACAATACAATATTTCTTAGTTGGTATGTAAAGCCTAGTAGCTTCCAAGATAAGTTCTTTGAATGCTTCCCATTTTGAATTTGCCGTTGGTAACATCGTCAGTTGGTCCCACTGTATAAAATTTAAATACTGTCTCATACCATCGTAGTCGCCTTTATGAAAGCAATAACCCTTCCCTTTACCCCTGATGGTAGTTACCTCTTTGAGTAAATCCCACTTCAGCACACTGTGATCACTGCCACCTAGTGGTTCCTCTATCTGCAGATTAGTAAGTATGGATGGCTAACACTTATGCAATTTTGGTATATCTTCATTTCTGAAGTCTCGCAGATTAATAAATTTGTGATATTATGATGTTTCCATTATTTTGATGTTTTCAAAGGCAAATTGATGTGAAAGCTCTGGAACTTCGGGATGATTTGCTGAACCAAAATTACTAATTGTTCAAGTCTCCATTTCAGTTTACATATAGTTGAACACTGATATGAAGAATCATAAACAGTACAAGAAATACTATATAAAAGGTTATGCTTCTGTAGAGAATCAGCTGATCAGTGAAATAACTGAGACTTGATTATGGACTCAAATTTATAGTTGGGTCTCTCTCTCTCTCTCTTGGGATAATTCAGAAATTTTTTTTTTTTTGGCTGGTGCAGCATAAGCCTCAGACTTCCTTGCACCATATGGCTAATAATAATAATTAAAAGCCAGATCATATGATATACCTACCTTGGTCAAATAAAGAGGGATTTTCTCATACATATGCTTCATCCTTAATGTTGCATATACCTTATCTGTTTGGATGCGGGGAATTTTGCAATTAAAAATACAGAACATGTGTTTAATAATCTTAGAAATAAGAGTTTGTCTAACACCGATTGCTTATTTTTTGCCATGTGCTACCACATTATACATGAATGTCCAAGTACCATACACATTAGACATTTTGTAGACTTTACTTTTTAATCACTCCTAAAGCAAGAACAGGATTCCTGGATAGGATTGTATTTGAATTAGTAAAACTTTTAGTTGAAATTAATTATATAGATTTATAGATCTATAAATCTCTAAATATCTACAAATCTATAGATTTATAGATATTTCATAGGTCTTAATTTATATGGTCTCTTGTCAGAGTTACATTTATCCAAGATCATTCAAATATATTTATATCATTTCATTCCACAAATCATGTATCATGGTGACCTCCAGAAACATGTTTTAGAAAAATATCACAAAGGCATTCAAAATTAATTCTTATAATGGAACGTATGATAATGATGAAAGTGTAGTGCAATTTCCATTATAAATATGACCTTTTAGAAAGATAAATAACTTAGTATTATAGTGAAATTTTCAACTTCCAAGGACTTGGAATGAATTACAAGAAAAAAAGAAAAAAAAACCAATGTGTTATTGGATTCACATGTGATATTTTCACAATACCTCCATTTATCCCTACAGATGCAAAATACGTTTCCATATTTTTTTCAGTTTGCACCAGCTAGCAAAAACTTACTTAAAGTCGAATTTGCGTAAGTCAAGAATTGTGTAAATCAGGGAGTTCCTGTAATGAATTATGGAAGTATTTAATAATGTACACTCTAGGTAGTAGTAGTAGTGGCATGTGATGCAAGAAAGCATGTGTATGAGCTTATGCAGCATCAGCCAAAAAAAAAAAAAATCACACCATTCCCTCCAAATGCCTGTCCAGTTCCTCCTTAAATTTATTCAACCTATCAGCTTCCACAACGACAGATGGAAGTTTGTTCCAGCAATTAACCACCCGCTGGCTAAAGGCAAATTTCCGCACATCTATTCTACATCTGTCTTTTCTTAATTTGAATTTATGCCCCCTTAGGTTCGTAATCTGAACAAGTGGAAGGATCCCATCAGAGTTCAGTGTGCTCAACCCATTCAAGGCCTTATACACCTCAATCAGATCACCGCGCAGGTGCCGTCTTCAGCCACTGCAATTTGCAGAACTTAAGACTTTCTTGGTAAGAGGATCCCTTCATTCCCCTCACCAATCTTGTTGCCCTTCTCTGTACACGCTCAAGTAAATCTACATCCTTCCTAAAATGAGGCCTCCAGACCTGTACGCAGTACTCAAGGCGTGGCCTGATCATTGCCTTATACAGAGGGATAAACACCTCCTTTTCCCTGCTAGCAAAATTCCTATATATCATTGACAAAACTCCATGACCTGCCCTGGCAGCCTGTCTGCATTGCTCAGAAAACTTCATATTTGCCTGCACAATTACTCCCAGGTCTTTATTCATTTTCTACCACCTTAAGTGTAGTACCACACAGTTGGTACGTTTCTCTGGGTTTACTTCTACCCATATGCAGTACTTTGCATTTGTCAAGGTTAAACTTCAGTTGCCACTTCTTAGCCCATCTGCCCAAATTATCTAGATCCTGTTGCAGTAGGTTGAAATTTAACTTGGAGGAAGAATCTAATAACACTAACATTCTTAATCTTAAGAAATTTATAGCTAAAAAGGTTCAGACTGTGGTCAACTGACATATAAGTTATGTATTTGCATCATATCTATGTATTGAACTAACTGAGCTTGTATAAGTTGTCATTACATAACATCCCATATTATGAAATCTTTCATGACCATTGCCTATCTTTTATGCTCTCAACATATACTTCCTCCTCTTGTGTCTGGGCAGAATTGCAGACATTTTCAAATTTAATCTAATTCACGACTTTTTGCCGACATTGTCCTGTACTTGTTAAGTAAGTCCTAGAGTGTATATCATTAAAGATCTCTTACTCTTAATATTAGTGCCAACGTGTACTACAGTATCAACTTTTGTGCCATTAAAAGATGATATCTGCTCTACAGTGTCATATTTTTGTCCCCTGGCAGACACACCCTGGTCCTATTCCACCTGTCCTTCTTGCACAAAATGTTTCCCTGACAATAGTCACCAAAAATAACTAGCTTCTCTAGGACTAGCACATTCTGCCTTGAAGATTTCCGCCGTGTTGTCTGATGCACATGAATGGACTCTGGTGTAGAGTTGGGCAGCTGAGAGCTTTATAGGATTAAAATTCCCCATTTTAATTCCTTTGAGAGCATCTACCCTACTCTTCAAACCCTTATAAATGCCCATCAGAATGCTGAGTTGCCACCTAATTTCTTTATACTGTTTGCCCCCTCCCCCCAACACACACATCCTCCTTGGCTAGATCATGTCCTGTTCTAGAAAGGTCTGCAGACATTTCACAAGTTGCACTTTTTTTTAGGCTATGATGCTTTGGAGAATTACCCCCTTAGGTTCTCCCCCTGAGCCACAGCACTCTCCTGCTGCTTTATGCCCATTGTTTTGCTGCTCTAGTCTGAGGCACATGATTTCTATTTAAATAAAATTTAATTGATTAACAGTGAAAATTATAAAGATTAAAAAATTAAATTTATTAATTGTCAGTACTATACTAAGCTAATTGATTTCTAAATGTATTCCACTATTTAGTTTTACGCTAGCAAGTTCAAGATGTAAAGTTACGCTATATTGCAATGTTAAATTAGTTATATCCTTGCTAAAAAGTAAAAATTCCTTATCTAAACACAAAAAAGATATATGCCCAACAAGTGATTAGAACCTTCGAGCTACTTATTTATCACAATTAAAGTATCAGAGAAACTTAAGTTTCTTTGCAGATGCTTAGTTGTCTGGATTTGCAATTTGCAGAACTGAGGATTTTATTGGTAAGTGTCCCTGATTACTTTTGTTGTATTCCTGATTATTCTTGTTGCTCTTTTTTGCAACCATTCTAACAGATCTATATTTTTACTAAAATGAGACTTCTTGATCTTTATGCAAAACGAGGCCAAATGTTCATTTATATTTGGTAGTCACATTTTACAAAGAATGTAGATCTGTTGGTATAGGCACAGTAAGGCACAGGATTAGTGGAGACACAAAAGGAAATTTTACCAGAAACACTTGGGGTCTACAAATTGTGAGGAAACCTGATTGAAGTGTTTAAAGCTTTAACTCTCTCAATTTTTAACCTTCTCAATTTTTAATTTTTAACTAAAGTTTCAACTTTAACTACTCTCAATTTTTAACCGTATCTTAATGCAGCACTACTTTCCCCCTCTCTGGAACAGATATGCTGTGAGGCCACATCCTAAATGCCAATCTGCATCCCTCATTAAACAGTTCAGGCCAATCTCTCGCTCCTCCAGCCTCTTGAAACTTATGGAGAAGGCATTACTTTCAACCATCACCAATCAAATCATGCCTCACAAACCCCCACAAATTCACTATGCCATTCCCGGAAGATCCACAGTCACCAATTTAACTTCCATAACCAGCACTATTCTCAGGGCACTAGAAGCAAAAGCAGAACTTGCCGTTACGTATGTCGACCTGGAAGCTGCCTTCGACTCAATCAGCATTCCCTCACTTGTTCACCTCCTAGAAAATTACTTCCATATAAAAGGTGACTTGTTGTGGTTTATCACAACCCTGCTATCAGACAGAATCATTGTTCTTACAGCGGATCAAGATATAATCTCAAGAAAAATCACTACAGGAGTTCCCCAAGGCGGAGTCCTCTCCGGAGCATTATTTACAGCAGTCATTATTCCGTTTGTTCAAGAGAGAGAGAAGACATAATCTGCTATGCTGATGATATTAAGTTACACACCCAGATTAACCCCGGGGAACATATCTCAAAAATTAATGAAAAGATCAATCGAAAGCTACACGACTTAGAATCCTATCTCCATCAATTTGGATTACTTATTAATCCTGCAAAATCAGCCCAAAGTGTCTTTTCGTTGAAGCACCAACCCACTGAAGTCCAAGTTTCTTTAAATGGCATTTTCCTTCCAATGGTAAATACACATACAGACTTGGGAGTAGTTTTCGATTGCAAACTGACCTTCAAGCCCCACATTGACAAGCTCATAACAAAATTCTGCAAAATGCGGTGGATTACCAAACAACAACTACTTCACGTTAAGGATCTGGATGTGACTCGGCGGTACGTATACACCTCTGTATACTCCGTCGTGTTATACGACTCAGAAATAAGGGCATCTGCAGCCCCCACGAATATCAAGCGTGTGTACTCCTCCGAATACTGGCTCCTTCGTTGGGTCACACATAAACATCATCGTCCACCCCAGCAAAGAACAACTGCGATGGCAACCGCACTGAACTTTGCCCAACTGCCAAATCTTATAATGGAAAGACGCCTCACCCTAACTGTCAAAATGACCACTAGAATAATCTCGGAGCCAAACATATGGGAACTGTGCAGTTGGAGGATCCCTCAACCCGGACCGAGGTCAGCTCCAACCCTTATAGCCAACCATAACAGACTAGCCCTTAGCGACCGCTTTCTCCCCAAGCAGATGCTTATCACTGTCCAAGCAATCAAAGGCGACCTCTACAAGTTTGTCAAGGACCGCAAATACCGGAGGGAGATCCTTGATGACCTAAACTCAACCAGGAAAACTTCACAGTAATGTCGCAGTATAATAAATTTAAAAAGGATGTCTGTATAATATTGTATATAATGTCAAAAAATACTGTATAACATTTTTATGAATATTGTGAATAATTTAACTGAAACCTATTATATTGTTGGCCCTGGGGGATGAACCCGAACTTCGATGTGGGCCCCGTCCTCAAGGCCTTTGTACACCAGCCAATGTGAAGGCCCCTGGCATTCCTGCCGTGAAGGGTAAATTGTATACATCCTTTGTACAATAAAGATTATATATATATGAAATTTTACCAGAAACACTTGGGTTCTACAAATTGTGAGGAAACCTGATTGAAGTGTTTAAAGCTTTAAGTGGGTTGAAAATGCTTACATCATCATTTTTTCTTGGATGACACACTTATATGGGGACATATATTTAATTTGAAAAAGGATTGTTGCAGGATAGATACATAAAAATTTACTTACATCCAGAAAATAATCGTTGGAACAAATTAACACCTATTTTTGTTGAAGTGGGTATTTTGAAAAAAAAATTTAATAAAGGATTAGGTAAATTGGCAAAGGTAAAGAAAGGCAACACGAGAACCATGGCAAACTTTGGGAAACTTACTGGACAAACTTATTTCTCACTACTGTAGTTTCTCCCTGCATTCTCGGTAAACAGTTGGTGCATGTTATTGGTAGTGGCAGCAGAAGTTGATAATGATGTATTGATTAGTTTTTTTCTCATTATTAAAAGCAGGTTATTGGAGATCATGAATGTAATGCCTTTACGGCTGAAATTTACTTAGAGGTACACCTAGACTGCTTCAGTCTTAGGGTGTTTATCCCCCCCCCTTGCTGTTTTAAAACAGGAAAACGACTTCTACAGACGGTGTGCGTTATTGTTAGTGGCAGTATAAGTCGTTTTCCTATTTTAAAACAGCAGGAGGGAGGATAAACACCCTGAGACTGAGGCAGCCTGGAGGGTGTACCCTAAGTAAATTTCAGCCCACTCATGAACTCCAATAATCTGCTTTTAATAATGAGAAAAAACTAATCAATACATCATTATCGACTTCTACTGCCACTACTGATAACACGCACCATCTGTTTACCGAGAATGCAGGGAGAAATGAGTTTTTCTGGTAAGTTTCCCGAAGTTTGCCATGTTTTGCTTGTTGGCTTTCTTCTTTATCTTAGCTGGCAATTATTAGAGAAGTTGGACAAATGATGTAGGTATCTTTTTTTTTTTTTTTTTTTTTTTTCTTTTGATGATGTTGAATTTGCTTCCTTGCATCATTTGCTGCTACTTCTAATATTAATAGAGTGACACTAGTTGCTTTGTTCAAAACTAAGCTCCTTTCATACCAAATAGAATTATATAACAATAACTGCGGCACAAATAGCATAGAAATATCAATGCTTGTTGAACACACTGATATACATCTTTACAGAAAAGAGTTTGTTGTCGACTAGAATTGTACATAATATATGAATTACTTGGTGTACAGGAAGCAGTTATATTGACATTGTAAATTTCTGAAGATAATTTCACAGTTCAGTCTGATGAATGAGATGCGAAAATATCTTCAGTCCTTGAATTCTTTAATTTTATTTTAGTATTAGCAATAGCTGTATGGTGTGAAGAAACCTGAGGTTTTTACTGCACCAGCCAAAAAAAAAAAAAAAAAACTACCAATGTATTTCACTTCTCAGTTAGGTACAAATCACCTGACTTGTATTTTCAAGGCTGTCAGGTCAGTGTCAATTACCCATGAAGATAACTTATTCCAGTAATTAACAATTTGCTGGCAGAAAAAAACTGGCCTCTGTAGCCAAGTATTCAGGAGCTGGAGTGCACTAGCATATGCTCTTCTAAACATCTTAGAAAGGATCTGGTTAAGGCCCCAAGGCCTTAACCAGATCCTTTCTAAGTTGTTTAGTTACCAATCTGTGTAGCCCACATATGCAAAGTCTTTCCTAGTATGGACATCATTTTATTGATCCCACTAGGTGCACTGTCATCTTTGGACCTTTTCAAAAAGCCCAATGTAAATTTTTTAAGTGTGGTTTCCATAGTTGGATGCAGTATTACAAGTGTGGCCCCACAGTTGCCTGATATGGTGAAGTTATGACATTATTTATACAAGCAAATATTTTATAAATAACGGTAGGACATCATGGACCCCTTTTGCTACCTATCTGCAGTGCATAGAGAATTTTATGTGCCCATAGCATAATCTCCAGATCCCTTTCTTCCTCTACCATTTTTAATTCAACTTTTCCAATGTTTTGCAAATGTAACCTGCATTTTCAGCATTAAAATGTTGCTGTCACTTTTCTCACCATCTTGAAGCCTACTTTTTGCCTTCTATGAGCACTCATTGACAACTGTTCCAGTTTTAACATCGTTCAGCAATTTTTCTGCTATTTGGGGTGATTATTTGTTTATCTATTATAATTCTATTTATTGCAAAATAAATGCAAGTTATGAACATAATGATTACTGTTCATTACTGCTCTTGTTTCTCATCTTTATTTTTATTACAAATGTCTTTGATCTTTCCTGTATCTGTTTTTGCATGGTTTCTGTCAGGTTAAATGTGGACTCTGCTTATAAATTAATACACTATTGTTATTTCTCTTAGAGTATGTTTAATTTCTCATTAGCATTATTATTTGTAGTATTCAATAAGTATGTTTTTTTTTCTAAACAGGGAATTGGTTATGAAGATGCTCTTGGAGTACATAAAACTTATCTCCACCCTTCGTTAGTTCCATATTATGCAAAATCATTGATTATAACTCAAGGTCACATGCAGTGGCTATGGGATCACACTGGAAAAAGATATCTGGACATGTTTGGAGGAATTGTTACTGTCAGCGTTGGACATTGCCACCAGTAAGTTTGCTATTCCTGTTTTTTTTTTATTTGATGAGAATAATAATACTGATTAATTTATTGAAACAGAAAATAACTTAAATGAGAATAATAATTATTACACATGATGGAAATTATTTATTTCCTGCTGTCTAAAAAGTAAATATATGCTGTGTGAACAGAAAGTTTGAGAATTGGACTGATACCATATAATTTTTAATATCCCATGCCCTTGATTAAGGCATGAATAGAAAAAAAAAAAATTATGTGAATTTATTTTCAATCAGTAGCATGAATTATTATTTTCTCTGCCTCTTGAATTGCTGCCCTCATACACTGTCTGTGAAAGATTATAACTCTGTGCCACGTACCCATGTTTAGCAGATCCTTACAGTCTTACAGTTACATTCACTAGTAAACGGTGGCAATCTTAGAAAGAAACTTGAACCTCTGGAATTGTGCTAGGCAATTTCTGGTTTGTGTTAGGGAAGATGAAAAATGAACATACCCTGTTACCTTTCATTTCCAATGAGCAGATAAGGTGTTGTTATCCAGTGGCTGATTGAGGCCCTCAAGGCCTTCTAAGCACTAAGGCTCTGGGGTAGTGTTGCCCATTGTCATGCCAGCCATACAGATGGTATGGCCACTTGACATAAAATGTACATGTAAATAAACTTGTATGCATCAGCTAGCAGGGATCAGTTATTCTAGTTGCAGAAATTAAATGAGTAACAGAAAGTAATGTATGGACCATATGACCTGTGCTACTTAAATCAGACTTTGAAATAATTATATGCAAAAAAGTATTGTATTTAGTTAGTATTAGGAGTGGCAAATAATGCAAGGAAGCAGGATCAGCCAAATTCTGCTTCCTTATACAGCATCAAACAGGAAAAAAAATTTCCCACTTTACCTGTCTATCCTCTTTAATAACATTGGTTGGCATCAATTTCCTCCCTGAAATAGGTTTGACAGACTCTCGTAGGAAGTATGTTCAAAAACTCATATGTGCTTAAAAAATTCTCTTCACCATCAGTTTTCAAATATCGTAGGTTAATGAGCAAAAATCAAGACCTGTAGTTGGGTTAATCATCTTTTCCATCTATTTTATCTACAGGCAACCCCCGTATTACCACCAGGTGCTCATATCTAGTGAGTATGGGCTTGGCATACCCAGGGCTGACTTCTATTTCTGACTCTCTCTCTCTCTCTCTCTCTCTCTCTCTCTCTCTCTCTCTGTCAGGTGTAACTCAGGAATTTTTTTTTTTTTTTTGGCTGGTGCAGCAAAAGTCTCAGGCTTCCTTGCACCATATGGCTAATTATAATAATAATAACACAGTACTTCTACAACACGGTTTTGCTTCAACAAAATTGATAAATTGCGACAACCCTTGCGCAACACAGTACTTATATAAAACGGTTTCGCTTTAATACAGTTAGAGAATTGTGGCAAACCTCGCATAACAAGGTATTTTTGAGCTTTTGTGCAGAGAAAACCCTGCTGTTATGTATTTAATTTTTCAATATTTCCATTATTTTTTGTGAATCCCTGCTGTTGATTTGCTAGTTGTTAAGGAAAAAAAAAATTATTGGGAAATCCCCATATTAGGTACTCTGCTATTGAACTTGTGCTTGTTTGAGACAATAAAAAAAATTGTGGCTTCGAAGTGTATGGTTCATGACTTTTAAAGTTTTTATAAGGTTATTTTGTTTTTTATTTGGTCATTTATAAATTTTTCTGGGTATGTATTACTAAACTTTTTTTCTTAAAAACTGTATTTGAATCCTATCAGTTTGAACCCTAAGGAAAGTAAAAAAGCACCATTCAAACCAAACTTTATTGCTCTAGAATCAAAGACACAAATTTTGGATCTTCTTAAAAAAGGGAAAAGGATTGTATGTTGCAAAAAGTTTAAATTTAAATGAAGCAGCAATCCGGACCACAAAGTAAAATGAACAGAAAATTAGAACTGTTATTGCTGCAGGATCTTTCATTTCTACAAATGTGACAGCTTGTCCCTGAGTGTCAATAATTGAGAAAGTTCTCAGTATTTGGATTTATGATAGCAGTAAAAAACGGATCCCATTAGATAGCAATGCAATTAAACAAAAGGCACTAAAAATTTATACACATTTAAAATAAAATGGAGAATCTTGTGTTAACCCGGAGTTTGTTTGCCAGTAAAGGTTAGCATTAATAGAGGCATATGATGCAAGAAAGCAAGCTTATGCAGCATCAGCCAAAAAAAAAAAAAAAAACTCCCATTTCACCCTTCCGTTCATTCAAAATACCTGTACACCTGAGCCTTAAATTTATTTAGGCTATCAACTTCCACAACAAGGGATGGATGCTATGTTCCACCAACCAACTACTTGCTGGCTAAAGGCAAATTTCCGCACATCTATCCTACATCTGTCTTTCCTCAATTTGAATTTATGCCCTCTCAGGTGATTATTCTGAGCAAGAGGAAGAATCCCATCAGCATTGAGCATGCTCAAACCATTCAAGGCTTTATACACCTCCATCAGATCACCTCGCAGGTGCCTAGTCTCCAGACACTGTAATTTGCAAAACTTAAGCCTTTCTTCATAAGAGCCCTTTATTCCAGTCACTAATCTTGTTGCCCTTCTCTCTACTTGTTCCAACAACTCTACATCTTTCTTAAAATGAAACCTCCAGACCTGTATACAGTACTCAAGGTGTGGCCTGACCATTGCCTTATACAAGGCAATAATCGACTCCTTATCCCTGCTAGAAAAATTCCTGTATATCATTGACAAGACACCATAAGCTACTCTTGCAGACTGTCTACACTGCTCAGAAAACTTCATATCTGCCTGCACAATTACGCCCAGGTCCATTTCACTCTCTACCACTGTCAGTGTAGTACCACAGGGTTGATACGTTGCTCTGGGGTTGCTGGGGTCCCATATGTAATACTTTACATTTGTCAATGTTAAACGTCATTTGCCACCTCTCAACCCATCTGCTCAACCCTTCTAGATCCTGTTGCATCAGCGTACTGTCATTAGTCTCATTAACAACCCTGCCGATCTTCGTACCTTCTGCAAACTTGGACATTAAGCCTGATATACCATCATAAATATCATTAATGAATACAGAAATCAACAATGGACCCAACACTGAACTCTGGGGGACTCCACTAATAACATTAGTCCACGAAGAGCAGTGTCCATTGATTACCACTCTCTGTTTTCTCCCACTCAACCATCCCTTTATCCATAGCAGAAATTTTCCTCCCGTGCCACACTGCTCCAATTTGTGCAGCAGTCTTCTGTGTGCTACAGTATCAAAAGCCTTTCTAAGATCCAAGTATATAATATCAAAGTTATTCTCTGCATCCAGTTCTTTTGTGACTGCATCATAGTATCCAATCAAATTGGTCAGGCAAGACTTCCCCTTAACAAAACCATGATGTGTCCAAGTTATAGCTGAAGTCTTGTCTAGATGATCCTGCAATGCTTCTTTAACCAGTGCCTCCATTAATTTTCCTGGAACAGAAATTAAACTAGCAGATCTGTAATTACCTGTGTCTTCCTTTGATCCTCCTTTGTGGATTAGGGTCATATTTGCACATTTCCAGCCCATGGGTACCTCCCCTGACTCTCATAATTATGGCCAAGGGTTTGCTTACTTCCTTTGCTGCCTCCTTTAATATAACTGGATAGATTCCATCTACCCCGGGTGCCTTTCGTATGTTTATCTTCAACGATTTCTCATCCACTTTACTCTCAGTTATTACAAGAATATCTAGCTTACTGCCTGAGTTTAATACACCTCTGGGATTTCCCTCCCTGAGTAACTTCTCATGTGTGAATGTAGATTTAGAAATACTCATTTAGATTGTTAGCTACCTGAACAGGATCATCAACAGTTGAATCATTGATATTAAGTGGACCAATCTGATTCATCCCCTTCCTTCTAGAGTTTACAAAATTAAAGATCTCTTTGCATCCTGTGCCAAAGGTTTCTCGTAATCTGCCTTTGCCTGCTTAACCTCCTTTGTGACTTGGTTACAGACCAACTTGTGTCTATCCTAGGCTTGATGTATTTATATTTTATTACCTTAGACTTGGCACACGATAGCCTTAGATGCTGATGCGCCATTAAACTTCCAATAACCAACCAACCATAGGCTTGGTGTGTGATGTCACCTGTTAATTTATATGTATCCCATGCATTTTTCTTTCCTTCCACATGTCTAATTAGGCATGTGGCAGAGAAGAATCTCGAACAATATTTCTTAGCTGGTATGAAAAGCCTAGTAGCTTCGAAGATTATTTCTTTGAATGCTTCCCATTTTGAATTTGCTGTTAGTAACATCATCAGTTAGTCCTACTGTATAGAATTTAAATACTGTCTCAGACTACCGTAGTCACCTTTACTAAAGCAAAAACCCTTCCCTTTACCTCTGATGGTAGTTACCTCTGAGTAAATCCCATTTCAGCACACTGTGATTACTGCCACATAGTGGTTTCTTTATCTGCAGATTCCTAATGCATGAAGAATCACTACTGATAATCAGATCAAGAGTATTACTCCCTCTAGTTGCCTCCCAAACATGCTGCTGTAAAAAAAAACAATCATCCAATAAATCCACAAAAGCCTTGCTAGTGTGTGAGTGATCTCTGCCTCTATTTCTCTGCACGATTGCTCATTATACTCATCAGATTCATTAGGCCTATAACACAAACTTACTCTCATTTTACGTTTCCCAGTGCTTATGTCACACCAAACTGACTCAACATTGCATTGTCCGCCATAATCTATTGGATGCACTTCCTTAGATTTTATGTTTCCTAACTAACCCCTCCTCCTTTCTTGTCCTGTCTATCCTTTCTGTACAAATTGTACTTCCTAAATTCCAATTCTGCACTGCTTATGTTTTGTCACACCATGTCTCTGATATCCCAACAATATCTGCCTTTGATTGATGTCTTGGCTAGCACTTCAAACTCATGCTCATCAAATGTATTAACTGTACTAATAACTATTAACTCCTAGCATTGGTATACATGCACTTGTTTCTACTCTTAGTTACCCTAACACATCCCATGTATTTGCTTGTTCCACTATGACTCCCAGCAGTCCTGGAAATCCCCATTGCCTTGCTTTCCAGGCTGCTGCTCAATTGAATTTCAATAGAAGCAGTGCAAGAATCATTTTCACCTCTGCCAGTGGCTACTGTTAATCTATTAGTCTGTGTGTCCCCCCAAGCTAGCATTTTTTCGACCCACCTAACTCTGCCTCGATAGCATCAGCAAATATTCTTGCACCCTTTCTATTTAAGTGTATCCCATCCCTGTAGAAGCAGGCTCTCCTGTTAGCAAGCACAGACCAGGCTGAGAAAAATTCTACCCCTTGAGCCTTGCACAATCTCTCCATGGCCGAATTGGTCGACAAGGCTCTCATCATATACTCCCTCCTATCGTGTGTGGGTAGAATTGCAGATACTTCCAAATTCAACCCTAACTCATGGATTTCTTTCAACAATGACCTGTACTTGTTAAGTAATTCCACCAGTCTCCTACTCTTAATATCAGTGCTAATGTGTACAACAGTATCACTCTTTATGCCCTTAAAAGATGATATCTGCTCTACAATGTCATCAACTTTTGCCACTGACAGACATACCCTGGTCCTGTTCTACCTATCCTTTTTGCACAATATATTTCCCATCTCCCTGACAATAGTCACCAACAATAACTAGTTCGTTTGGGACCAGCACATTCTGCCTTAGGGGTTGCAGCTGTGTTGCGTGCAGTTCAAGTGCAAGCTCTGGTATTGATGTTGGCAGCTGAGAGCTTGATGGGCCCTCAATTTAAATCCTTCGAGGGCATCCAACCTGGCCTTCAAGCTCTCATATAGGTCCATAACAATGCTGAGTTGGTGCCTGATTTCCTCACGCTCCTTACATCGCACACACACACAAAGACATTCTCCTTGGCAATATCATGTCCCATTCCTGATTGCTCCACAAACTTCAAACAAGCAGTGCATTTCAAAAGGCTGTGATTCAGAGGACAACTGCTCCCTCCCCTCAGTTGAGCCACAGCACTCCCATTAGTTTCAGCCTTTTGCTTTGCTGCTCTGGTTCATGATTTCTGAGTCATGAGTCATGATTTCTATTCAATTTCAAATAAAATTCCAATAAAAAATATAACCCTAAACCTATATCCCAATGCAGTTATAACACTATATATTTGTAGTTCAGTATCGAATATTATCTCTGAGTTATGTTATATGACTTTCTTATCTCCTGTCAAGTTATATATATTAATTTATAATGTTACGTTTGTAAAAACTAGGTCATTATATGTATTTAGTTAAAAAAGTATAATTTAATTGACAATGAAATTTAAATGTCACCGATTCCGCCAACTTGCTTTTTTGCTTGTGGGAGACATATTTAAAAGCAAATAAGGGCCTTTCCTTGCAAATTGTTCGATTATCCAGAAAGACAGAATCGGAAATGGCCTCCCCACAGAGCAGTTGCCATCCTTGTGGGTTGCCTTCAACCTAGATGCAGTAGCAATATGCATTATAGTAAGGTTCCTCTTAACTATTTGTTAATGATATAGTTGAACTATATAGCAGGAGAGGGTGGTACAGTTAAATGTAGTACTTTCAGATTATTCCATGTCTCAATGGTGGTTGGGATTGAAAGGTTGAAGTCCTATAATCAATTTGAAGCTATTTTCAAATATTTCCATTGTAAGCTGTTTAAGACAAGCAACAGTAGGTACAAGATAAACAGTCTGTTACTGTGAGGAGAGACGTATGCAGTCATTACAGCTTTGAAATTGTCTCCAAATGTTATAACTTTTAGGTGTGGGTGTGGTGGGTGTGTATGTGGAATATTACTGAAATTCCTTTACTTCCTTTTTTAGGTTGAGTAAATGATTTTTCATCGTAGCAAAAGTTAAGTGCTAATGATTTATACAGATATCATCTGTATAAAAGTATTTGTATTTTCATACATATACCTTTTTATATTATTGATTATTGCATCCATGGACTTTGCACAGTATGGCCCCACTGCACCATAAAGCACTAAACCAACTGACCAACCACTGTCAGCTGTGGAAGGCTCAAGTAGCTTACTGTAGCTTGCAGTGATAAATTACTGATATTGCAGCTGACAGTCATATCCCTTTGAAACAGTGTAAGCTTATTGGCTGCTATTGATATCATTGGTATCTTTCTCTATATTATATTATTTTGCCTGTTCCTTATATGCATGTATCTAGTTTACATCTGCTGCTTTCAGAGAGGGTTGTTTTAATAATTTTTATAGCACAGTGTACACGTTGAAAGAGTAATTTAAAGAGTATTATATTAAAACATAGTTATCTTGAAAAATATAGCATGCTCTAAATAAAGCACAATTTTGGAAAAAGTATTTTTCCAAAATTGTGATTAATTGTGAAAATTGTGATTCATATGTTGACATATGAAATTTATATGAATTTATTTTTATAATTATATATTATTTAAAAGTTGCATATTTTATTATGGCCTTATGTACTTATCTTTTTTATTATCACAGAAAAGTGAAGAAGGCACTGATTGATCAGGCAGATCGTTTATGGCATACTACTAGTATATATATGCATCCAAAAATCCATGAATATGCACAAAAATTAACAGCACGTTTACCAGGAGACCTTAAGGTATAGTTATGATACAATATTCAGGAGCTATAAGTGCAAAAAAAAAAAAAAAAAACCTTTCTTTCCTTTAGGACAGTGGTTCGCGAACCCCTGGAGGTTCGCGAAAGTGTTCCAGGGGGTTCACACTAAAAATTTTGTAATGGCATCTGCTTAGATTTACATAGGTATATTATTGTAAATGACAAAATAGAACTAATAATAAACAATGAAGAAAAATAAAATTAAATAAAAAGTAAAGAATTGCCAAAGAAAGAAACAACATCTCCCACAGTTCCTTATAATTACTTTACTATCTTACAGTATATTGTGTTAAATAAATATCTAAAATTATTTCTTGACTAAATTTCTAAGAGTATGAAAAAGGTTGTTTATGTATGGGTAATGCGAGATATAATCAAACGATGCATTGATACTACCTGAGTAGTAGAAATGATGGAAGTGCATTGCCCATGTCTAAACAACCTTTTTTAAAAAGATATGTTTTCCATACTATTGTTTGTTTGTTTTTTTTTTTTCCATTCTTAAGGGTCATTGTTATGTATAGGTACCTTTTTTTAGAACCTATATTACTTTGTACCATGCATGGGTTGAAGGTTGAAAAGATGAAAGAAAACACTTGTTGACATTAGACTTGAACTTCTGTAGATTCTAATTTTCAGGCGGCTTGTGTTCAGACTGTTTTGAAAGGGAGAGTGGGAATTATAGAAGCTAATTTAGAAGAACAATGCCCATGGAAGTATCTGTAGAAAAGGCATTCAGCAGAAACAGAACGTTTATGAGACAGAGAGTGGAGAGACTCTGTTAGAGATGAGTCATTAATTAACCTAACTGCCCTCTTTTGAATGGAATCTACAAGCCTGAGAAAGGTTTTGGGGGCACCACCCCAGATGTGGGAACAATATTCCATGGTAGGTTGGATTTGTGATTTCTACAGAGTAAACAACTGTTTGGATGAAAAATAACACTGAGAGCGAAAGAGAAAACCGAATTTTTCAGATGCAGAGGAAGCAATGTTTGTAATGTGCTTGTGCCAAGAGAGATTAGAAGTCAGGGTAATCCCCAAGATCTTGTCTAGAAATCGGAGTGTATTTAAAGATACACATAGGAGCAGAAGAATCCTTTTTGCAAAATATATAAGACAGGACTGAGTTTTAGAAGGATTGAAATTAAGTTTTCTTTGCTCTGCTGGAGAATTGCCTGGAGATCAGCATTTAAGGATTTGGCAGTGGATACTTGAAGTGCAAGCTGTTTGAGCAGGGCAGGGCAGGGTTTCTCAAACTGGACGGTGAAAAGCAATGACCATTGATCGGAAATTCTATGGATAGGATTTCCGGTTAATGGAAGAAGGCCATTAATATACAAGAGGAAAAGAGTGGGAAAAAGAACTGAACCTAGAAAACACCAGCATTAGGTGGAGAAGTTATAAGACAGAGAGCCATCTGCCATCACCCGCAGTGAGCGGCCAGAGAGAAAACTGGATACCCAATTACAAAGAACAGCTGGGAAACCATAGGATGAAGCTTATTTAGAAGACCTTTATGCCAAACATGATCAAAAGCCTTTAAAATGTCAACTTTTCCATTGAATTTGTCCATAGATGGATAACATAAGCCAGAATATGACCAGTGGAACAACACTGACGGAATCCATACTGGCGATCGCTGACTAGGTTAAAGATTTCCAGATAGTTTAAGAGTTGGCAGTTAATTGATTTCTCCATTATTTTCGAAAGAGTAGAAGTAATCGCAAGGGGACGATAATTGAATGGAAGGGATTTGTCACCCTTTTTAGGAACTGGCTGGATATGAGCAAATTTCCAAGCAGAAGCAAAAACACCTTTGGAATAAGAAAGTGAAACAAGATGACACAAAACAGGAGTAAGTTTAGAGGCACAGGTTTTGAGAAGAAGAAGAAGTGGAGAAATACCATCAGGACCTGGAGCTTTCATAGCATCAGATTCATCAAAATCCTTCTGATATCCTTTTGACGGAAAACCACAGGATTCATTGAAGGGAGTGTACTGGGTTTGAGGTGAATTTCCAAGAATATTAATACATGAAGTGGAAGAAAAATAGGATGCTAGCAGGTCAACTTTATCTTTGGCTGATGTGGCAACAGAACTATCTTGTTTTAGCAGAGGTGGGAACAGAGATGGACAAAAATTGCGGCCAATAGCTTTGGAAAGAGACCAGAATGCTTGGCTACCATTTGGACAAGAAGCAAGTTTTCTTCTCTTAGCATGTTCGAAATCTAGTTTAGACTGATTAATAACTGCTTTACAAAGTATAAATAATATTTAATAATAATTTTTATTTTTACACAATGTCGCTTATAAAAACATAGTATGGGAAATATTTTATAATAAAAATTCAGTACTTTTATATGATTTCAGAGAATATAGGCTTAGGGATTCGCGATAAAAATATTATGTTAAAAAGGGTTCACGAGTCAAAAAAGGTTTGGGAACCTCTGCTTTACGGGAAAAAGTCTGTATTATATAAATTCCCTTAATTATATTTCAACCTGTCTTCCTATTTCCTGATATGTAACACATGTTGGTTGTTTGTTTGTTTGTTATTTGGTTTTTAGGAGCATTAGCAGCTAAGGCCATATTGCTCCGGGGGGGGGGATATGCGGTGGTCATTCTCTGACCTTTCCACATCCTCCGTATTTGGTGGGCATGGGCTTGAACCCCGGTCTAATCAAGAAGCGTGTGCTGTGCACTGCTGCTCCTGCCCACCTGGCTACGGAGGCACCAACACATGTTGGGATTGATTCATTTCTGTATGATCTCTAAATATAAAATATTATTTTCATACTATTAGCAGCTTCTTTTTTGAAAATACAATTTCATAAGGAAGGTGAGTTTCCATGATGTTTTTTTTTTTTTTTAAACATTCAGCTTTCATATATACCTAATTTGAAAGTAAGTAAGTAGCAGAGAAATAATATTTTTCATTGAATTTTTTTCCTGTTAGTGAAGGAGAGAATATCTGATATGATAATCATATCTGCATAGTTATTTTTTAATGGAAATTTTTAATTTTTTAATATTTTTAATAATTGTTTAACTCTTAACTTTCTAACTATAAACTCTAACTTTCTAATATTTTTACATACTGTTCACATTGAAAACATAAAATTTTAAGTTTGTACCTGCAATATAAGAACTTTTTTTTTTTAATTATCCCATTTTATATTTTAATAAAATTAATCTGGCTCTGTCAATGGAATGCCTGCCTTGTAAAAGTTGAGCTTGTTACATAAACAAACAAGTAAAAACAGCTACTCTTTAAGTTGTTTATGTAAGCTGCCCACTCTCTGTGGGAGCATGAAAGAAGAAGAGTCAAGCAAAATAAACAGTGGTCAGATAGCATTGAGTCACTTGAACTAGTAAATAATATAGATGACACCTTCAGAAAACTAATATTAGATGAATAGTCCAATTACTTTTTACACATGGTTTGTTACAGTTGTTGTGTTATTAGCTCTCAAGGTTATTGTGGGAGTTATAAAATAATGGCTTCTTTCAAAAGCTTCAAGGGCTAGTCAGAAACACTCTTAATTGTTTTTTACCATGTTTTTCTGTATAGTGATGGCATGTAAACAGGTGATATTATTACCAAAAAAAGAAATTAGTAGTTTTATTTGAAAGCAGGTTAGGGCTATTTTTTCTTTGTTTTGAAAGACTCTGAAAAACCATTGGGGATTGATGTGATCTCCATGTGTTCTATAGGGAGTGGTCAAAATGTGGCAGTTTACTTAGTTTTGTGATTTCTGAATTCAGATGAGATTTTTTTATATTGCATTTAAGCTGACAACACTTATGCCATACCTCTCAGGTACAGTACAAAAATTTTTGGTTTAAGGCTAATGAATGAAAATTTCTCTTGTCTTTTTAAATACAGACAAAACTTTTACTATAATAGGTTTGAAGGTGAAATTTTGTGGTTTTTCACAGAGTAAATTCACAAAAAACATTTTGTGAGGTTGAGAATGAGTATTCTTACAACTTGTACGTTTCCCTCTGAAAAGTATCTGGGCACATGTCAGTTTCACAGTGATGTCGGTGACTCACTATGACAGGTTGTCAGTCCCTTTTGGCTGCTATGATGCACTCCACACTTTGAGGTTTCCATCAATGAAGCGCCTCCTTAGCCAGGTGGGAAGGAGCAGCAGTGCGTAGCACACGGGGTTCGAGCCCGTCACCACCAAATACGGAGGATGCGGAAAGGTCAAGGAATGACCACCGCATATCCCGGAGCAATATGGCCTTAGTTGCTAATGCTCCTAAAAAAAAAAAAAAAAACCAAACAACCAAACCATCAATGAATGATAGATTGCAGCAGTTGTAGTTCTCCATTCCTCCTGCAGAACAGTGATCAGTTGAGCTATCTGTGGTTTCAGTTCAACCTTTAGGTGTTCCAGAGGGCTCAAATCAGACCCTTCCCAGCTATCCCAACTTTTTGTGAACTACCTTGAATAGCACTAGTAGTGGCATGGGGCATTATCATGTTGAAACAAACTGCCACATTGTAGGAAACATGCAGTTGTCATTTTTAAGCATTCATGGTTCTCCACACAGCTGCCAAAGGTTATATGTTAACTGATGGCTATACCATTTTCTTATCATTTTATATTATTTTTTTATATTATTTGATATATCATTCTATATCATTTTTCTTTCTCATGGCTATACCATGGGAAAGAGCACCATAGAACTCTGCAGAACCAATTTCTACTGCTCACTAATTATACTGTTCATTGCATCATACAAACTTAACCAGCTGCTGATTGCAGTGGATGATGTTTGGCCTGTGCACTGCTGCTGCTCTCGCATGAAAATTAAGGTTATGAAACTCCATATGTACTATGTCTATACATACCTGAACTCTTGTTGATGCCCTAATCTCTTTATGATGTTTATGATATTGTCATACTACCCTTCTGTGGTCTTCCTGTGCATTGCTGGTTGTGATAAAATTTTTTTTTTAAAATGGAAATATAAAAAACACATCCATTTCATGGTCAAGTCTAAATGGTCAACAGATGGTATTATGCTATGTGAATTAACAAGCAATGCAACATCTGATCATAGTATCCCTTTCAGATCAGCCAACTTGGCTCTTGATGAAATGACAAGAACAACTGACTTATATGGCTCATATTCTTTCTTTATATACCAGTCTGAATCACTTTTTCATCCAGGAAGAGCCATTAGACTATGAAAACAGAAGAGAGGATGTTTGAATACTTTTTGGAAGGTAGTATATTTTTATATAGGGTATTCTGTACAGTCAGTCCTCGTATAGCACGATAGTTGTGTTCCTAGAAACCCTCGTGCAATGCAAAATCGTGCAATATAAAAAACAGGCCCTATGGGAAAAATAGGGTTAGGTGCCGACCACCCAAGATTGAACACACATTTGTAACCAAAACATTACCAAACACAATAAATAATCGTAATAAAATACGTAAGTATTTTATTACGACTATTACATAATAAAATATTGCTAATGCTTTTGCTTCTATTGTAAGCAAACTTGTTCCTTGTTTGATTTTCTATCCAAACAGATGACAGCCATTCTATCTCTTCCAATTCTTTGTGTTTTAATCTAATGGATTTTAATTACACTTTGAGTTGTTCCTGCTATGAAAGTTGTTTTTATTTTCTCTGCATTCTTTGTAATTCTGAGCGTTGTCTCATTTAGGCCTATATCACGTGCAATATCACAGTCTTTCATTTCGCTCAAAGCGTTTCACAATTTCATATTTTTTCTCTATCGACAGAGGCGGACTGACCATAAGCCTTAGCGGGGAAACCCGGTGGGCCAGAGGCCAGTGTGATTTTGGCCATAAACCATAGTATGAGGCCACTATAAATTTTCCCAGGTAAGAATTTTTGATCCAGTCCGTCTCTGTTTATCGATATTGCTTTTCTTTTTCTCTCTGAATCTGCAGTGTCTTCACCAGGACGCCTCCTTTTCACACCTTTTAAGTATTTTACTCATTTTTAGGTAATCAAGCACAATTACAAAAAGAGGAGGCACGCTTGATACACATAAACAAAGCTGCACGCTTGTAGAAACTGAATAAACAACACCGTAAAGGCAGAGATACACTAGTAACGCCTCACATTTTACTAAAGCGCATTTCTAGGGGTTACTACCATAAAACAATAAAAATAATTTCCAGTTGTGTTCCTGCTAGTGGAATCTGTTATAAACTGGTAGTAAACTCGATCTAATTGCATTTGCGATTATACCGATAGCTGGAATTGTGTTGGTTTTTACGTTATTATGGTGAAATGTGTTTCCCCTTCACTGATATAAAAAACATTTTCAGAATCTTCTCTTTATTCCCATCATGTTGCATTCAGTTGGGATGATTCTGCGTTTGACTGCCATTTCTTGTAAATACAAAGGCGAATCGTGCATAAGGGAATTCGGTTCGTGTTATATAAGATATTGTTCCCCTATTTATAAATCGTGTATGATCAAATTCATGTAGTGTAAACACGTGTTATACGAGGACTCACTGTACTTACAGGATTGACTCACAACCTGAAAACAATGAAAAATACTTATGTAAACATATGCCTGAAATCCAGGTGTTACAATTGTGTGGTCTTACAATTGCCTTATACAGTAACTCCCTATCTCTACAAGAAAATGTCCAATAAATCAATGGAAGGATACCATAGAAGGTGTGCAAGAGTGTTTGCTGATGCTAGCGAGGCAGTGTTAGGTGGGTAGGAAAACTGCTAGCTTTGGGGGATTCACAGACTAAAAGGTTAAAAGTAGCCACAGGTAGAGGTAAAAGTGATTCTTGCACTGCTTCTATTAGAATGAGCAGTGGCCTGGAGGGCAGGATGCTGTGGGTTTCAGGGACTGGTGGAAGTCATCATGAAACAAATAAATACATGGGCTGCGTTAGGGTAACTAATAATAAGAATAGGTGCATATATACTTGCATGTACAGCAATGCTAGAAGTATAATAAATAAATTTGACAGTCGTTCAAATATGACAACATATTTGAAGTGCTGGTCAAGACATCAAAGGTGGATATTGATGGGATATCAGAGATGTGGTGTCACACAGATATTAGGAATGCAGAATTGGAATTTGGGGAGTACAATGTGTACACAAAGGATAGACAGGATAGGAAAGGAGGAGGACAGGATAGGAAAGGAGGAGGGGTTATGCTGTAAAACATAAAATCTAAGGAAGTGCATCCAGTTGACATAGATGAACAGTGCAACGTTGAGTCAATTTGGCATGACGTAAGCACTGGGAAAGCAAAAATGAGATAGGAATGTGTTATCAGCCTAATGAGTACAATGAAAAATTGTACAGAGAAATACAATGGGCCAATAAATCAGATTGTGTTATAATGGGGGATTTTAACTTCCCAGATATTGATTGGAACTTGTGGGTTAGTCATTTGCACAGTAGCAAGACTTTTTGGATTTATTGGATGATTGTTTTCTGCAGCAGTATATTCGAGAGGCAGCCAGAGAGATCTGGTTATCAGTAATGATTATTTGTGCATCAAGAATTTGCAGGAAGGCAGTGATAACAGTGTACTGATGCGGGATTTACTTAATGATGTAACTACCATCCAGGGTAAAGGGAAGGGTTTTTTCCTGGGATGGATGCGATCTATCCAATTATATTAAAGGAGGCAGCAAAGGAAGTAAGCAAACCCTTAGCCACAAGTATGAGAGCATCCTTGGACTCAGTGGAAGTTCCAACGGACTGGAGATGTGCAAATGTATCCACAGTTCAGAAAGGGAGGGATCTAAGGGTGACACGAGTTATTACAGACCAGTTAGTTTAACTTCTGTTCCAGGGAAAATAATGGAATCACTGTTTAAAAATGCATTGCTGGATCATCTAGACAAGACTGAAGTAATAATTCAGACACAGCATGGGTTTGTTAAGGGAAAAGTCTTGTCTGACAAATTTGATTGGATACTATGATAAAGTTACAAAGGAACTGGATGCAAAAAATAATTTTGATATCATATACTTTGATTTCAGGAAAGCTTTTGACACCGTTGCATATGGTAAGACTACTGTACAAATTGGAGGGGTATGGTGTTAAGGGTAAGTTGCTACAATGGATAAAAGGGTGGTTGAGTGGGAGAAGACAGAGAGTGGTAATCAATGGACACTGCTCTTCATGGACTAATGTTATTAGTGGAGTCCCCCAGGGTTCGGTGTTGGGCCCATTGTTGTTTTCTGTATTTATCAGTGATATTGATGAAGATATATCGAACTTAATGTTGAAGTTTTCGGATGATAAAAAGGTTGACAGGGTTGTTAATGGCAGTGTGCTACTGCAACAGGATCTAGAAAATTTGGTCAGATGGCAACTGAAGTTTAACATTGACAATTGCAAAGTGCTGCATATGGGTAAAAGTGCTCTAGAGAAACATACCAACTGTGTTGTACTGCACTTAGGGGGGTAGAAAATAAAAAAAAAACCTGGGAGTAATTGTGCAATCAGATATGAAGTTTTCTGAGCAATGTAGACAGGCTGCCAGAGCAGATCATGAGGTATTGTCAATGATATATATATATATATATATATAGAAATTTTGCTAGTAGGAAAAAGGAGGTGATTATCCCTTTGTATAAGGAAATGGTCAGGCCACACCTTGAGTACTGCATACAGGTCTGGAGGCCTAATTTTAGGAAGGATGTAGAGTTGCTTGAGTGTGTACAGAGAAGAGCAACAAGTTTGGTGAGGGAAACGAAGGGGTCCTCTTGCCAAGAAAGGCTTAAATTCTGCAAACTGCAGCGGCTGGAGACTAAGCACCTGCGAGGTGATCTCAGTGAGGTGTATAAGGCCTTGAATGGAGCACGTTGAATTCTGATGAGATTCTTCTGCTTGCTCAGATTACGAACCTGAGGAGGGGGCATAAATTCAAATTGAGGAAAGACAGTTGTAGAATAGATGAATGGAAATTTGCCTTTAGCCAGTGGGTGGTTAATTGCTGAACAAACTTTCATCTGTTGTTGTGGAAGTTGATAGGTTAAATAAATTCAAGGAGGAACTGGACAAAATTTTAGAGGGAATGTGTGAAATTTTTTTTTTTTTTTTTTTTTTTGTTGGCTGAATCTGCATAATTTTCTTTTGTTGGCTGATATACTTGCTTTCTTGCATCACATGCCTCCATTACTATTACTCTCCTACCAGCTGTCTATGCTGCTCATTTTTAAAGTTAAAACTATTTTTAATTTAACCACACCAAATGTATAAGTTATTTTGGCATTCCTAAATCCTGATTGCAAGACCTTGCATTTTCTGCATTAAAACTTAGCTGCCACTCTTCTGACCATTTCTGAAGTCTAAGTCATGCTGAAAAAGCTCTGTTTGGCACAGTCATTAGCATTAGTAGAGGCATGTGATGCAAGGAAACAAGCTTATGCAGCATCAGCCAAAAAAAAACCAAAAAAAAAAAACCTCTCCTATTTCACCCCTCCGTGCATTCCAAATACCTGTCCATTAAGTACTTCTACTGATCATTACATTGTCTGCAAATTTTGACATCACACCCTCACCCTCTAACCCCTTGCCAATATTTAAGGAAATCAAAAACAACAGTGATCACATACTGATCCTTGGGGAATTGGGGAACACCACTTCATACATTAGCCCACGGTTTCCCAAAATGTGGTTGGTGGCCCGGTACCGGTCCGTGAAAAGAAAATACCGGTCCGTGAACAACTTATTTGAAATATACGTACATAATTATCTGATTGAGGTGTATAAGGCCTTGAATGGGTTGAGCAAGCTGAATGCTGATGGGATTCTTCCTCTTGCTCAGATTAAGAACCTGAGGGGGCACAGATTCAAATTGAAGAAAGATAGTTGTAGAATAGATGTGCAGAAATTTGCCTTTAGCCAGCGGGTAGTTGAATGGTGGAACAAACTTCCATCTTTTGTTGTGGAAGTTGATAATCTAAATAAATTTAAGGCTGAGCTGGACAGGCATTTGGAACGAATGGAGGGGGTGAAATGGGAGATTTTTGTTTTTTTTTGGCTGAAGCTGCATAAGCTTGGTTTCTTGCATCGTATGCTAATGCTAATAAAACTATAAGAAAATTTCCTTATTTCCGTTCTTAAAATATGTAGATTTTATGTACACTTTTGATAATAAACAAAGGAATGAATTGCATATCTTTTATTTATATTTACTAATGTTAATGAATACCTAATTGCATTATTACTGGTATCTTAAATGTCCTAATGGTAGTGTCATTATTTCCTAAACCTATGAGTATAATTATTGAAAATACATTAATTTATAGCTATAGGTGGGCCGCGAAAGAGAGAAAAAAAAAAATATATATGCAAACACCAGTCCGCACGTGAAAAAGTTTGGGAAACCTTGCATTAGCCCAATCTGAAGAATAGTCATTAATCATTAACCCACTGTCTAATCCCCCCCCCCCCTCAAAATTACTCAGTATATGCCATCAACTTGATGACACATACTTGCCTTCGGAATCGAAACTTTTTCTGATAAATAATCTTTTGAAATTTAAATATCACTAATTTCATAATTTCCAGTTTCAGATAATGTCATTTCTAAAGAGCCCAAGCTCTGTCACTGTTACAGGAGGGACATGTTTCACCTGACAGTACAGACAGAAATATGGAATGCAGTGTGAGCATTATTTCTCAAACTATTTCAAACCTGCATTGAGCTAGCATGCCACTTTCTTGCTTGATTAAAACTTATAATATAACCTAACCTCTCTTGGTTCATTTTTTAGTATAAAAGAAACAGGGTATTATTTAAGTTTTCAGGTAGTGATGCAATACGAGAAGATAAAGCTACTCTGTGCTATATTTTCTGTCTTACTCTTGGGGCTATTATTATTCCTCCAGTGAGAGTGACAGAGCTTGGGCTTATGTTCACTTAAGAAATGGTTAACTTATCCTCAGGTGACCTAAAGTTACAAATATCATTTTTAATTAGTATTAGTAAGGCCAAATTATGCAAGGAAGTGGTCTTTTTCTGTATCAGCCAAAAAAAAAAAATAAATAAATAAAATAAATAATATAAAATAGAATACAGTGGACCCCTGCTTTACGATATTAATCTGTTCCAGAGACACCATCGTATCATGAAAATATCGTAATGTGAACCCAATAACACATTGTTTTTTGGTAATTCGTTCCAAGACTTTGGAAGTTGTTTGAAATTTTTGCTATATAACTAAGCTATTTATTTCTCTAAAAGGGAATTTTTATAATGGAAATGGCACATATTGATTAATACTAATATATTGATTAAAGCATAACACAAAAAATCACTTCAACTAAAGGATGGAAAAACAGAACACGCAGCCAACATGTTTACAAATTTTAGCATTAAATCAGCTCACACACCAACCATAAGAATAAGTATTTACTGTAACTAAAATATTTACATATTAAATATAAAATAAATATTTACAAAAACTGCTATTATATACATGAAAAAAAAAAAACATTAAAACTGTGATAAAATCCTTGAGATAAAATACACTAAAATAAACCGGATTAAAAGCAATAAAAAACGATAAAAATCTCTGGAGCTTTCGGAAGCATCAGCTTCCTTCCTCAGCAGTAACAAAACTTCCTGCAGCACGTCCATATATAACAGGCCCACGGTACTTATACACGTGGTGCAGTCGGCCCACCAATTAAAGTGGGTTACTTTGTGTTATCAAAGGAAGATCATGAATATTTGGATCCATATAGACAGAGGCAGATTATGAAGTTTAATAGGTTGTTGGGAGAAGGTACAGCACAACGTAGCGATAGAAGTACTCATTTTGTTTACAATTTGAGTAATAGGCAACTTACGGAAGAGCAAGAGGGAGTTTTAAATTTAGGTCCTAAGTTTACGCTTGTACCTCCCAAACCTCCCATTGTGGAGATAGCAATGGGTATTGAACGGGCCATCAGCAAGCTACCGGAGGCCCTAGCTAATGAGATCCGTGTTAAATCTGCTTGTTTGTTATTTGGTTTTTAGGAGCATTAGCAACTAAGGCCATATTGCTCCGGGATATGTGGTGGTCATTCCCTGACCTTTCCGCATCCTCCGTATTTGGTGGTGACGGGCTCGAACCCCGGTCTAATCAAGAAGCGTGTGCTATGCACTGCTGCTCCTTCCCACCTGGCTACGGAGGTGCCTTGTTAAATCTGCCGTTATTTTGAGCCAGGTAAAGAAAGTATCTCCGAATCTTAACTTTAGTCAAAGAAAAGCCTTGAATGAACTGAGAAGATGCAATGGAATTGTGGTTTTACCTGTGGACAAGGGCAGATCGACAGTTGTCCTAAACAAAGAAGACTATCACAAAAAAGCAATGGACCTTTTACAGAACAATAATACGTATAAAGTTACTCAGAGAAACCCGTTGGTTGGCATAGAGCGGCGCGTTAATAAACTGGTACATGATTGGTTAAAGGCAGAGAGGATTTCCAGGGAGACCTTTTGGTTCTTACATGCTACTGGATGTCAACTCCCTAGGTTTTATGGACTTCCAAAAACTCATAAGACAGAAGTCCCACTCAGACCTATTGTATCATTTATAGGAAGCCCTACATATGCTTTGTCAGGGTATTTGGCTAAATTGATTTCACCTATAGTGGGCCAGTCCGAATATGTCATAAAAGACAGTAAAGAATTTGTGAATTTTGTGAAAGATTTGATTGTAAATGAAAATGAGAGCATGATTTCTTTTGATGTGGTGTCACTATTCACATGCATTCCAATTAAACATGGAATCTATTGTGTTAGAAAATCTTTGAGTAATGATGTCTCTTTGGGTAATAGATCGCTTTTAAATGTAGAGGATATTTGTTCTGGTGTGGAACTTTGTCTGGCCAGCACCACTACGGTGTACCAAGGTGTTATGTACAAACAGGTTCACGGTACAGCCACGGGATCTCCTATTAGCGCCATCGTGGCCAATCTGGCCATGGAGGAGTTAGAGGACAGGGTTTTTAGTGGATGTCAGTTTCCCATAAAGAAATGGAAAAGGTATGTTGATGATACCTTCACCGTGGTCCAGAAGGGGAGAGAGGATGATGCACTCCATTGACTTAATAGCTTCTCCCAATTTATACAATTTACCTCAGAGGTGGAGACAGGAGGTACCCTTCCTTTCTTGGATGTACTGGTCTCTAGGATAGGCCCTAGGCTCAAAACTCCTGTGTTTAAAAAACCTATGTGCAGAGGCCAGTACACCCATTATAGTTCAGCACAAGCTGGGCAGCATAAGAATAGTGTAGTGAAAGCTCTACTAGATAGAGCAGGGTCACACTGCACCACCTCTGAGGACAAAGAATGTGAAATTAGACGAGTCACAGCAGACCTTAGAAAATGCGGATACCCCCAGAGGATCATAGACAGGTTTAGTAGAGGAATAGAGTCTAACCGTCAGGAACCGTTTGTTCCTGTGTCTACTGCATACATTCCTTACTATCCGGGCATTACTGAGCATCTCGCTAGAGTTTTGCGGGGTTATAAAACACGTTGTGTGCAGCTTCCCGGGCAGAGGTTGCACACAGTGTTGTCTCAGGTAAAAGACCCAATAGCAAAGGACCTGAGTAGTGGAGTAGTATACAGGATAAAATGCCCGGATTGTGGGGAATGTTATGTGGGCGAGACAAAACGACGGCTCAAGGATCGTCTGGGGGAGCATGCAAATGCTATAAAAACCACTGATTACAATAAGTCTGCTGTGGCCGAACATTTTTGGGAGAAGCAGCATCAAATCTCCCCAGAGGATGCGGTTATCGTGGATCGAGCGCATGGGTTCTGGAACCGTAAATGGCTCGAGAGCCTACGAATCTGTTCATCCGACCACAATATTATGAATAGGGACAGAGGTATGCGTATGCATCCTCTGTTTGAAACTATCATCCTAAGTACGGATGAACGGTTTGCTTAACACGTTCCCGAGCTATTTCCGCTTCCAGTTCAGACCATGCGCCGACTGCACCACGTGTATAAGTACCGTGGGCCTGTTATATATGGACGTGCTGCAGGAAGTTTTGTTACTGCTGAGGAAGGAAGCTGATGCTTCCGAAAGCTCCAGAGATTTTTATCGTTTTTTATTGCTTTTAATCCGGTTTATTTTAGTGTATTTTATCTCAAGGATTTTATCACAGTTTTAATGTTTTTTTTTTTCATGTATATAATAGCAGTTTTTGTAAATATTTATTTTATATTTAATATGTAAATATTTTAGTTACAGTAAATACTTATTCTTATGGTTGGTGTGTGAGCTGATTTAATGCTAAAATATGAATTTGCCCAACCTCAGAGGCCTTTTTCAGGATAACATGTTTACAAAGGCTGTTATTGGCTGAGGGAAGGACCATGTGGTCTGGTCAGAGACAATCGTAAGCCTAGCCCATCGTAAAGTGAAATAAGTTAGGTGCTTCTTAACATGGTCACTGGTGAGTAGAAGCCCCTTTACTAGAATCAAATTTCATGAAACTAATTCAATGCTAAAATGTACTTCACTTTCATCGTTATCAATTTTGAATGCCTTTGTGATATTTTTCTAAAGCACATTTCTGGAGGTCACTAACACAGTAAAAACAACTTGCAGTTTTTGGTTTATTGGGCTTTTCTGTTAGTGCAATCTATTATAAATGGGTAGCAAAGTCAATCTTATTGCATTTGCAATAATATCTATAGCTGGAATTCTGTGGTTTTAAGGTTATTATGGTGAAATGTGTTTCCTCCCCCTCCCCTTCCTTTTCAATCATATAAAAACATAAATAAATTTTCAGACTCTTCTTTTCATTCCCACTTTTTAAAAAAGCTTTGTAAACTTGTTACTCTGTATCTCACTTGCGTGTATTATGTTAGTTGCAATTTATGACTGCCATGTTCTTTGTTATTGATTGCTTATCTTTTTTTACTGTTTTAAATTTTACAACAAACAAATGTTAGTGAACAGAAATATCAGTTAGTTAGCATGTACATATTACAATAGTAATTAAGCTATGTACATAAGCATAAATTTATTTTTATTTTGCTAACCTGTGGAAAATATTCTTCCGATTTTCATATATCATTTAATTTTGTTAATTGGCAAGGTAATAAAGCGTAAATATGTGCTTTATATTTTTACTTTTATAGCTGTGAATAATATTCCTCCTGTTTTTGCTTATCACAATTGCCATTTAATAGAATTAAAATTCAGTTTGCAAACGTGATTATTTTGACCAGCACCTACCACATGTTGTATAGTGGAGAGTCCATCATAAAGTGATTTGATCATATAGTGAACCGATCGTAGAGTGGGGGTCCACTGTGTTCATTACTGTTCCCATTCCCACAAGTTAACCATCAGATTCTACTTTGAATTTAACCAGCTGCTATTAGTGTTTACATAGTTTCAAGAACGAGGGTAGCCTGTGCGGATGTAGCATTTTGATACTCCTGGAATAGAGAAGTTTTTTCTGATTTATTTTCTGTTTCATTAGCTTAAATTGGCATATTAACTTATTTTCTAGAGTAGCTTTATATTCCTATTTATGATACTTAGTTTAAAGTAACTTAGAGATTTTGTAGGTATTACTTAGTATCAAATCCATGTGTTTACCATTCGTAAATTGCCGCCATTGTTACGCGATACAAAATATCTTGAACTAGATAGCATAAGCTTAATATAGTATAATATAGTACATAATATTGTCAATTAATCAGTAAAATCTATTAATCTTGTTGAACTTCATTGTCAGTTAAATTGTACTTTTAACTATACATATAATGACTTAGGTTACGTAACATAAATAATTAGTAAAAATAAATAATTAATACTTAACTTGATACGGAAGTTATATAAAGGGATTTCGTAGATAACACTTGATACTGAAACATAAATATAGCGTTATAACTGTGTTGGGATACAAGTTTAGGGTTTTTAATTTTGTACTGAAATTGGAATTTTATTGAAATTAAATCGAAATAATGACTCAGACCAGAGCAACAAAGCAAAAGGCTCAAGCTAATGGGAGTGCTGTGGCTCAGGGGAGAACTGAGGGGGGGGCAGTTGCCCTCTGAATCACAGCTTTTTAAAATGCACTACTTGCGTGATGTTTGTGGAGCAGTCGGGTATGGGACATGATACTGCCATGGGGGATATCTTTGTGTGTGTGCACGATGCAAGGAAATCAGGCGACAATTCAGCATTGTTATGGGCCTATATGAGAGCTTGAAGGACAGGTTGGATGCCCTCGAAGGATTAAAAGTGAGGGCCCATCAAGCTCTCAGCTGCCCACACCAATGCCAGAGCTTGCACTAATGCGGCAGCCCCCAAGGCAGAATGCACTGGTCCCAAAGGAACTAGTAGTTGTTGGTGACTCTATTGTCAGGGAAACGGGAAACATGCTTTGTAAAAAGTATAGGTGGAACAGGACCAGGATATGTCTGCTAGGGGCAAATGTTGATGACATTGTAGAGCGGATATCATCTTTTAAGGGCACAAAAGGTGTTATAGTTGTATATGTTGGCACTAATGATATTAAGAGTAGGAGGCCGGCGGAATTACTTAACAAGTACAGGTCACTGTTGAAAAAAAGCCGTGAATTAGGGTTGAATTTGAAAGTGTCTGCAATTCTGCCCAGACACGATAGGAGGGAGTATATGATGAGAGCCCTGTCAATCAATTCGGCCCTGGAAAGATTGTGCAAGGCTCAAGGGGTAGAATTTTTTCAGCCTGGTCTGTACTTGTTAACAGGAGAGACTGATTCTACAGGGATCGGATACACTTAAATAGAAAGGGTGCAAGAATGTTTGCTGATGCTATCGAGGCAGTGTTAGGTGGGTCGGAAAACTGCTAGCTTGGGGGATACAAAGACAAATAGATTAACAGTAGCCACTGGCAGAGGTGAAAGAGATTCTTGCACTGCTTCTATTGGAATGAGCAGAGGCCTGAAAAACACGATTCAGGATATTTCAGAGACTGCTGGGAGTCATTGCGGTACAAGTAAACACATGGGTTGTGTTAGGGTAGCTAAGAATAGAAATAGGTGCATGTATACTTGCGTGTACACCAATGCTAGGAGTTTAGTAAATAAATTTGATGAATTTGAGGTATTGCTCAAAACATCAAAGGCAGATATCGTTGGGATTTCAGAGACATGGTGTCACACAGATATAAGGAATGCAGAACTGGAATTTGGGGAGTACAATGTCTACAGAAAGGATAGACAGGATAGGAAGGGTGGAGGGGTTATGCTATTAGTTAAGAAATACATAAAATCCAAGGAAGTGAAGCCAGTGGACATCACTGAACAGTGCAGTGTCGAGTCAGTTTGGTGTGACATAGGCATTGCGAGATCAAAATTTGAGAGTAGGAGTGTGCTATAGGCCTAATGATTCTGATGAGTATAATAAGAAACTGTACAGGGAAATAGAGTGGGCCAGTAAATCAGAGAGTCTTATAATGGGGGATTTCAATTTCCCAGATATTGACTGGAATTTGGGGGCTGGTCACTCACACACTAGCAAGGCTTTTGTGGATTTATTGGATGATTGTTTTCTACATCAGCATGTTCGGGAGGCAACTAGAGGGAGTAATACCCTTGATCTGATTATCAGTAGTGATTCTTCATGCATTAAGAATCTGCAGATAAAGTAACCACTAGATGGCAGTGATCACAGTATGCTGAAGTGGGATTTACTCAAAGAGGTAACTACCATTACGGGTAAAGGGAAGGGTTATTGCTTTCGTAAAGGTGACTACGATGGACTGAGACAGTATTTAAATTCTATACAGTGGGACCAACTGATGATGTTATCAACAGCAAATTCAAAATGGGAAGCATTCAAAGAACTTATCTTGGAAGCTACAAGGCGTTACATACCAACTAAGAAATATTTTTCAAGGTTTAGGCCTAAATGGATGTCATATGAACTAATGAGACATATGGCAGAGAAGAAAAATACATGGGATACATACAAATTAACATGTGACACAGAAGCCTATGATAGATACAAGTTGATCTGTAACCAAATTACAAAAGAGGTTAGGCAGGCGAAGGCAGATTACAAGAAATCTTTGGCAAGGGATGCAAAGAAAAACAGCAAAGAGTTCTTTACTTATGTAAACTCTAGAAGGAAGGGGATGAATTAGATTGGTAAACTTGATATGGATGGGTCAACTGTTGGTGATCCTGCTCAGGTAGCTAACAAACTAAATGAATATTTTGTATCGACATTCACACATGAGGAGGAGTTCAGCGAGGGAAATGTCAGAGGTGTATTCAACTCTGGCAGTAAGCTAGAGAATCCTGTAATAATTGAGAGTAAAGTGGAGGAGAAATTGTTGAAGATAAACATAAGAAAGGCACCTGGGGTGGATGGGATCTATCCAGTTATATTAAAGGAGGCAGCAAAGGAAGTAAGCAAACCCTTAGCCATAATTATGAGAGCTTCCTTGGACTCAGGGGAGGTACCCATGGACTGGAGATGTGCAAATGTGACCTCAATTCACAAAGGAGGATCAAAGGCTGACACAAGTAATTATAGACCTGTGAGTTTAACTTCTTTTCCAGGAAAATTAATGGAGGCACTGGTTAAAGAAGCACTGCAGGATCATCTAGACAAGACTTCAGTTATAGCTTGGACACAGCATGGTTTTGTTAGGGGGAAGTCTTGCCTGTCCAATTTGATTGGATACTATGATGCAGTCACAAAAGAACTGGATGCAGGGAATAACTTTGATATTATATACTTGGATCTTAGAAAGGCTTTTGATACTGTTGCACATGGAAGACTGCTGCACAAATTTGAGCAGTGTGGCATTGGAGGCAAATTGCTGCTATGGATAAAGGGGTGATTGAGGGGGAGAAGACAGAGTGGTAATCAATGGACACTGCTCATCGGGGACTAATGTTATTAGTGGAGTCCTTCAGGGTTCAGTATTGCGTCCATTATTGTTTTCTGTATTTATAAATGATATTGATGATGGTATATCAAGCTTAATGTCCAAGTTTGCAGACGATATGAAGGTTGGCAGGGTTGTCAAGGACACTACTGACACTATGCTACTGCAACAAGATCTGGAAAGGTTGAGCAGATGGGCTGAGAGGTGGCAAATGAAGTTTAACATTGACAAATGTAAAGTACTACATATGAGAAACAGCAACCCCAGAGCAACGTATCAACTCTGTGGTACTACACCGACAGTGGTAGAGAATGAAAGGGACCTGGGGGTGGTTGTGCAGGCAGATATGAAGTTCTCTGAGCAGTGCAGATGGGCTGCAAGAGTAGCTCATGGTGTATTGTCAATGATATATAGGAATTTTTCTAGCAGGGATGAGGAGGTGATTATTCCCTTGTATAAGGCAATGGTCAGGCCACACCTAAAATACTGTATACAGGCCTGGAGGCCTCATTTCAAGAAGGATGTAGAGCTGCTGGAACGAGTACAGAGAAGGGCAACAAGATTAGTGAATGGAACAAAGGGGTGCTCTTACGAAGAAAGGCTTAAGTTTTGCAAATTACAGTGTCTGGAGACTAGGCACCAGCGAGGTGATCTGATAGAGGTGTATAAGGCTTTGAATGGTTTGAGCATGCTCAATGCTGATGGGATTCTTCCTCTTGCTCAGAATAATCACCCCAGAGGGCATAAATTCAAATTGAGGAAAGACAGATGTAGGATAGACGTGCAGAAATTTGCCTTTAGTGGGTGGTTGGTTGGTGGAACAGACTTCCATCCCTTGTTGTGGAAGTTGGTAGCCTAAATAAGTTTAAGGCTCAGCTGGACAGGTATTTCGAACGAACAGAGGGGTGAAGTGGAAGTGGTTATTTTTGATTTATTATTATTATTATTTTTTTTGGCTGATGCTGCATAAGCTTGCTTTCTTGCATCAAATGCCTCTACTAATGCTAATGCTAATATTTCAATATTAAAGAATCCAGTACCCATAAAGGACCTCCATGATATCCAGTCTTCTGTTTTCCCCCAAGATCTTATATATGTGCTCCCCTTTGCCCAGTTATTGCCTCACCTTCAATGCAGAACAGGTCTCATTCATTTTACTCCATTTGTTAAGAACATAATCATACTAGAGTGTTTACATGTACCTAGTGTAATAATAAACAGCAAATAGTGTATTTCATATTGGTTGGTAAATTGATGTTAGCAAATGAGTGCATTTTAAAAGGATTATTAAAATGTTTCTGTGTTGTTACACAATGAACATTTGAATATTCTTGTAAAAGAAGTGAAATAAGGGGGAAAAAACTCTGGGATTGGAAATAAATATATGTTAAAAATATCTATACTTGGAGGTTCTGCTTTGCTGCTAAAGAACTGTATTCAGAAAATTCACAGAGATATTTTTAACTACATTTTTATTATTGAGAATTAGTTTTGATGATTTTGTTAAATCAAAGCTTTAATACTTTAATGAAAGGTGCTTAACCAGCTACAATAAAATTGGAAATAACATTATATCTTTCTACAGGAAATATCTTTCTACAGGAAACATTTACAGAATGAAAAAAAAATAACAAATTTTTTCAGATTTGAAAAGCAAATATTTTTTTAAAATTAAATTAAATCTGTGTTCTCTACAGTTCAATAAAATTCACAGTGGCGTCTTCTCTTCACTTTGACATTGTTATTTACAACACCAGAAAAATCGCTTAAGTTAGTATTAGTATTGGCAAATAATGTAGGAAAGCAAATGCATACATCAGCCAAAAAAAAAAAAAAACAACTTACCTACCTCATCAGTCCATCTCATTTAATAATTTGTGTAATCCTTAAATTTATTCAAACTGTCCACTTTGACAAACCACATGAAAGTTGTTCCAACAATCAACTACCCTCTGGCTGAAAGCAAATTGCTGCACATCTGTCCTGCAATCATCCTTTTTCAATTTATGGCCTCTTATGTGTGTTGTCTGAGAAAGAGTAAGCATGCCAATAGCATTTAGTTTACTAAATGCATAAACATTCCAATCAGGTCTTCTCACAAGTGCCCAGTTTCCAGTTACTGCAATTTCCAGAACTGAAGTCTTTTATAGTAAGAGTGCCCTTTTTTTTGTTCCGACTAATCTTGTTGCTCTTCTCTGCACCTTTAGCAACATTTCCACATCCTTAATATGTTTGCTGCATGAGCTGTCAAGCTTGTGCCGCAACACAAATGTGTTCAGAATGCACTCAAATGGTCTGCCATAATGCATAGGAGTGGTCATTCTTATGCAGTCAATAACCGAGTACTGTAAAATTAAAGGCATGTGACTGCATAAGAATGACCACTCGTATGCATTATAGATTTGTTCTAATTTACAGCTCAGCACAGCACAAAAGTAAGTGTACACTTCAAGGGTTTAGTGTCAAACAATGTTAACTACAAAATTGCATTTTCTTTCTTCGATAACTTTAGTTTTACTTTATACAAATAACAATGCATCATGTCATAGAACTGTATCTCTCTAGTACTTTACAAGTTAGCTGTAAGTACATTTCTGGTAAAACAAGGAAATGTAACATGACTTTCTTTGGTTAATTACAAAAACATCAACAGCAAAATTATTTGTGATTAAAGTTGATTAACACTAAAACGTTGTTTGATATTGATGAAGGTGTGTCAGGCTTAATGTCTAAGTTTGCAGATGACACGAAGGTTGGCAGGGTTGTTAATGACAGTATGCTACTGCAACAGGATCTAGAAAAGTTGAGGAGATCGGCTGAGAGGTGGCAACTGAAGTTTAACATTGACAAATGTAAAGTACTGCTTGTGTGTAGCAGTAACCTCAGAGTAATATATCAACTTTGTGGTACTACACTCAGGTTGATAGAGAATGAAAAGGACCTGAGGGTAATTGTGCAGTCAGATATGAAGTTTTCTGAGCATTGCAGACAGTCTGAAAGAGTAGCTCATAGTGTCTTGTCAGTGATGTATAGGAATTTTTCTAGCAGGGATAAGGAGGTGATTATCCCCTTGTATAAGGAAATGGTCAGGCCACACCTTGAATACTCTATACAGGTCTGGAGGCCTCATTTTAGGAAGGATGTACTAGTACAGAGAAAGGCAGCAAGATTAATGAATGGAACAAAGAGCTGTTCTTACGAAGAAAGGCTCAAGTTCTGCAAATTGCAGTGTCTGGAGACAAGGCATCTGCAAAGTAGTAGTAGTGGCATGCGATTCAAGAAAGCAAGTGTATGAGCTTATGCAGAATCAGCCAAAAAAAAAAATCACACCATTCCCTCCAAATGACTGTCCAGTTCCTCCTTAAATTTATTTAACCTATCAACTTCCACAATGACAGATGGAAGTTTGTTCCAGCAATTAACCACCCGCTGGCTAAAGGAAAATTTCCACACATCTATTCTACATCTGTCTTTCTTAATTTGAATTTATGTGCCCTTAGGTTCATAAGCTGAACAAGTGGAAGGTTCCCATCAGAATTCAGCATGCTCAACCCATTTAAGCCTTATACACCTCAGTCAGATCACCTCACAGGTACCTAGTCTTCAACCGCTGCTATTTGCAGAACTGAAGCCTCTCTTGGTAAGAGGATCCCATCATTCCCCTCACCAATCTTGTTGCCCTTCTCTGTACATGCTCAAGCAAATCTACATCCTTCCTAAAATGAGGCCTCCATACCTGTACGCAGTACTCAAGGCGAGGCCTGACCATTGCCTTATACAGAGGGACAATCACCTCCTTTTCCCTGTTAGCAAAATTCCTATGATCTGCCCATTGACAAAACCCCATGATCTGCCCATTGACAAAACCCCATGATCTGCCCTGGCAGCCTGTCTGCATTGCTCAGAAAACTTCATATTTGCGTGCACAATTACTCCCAGGTCTTTTTCATTTTCTACCACCTGAAGTGTAGTACCACACAGTTGGTACGTTTCTCTGAGGTTACTTCTACCCATATGCAGTACTTTGCATTTGTCAAGGTTAAACTTGAGTTGCCACCTCTTAGCCCATCTGCCCAAAATTTTCTAGATCCTGTTGCAGTAGCACACTGCCATTACTGTCATTAACAACCCTGCCAACCTTTGTATCATCTGCAAACTTCGACACTAAACCTGATATATCTTCATCAATATCATTGATAAATATACAAAACAACAGTGGACCCAACACCGTCCCGGTGGGACTCCACTAATAATAATATTAGTCCATGAAGAGCACTGTCCATTGATTACCACTCTTCTTCCACTCAACCACCCTTTTATCCATTGTAGCAAAATCTCAACCACCCTTTTATCCATTGTATGGTGTTACCCTTAACACCATACCCCTCCAATTTGTACAGTAGTCTTACCATACGCAACGGTGTCAAAAGCTTTCCTGAAATCAAAGTATATGATATCAAAATTATTTTTTGCATCCAGTTCCTTTGTAACCACATCATAATATCCTATCAAATTTGTCAGACAAGACTTTCCCTTAACCAACCCATGCTGTGTCTGAATTATTGCTGAGGTCTTGTCTAGATGATCCTGTAATGCATCTTTAACCAGTGACTCCGTTATTTTATCCGGAACAGAAGTTAAACAAACTGGTCTGTAATTACTCATGTCACCCTTCGATCCACCTTTGTGAATTGTGGATACATTTGCACATCTCCAGTCCGTGGTGACCTCCCCCAAGTCCAAGGATACTCTCAAAATTATGGTTAAGGGTTTGCTTAGTTGCTTTGCCACCTACTTTAATATAACTGTATAGATCCCCTCCACTTCAGGTGCCTTTCTTATGTTTAACTTCAACAATTTCTCCTCCACTTTGCTCTCAGTTAATTCAAAATTATTAAGCACACTGCTGCAATTTGATAACCTTTTGCCATTTTCAAACCTTAATAACTCCTCATGTGTGAATGTAGATGCAAAATACACATTCAGTTTGTCAGCTATGTAAGCAGGATAATCAACAGTCGAGCCATCGATATCAAGTGAATCAACCTGAGTCGTCCTCTTCCTTCTAGAGTTTATAAAAGTAAAGAAGTCCTTGCTATTTTTCTTAGCATCCTTTGCCAAAGATGTCTCGTAATCTGCCTTCGCCTGCCTAACGTTCTTTGTGACCTGATTACAGACTAGCTTATATCTACCGCAGGCTTCTGAGTCACTTGATAATTCATATGCATCCCATGCATTTTTCTTCTCTGTCACGAGTCTCATTAGTTCATTTGATAGCCATTTAGGCCTAAACCTTGAACAATATTTCTTAATAGGTATGGAACTTTTAGTAGCTTCCATGATTAATTCCTTGAATGCTTCCCACTTAGAATTTACTGTTAGTAACATCATCACTTGATCCCACTGTACAGAATTTAAAAACTATTTGAGACCATTGTACTCACCTTTACAGAAGCAAAAACCTTTCCTTTACCCCCGATGGTAATTATATCTTTAAGTAAATCCCACATCAGTACACTGTGATCACTGCCACCTAGTGGTTCCTTTATCTGTAAATTCTTAATACGAATGATCACTGCTGATAACCAGATCAAGAGTATTACCCTCTCTGGTTGCCTCTCGAACATGCTGCTGCAGAAAACAATCATCCAATAAATCCACAAAAGTCTTACTAGTGTGTGAGTGACCAACCCACAAGTTTCAGTCAATATCTGGGGAAGTTAAAATCCCCCATTATAAGACATTCTGATTTACTTGCCCACTCTGTTTCTCTGTACAATTGTCATTGTACTCATTCAAGTCATTAGGCCTATAACACACTCCTACTCTTATTTTTGATTTCGCAGTGCTTATGTCACACCAAACTGACTGAACAGTGCACTGTTCATCTATATCAACTGGATGCACTTCTTTTGATTTTATGTTTTTCTTAATTAACAGCATGACACCTCCCTTCCTATCTTGGCTATCCTTTCTGTACACATTGTACTCCCCAAATTCCAATTCCTCATTCCTAATATCAGTGTGACACCACATCTCTGATATCTCAACAATATCAGTCTTTGATGTCTTGACCAACACTTCAAATTCATCAAATTTACTTACTATACTTCTAGCATTGGTATACATGCACTGATTCCTAGTTATCCTGACATCCCATATCCCCACATGTTTCACGATGACTGCCATCAGTCCCCGAAACCCCCAGCACCCCTCGCTCCATGTTGCTACTTATTCTAATAGAAGTTGTGCAAGAATCACCTTCCCCTCTGCCTTCGGCTACTTTTAACCTTTGAGTTTGTGAATCCCCCCAAGCTAGCAGTTTTCTGACCCACCTAACACACCTCGCTAGCATCAGCAAATATTCTTGCATCCTTTCTATTTAAGTGTATCCCCTCCCTGTAGAAGCAGTACAAGCACAGATAACGTTGAAAAAAATTCTACCCCTTGAGCCTTGCACATTCCCTCCAGGGCCGAATTGATTGACAAGGCTCTCATCATGTACTCCCTCCTATTGTGTCTGGCTAGAGTTGCAGACACTTTCAAATTTAACCCTAACTCCGACTTTTTTGCAACATTGACCTGTACTTGTTAAGTAAATCTTTAGATCTCCTACTCTTAATGTCATTGGTGCCAACGTGTACAACAATATCACCTTTTGTGCCCTTAAAAGATGATATATGCTTTACAATGTCATCAATGTTGTAAAGGTGATCTGATTGAGTTGTATAAGGGCTTGAATGGTTTGAGCAAGCTCAATACTGATGGGATTCCTCCTGTTGCTCAGATTCCACACCTGAGGGGGCATAAAATCAAATCGAGGAAAGACGGTTATAGAACAGATGTGCAGAAATTTGCCTTTAGGCAGCGGGTGGTTGATTTCTGGAACAAACTTCTGTCTGTCGTTGTAGGTAGTGACACAGTTGGAGCAATTGGATGGGTGAAATGGAAAGGGTTTTTTTTTTTTTTGGCTTATACTGTATAAGCTTGCTTTCTTGCACCATATGCCTCTACTAATGCTAAACCCTCGACTTTTAACAACAAATTCCAAACTTTTAATTTTCAACCATCATATACAAATTTTCGGAATACTAGGGTTGTTGGAATGTTAATTTTTTTGAACATTCTAAATATTCTGGCACATTGAATGAGTTCTCTTGCATTTAGGTGGCAGTGAAAGTATTAAAATGAGACTTTCAGACCTGTATCTAATGGCCACGGTGTGACTTTAACTATTGTTTTATGCAGTGGGTAATCACCTCTTTGTCTCTGCTAGCAAAATTCCTGTATATCATTGACAAAACTCTTTGAGTTGTACAAGCAGCATGTCTGCACTGCTCAGAGAACTTCATGCCAAACAAAACATCTACCCCTAGATCCCACTATTGTTTTCGACTTCTGTATGTTACCGCATTTAGGGTAGTGGGGAATGACTTGGGGTTAATTGTGCGGTCAGATATGAAGTTCTCCAGGTAGTGCAGACAAGCTGTCATGGGGTTTTGTCAATGATGTATAGAAATTTTGACAGCAGGAATAAGGAGGTGTTTAACCCATTATATAAAGCAACAGTTAGACTACAGAGTACTGTATACAGGCCTGGAAGCCTTTTCTCTTTTTATGAAGGATGTGGAAATGTTGGGACAGTTGTAGAGATGAGCAATGAGATTATGAGGGGGAACAAACAGGTGCTCTTACCAAGAAAGCCTTCAATTCTGCAGGTTGCAGTATCTGGAGACCATGCATCTGTGAGGAGATCTGATTAAGGTGTTTAAGGCTTTGAATGGATATTGAATCAATTCAATGCTGTTCGAGTGGTTCCTCTTGCTTAGATTACATACACGAGGAGACATACATTGAAATTGAGGAAGGAGGGTTTCAGGATAGATTTGAGGAAATTTTACTTCAGTTAACGGGTGCAGGTACTTGATAATTGGAACAAACTTCCATCTTGTGTTGTGGAAGTGGGTAGTTAATAAGTTCAGGAGAGAACTAGACAGACAATTAGACCAACAGCTGATTCGGCATTTGCTTTTGGGTAGTTTCCACCTATTATAGCAGAATTCAATACTGTGCACCTGCTAGAGCAGGTCCAGGCAAACTATGGCCCGCCGCACATCTTTGTGCGGCCTGCGAGCTTTAGTTGTATTTTCGAAAAACGTTTACTTATTTTATGCCTTTTTGGAAAATAAATTTGTATATGTAATACATTACAGAATTTGTTGACTCGTAAATTGTTTTATCATCTCTGTATTGTTGAGATAGAATTTGAAATTGTGCATGAAACGGAGCGAGCCAACAGGCGCTTTTATAACGGTATAATTTGCAATTATAAACTAGCCGCGCGAAACTACGGTAACAAACAACCGATGATGACGACAATGACTTTGCTGTGGTGTCCGAGTAATAGGATAGGACTGCTGACCTGCCGTAGTTCCAATCTGTTTTCTCTGACGGTCATCCTGCAGTTAGTTATCTTCGGTTATCATCTTGGTGCCGATAGCGATAAAAATAATATTTACGCCCTTTTAAAAATGAATAAAAAACGAAAAATTCAACAAGAGCATCGTGTCTTCAATGAAGAGTGGAACACAAAATATTTTTTTGCTAACATAAATTACAAGACTATTTGTCTCATCTGCCGGGAGAGTGTCTCAGTGTTGAAAGAGTACAATATTAAAAGACATTTCACTACTAAACATTCCGAATATGGTGCCAATTTAACTCCGGAAGTGAGAAAGAAAACTGCTGATGGATTGATTCAAAATTTATCTAGACAACAAAATGTGTTTACGCGGCTGACTAAGGAACAAGAAGCTATTGTAGAGGCAAGTTTTGTTATTTCTTATATAATTGCAGAAAGCAACAAGCTTTTCCTGATGGAGACTATATTAAAGAATGTATGACTGAAGCTTGTGGAATTATATGTCCTGACATTAAACACAAATTTGAGAATATAAGTTTATCTCGGCGAACCGCAGTAAGAAGAATTGAATATATCGATACAAATTTGAACGATCAATTATTATCAGTATTAGAATCCATAACATGGTACTTGATAGCTCTTGACGAAAGTAACCACCAAAAGAATACTGCGCAGTTATTAATTTTCATACGTGGATGTACCTCTAATTTTGAAATTATTGAAGAGCTTCTTTCGATGGAATCTCTTAAAGACCAAACAACGGGAGCTGATATATTTGAAAAAGTTGAAAAATGCTTAGCAAGATATAATTTACAATGGAACAAAATGGTAAGCGTAACAGCTGACGGAGCACCAAGTTTGACAGGTAAAAATGTTGGAGTGTTAAAGAAAATTCAGGATGAAATTTGTGAAAGTTATCCTGATTATAATTTAATCACAATTCATTGTATTATACATCAACAAGTATTATGTAAAAATGTGTTAAAAGTTGAACATGTCACACCTTGTATTATTAAACTAGTAAATTTAATACGATTGAGGGGCCTGAAACACAGACAATTCGTTAGTTTTCTTCAAAATATTGAATCTGAGTACACAAATATTCCTTATTATAGCCAAATTCGATGGCTTAGCTTAGGAAAAGTTCTTTGGCGAATATGGGATCTTAAAGATGACATTGTTCTATTTTTAAAACTGAAAAATATTATGGACTTTCCCGAATTAACTGATAATAACTGGATTTGTGAATTTGCGTTTACCCTGAACATCGTGGCACACTTAAATACTTTCAACACCGTGTTACAAGGGGAAAATTTATACGCCCATGATATGGTAAAAAGTTTGAATGGATTTCAATTAAAACTCCAGTTGTTCCTTCGATATTTATTGATTAACAAGGTAGACCGCTTTCCAACTATGAAGTTGCTGAAGATTCCAGAAAATAAATTTGAAAAATATTGTGAAATCATCAACGCTTCGAATGACGACTTTTCGCGAAGATTTGGCGACTTCTGAAAAATTGAGAACAGTTCGGCAATAGTGCGCGACCCATTTTCAATAGAAATTGATAGTGCACCGAGTGAACCACAACGTCAGATTATTGATCTCAGTGTGATACCGATTTAAGGGAATTTCATCGTCATGAGGAAATCTGTAAATTTTACAATACTCTAAATTCGGAAAAATTCGACGAACTTAAAGATTTTTCCCGAAAAATGTTGGTTATTTTTGGATCAACCTACATATGTGAACAAACATTTTCCCTCATGAATCTAAATAAAAATTCTTTACGATCAATCATCACCGATGAACATTTACAAGCAGTTTTAAGAATCTCAACTACAAAATTAACACCCGAAATTAAAAAAAAATTAAAAGATGTAAAACAGTTCCATTCATCTCATTAAATTCTTGGTTGTTAGAGAATAATTTTTTTTTATGTTACATTTCTTCTCCATGATAACAAATAATATATATCTAAAAATAGTATTTTACGTGTGATCCGCCTTCTTTTTGAATTCCTAATGTGGCCCTTCAGCCAAAAAGTTTGCCCGGGCCTGTAATAGAGCAAATACATATCCCACCTGCCAATGTCCTTCTGTTATTCATCACTATTTGTTATGTCAAGTGCCTTGATAGAGGCGGCAGCAGCAGCAGCACCCCAGCATAACTTGTTTCTATTTCCACAATTTCTGACATGGTATAATTTAATGTTATTTATCTTCTTGTGATTATTTCATTAAAAGTGATATTGGTGATAATGTTTTAGTGAACATAACACCAAGCTTTGTTTCTGTCACTGGAAGTATAATAGTGTTCCCCAAACAGTAAGGTAAAAAACATAATGCAGGGTGGCATTATTTTTCCATACTATTTCAATAGCTGCATTGATACAGTATCCCACTTCTTTATTAAAATAACAGAGAAAATAGTATAAGCAGTTGTTCTGTCAGTTATTCTATGTAAATTAATAAATATTTGTATTCCTCTTTCTGCTTTCATTTTTTAATAGTCAATTTTCAGAAGTTTAACAATAATTAAAACCAAATTTAGATATATACACTAATTTTATTCTAATAAACAAACATTAAATAAATTAATTATAATACATTTTTTTTCAATAGGTGTGTTTTTTCTGCAACAGTGGCTCAGAAGCAAATGATATTGCAATGGTTATGGCTCGTCTTTATACTAAAGCTTTTGATATCATTTCTCTCCAGTAAGACCTTTTAGTTGGAAATAAGAATTAATATATTTCTTATTGAGATGCCTAAAATGTGAAAAAGCTTAATAGCTTTCTTTTCTCTACTACATTAACAGTATTAGTAAAAGTTTGGCAACCCTCACGTTTTTTAATCTCACCACAGGAGCAGCCCTATATCAGCAAGCAAAAAATATGGTTAATTCATAGAAAACTAAGATGCATTAAAGGCCTATGCCTCAGGCTGCAAGAAAAAACTCTGAATTAGCAAATTTTTGCAAAGGTGGCATCATTTAAGTTATATCTCATATTGTGAATACCATCACAACGAGTTGCCATGATATTGCACTACTTTGAATAAGTAACGCTTTACCAAAGGAGAAAGCTGTTGTTACTTATCCTCAGCAAATACCACCACCCAGGCAGCACTGTTTCAGGTCTATTTGGCCCTTATTCTGTGGGTGGGTAGGTACCCTAGTGATGTAATGATGGCAAAATGGTTATGAAGTATAACTCCACAATATGAGAGATGCCTATGGTGTATAAGATGAATTAAGACTAAGATGCATTAAGGGCTTATGCCTCAGGCTGCAAGAGAATTAGACTACATACAAGTTAGTGCAAATGCTTCATATTAGTACACAGCTAAACTCTGAAGCTAACTTAAACGATGCCATCTTTGCAAAAATTTGCTAATTCAGAGTTGTAAAAATCCTATAAATCATTTATTTATAGATTTTTATGGAGTAACCATATAATTTTTGCTTGCTGGTATTAATAAGGGGTGCCTCTGTCAGTGAGGGGAGGGGTAAGAGAGATTCCAAATCTTTGATAATTATTGAAATGCTATATTTCTCATTTAAATCGCATTTTATAATGTAAAACATTATTAGACATAACTGAGTGATATTTCAAAATTTTACTTCTTAGAATCCTTCAGCTATTTCATATTATTATTACAGTAGAGTGTCAGTTATCCGGAATAATTGATGTCAGACCTCTTTCTGATAGCAAAATTTTCCGGATAATCGAACCGGAAAATTTTCTGGATAATTTTTCTGATAAGATTAAATAAATTTAATCATAAATAAATTTACCTTATGATTAAAAAAAAAAATAAATAAATTTACCTTATGATTAAATAAATTTAATAAATTATTTCTAAAATAAATTACTATCCATTTATTTAATCTTACCTGAGATTAAATTAAATAAGATTAATTAAATAAAAAAAAATTACAAACAATCTCGGAAAACAGAGAAACAATCTTGGAGAAACATCCATCCAAGCATTTTTATGATTTTTATACAAAACAGAAAAATTAGAAAGATTTTTAAATGCTCTTGGTTTTTTCGACTTACTGATAACAAGCAAGGACAATCTGTGCATCCCAGTGACATTTGCACACACACACATACCAACTGTAACTCGCTCTTTTCTCATCTTAAAACTTGGTGCAAGCATTTCTCTTTTGGTGGCTAGATTTTTCTCAGTAATGCTTTCCATAATAAGCCCGTCTCACCAACATTATAAACGTTTTCTTACTCATAATTTGCTATAACTGAAACAAACTTACTTTTCAAAGGACACCACTGCCAGTTTGTCTGAAGAGAATATCTCTCGCCTTGAATATCTAGTTGATGTATACCATGTCTCAGTTTAAAATTTTTCAACTAACCTGTGCTTGCCTTAAAATCTTCATTACCTATTAATTTTTGATTAAAATCCAATGCTTTTTCACACAACATTGGGCCAGACACTGGTTCATCTAAACTTCACTCTGAAGAAAACAAAAAAAATAAAGTGAGTGCAGTTTCTAAAGCGACATTTTCAGGTTTCGACATCTTTTTCCTACCAGATCCTACTTCACTATCCATAATCTACACAAATTCTGTTATAGCATTGGAATTTTTCTTGATGTCATAAATTGTTGAAGTCCCCACGTTAAAGAAGTCCCCACGTTGGAGAGATTTCTTAAATTTTCGCCTTTTTTAATTCTATTAATAATTTCCATTTTTTGTTGCAGTGTTAAAACTACATGTTTTATTTTCATTCACATTTTGCCATTAGAAATTGAGAAAAATAATAAATCGCACAGTTCGGGCTGATGTTATTCTGGAGCTAAACTAATCTGAAATTCACTCATGGTTTCCATGAAAACCCAGTAGTCTCTGATATTTTTCTAAAACACATTTATGAAGGTTACATAGAATTCTATAGGTCACAACCATAAAATAATAAAAACAATTTGCAGTTTTCAGTTTATTGTACTTTCTGTTTATAACAGATTGTACAAACAAATCGAGTTTACAAGTAGTAAACTCGATCTTTCGCTTATTATAATCAAAATTCAATTTTCAAACATGATCACTATAACCGGAGCTTACTGTACTACCGTTAATAAAAAAAAAAAGAAGAAAGATCAGCTTTTCAAATTATTCAGAATAACCGACATTCTACTGTATTATAATAAAAAAAAAATTTTTTTTTTTTTCCTTTTGTGGGATTTTTCCCACCCTGTGATGGGTACTGGTACCAAGTGCATTGGGTGGTTTGTTGTGTCTGGTTACTATTATTATTATTATTGCTGTTGGATGAGGAATTTTCAGATTATTCTACAGGTGTTCAGGATCATGGCTTTCTGGAGTTCCATGAAAGTGTTCTCTGTGAGGCTTGTTGTTGCTAAGTTCTTATGGAGGCTCTTTGGCATCATGTCAGTGGTTCAAATGGTGATTGGAATTTACTTCTTCCGTATGCCACATATCTTTGACTTCCTGTCTTAGGTCACAGTACTTCCTGATCTTTTCCTCATATGTTATCTGGAAGTTGCCGTTGTTGGGCACTGCTATGTCGATCTGGAAGGTAGGTAGTCTTCTATGTGTGAAATTGTCTTGTCTGTTATGATGGCATCATCCTAGTATAGTCTGTGAGTAGAAGTCTCTAGTATGGTCCAAGGCTTGTACTTATAATATGGTAAACCTTCTTTGATCAGCTGGTATTTTTGCACTAGCTTCTGATGTATTATGCTGGGCACGTCTGAGCGTACTCTGTCTGGGTGATCACACTGCATCCTGCAGTTATGTGCTGGATTTTTTCCAGAGCCAGGTGGCATTGTTGACATGTTGTCATCTGTTAATAATAATAGTAATTGATCAAAGATACTGTATTACAAGTACAAACCCCAAGCCATACTAGAGACCCAACCCACAAGCTGTACTGGGACTTCACCATAATAATGAACAAGATAATCCCTAACAACAGACCAGACATAACCCTTGTCAACAAGAAAGAAAAGGCTGCTTATCTGATTGACATAGCAGTGCCCAACGCTAGCAACCTCTAGAAAATCCGCAAGGAAAAGATCAGGAAGTACATGGACCTTTGATCTCCTGTCTTAGATAGGAGATCAAAGAGATGTGGTATATGCAACAAGTAATGACCATCCTGATCATCATGTCAACTACTAGTATAGTGCCACAGATCCTATATAGCAGCCTAGAAGCAATAGGTCTCTCAGAGAACACGCACAAGGAACTACAGAAAGTCACAATTCTAAACACCTGTAGGATAGTCACAGAGTTCCTCAACCAACAGTAACACCAGATATAACAACGACCCTGTACACTTGGTACCAGTACCTGTCACTAGGTGGAAGAACCCCCATCAGGGAGAAATAAAATAATAATTGTTATTATTAATTGGTGGTGGTGGTGGTGATATATGATGCAAGATAGCATGCTTATAAAGCATCACACAAAGCTTTCAACAAATGGTGTTGCCAAAATGTTAATTCGTCATTTATTTAAAAGATTTTTGAAAGTCATTGCTATGATAGCCTGCTTAAATTTAGTGGTAAAAGGTAAAATCTCAGAAAGGTCTGTGATAAAGAATAGAAAAAAAAAAGGTTTGTAGAGAGGAAAGAGAAATAGGCACTAGAAACAGCTACCTAAAATGCCTTGCCTTGATATTGTACAAAATTAAAACATTTATTAAGCAATGCCATATATATATATTTTTTAAAGTAGTGCATTGCCAGAAGGTTAATCTGATATTTACTTAAAACATTTGTTTTGTGGTTCAAAATAAACTTTCATATACAATATCTGGGTAACTTGTTATGAAGGGAGAGTTTGTTCTGCTGTGAGCAGTAAGACCATGCATTAGCTAGGCAGTTAAATCCTGTTGGCCTCAAACCCACATGAAAGATTATGTCAGGCCTAACTTTATTTAATTTCAATAAGGCAAAATAGCATTAGTTGTGTTTCACAAAGTGATAAAAGTGCACAAACACAAAAATGAGGCTCCACTTTCATTCATGTAGGTTAACTTTTATTACAGATAGTAGAGCTGTAGATAGTTTTTCAAGATGATAGGTTAAACATGCACACAACCTAACTATGCATAAGGTTATGTAAGAAAGTCAGTTAACAAATGCAAATTTAATTCACTAGAAATTACCTACTGCTTACAGAAATAGCAGGAAAACTAGCTTGTCAAAGGTGTATTGAATGGGGAAAGTATACATAGAAATTATGGGGAAATAAATGGAACCAAATGGGATAAACTCAATGAAGAAGATGATGATACTCTTACTCTTACTCTTTCTCGGATGGAACTTGTAATGGGAAATAAATTGAAAAAGGATCATTGCAGGATAGGTGTATGAAAATTATTATTTTTTTTTTTTCAGCCAGAGAGTAATTGATTGTTGAAATAAACTTCCATCTGGTGCTGTGGAAGTGTATAGTTTGAATAAATTTAAGGAAAGATTAGACAAATTATTAGAAGGAATGGGCAGATGATGTGGGTATTTTTTTATTATTATTATTATATTTTTTTGATTGATGCTGTGTAACAGAGGACATCCAATCTTTTTTGGCTAGGGGCCAAAATATAAAATGCTTAAGGTTGTGGGTCACATAGATAATTGCAGCAAGCTGGTTGCAGGCTGCAAGACACCCTGCTGCTCCTGCCCACCTGGCTACGGAGGCACCTAGAATCACTTTGCAGCTTTACTAACAAAATTTACTTGAAACAACAAATCAAATTTTCTTCGGTACTGCTCTTTACACTGATAAATTTTATGGGTGAAGGTAAAGAAAGCCAACATGAGAACGACAAGAAATGTCGGATAACTTATGCAGAAAATTAGTTTCCCAATACGGCACTTTAGTACTGCTCACTCAGTAAACAGATGGTAGGTGTTATCGGTCTGGAGCAAAGTCGAGAACAATATATTGATTAATAGGTACTGTTCATACACACCAACTGGCGTATTGGGCAATATTCTGTTGGAGACATCTAATTGTCAGGGACATTTGTTCCTGATGACTGATGTCATGTGTACAATCAAGAATACAGCAAAATACTTTGCTGATTTTATTTGCTTAAGTATTGTTTTGTACTTCATCTCCCAATTCTGAAGAGCTTATTTTGAATTCACTTTCCTAGGTAGTGGTCTTGAATATCTTTATTAGAAACTTATCAAAGATGCTCTTGACTAATGGGGTTGAATTTTCACAATAATTCTTTGATACCAAGAAAATTGTTGGAATTTCCCAGTTGTTCGACAGAGCCATAAAAAGCCAAATTATGCTCTGACAAAAATTGAACAACAGTGTCTAATCGTTCAAAACTTGGCACAATCGCTTTTTTTCTTGATCGATCTGTTTCTGTTCAATTTTGTTGATATTTTCTTCAGTGGAGTCTTCTCTGCAGTTCACAACAGTTGACCATAGCTCCAAAATGGCCTTTTGATTTTGTATGCTCTGCTAATATTGTATGAATATTGGGTCAATTATCAAATCCATTAGTAGCTAAAGCACTTTTCATATCATTTCCAAAAAGGTGACAGAAAAAACAAAATACCCTGTCTGCTGATTTCGAGTATATTATTCATGGGCGAAGAATGATTTTCCCATTCAGAAGCTTCCTTTGACAATGAATTTTTGAAAAATGCATTCCCTTTTCTTTCTATGGAAAGTCTTCCAAAAGAATTTTTAGTGGGCATTTCTTCACTAAATAGTCTCTCAAATGTTGGACAATTCTTTTTGGCCAAGTGATTGGATCATCTGTTATGTTTAGATGACCTTCAAGGCTTGAATTGTTTTGATCTTCTTTTTCTTCATTCCTCCTGATTGACTCTTTGCTCTGATTTGTTGTGTTATCAGCTTGAAGTATTTATAACTCAACATCTGTTTCCTTCAAGTCTCAATTGTTTTTTTTTCTCTCTGACTAGTTATTGTGTCCTCATCTTGATCTTTTATGTTACTGATGATCTCTTCACTCTGATTTGTTGTTTCAGAGTGAGCCATTCCATGTTAACAACGGATTCTTGAGTTGTTGTGTTGCTTTCTTCCACTTCCAGTTCCATAAATTCTGTAGAACACGAACCTGCTTCATTGGATGTCTTTACCAAATATCTATCTAGAGCACCATGTTGCTTTGCATTAGTGGCTTGCTTTAATTTATTTAATTTTCTTTTTATATTATGATTAAAGAGGCCTGTGCACTCTGGATTCATTATGAAACTAAAATTACTGTAACACAGAGCAGAAATGGATACAGAAATAGATTTTGACAAGTTTAATAATGGGAATTATACATATATTAGATTAGATACATACAAACAAAAAGCTTTCGGTTGTTTTGTCAACCTTCCTCAGTTAAACTGACAGTTAAGAATGGAGCATGAGGGCGTGTACTGCCAATCTTGTACGTGAAGTGCATGATTAACTGTTGGACGTTGAAGCCTGTGGCTGTAATGCGTGCGGACGTTGCGAGCGTTTGTCAATAGTCAGGATTGCTGTTTCGATGATAGGGTGGACTTGACATCCACTGTTCCTGTTGACTGAGGTATTGGAGCATTTGATGTTCAACAATTCCAACCAGGTGCATTGGCGATCGTGGCGGGACTTATCCACAATCATGACATCGTGCTTTGGGTCAATGTCGTGGTGGGTTGCCCAAATGTGTTCGGCAATAACTGAGTGCTCCACATCTGCTAACCTGATTGATCTTTTGTGTTCAGAAAGGCATTTTTCAAGCTGTCTCCCAGTTTCCCCGATGTAGCAGCCAGTGCAGTCACTGCAAGAGATGCGGTAGACCAATCTGCTTTGTAGTAAGGTGAGGACAGGTGTTTTTACCTTAGAGATGAGGGATTGTAATTTTCTGCCTGTGAGTTGTACGCATTTTATCCCATGTGATTTTAAGACTCTACAAACCTGTTGTGATAGGTTTGGGTAGTATGGGATAAAAGCACTTGTGGCTGATCATTACCTTGGATGTTTCTGTTGGTCGTTACATGGCCGTGTGTCTGTAGGTCACACCTGTCAAGGGTATTGATGGGATAGCCACACCTTGTGAGATCCGCCTTGACTTTAACAATTTTGGTGCGCCTCTCATTTACAGAGCTAGAGTGTGTCCAGGCATGAGTTAGCAAGGTTCGTGCAGTGGCAAGAAGATGGCTATGTGCATGTGCTGACTGGAAGTTGGTAAATTGGCCAGCATACATCGGTTTACGATGGACAGTTGTCTTCAAGCTCGTGCCGGACAAGGTTGTCTAAATATGGTATGGTGTTGTCCGACTCAAGCTCGATGGTGAATTTTATGAAAGGCTACAGAGAATTGAGGTGGTCTAAGATTCGGTCGCCTGAATTTCTGGGGATAACCATGAACACATCGTCCACGTAGCGACACCAAAAGGTAATGGGATCTGGTACATTTGTAAATGCCAGACTCTCTGATTCCTCCATCGTGATGTTTGCCGTGACCGAACTAACTGGGGAACCCATGGCTGTGCCGTGTACTTGTTGGTAAATGGAGTCGTTGAACATGATTGTACCACCTGTTAAGCACAGTCTGGGTGCGGTGAAGATATCGTCTGGTGTTAGTTTGGTTCTGCTGCCAAGGGTTTTGATCGTTATCTAAGAGTTGCTTTGCACATGTGATGGCAAGTTCTACTGGGATGGAGGTGAAAAGTGAAACTACATCAAATGATGCCATGATTTGAAATTTGTTTGTGATTGAGATTGGAAGGAGCAGGGCAAGCATGGTGCAAAATTGCTGCATGTTTTTAGGGCGAATTGTATTTGCCACATCTTCAGGGAAACGTGTTAAACACGCTTAAAAAAAAAAAAAAAAACTGCAGCAATTTTGCACCATGCTCGCCCTGCTCCTTCCAATCTCAACCATAAACAAATTTCTGCCCTTAAGACACTGAAACAAGACTCATCCATCATCATCCCACCGGCAGATAAAGGACGTCGAACAGTCATAATGAATCGAACAGATTACAAGACAAAAGCCTTGCTGCTTTTGCAAGACACTTCTATTTACCAACCCTTAACCGTTCCTCCCATCAAAGCTTTGGAACGATGGGAGTCGAAAGTGAACATCCTTGTCAACAGTTGGCTTAAACAGAAGAAAATAACAGAATCAGCATGCAATCACCTCCGTGCCTCCGGCTGCCAGATTCCATAGTTCTACGGACTACCGAAAGTTCACAAAGAAGGTACACCGCTAGACCCATTGTCTCCTGTTGTGGCTCACCGAGCTATGAATTAGCTAAGTTTGTCTCAGGGCTCCTTTCTCCCCTAGTAGGCAAGACCACCAACACCGTCTCTAACAGTAGTGAATTCATAGAACAGATCAGAACCATATCCATTTCACAAGATCAAATCATGGCATCATTTGATGTCGTTTCACTTTTTCACCTCCATCCCAGTAGAACTTCCATCACATGTGCAAAGCAACTCTTAGATAAAGATCAAACCTTTGGCAGCAGAACCAAACTAACACCAGACGATATCTCCACCGCCCTCAGACTGTGCTTAACAGGCGGTGCAATCATGTTCAACAACTCCATTTACCAACAAGTACACGGCACAACCATGGGTTCCACAGTTAGTTCGGTCATAAAACACGGCAAACATCGGGATGGAGGAATCAGAGAGTCGTGCATTTACAAATGTACCAGATCCCATTACCTTTTGGTGTTGCTACATGGACGATGTGTTCGTGGTTATCCCCAGAAATTCAGGTGACCGAATCTTAGACCACCTCAATTCTCTGTAGCCTTTCATAAAATTCACAATCGAGCTAGAGTCAGACAACACCATACCATATTTAGACACCCTTGTCCGGTACGAGGACACGCGCTTGAAGACAACTGTTCATCGTGTGCTGGCCAATTTACCAACTTCCGGTCAGCACACGCGCATAGCCATCTTCTTGCCACTGCACGAATCTTGCTAACTCGTGCCTGGACACAGTCTAGCTCTGTAAATGAGAGGCACACCGAAATTGTTAAAGTCAAGGTGGATCTCACGAGGTGTGGCTATCCCATCAATACCCTTGACAGGTGTGACTTACAGACACATGGCCACGTAACGACCAACAGAAACATCCAAAGTAATGACTCAGCCGCGAGCGCCTTTATCCCATACTACCCAAACCTATCATAACAGGTTTGTAGAGTCTTAAAATCACATGGGATAAAATGTGTACAACTCCCAGGCAGAAAATTATGATCCCTCATCTCTAAGGTAAAAACACCTGTTCCCTCCTTACTCCAAAGTGGATTGGTCTACTGCATCTCTTGCCGTGACTGCACTGGCTGCTATATCGGGAAAACTGGGAGACGGCTCAAAAAATGCCTTTCCGAACACAAAAGAGCAGCAATCTGCTTAGCGGATGTGCAGCACTCAGTTTTGCCAAACACGTTTGGGCAACCCGCCACGACATTGACCCGCATCGTGATGTTGTGATTGTGGATAAGCCCTGCCACTATCGCCAACACGCGTGGTTGGAATCATTGAACATCCAATGCTCCAATACCTCAGTCAACAGGAACAGTGGATGTCAAGTCCACCCTATCATCGGAACATCAATCCTGACTATTGACAAAGCTGGCAACATCCACACGCATTAAAGCCACAGGCTTCAACATCCAACAATTAATCATGCACTTCACATACAAGATTGGCAGTACACGCCCTCATGCTCCATTCTTAACTGTCAGTTTAACTGAGGAAGGTTGACAAAACAACCAAAAGCTTTTTGTTTGTATGTATCTAATCTAATCTAATATATGTATATTTCCCATTATTAAACTTGTCAAAATCTATTTTTGTATCCGTTTTCACGTTGTGTTACAGTAATTTTAGTTTCATAGTTTCATTCTTTTTATATTTCTACTTGGGTATTTCCTCCCAACGTCTCTACCTCTCTTTGGCCCTGGCATTGTACTGAAATTATTATAAAATAATAATAAATAAATCTGTGAGTGTGGAATATTAGGAAATGCTCTTAACAAAACCAAAGTGTGGCACCCAAAGTTTCACAGATAAAATTGAATTTGACAGAAGCAAGTAGTGTGGGCACTGTAAAATAATATCAGCTGAAAAATTTTTTGGTTTCATGACCATAAGTGTCATTTAAAAGGTTTTAATGCTACAATTCCCCATATGGAATTTAAGTATTATTTTGATAAACAATTAAACTTAATTTATTGCACACATTTTATGATCAGAAAATAAAAAATATATTAAAAAAAAAAAACCTCACATTCCGAAAAAATTAAATGTAAGTTCTTTTATTGAATGTTTTATTTTCTTGTAACTGATGTGGTTGACTTTAGTTGCCATTGGAAGAATTTTTAATTACTATAAAACTGGTATCCAATTAATGAATAGCCTCAAACTTTCTGCCTCATAATGTCATCTTCATTTTTAGGAATAATAAAAATTTGCAGGAAGAACAAAATTACGTTAATATGGGAAATGTGGTACACTCCATGTGACAAAGTAATTGTATTGTTATAGTAGGAGGAGTTTGTTTTTCAAGTTGGGTGTTCGTATGCATTTTGATGTAACTACTTTCTTGTTGCTGTTATTCCTTTTAGGTCTGAGTTATGTAAAGATGAGGTTCTGTTACCCACTATTTCCATGCCAATTTTTTTTAAACTGCTAAACACATTTTTTATTGTTTGAATTTTTTTTTCCTGAGTAAAAAAAACTATCCATCATCTTCTGTGCCATTATTTATTTTTCATAAATGGCTTATCTTCTCAATGAAAATGTGACAATATACATTCACTGATATTGAAGAAGAGTTTTCTCTGCATTATTCAGTTACTTTGCTGTCCATCATGTCAGTATCTGTTTTCAGATCAATGTGAAGGATAACAAGCTCAGAACCAGCAAAACTAGTCATATGGTATGTCAGCTCTTAAAGTTCCATATAATCTACATGGTTACCAACAACTCTTGTTGTACTTATTTATTCAAAATTCTGATCATCTATAGTATGCTTCCAGAAAAAAAATTGCCATCAAAATACAGTGCTATCATAGGCCTTTTCAAGTGGCCTTGGCACTCATAAATATGATTCTGCAGTATACTGTGTACAACTGGACTGAAACATAAACTTGTAAGAAAAATGGAAGAGAGGTGTCACTTATAGATAGATAATTTTGCAGTAAATAATTGTTAACTGAATGTTATTAGAGTGCTGTTTTAAGTTGCCAGCATAGTATTGTGAATAGATATAATTCAAGCTGCAAAAAAAAACAACTTATTTTATCTTTAAGAAATGCCTATCATGGATGTTCACCCTATACTATGGGGCTTTGTGCTGTAGGACCTTGGAAGCATCTGTTTCCAAATTCATTTGGTATACATCATGTGAGTGTATTTTTTTTTTATCGTTATTTCTCTCTCTCTCTCTCTCTCTCTCTCCCTTTTTTTCAATATTATTTTATTTAGTATTAATTTTACAGTTTCAGATATCTCATCACAGATTTAAATAATTGTTGGCTAACCTCATGCTTGCATACCCTCTGTGACAGTATAGCAGATTTATAACTTGTTACTCTTTTAGCAAGAACTGAGTTCAAATCCTATCAATAACTGAAAGAATTCTTAAAATCCTCTTTAGTCAGGTCTGTAGTTAGACAATTTCAGGCAGGAGAAATAAGGTTTGCCCTTCAGCCCACAGACAAATACTTGTACAAACATAATATATGATAAAAAAACCATATGACCTGGAGCACTATAATAAAAGTAATCAATTACACTGTGGAATCTCTAAAAAAAAAAAAAAAAAAAAACACACACGCACACATGCTATTTTTGTTTTGCACAGAGTAGATATTTATTTGTCCTGTATACACCCATCATGATCAATCTCCGTTTCTCTCTCTCTATCTCTCTTTGCAAAATTCTCCAGTTGCTCACTTATCACAAAAATTAATAAAAGAAAAGTAAAGCATTTAGTTATCATTGGTACCAGTCTCTTGCATGTATAGTTGTTACCAAATATAAAATGGAGTTGTGATTCAGCCATTTCCAGAAAAAAAAAAAGTTTGAGAACAAATGAAAGTACTAACTTTATTTACATAATACAAGGGGTCATCGTATAATTCAGGCTTGTGCAAGATTTAATGTTTACTCCGTCAACTTTCCATAATTGCTACTGGAGGCTCTCTCCCTGATCACTACTGAGCAGACTCTGTGGGTTCATGCCAGTGCATGTCAGGCTAGTGTTGCATGAAGAGTTTTTTTTTTTTTTTTTTTTTAGCTGTGTCACTGATGATCGTTTTGAAGCAAGTATCATGTCGGACCTACAGATTGATTGGTGATATGTGCTTCATTATTGTGTCATATGGGGCTTAAATGCATTGGAAACAGTTAAAGAGATGAATGAAGTGTATTGAGTGTCTTGGTAGAATGGCCATATTTAAATGGCACAAGTGGTTCAGTGAAGGCCATGAGTCTATTGTAGATGACCCTGGTCAGCTTTCCTCCTCAACAACTCCTGAGCAACTCACAAAAGCCTAGGAAATCTTGGATGAAGACACATGCATTACACTTTGTGAATTAGGATATTAGGAGACAATCTATCTTGTCTGTCTAACCACCTATTTGACTTAATTGCAAACTGTTGTACTTCCACGGGCTTCTGTTCATTATTATTAATTTATATGCATCCCATGTATTCTACTTCTCTACCACAAATTTTATCAAACATCTCCTTATACCCATTCAGGCCTATGCCTAGAAGAGTGTCAATATCTCTGCCAGAGTAAAACAAATTACTGGTGTACCTGCTCTGCCTCCTTGTGGCTTAGTGTGGGCAAGTTGGGTTCCACCAGGGGCCCAGCGGCTAAATGGCCAGAAGAACAGTACACGACACTACACATCACAATATCCATGCACTTATAAATCTCTGGCCTGTATGGTGTACTGTATCACACGACAATGTAAACAATGTTGGAGGTCGGGGAACCCCTAATGCCATTAGACCCTAAACACACTATATACTATACTATCTCTTAGTTTGTATAAAAAGTCTAGCTTCTCTGATTACATTAATGAATGCTTTCCATTTTGAATTTTCTCTTGGCAACTTCATCAGTTGTTCCCACTGCATAGAATTTAAAAACTCTCTGAGACCACTATAATCAACTTCATGAAAGAAAAAGCCTTTCCCTTGGATCTTAACAGTAGTTATGACTTTAAATAAATCCTGTATCGATACACTATGGTTCCTCATCAACATCAACCATTTTCAATCCACTGCAGCATGAAGGCCTCTCCAGCAACTTTCCAGTTCCTTCTGTTTTGAGCACTGGCCATCCATTTACTACCCAAAAACTCATAAATTTCATCTATCCATCTCCGCCTTTGTCTTCCAGGTTTTCTTCTAGCTCCTCTTGGGTACCATTCTGTTATTTTCTTAGTCCATCTGTCATCATGTCTTCGAGCTATGTGTCCTGCCCAAGACCATTTTAGTTCTTTAGTTTTGATAAGAATGTCCTTTACTTGAGTTTGCTGCCTAATCCATGTGTTTCTCTTTTTATCTAACAGTCTGATTCCCAATATAATTCATTCCATTCTTCGCTGTGTAGTTCTCAGCTTCTCTTCCATTCTTCGCTGTGTAGTTCTCAGCTTCTCTTCCATTCTTCGCTGTGTAGTTCTCAGCTTCTCTTCTATTCTTTTGGTGAGTGCCCAAGTTTCACTTCCATAAGTCATGGTGGGGAGTATACATTGATTCATTATTTTACGTTTCAGACAAACCGGGATATTGCTCTTCAGTATGTGACTATATTTCCTGAATGCTATCCATCCAAAATTTATTCTTCTCTTGACTTCCAGCCATTTATCATTATTACAGCTAATAACTTGTCCCAGATAAGTATATGACTCCACCTTTTCAATTACTGCTCCTTCAATCATTATTTCCCTTTCTGTGGCATACTTGTTCATCATTACTTTTGTTTTAGCCATATTCATCTTTAGTCCAAAATCCTTACTAACTGTGCATAACTGATTAAGATTTTCCTCTAATTCTTTGGGATCGTGGCTTATAACCACAATGTCATCTGCAAATCATAAATGGTTTAGGTACTCTCTGTTCACATTGACTCCTTTCTGTGACCAGTCTAATCTTCTGAAAGCTTCCTCAAGGGCAGCAGTAAACAGCTTCGGAGATATTGTGTCTCCTTGTCGAACTCCTTTCTCGATTTTAAATTTGCTACTGTCTTTGTCTAGTCTAATAAAGGAGGTAGCACTCTCATATATTTTCTTCAAAATCATAATATATGGGGTATCTATGCCTTGTCTTTCCAGTGCCCGAAACATTGCCTTATGCTGTATGGAGTCAAATGCCTTTTCATAATCCACAAATGCCAGGCATAATGGTGTTTTATATTCATTTGCTTTCTGCATTAGCTGTGATATTACGTGAAGGTGATCCATAGTTGAGAATCCTGTCCTAAAGCCAGCTTGCTCTTTCGGTTGATTCTCATCAAGTATTCTTTCTAATCTGTTAGTAATGACCCTTGTGAACAACTTGTAGATGTGGGATAACAAGCTAATTGGTCTATAATTTCCAATTTCTGATTTATCTCCTTTCTTATGCAGCAAAACTATGATTGCATTATTCCACTGCTTAGGCGTCACACCTTTTCTAATGCACTTTGTGAAGAGCCTATGGTTACTTTGTGTAGAGCCTACACTATGGTTACTGCCATCTAATGTGGCTTTTATCTGCAGATTCTTAATTCATGAAAGGTCACTGCCAGTAATCTGATCAAGAGTATTGCTTTCTCTCATTGCCTCACTAATATGCTGCTGTATAAAATATTCATCCAACAAGTCTTGCTACTGTGTGAGTGACCAATCTGCATTGTCCATTGGTCTCTGTCCATTAGGAAGTTCAAGTTCGCCATTATAAGACATTCTGATTTAGCATTAGTAGAGGCATACAATGCAAGAAAGCAAGCTTATGCGCATCACCCAAAAAAAAAAAAAACCCCTCCCATTTCACCCCTCCATTTGTTCCAAATGTCTGTCCATCTCGGCCTTAAATTTATTTAAGCTATCAACTTCCACAACAAAAGATGGAAGTCTGTTCCACCAATCAACTACCTGCTGGCTAAAGGCAAATTTTCACATCTCTATGCTACAACTGTCTGTGCCCCCTCAGGTTCTTAATCTGAGCAAGAGAAAGAATTCCATCAGCATTCAAAGCCTTATACACCCCAATCAGATCACCTCGCAGATGTCTACTCTCCAGGCACTGCAATTTGCAGAACTTAAGCCTTTATTGGTAAGAGCACCGCTTTGGTCTCCTCACCAATCTTGTTGCCATTCTTTGTACTCTATCTAGCAACTCTACATCCTTCCTAAAATGAGGCCTCCAGACCTGTACACAGAACTCTAAGTGAGGCCTGACCATTGCCTTGTATAACAAGATAATCACCTCCCTGTCCCTACTAGCAAAATTCCTATATATCATTGACAAGACTCCATGACCTGCCCTGGCTGCCCGTCTGCACAGCTCAGTAAACTTCATATTTGACTGCACAATTACCCCCAGGTCTTTTTCATTTTCCTCTTCCCTCAGTGTTAGTACCACACAGTTGGTACGTTTCTTTTGGGTTATTGCTATCCATATGCAGTACTTTGCATTTGTCAATGTTAAACTTCAGTTGCCACTTCTCAGCCCATTTGTCAAACTTATCTAGATCCAGTTGGAGTAGCATACTGTCTTTACTGTCATTAAAAACCCTGCCAACCTTTGTATCATCTGCAGACTTGGACATTAAACCTGATATACCTTCATCAATATCATTGATAAATACACAAAACAGCAGTGGGCCCAACACCGAACCTTGGGAAACTCCACTAATAACATTTGTCCATGAAGAGCAGTGTCCATTGATTACCACTCTCTGTTGTCTCCTACTAAACCATCCCTTTGTCCATTGTAGCAACTTACCCTTAATGCCATACCTCTTCAATTTGTACGGCAGTCTTCCATGTGCAACAGTATCAAAAACTTTCCTGAAATCCAAGTATAGGATATCAAAATTAATTTTGGTATTCAGTTCCTTTGTGACCACATCACAGTATCCAATCAGATTGGTCAGACAAGACCTCCCTTTAACAAACCCATGCTGTCTTAACTGTTACTGCAGTCTTGTCTAGATGAACCTGCAGTGCTTCTTTAACCAGTGATTCCACTATTTTTCCCGGAACACAAGTTAAACTAATAGGTCTATAGTTACTTGTGTCACCTTTTGAACCCGCTTTATGAATTGGTGATACATTTGCACACCTCCAGTCCATAGAGACCTTCCCTGAATCCAAGGAAGCTCTCATAATTATGGCTAAGAGTTTGCTTATTTTCTTTGCTGCCTCCTTTAATATAACTGGATAGATCCCTTCCACCCCAGTTGCATTTTTTATGTTTAACTTCAACAATTCCTCCTCCACTTTGGTCTCAGTTATTACAAAATCACTTAGCTCCCTGTTAGAGTTTGATAAACGTCTGTCACTCCCCTCATTGGATAACTCCTCATGTGTGAATATAGATGCAAAATACTCATTCAGTTTATCAGCTACCTGAGCATGATCATCAGTAGTCAACCCATTTATGTTAAGTGGTCCAATCTGATTCATCCCTTTCCTTCTAGAGTTTACATAAGTAAAGAGCTCTTTGCTGTTTTTCTTTGCATCCTTTGCCAAAGATGTCTCATAATCTGCCTTCCCCTGCCTAACCTCCTTTGTGATATGATTATGGACTAGTTTATATCTACCATAGGCTTCTGTGTCACCTGATACTTTATATGCATCCCATACATTTTTCTTCTCTGCCACAAGCCTCATTAATTCATCTGACATCCATTTAGGCCTAAAGTTTGAATAGTATTTCTTAGTTGGAATGAAAAGCCTAGTAGCCTCCAAAATTAAGTCCCTGATCATCATCAGTTGATCCCACTGTACAGAATATAAAAACTGTCTGAGACCCCCCCCTGTAGTCACTTTTATGAAATCAAAAACCCTTCCCTTTAGCCTTGATGGTAGTTACATCTTTAAGCAATTCCCACATCAGTACATTGTGATCACTATCACTGACTGGTTTCTTTATCTGCAAATTCTTAATGCATGAATAATCACTGCTGATAATCAGATCAAGGGTATTACTCCTTCTGGTTGCCTCTCGAACATGTTGCTGTAGAAAACAGTCATCCAATAAATCAACAAAAGTCTTGCTAGTGTGCAAGTGAACAATCCACAAGTTCCGGTCAATATCTGGAAAGTTAAAATCCCCCATTAGAAGACATTCTGATTTACTGGCCCATTCTATTTCTCTGCACAATTGCTCATTATACTCATCCGATTCATTAGGCCTATAATATACACTTACTCTCATTTTTCCTTTCCTAGTGCTTATGTCATACCAAACAGACTCAACATTGCATTGTCCACCTACATCAATTGGATGTACTTCCTTAGATTTTATATGTTTCTTAACTAACAGCATAACCACTCCTCCCTGTCCTGTCTATCCTTTCTGTACACATTGTACTCCTCAAATTCCAATTCTGCACTGCTTATGTCTGTGTCTCAACAATATCTGCTTTTGATGTCGTGACTAGCACTTCAAGCTCATCAAAATTTATTAACTATACTCCTTGCATTGATGTACATGCACCTGTTTCTACTCTTAGTTACCCTAACAAAGCCCATGTATTTACTTGTTCCACTATGACTCCCAGCAATCCTGGAAATATCCATTACCTAGCTTTTCAGGCTGCTGCTCATTCTAATAGAAGCAGTGCAAGAATCACTTTTGCCTCTGCCTGTGGTCACTGCTAACCTTTTAGTCTGTATATACCCCCAAGACAGCAGTTTTCCAACCCACCTAACACTGCCTCAATAGCATCAGCAAATATTCTTGCCTTCTTTCTATTTAGGTGTACCCCCATTCCTGTAGAAGCAGTCTCTCCTGTCAAGAAGCACACACCAGGCTGAAAAAAAATTCTACCCCTTGAGCCTTGCACAATCTCTCCAGGGCCTAATTGATCGACAAGGCTCTCGTCATATACTCCCTCCTATCATGTCTGGGCAGAATTGCAGACACTTTCACATTCAACCCTAACTTGTGACTTTTTTTTTTTTTTTTTCAACATTGACCTGTACTTGTTGAGTAAATCTGCAGATCTCTTACTCTTAATGTCATTAGTTCCAACATGTACAACAATATCACCTTTTGTGCCCTTAAAAGATGATATCTGCTCTACAACATCAATTTTTGATCTGACAGACATATCCTGGTCCTGTTCCATCTATCCTTCTTACATAGTATATTCCCCCGTCTCCCTGACAGTAGAGTCACCAACTAACTAGTTCCTTTGGGACCAGCACATTCTGCCTGGGAGATTGCCACTGTGTTACCTGATGCACAGGAGTGAGCTCTGCCATTGAGCTGGGCAGCTGAGAGCTTGATGGACCCCTCATATTAATTTCTTTGAGGGAATTTACCCTACACCTCAAGTTCTCATAGATGCCCATCAGAATGCTGAGTAGGCACCTAATTTCTTGACACTCTAGACACCTAGTACACACAGAGTCATCCTCCTTGGCTAGATCATGTCCCATTTTAGAAAGGTTGGCAAACTTTTCACATTTCGCACGTTTTGAGAAAATGTGTTGTGTTGGAGAATCGCCCCCTTCGTTTCTCTCCAAGTCACAGCACTCTCACTAGTCTGTGATCTTTGCTTCGCTGCTCTAGTCTGGGTCATGATTTCCGTTTAAATACAATTTAATTAACAATGAAATTTAATAAGGTTAATAATATTTTTGATTAATTGATTATACTATAATAAGCTAACAGATTCCTAATACAGTGCTTTGTATTATGCTATCTAGTTTTACTTTATACCTTAACGCTATCAGTTTGAGATATATATATAAGTTACGCTATTTCTTATCGGCTAGTTCAACAACAATGTATCTCCAACACTGGGAGTTGTAACTTCCAAAAATCGCTGGTTAAATTCAAAATAAGAAGCTAACGAATGCTACGGAACATATTTAATATCTCTGTAAAACGCAATGTCGTATGTTAATTAATGAAGAATACAGTAAAAATTAAAAATACTTATCCCTTTACAGCAGCCAAAAACCCACCGACTTGTTCTCTTCCTCGACCAGTGTGCCTTTTACTGACCCTTTGTGTCTCTTCATACAGTTGTTCATTATGGTCACTAGGTTAATAACACACTCCTACTGTCATTTTTGCTTTCCCAGTGCTTATTTTACACAAAAAATGCAACAAACTGACTCAAACATTGCATTAGCCACCACCTGTTGACTGGATGCAGTGCCTTACATTTTATGTACTTCTTAACCAAGAACATAACTCTCCTCCTTCATGTCTTGTCTGTGCTTTTCTGTACACATTATACGCTCTAAATTGAAATTCTGCAATAGCTGAGTGACATCTCTCTCTCTCTACAACATCTGCATTTGTTGGTTTGACCAGAACTCAGTTTTATCAAATTTATTTACTATGCTCCTAGTATTAGTGCGTGCGCGCGCCCACACACACACACACACACACACACACACACACACACACACACACACATGCTCTTAGTAACCATAACATAACCCATGTATTTGCTTGTTCCAGGACCCCCAGCAGTCCTTTAAAATCCAAAACATATTGTTTTCCTGGCTACTGCTTGTTCCAGTAGAAGCAGTGCAAGAATCACTTGCACCTTTGTCTGTAACTACTGTTAATCTGTTAGTTCATCCTCTCTATCTAGCAGTTTTCTGACCTACCTAATACTGCCTTGATAGCATCTGCAAATATTCTAGCATCCATTCTATTTAAGTACATTTTTAGGTGGTAGATGACTTTCATCAACCGGTGAAATACCACCACTTTGCTTATTGGAGGCTTGAAGTGGTGAAACCCATGCTTAGTCTCTAGAGCAAAGTTTCCGGCATCCCCCCCCATACTTCTCCTTTAACCCATGCACGGTACTAAGTACTATAGGTTTTGATACCTTTCGTGTTTGGGGTTTTCATAAAAAAAAAAAAAAAAAAAAACATCCCATCCCTATAGAAACACACTCTTCTGTTAATAAGCACAGATGACACTGAGAAAAATTCTTACCCATTATCCTTGCACTGTCTTTTCAGGGCTGAATTGATTGACAAGCCTCTCATCATGTACTCCCTCCTATTGTGTCTAGGCAGAATTGTAGATACTTTCAATTTCATTTGTACTCTCACAACTTTTTCTCAGCTTTGCTCTGTACTTGTGAGCTAAATTCCCAGATTTCCTACTCTTAATATCATTAGTACTGATGTGTATAATAATATCACCTTTTGTGCCTTTAAAAGATGCCTGCTGTACAGAGTCGTCAACTTTAGCCTTTGGCAAACGTGTCTTTAATCATTTTCTGGAGTAGTAACAGACTACTGCTGTTACTACTCCAATTCCTCCTATCCTTTTTGCACAGTGTATTTCACCTTTCCCTTATGGTCAAGTTACCAACTATAACTACTTCCTGTGGGACAAAAGATCTGTGCTATGGAGGTTGTTGTGCTGTCTGATGCTCTGCAGCTGAATGCTTGATGGATCCCTCTCTTGTAATCCTTCAAGGGTATCAACCCTATTCTTCAAGCCCTCATAAGTCCATCTGAATGCTGGATTTACCCTTGTTCTTTGTAACAAACACACACAAATTCATTTCTCCATGGCTATATCATGTCCTGCTAAAGGAAGCTTTGCAAAAAAAGGGAACAAGTGGTGTGCGTAATGTAGTCCTAATTTGATGGAGGAACTTCCCTTGGACAGTCTCACTATTTTAAACCCATTGCTTTGCTGCTCTTGCCTGAGGAATGATTTTACTCTAAATTTAATTTAAAATCAACACCGACAACAGGAGATACAAAAATAATAGCATTAGCATTTTAGCATTAGCATTAGTAGAGGCATTTGATGCAAGAAAGCAAGCTTATGCAGCATCAGCCAAAAAAAAAAAAAAAAAAGAAAGTAACATAAATAAAAATAGTCACTTCCACTTCACCCCTCTGTTCGTTCGAAATACCTGTCCAGCTGAGCCTTAAACTTATTTAGGCTATCAACTTCCACGACAAGGGATGGAAGTCTGTTCCACCTACCAACCACCCGCTGGCTAAAGGCAAATTTCCGCACATCTATCCTACATCTGTCTTTCCTCAATTTGAATTTATGCCCTCTCAGGTGATTATTCTGAGCAAGAGGAAGAATCCCATCAGCATTGAGCATGCTCAAACCATTCAAGGCTTTATACACCTCTATCAGATCACCTCGCTGGTGCCTAGTTTCCAGACACTGTAATTCGCAAAATTTAAGCCTTTCTTCGTAAGAGCACCCCTTTGTCCCATTCACCAATCTAGTTGCCCTTCTCTGTACTCGTTCCAGCAGCTCTACATCCTTCTTGAAATGAGGCCTCCAGGCCTGTATACAGTACTCTAGGTGTGGCCTGACCATTGCTTTATACAAGGGAATAATCACCTCCTTATCCCTGCTAGAAAAATTCCTATATATCATTGACAATACACCATGAGCTACTCTTGCAGCCCATCTGCACTGCTCAGAGAACTTCATATCTGCCTGCACAACCACCCCCAGGTCCCTTTCGTTCTCTACCACTGTCAGTGTAGTACCACAGAGTTGATACGTTGCTCTGGGGTTGCTGTTTCCCATATGTAGTACTTTACATTTGTCAATGTTAAACTTCATTTGCCACCTCTCAGCCCATCTGCTCAACCTTTCCAAATCCTGTTGCAGTAGCATAGTGTCAGTAGTGTCCTTGACAACCCTGCCAACCTTCGTATCGTCTGCAAACTTGGACATTAAGCCTGATATACCATCATCAATATCATTTATAAATACAGAAAACAATAAAGGACCCAATACTGAACCCTGAGGGACTCCACTAATAACATTAGTCCACGATGAGCAGTGTCCATTGATTACCACTCTCTGTCTTTTCCCCCTCAACCACCCCTTTATCCATAGCAGCAATTTGCCTCCAATGCCACACTGCTCCATTTTGTGCAGCAGTCTTCCATGTGCAACAGTATCAAAAGCCTTTCTAAGATCCAAGTATATAATATCAAAGTTATTCCCTGCATCCAGTTCTTTTGTGACTGCATCATAGTATCCAATCAAATTGGTCAGGCAAGACTTACCCTTAACAAAACCATGCTCTGTCCTAGCTATAACTGAAGTCTTGTCTAGATGATCCTGCAGTGCTTCTTTAACCAGTGCCTCCATTAATTTTCCTGGAACAGAAGTTAAACTCACAGGTCTATAATTACTTGTGTCAGCCTTTGATCCCCCTTTGTGAATTGGGGTCACATTTGCACATCTCCAGTCCGTGGGTACCTCCCCTGAGTCCAAGGAAGCTCTCATAATTATGGCTAAGGGTTTGCTTACTTGCTTTGCTGCCTCCTTTAATATAACTGGATAGATCCCATCCACCCCAGGTGCCTTTCTTGTGTTTATCTTCAACAATTTCTCCCCCACTTTGTTCTCAGTTATTACAAGATTCTCTAGCTTACTGCTAGAGTTGAATACACCTCTGGCATTCCCCTCGCTGAATAACTCCTCATGTGTGAATGTCGATGCAAAATATTCATTTAGTTTGTTAGCTACCTGAGCAGGGTCATCAACAGTTGACCCATCGATCTCAAGTGGACCAATCTGATTCATCCCCTTCCTTCTAGAGTTTACATAAGTAAAGAACTCTTTGCTGTTTTTCTTTGCATCCCTTGCCAAAGATTTCTTGTAATCTGCCTTCGCCTGCCTAACCTCTTTTGTAATTTGGTTACAGATCAACTTGTATCTATCATAGGCTTCTGTGTCACATGTTAATTTGTATGTATCCCATGCATTTTTCTTCTCTGCCATATGTCTCATTAGTTCATTTGGCATCCATTTAGGCCTAAACCTTGAACAATATTTCTTAGTTGGTATGTAAAGCCTTGTAGCTTCCAAGATAAGTTCTTTGAATGCTTCTCATTTTGAATTTGCTGTTGATAACATCATCAGTTGGTCCCACTGTATAGAATTTAAATACTGTCTCAGTCCATCGTAGTCACCTTTACGAAAGCAATAACCCTTCCCTTTACCCGTAATGGTAGTTACCTCTTTGAGTAAATCCCACTACAGCATACTGTGATCACTGCCGTCTAGTGGTTACTTTATCTGCAGATTCTTAATGCATGAAGAATCACTACTGATAATCAGATCAAGGGTATTACTCCCTCTAGTTGCCTCCCGAACATGCTGATGTAGAAAACAATCATCCAATAAATCCACAAAAGCCTTGCTAGTGTGTGAGTGACCAGCCCCCAAATTCCAGTCAATATCTGGGAAATTGAAATCCCCCATTATAAGACTCTCTGATTTACTGGCCCACTCTATTTCCCTGTACAGTTTCTTATTATACTCATCAGAATCATTAGGCCTACAGCACACTCCTACTCTCAAATTTTGATCTCGCAATGCTTATGTCACACCAAACTGACTCGACACTGCACTGTTCAGTGATGTCGACTGGCTTCACTTCCTTGGATTTTATGTATTTCTTAACTAATAGCATAACCCCTCCACCCTTCCTATCCTGTCTATCCTTTCTGTAGACATTGTACTCCCCAAATTCCAGTTCTGCATTCCTTATATCTGTGTGACACCACGTCTCTGAAATCCCAACAATATCTGCCTTTGTTGTTTTGAGCAATACCTCAAATTCATCAAATTTATTTACTAAACTCCTAGCATTGGTGTACACGCAAGTATACATGCACCTGTTCTTTTTCTTAGCTACCCTAACACAACCCATGTGTTTACTTGTACCCCAATGATTCCCAGCAGTCTCTGAAATATCCTGCATCTTATTTTCCAGGCTGCGGCTCATTCCAATAGAAGCAGTGCAAGAATCACTTTCACCTCTGCCAGTGGCTACTGTTAATCTATTAGTCCTTGTATCCCCCCAATCTAGCAGTTTTCCGACCCACCTAACACTGCCTCGATAGCATCAGCAAACATTCTTGCACCCTTTCTATTTAAGTGTATCCCGTTCCTGTAGAAGCAGTCTCTCCTGTTAACAAGTACAGACCAGGCTGAAAAAAATTTTACCCCTTGAGCCCTGCACAATCTTTCCAGGGCCGAATTGATTGACAGGGCTCTCATCATATACTCCCTCCTATCGTGTCTGGGCAGAATTGCAGACACTTTCAATTTCAACCCTAATTCACGGCTTTTTTTCATCAGTGACCTGTACTTGTCAAGTAATTCCGCCGGTCTCGTACTCAAATTCATCCCTCCATGGCTATATCATGTCCTGCTAAAGGAAGCTTTGCAAAAAAAGGGAACAAGTGGTGTGCATAATGTAGTCCTAATTTGATGGAGGAACTTCCCTTGGACAGTCTCACTATTTTAAACCCATTGCTTTGCTGCTCTTGCCTGAGGAATGATTTTACTCTAAATTTAATTTAAAATCAACACCGACAACAGGAGATACAAAAATAATAATGCTACAATAATCTGACTTGTTTGACAGCAGTACAAACTATGCTTTTTTAGTTTACATTATGTTAGTATAGTTTTGGACCTAATAAATCACTTATGTCTGACTATAATTTTGTACCTATGGAATTACACTGACTGGACAGAAATCATGGGATACTACCTAGTAACGGGTAGGCCCACCTTTTGCCTGGATAAGAGCAGTGACACAGTGATACATTGAGTCCACTAGTTCACAAAAGCATTCCACAGGTATTTCTATCCATGCTTGCTGCACTGCTGTCCATAATTCTGCCACATTTCTGGGTGAAGGATCTAAAGCTTGAACGGAACTTTTCACAGCATCCCAAAGATGCTCCACAGGCTTCATGACCATTGAATGGGGAGGCTATTCCATGGTGATAAAATCTGCAGAATGCTCTTCGAACCATGTTCTAGTTACCATGGCTCTTTTGGAATGCGCATTGTCCTGCTGGAAGAGTCCATTGCCCTCTGGGTGCATGATGACCATGCAAGGATGCAGATGGTCTGCAGGGATGGACACGTAACCTGGAACATTTAGAAATGTGTCTAGACGTACCAGAGGTCTAAACACGTGCCAGTTGAACATGCTCCGGACCATTACTGACTGTTCATCTGCGTGAAGAGTTCCTTGTTGACATGATTGGTGGATAGCTTCAGGCAGTTTCTGCCAGATATGCCCCCTCCCGTCCACTCGAAAGAACTGGAAATGGGACTCATTGGACCAGAAGACCTGTCTCCAACCATCCAAGGTCCAGTGCCGATGTTCTTTTGACCAGTAGAGGCATAGATATGCACCCATGATGTTAGTAATGGGACTCTGGTGGGTCGGCGGTTCCCATAACCTATTGCTGCTAATGATTGCCTGATGGTCTTGGTGGATATGTTCCTGGCACTTCTTGCATTGAAGTCAGCGGTCACTGTCACTCTCCAGTTGGCTAAAACAATGCGAGATAGATGTTGACAGCCACATTCATCTATCACCTTTCTCTGCCCACAATGAAATGTTATTCCGGAAATGGCATATTCCCAATGTACTCTTGATACTGTTGAATGGGGATAGAGCAATTTCTGTACCACCTCCACAATAGATTGACTCATGCGTCGGGCACCCACTATCATCCCTCTTTCAAAGTTGGTTAACTCACGACGTTTATCTATACTGACATCGAATTACCATCTACATGAATGCAGTGATGCGATGTACCCATATACCTGCCAAGTGGTGGGTTCGTCCACTAGCAACAGGATGACCTCTCACTAGTGGACAGAATTCTGTCCTTTCAGTGTATTTAGACTATTACTTTATATGCTTTTAATATCTTTTATGTTGTTCTGTAAGAATGCTATAATTGATACTCTGTTTATATCATTCTTATATTGATACAATAACAATGGTGGCTATGTAATTGTTATATTGATATAGTACATTGTATTGTAGTCTGCCACCATTGTACTGTTTTATTGATACAGTACAATGGATGCAGACTACAACTTTCATTTTCTAAGTAATTTTGAAAACCAAGTAACAATGAATTAGCCAACTTTATCGGTTAAGCACAAGTAAACAAGTGCGCTATTAATTTTAACAAAAGATGTAATAAAAATCAATAATTTTTAAGTAATAAGAAATGTCTGCATAGGAGTTTCCAAAATAGTCTGTTCTCCATCCTTGAATATATATGTATATATATAATATATATAAATTAATGATAATCACTGAATAATAATCACTTTATCTTAAAAACAAAAAATGTGCTCACTGTATGGAAAGAATTTTTTTTTTTTTTTCGAAGGATCTGTTTTTAAAAAAACTGTACTGGCTGCACATTATCACTATATAAGTGCTGTCTTTAACAATTGTTTTCTTCTCTTATTGATTTTTAGCAATTTTACAGATTTGAAAAATGATCAAATTCAGTTCATAATCTTAGTATGGTTTTTTTTTTTTTTTTTTTTTACTGGTTTAATTTTTATTTGGCTCAGGCAATGAATCCAGATCCTTATCGAGGTATATGGGGAGGTGCACACTGCAGAGATTCTCCTGTACAGGCAGATAGAAAGTGTTCCTGTAAGGCAGATTACTGTGAGGCTGCTGACAAATATGCAGGTCAACTAAATGATTTGCTAATTCATTCTCTTCCTTCAAAAGGTGTTGCTGCATTTTTTGCTGAGAGCATTCAGGTAAAGGATCAAATAGTTATCACAGTTAATAAAACATATTCACAAATATTAAGAATTATTTATAATTTGCCCTCTTTCCAGAAGGAGAAACCACCACCACATCAACTCCTTGTGAGATGGCAGCACTCTTTATATTGGTACAAATGTGAAAGATGATATGTTGAAAACTTGCAGGACAGAAAAATAAGTTGCTTTCTTTCCTTCAAGTTTTTCAACAAGTGTTTCTGTGTTCACATCTACATTATATATTGGTAAACATAACCAGACACTTACATGCTTCAAAGAACCAACTTTTAAAATACTGGGAGTTGTTTTTAATCCAGAAGTTTATGATTTATTGCCACCACCACACTCTTTTTTGGATTGAATTCAAACTGAGCACTCAGTGTGGTTTGTATTCCATTCTACCCAGGGATATCTCATGGAATTTCCAGGATTTTGTGCAATTACAATAATGGTGCAAATTCTTTCAGAAAACTACAATGTACCATCTCCTCTCAAAACCCCTTATACCATTAATACAAAACAGTGAGATGATTTGTAGCATTCATGTAGAGAATGCAATGAGAGTTATATCAGTTGCCTGATGGACTGCTTCAAAGGTCATCATTACTCTATATTGTAGTTTTAAATGTTTTTCACCAACCTTATGTAGAAATAAAACACAAAGAAAACGAAAACTGGAATCTTGATAACTATGTATTTATAATAAGTTATATTTGTCTGTATTTACAATAAATTATATTTAACTTTACAACTAAAATATATGAAATATACATATAAAATATACATTAAAATATACTGAGTTAAGAACAATAAAATACATTAAAATATACTAAATTAAAATCGATAAAACCAAAGCTTTCGAAGGCTCCTGCCTTCTTCTTCAGCGGTATTTTCTTTGTTCTGCGGTGCGTCTTTAAATACCAGCAGGTTCACGGTACTCATCACGTGTTTCATTCCCACGTGTTCCGTTCTCTTGTGTTACGGAATCGGAAGTGGCTCGAGAGTGGGTCATGTGGAACCGTTCATCCCTTCTGAGGATAGTAGCCTCAAAGAGGGGATGGATCCGCATTCCTCTATCTCTATTAATGTTCACTGTGGAACAGATCCGCAAACTCTCAAGCCACTTCCGGTCCCAGAACTTATTCGCCCGATCGGTGATGATAGCCTCGTCCGGGGAGATGTGGTGCTGCTTCTCCCAAAAATGCTCGGCCACGGCGGATTTACCATAGTCCGGACTTCTTATTGCCTTAGTGTGCTCCCCCAGACGGTCTTTGAGACGGCGTTTTGTTTCCCCTACATAACACTCCCCACAATCCGGGCATCTAATACTGTATACGACCCCACTTGCATTCTCTTTTTGAATGGGGTCCTTTACTCGTGACACGATTGTGTGCAGCCTCCGCCCCGGAAGCTGCACACAACGCGTCTGATAATTTCTTAGTATTCTAGTTATGTGATCGGTTAGACCCGGATAGTAGGGAATATATGCAGTGGATACTGGCGTAAAAGATTCGCCTCTCCTCTGATTTCCTTTAATATATTTTTCTATAATCCTCTGGGGGTAGCCACATTTTGTAAGATCCGTTGTGACACATTCATACTCTATCTTCCTATCCTCGGAGGTACTACAGTGTGATTTTGCCCTGTCAACTAATGTTCTAACCACACTGTTCCTATGATGGTTGGCCTGAGCTGAATTGTAGTGCGAATATTGACCTTTACACATCGATTTCCTATAGACCTTAGTCTTTAGTTGTTGGTCTTCCCTACAGACCAACACATCTAGGAATGGCAAAACTCCTCCTTCTTCTGCCTCCGAGGTAAATTGTATGAATGGGGAGAAGCCATTTAAAATATTCAACACCTGATCTTCACTCCCCTTTCGAATAATTGAAAACGTATCATCTACGTATCTTTTCCAGGGGCGCATAGGGAGAACACTAACATTAAATATTCTAGCCTCGAGCTCCTCCATAGCTAAATTAGCTATAATTGCGCTAATGGGGGAGCCCATGGCTGTACCGTTAACCTGCTTATACATAGTATTATCAAACACCATAGTGGTGCTTGAGAGGCATAATTCTATACCTTTCTCAATATCCTCTAAATTTAATTGTGTTCTAGTATTTAGAGTAGTATCTCTCCGTAAGGCCACGTGTGCACAACGCACTCCATGGTCAATCAGAATACACGTAAATAGAGATTTCACGTCGAAAGATATCATAGTTTCATTCTCTTCTATGCGTTGGCTTCTAATAAAATGCACAAAGTCTTTGCTGTCCTTAATACTAAATTCAGAAAGTCCTACTAATGGAGATAATAATTTGGCTAAGAAACCAGATAGTGCATATGTGGGACTGCCTATAAATGAAACTATGGGTCTAAGTGGTACACCCATTTTATGAATTTTGGGCAAGCCATAAAATCTTGGTATTTGGCTCCCTGTAGCATGCAGTACCCAATATTGTTCTTTGGAAATTTTGCTAGACTTAAGCCAACTCTGTACCATTCTATTCACTTGCCGTTCCAAGCTAAGCAGTGGACTTATACGTAGGAGGTAGGGCAACGGTGGTTCTTGATAAGGAAGCATATCTAAATAAGGCGTTGGATTTATTGAATGATCGTACAACCTATAAGGGTATTCAGAAAAGTCCACTGCTTAGCTTGGAACGGCAAGTGAATAGAATGGTACAGAGTTGGCTTAAGTCTAGCAAAATTTCCAAAGAACAATATTGGGTACTGCATGCTACAGGGAGCCAAATACCAAGATTTTATGGCTTGCCTAAAATTCATAAAATGGGGGTACCACTTAGACCCACAGTTTCATTTATAGGCAGTCCCACATATGCACTATCTGGTTTCTTAGCCAAATTATTATCTCCATTAGTAGGACTTTCTGAATTTAGTATTAAGGACAGCAAAGACTTTGTGCATTTTATTAGAAGCCAACGCATAGAAGAGAATGAAACTATGATATCTTTCGACGTGAAATCTCTATTTACGTGTATTCTGATTGACCATGGAGTGCATTGTGCACACATGGCCTTACGGAGAGATACTACTCTAAATACTAGAACACAATTAAATTTAGAGGATATTGAGAAAGGTATAGAATTATGCCTCTCAAGCACCACTATGGTGTTTGATAATACTATGTATAAGCAGGTTAACGGTACAGCCATGGGCTCCCCCATTAGCGCAATTATAGCTAATTTAGCTATGGAGGAGCTCGAGGCTAGAATATTTAATGTTAGTGTTCTCCCTATGCGCCCCTGGAAAAGATACGTAGATGATACGTTTTCAATTATTCGAAAGGGGAGTGAAGATCAGGTGTTGAATATTTTAAATGGCTTCTCCCCATTCATACAATTTACCTCGGAGGCAGAAGAAGGAGGAGTTTTGCCGTTCCTAGATGTGTTGGTCTGTAGGGAAGACCAACAACTAAAGACTAAGGTCTATAGGAAATCGATGTGTAAAGGTCAATATTCGCACTACAATTCAGCTCAGGCCAACCATCATAGGAACAGTGTGGTTAGAACATTAGTTGACAGGGCAAAATCACACTGTAGTACCTCCGAGGATAGGAAGATAGAGTATGAATGTGTCACGACGGATCTTACAAAATGTGGCTACCCCCAGAGGATTATAGAAAAATATATTAAAGGAAATCAGAGGAGAGGCGAATCTTTTACGCCAGTATCCACTGCATATATTCCCTACTATCCGGGTCTAACCGATCACATAACTAGAATACTAAGAAATTATCAGACGCGTTGTGTGCAGCTTCCGGGGCGGAGGCTGCACACAATCGTGTCACGAGTAAAGGACCCCATTCAAAAAGAGAATGCAAGTGGGGTCGTATACAGTATTAGATGCCTGGATTGTGGGGAGTGTTATGTAGGGGAAACAAAACGCCGTCTCAAAGACCGTCTGGGAGAGCACACTAAGGCAATAGGAAGTGCGGACTATGGTAAATCCGCCGTGGCCGAGCATTTTTGGGAGAAGCAGCACCACATCTCCCCGGACGAGGCTATCATCACCGATCGGGCGAATAAGTTCTGGGACCGGAAGTGGCTTGAGAGTTTGCGGATCTGTTCCACAGTGAACATTAATAGAGATAGAGGAATGCGGATCCATCCCCTCTTTGAGGCTACTATCCTCAGAAGGGATGAACAGTTCCACATGACCCACTCTCGAGCCACTTCCGATTCTGTAACACAAGAGAACGGAACACGTGGGAATGAAACACGTGATGAGTACCGTGAACCTGCTGGTATTTAAAGACGCACCGCAGAACAAAGAAAATACCGCTGAAGAAGAAGGCAAGAGCCTTCGAAAGCTTTGGTTTTATCGATTTTAATTTAGTATATTTTAATGTATTTTATTGATCTTAACTCAGTATATTTTAATGTATATTTCATATATTTTAGTTGTAAAGTTAAATAATTTATTGTAAATACAGACAAATATAACTTATTATAAATACATAGTTATCAAGATTCCAGTTTTCGTTTTCTTTGTGTTTTATTTCTACATAAGGTTGGTGAAAAACATTTAAAACTACAATATGAACATACCCAACCTCAGAGGCCTGTTTGAAGAGTCATCATTACTCTTTTTGAGAATGCCATGCTTTTTTTTTTTTTTTTTTTTTTTTTGTACAATCAGTGATAGCTGTTTGTGATAGTGATGTTGCCCAGTTAGCGATGTGAATGCCTCATCCTGCTATAATGTTGGGATACAAGTTTAAGATTATAATTTTGTACTGAAATTGAAATTTTATTGAAATTAAATCAAAATCATGACTCAGACCAGAGCAGCAAAGCAAAAGGCTCAAGCTAATGGGAATGCTGTGGCTCAGAGGAGAACTGAGGGAGCAGTTGCCCTCTGAATCACAGCCTTTTAAAGTACACTGCTTGCATAATGTTTATGGAGCAATCAGGTACGGGACATGATATTGCCATGGGGATGTCTTTGTGTGTGCACGAGGCAAGGAGTGTAACAAAATCAGGCAACAACTCAGCGTTGTTACGGGCCTATATGAGAGCTTGAAGGACAGGGTGGATGCCCTCGAAGGAACTAAATTGAGGGGCCCATCAAGCTCTCAGCTGCCCACATCAATGCCAGAGCTTGCACTTTTCTAATCGACTTTACATTTCTAATGGAAATGTAATCTTTCTTTCCAGGGCATATCTGACTAAATTCCATCATCTTTTGCTCTACTTGCTCAGAAAGCTTTTTTCCAGCTTTGGCCATGATTCCTTCTCTTTTTTCTAGCTTTATTGGCCATTCTTTCTGAGACAACTCTTCCATTGTTTTCTTTATGGACCAACTAACTGGAGCTAGTGTTAATATTTGAAGTATTTCTGAATGACTTGATACCATCAACTTTTCTTTCAATTCTTTCAGGCTCAATGTAATCTAAGCAATTTCCACACTGACTTGCACTTGGCTTAATTGCCAGTCAAATTGCATCTTGTACTTGACTTGCCTTCCTTTTGGCATAGCCTTGTGAGTCTCTCTCTCTCTCTCTCTCTCTCTCTCTCTCTCTCTCTCTCTCTCTCTCTCTCTCTTAGCCATTCTCTGAAATTCAGAGGAGAAACACCAATAGCCATCAAACTTGTGTTCAAGTCACATGAATTTTGTCATCATGATCTGATGAAGTTGATGTTCCTTTTGCTGCTTTTCAGCTGTTAGACTCTTTTCATCATGATGGGCACAGCTTCTGGCCTGGTTTTATGTCTACCTTTGTTAGGTCTTTCAGATAGTCTGCTATTGACAAATCTATTGGTTGTAAACTTTTTTTCACCATATGATTTATCTTTCTTCTGAAAAGGATTGCATCATGAATGCTGCAAAAATTCAAATTTTGTCAAAAGCAAAGCTTTTTGTCTGATGTAGACAAATCTATTTGTCTACGTTATCTTCATGATTAGACCAGTAGTGGCCAACTTAATTTGTGATGCGATCTACTTTTTTCCTTCAAAAGGTGCCGCGATCTACCATCTCAAAAATTTCATTGCACGAGGTGCACAAATTGAGGGATGACTGTATATTTAAAATTCGTCATGATCGACCGAAATTAAATCCATGATTGACTGGTTGATCGCGATCAACTCGTTGGCCACCCCTGATGTAGACAAATTCTGTCTTCTTTACCCAGTTTTAATCCACTTTGTCAACCTACCCATCAGCTGTTGTCCTTCAAATTCTTTAAATAATTTTATCCCAGTTTTGAGTGTATAGGATAGCACATGACATTTAGAATTATCCATATGACGGTGCATGAGTCCAGCTTATCTCCAGTAAAATCTTCTGATTCCATGGCTTTCATGCTGACTAATAAGTGGATGTTTCTGCAAGCAATTAAAACTTAATTAACTTTATTACAGTCAAAGAATAAAAAATAGACAAAATAAACAAACCATTCATCATGAAGATAAAACACATTATTAATAGCATGGTTCAAATATCAGAAATTTATACTTTTTTTTTTTGTATGATTCTAGAATGTTCATCAGTTTTTTTTTTTTTTTTTTTTTTTTTGGAATTCAAGAATATTCCAGAATTGTAGAATATTCTAGAATATACTCTATTTCTAGATTATTCTAAACATTAGACAGGAATAAGGAAGTGTTCTGCAACAAAAAAGATCTCACAAAATAACAATATGGCACATAAAACTACTTGATGTTTAGGCTTAATTTTAAGGCCTCAAGTGCAAAGACACAAAACAGATAAATGATGATCCTTGTAGATGAAACTCTGCTCTTTCCAGTGGTGGCAAAAACGAGAGAATTGAAGGTGTCCTACATTAAGATATTTGCCCCTAAAGATAGGTAAATTTTGACTTTCAATCTTTGAAGGAAACTGTCTCAGCCAGAAAACAAGCATAAGAGCTGCTATTTAGTTAGGCTGAATTCATGCAGAAGTTAAATGGAATGCCCAAAGAAGAAGGTACCAAAGGTTTTTATTTCAAAGTTATGACTTTCAAAAGTCTTGCTTAAATTTGTTGTGACAAATTTTTGTGCCAGTTTTAGACCACATTGTAAAAAATGTAGAGGTTTTTGAGGCTGGACACCAAAAGGTTTGCATTGTCTGCCACAAGTTAACTAGGTATACCAAGTTTCAGAGCACTACCTCTCACCATTGTGCAACAGTAACACTTAAAACTTTAAAAAATTTTTTGTGATTTATTCTGCATAACACAAGTTATCCACAAAAAAGATGCTGGTGCCTCAAGCATACTATATTTTGAACTGAAATTTTGCACAGCTTCATTTGAAACCTGTTTAAACATCCACACCAAGTTTCAACAAAATTGAAGATGGTCAAGCAGGGACCCCTAGGCCACTTGACATGGAATGACCCTTTTGGCTTTTTAAAAAGATCTATTGATCCATTCCAAATTTCATTAAAAGCAAACTAACAGAAATCTAAAAATTATTATTATTATTTTTTTTCCCCATCCTCACATAATAACTTGACTCTCAGTGGTTGGATTTTCATGAAATTTTATATTTGGGCCCTTTTGAAAGATTTAATGAGCCATTCCAAATTTCATTAAAATTGAATGAATGGAAATCCGACAGTTATTTCTTTGTCCATCTGTCGAATGTACTGCATGTAATAACTCAATACTTAGTGAATGAATTTTCATGAAATTTTATATTTTTCTCTTTAGAACAATTTGTCAACCTACCCAAATTTCATTAAAATTGGACTAACAGAAATCTTTCTTAGACTACACAGATAAGGGGCCATAAATTCAACTTGAGTAATGACAGTTTGCAAGATTGGTGTGAGGAAATTTGACTTCAATCTGTGGGTAGTTTGGATAAATTCGTGGAAAAATGAGACAGACTGTTAGAGGGAGTGGACAGATGATATGGAATGTATGCTTGCTTTCTTGTATCATTTTGCCGTTATTCACAACTGCGTGAGTAGTGGAAAATATTTTCTTTAAAATCTTTGAACAACAATGTAAATCTTTTACAAGAAACTAGGGTAAGACAAGAGATATTTATTGAACTGATGGAAAAAGGAAAACAAGTAACCCTGCAACTATAAAGAAACAGTGTCAGCATCAAAAAGCCAAATAGTTTTGCCATCTCATAAAATACTACAGTAAAATATTGACTATATTTAGGAAGGTAGAAAAATTTTCACATTTTTAATCATTGCTTAACATTTAATGTGAGAATCTTATTTTTGAGGGTGACCCTCCATCACTGCCAAGTTAATAATGTCACAGGGAATACGTAATTATTCTGACCTTGTAAATGCAGAGAATAGGGAGAAATTTGTATATGTATTCATTATATTTATAATATACAATATCAACATATGATAATGAAATTAATAGCAACTGAAACTTTTATCTTTAATAGTTTAAGATGAATATGTTTATGAGGTATAATTGAGAAGGTTGAGAACTAAATTAATATTTGGGAAATGAAGCTTACTTTACATTTGGATAAATTTTCCCTGAAGTGGTTTCCTTGTATATACTGTGTATCTTCTTTGATACTGGACTAATCAATTGCAAGGCTTCTGCAGCTATTGGAGGCATTCCCTTTATAATTTTTTTTTTGCTAATAATGCCTGTTTTACTTATGAATAATTTTCTCAGTCCTTACAAATCTGTGATATTTCAAAAGAGCTTTAAGCTTGGGAAACAAAAACAGGAAAAAAAAAAAAAAAAAAAAAGCAAGCACAGAATGCTTGGCAAGAAATTCTTAATTGAAATACTGAGTGTGCAGTGACATTGTCATGATGCAAGTGCCAATGCCACGTAGTCTGCTTTTCTGGTTATTTTCTCTAAACAACATTGCACAATTGCCATAGAACTGTTTTATAGTATTTCTGGTGCACTGTTTGACCATGTGATGTAAATTCATAATGAACAATGCTCTGTGAGTCAGAAAATATGATAAGCATTATCTTCACATTTGATCTTGTCTTGGTTTTTTTTTTTGGTCCCTTGGAGAGGATTGAGTTTCCATTGAGAGGACTGGGCCTTGTTTTCTGGTTCACATCCATACATCATGATTCATCACAGTAGTAAAGTAATGATGGAAGAACAAAGTGTGGATCAAAAGCAGCATTTTGACAAAGATGTCCTGACAGGTGCATACTTGCTATTCTCTTTGAGGATGTGAGGCACATATTTTCTAAAATTGATGCAACCCATAAGAAATACTAATTTCACCAGAAACTTGAGAGATAGATAAATGTTGATCATTCCTAATCATATCACAAGCATGATTGATTAAATCAGTTTTTGAAGTTGAAGGGCAGCCAGTGCAAGGGTCATCTTTGTCAGACAAGCAGCTCTCCTTGAACTTTGTGAACCATTGGGAAGTCTTTGAATGACACAGCATCTTCCCCAAAAGCTGTTTTTAACATTTTGTTGGTTTCTTTTGCACTTTTCCCTAATTTGAAGTTAAATGCAAATTCACTTCTCAGTAAAATATTTATTTTAAAATGTGAATATACATAAAAATACCTATATAATGTGCACTAATTCACACTGAATGCAGATAAGAGATGATTCTTTCATTACTATGTTTTAGTAAGTCACCAAACATATGCAATAAGTCACAACTTGTTACACCGCTGCAGTTTCAGCATACAAAGCAACTCCCTCTTCCTGAATTTTTGATCATATTTGCATATTTGTTTTTAGGGTGTTGGTGGCACTGTTCAGTTTCCGAAAGGGTATCTTCAAAAGGCATATAAATTGATTCGTGAGCAGGGAGGACTCTGTATTGCGGATGAAGTAAGTTGAAAAATCAAATAACAATAAATAATTAAATTTCAGTTTTATACTTTGTGTGTATGGTGATGGAGCAATACATAACTTCATTTTAACTCTTTTATTATAGTTGATATACCTGCAAAAAAGCTAACTAGAGTAAACTCTGAAATCTGACAACCTGGGAATTGAGAGGTGCTGGATTTTAGAGAGGTATTTATTGGTTGAGCAGTTTTAGAGGGGCACATTTCAAAATAAATGTTAAATACAAAAAATTGAACTTATTTATAGGTAAACATTTATAATGACTGTCTTTTCCTTTCATTTGTTTTTGCAGGCAACAGATTTAAACTGCTTGGATAATGCAGTGGTCTTAATTCTCACAGCAGAACCAGCTTTCATTTCTAATGAGTTACCCTAGTTTGCACTACTTTCAGCAGATAACTTTCACTATATTACAACTTTAAAAAAACTGATTTAGTATACAGGCAAAACATGGAACAATTCTTTATACATGCTTTGTCTACATGTTGTCACTAGTGACCGCCTGCTATCTGCTGAGAGACCAGTTAGTCCTGAAAAACATTGTCATAGCAATCTCATCTTTTAAACAAATTGTCAGTTAACCTTTTGGAGAGGCTTAAAGCAAACAAATTAAAGAACAAAAACAAATAAAGGACAATATAGCTGTGCAAGCATAATATTATGAAGAAAGAAATGTCATTCTTTTTGGAAGGATTTTTCTGGAAAAATGGGACCATTGATATGAGAGCCAGATTTCTGTCTTCATATTTCTGGATTATAAAATGTTAATTTTTTTTTTTTGTAAAATTTGCCAGGTTTTCAAGAATTCTGGATTTTAGAGTGCTGAATTTTACATAGTTTACTATATTTATTATGACAGCTTAAAAGAACCACAGCCCACCCTAGTCAAAGACAGGATGGTTATAATAAAACAATTATTTTGTAACCGGAAAAAAGTTAAAAAGTTAGTTCTGTAAATGGAAAAAAGTTAATCACACATTTAGAATATACAATTCTAAATGTGTGTTGAAATTTAGAATATACAATATTCAGACCATATAGAAATGAGAGTTGTGGAAATATGTTGTTTATGAGGCTCTTTTACAAGAACAGCCAAGTGTTCCTTGGCCATATTTTGAGAATATTGTTTTCTGAAAGGATTAAGAAGAGAACTGTTTTCACAGTTGTCATTAAGACTACCATTGCTATGCTCAAAAGTGTAGTGAGAAATTGGCATGGGTCACCTACAGTGAGAGTAGTTTAATTAAAATTCAACATTTCGTGATGTATAGTGAAAATGTATAACAACATTTTTTCTATAGCACTTTGCAAAAACATTTTGACATTTCATTGTTAATTTTTGCAAAATGCTATGAAAAAACATATTGCTCAGGTATTTTTACATAATCTGCATGATACAGCATTTAACCCCATCTAATTGCAACAAAGACCTGCTCCTCACATGAATGACTAAGATGACAATATGGATCTTGGGAACATTCTGTGAATTGATAATATGCATTTATGGGCTGGGCACACACACACCCCCATGGTCCTGAGCTGGATATCATAATTCTTCTCTTTCTTGGTGATTTCCTTCTACTTCTGACTATTGTTCTCTCTCTCTCTCTCTCTCTCTCTCTCTCTCTCTCTCTCTCTCTCTCTCTCTCTCTCTCTCTGTAACTCAGAAATTTTTTTTGGCTGGTGCAGCAAAAGCCTCAGGCTTCCTTGTACCGTATGACTAATAATAATAATGTCATCATAAAGGCTTGTATTTATTTGACATGGACATGGCCTAGTAACACACTCGACAATGCTGTTGATTGTGTTATGCATAACCGTGCTTAGGGTAGCATCAAGTTATAAAGAAAGTTTGCCAGTAAAAGCCACTGCACCAATGGAGAAGTGTATTCTATTACACAGACCTATGTTTCAATCCTTTTTTGGGATCTCATCAGTGGGTAGGCATTGTGAAGACCTGAATAACCCATAACAATATGGTTGGTTGGTGTCGTGTCCATTTGAAGTCAAATTGAACCATGCGCTGATATCACTGCTTTAGCTAAGTCCACGATCTTTTCGTTATAAAGTTCTCCCTGAAAAGGGGATTCGTCCATGCTTTGCAAAGTCGCCTGAATTGCAGGACAGCTGAAGATGTGTTCCGGAGTAAGCTGTTCTTTCGGACAGTTTCTGCAAAGTTTATAAGTTCTGGTACCATCCGCACTAATTTTCATACCTGCCATGTGTCGAGTTCTCAGTCTGGCAATGGTCTTAGTGATGTTCCTATTTGCATTAATCTCGCAGATTTGGTGGTCAGTTTCTATATGTTTCTGTCTGAGTCTGTGTCTGGTGATGGCGTTAGCATCATCTAGAGTTATGGTTTTTGAGGTGTTGTGATTTAAGTTTCTTGCCTCTTTTGCCAGTTTATCGGCCGCCTCATTTCCTTCTATACCCACATGCGCAGGCATCCACTGTAGTGTGCAGCTCTTTCCCAATTGATGAACTATCTCCAAATGTCGGTGAATGTCCTGTGCGTCCATGTTTTATTGCCAGCAGGGCCGCTCTTGAGTCGCAGAAGATTACAAGCCCTCTGGCTCTGTCTATGTCTCTTAGTGAAATATAACTATTTAGGGCCTCAAGGATTGCCCTTAGCTCACATGTAAAGTTAGAGGCGATGCTGCCTGCACCTATGCTTTGTTGCATTTTTGTAGTATTTGTCAGGGTTGTGTGTATGCCTGCTCCGCCCTTGAGGATCGTCTCGTCAGAGGATCCATCGGTATACATCTGTACTAAGTCACGCCTCGAATAAGTCTCAATTGTTTTGATTCCTATAGCTTTGACAATGGTCTCGATTTCTTTTTTTGTGCAGTGTTCCACGAGATCCAAGTTTATTGTGGTATTTTGGGGGATGCAAGATGGTAAGGTAGGCTCTTGAAGTATGTCATATTTTGTGAGTTCAAGATCAAGACTTTCTCTGATTTCCTTATCGTATTTCATGGTAGATGACCTTTTGAGTCTTGACCTGCAGTTCCAATTTATAAAGGTCCTACGGGAGATATGATCAATGTCTCTGCTGTTAGCCTTATTAGTGAATTTAATTGTGTGATATCTTCTTCTTTGATTGAGTGTCTGAAGGCCGCATTCCCGCTCTGCTTTGGTGTTGTTTGTAGACGAAACAGCCCCGATGATTATTTTGGCTGCTCTTGCTTGGATCCTGTCCAGTTTTCCAAGTGCAGACTCAGAAGCATGCGCCCATATTGGTGCTGCATATTCCAAATTAGCCCTGATAAGTGAGGTATAAGTTGTTTTAAGTGTTTTCGGATTTGCTCCCCAGTTCGTACCACATAAGCTTTTTAGGATGTTTAACTTCTTCGGTGCTCTGTTGGAGCTATTTTCAATGTGTTTGGTGAAACGTAGTTCTGTGTCGAGGGTTATACCCAGATATTTTGGGTTATCCATTTTTGAAGTGGGCACGCCGTCTATAGCGATAGCTGGGTTAAAGTTCTTTCTGCGGCTTCTGTCTGTGGTAAAAACTGTGTGGTTAGTTTTATGGGGATTTATCTGTAATTTCAGTTCTCTTGCCCAGTCCACAATTCCTTTTAGTGATCTGTTTATGGATATTTCTGATTTTGCCATGTCTCTGCTGGTATGCCATATTGCTATGTCATCTGCATAGCATGCAATCTTGGTGTCTTCGTCTATATGTTGATGGACGTTATTAGTGTATAGCAGGAAGAGCAGGGGACTGAGAACAGAGCCTTGCGGGACTCCCTGCCATGTTCTTCTGTCCCTGGAGTAGGCCCCATTATATCTTACTCTGATCTTTCTGTCTCTTAGAAAGTCTGCAATCCATATTAGGGCGTTACCCGTAACCTTCGGGGGAGCCTGTAACCCCTAGAGGGCGCGTCCCCAGGTGGCGGATCGGGGAATGCCTCCCATTGGGTGGTAGAAGGGAAATCAAATACCTTCCGCGGACCAACAGGTAGAAGTCCAACCTCTCTACGGCAATGGCAACCCTTTTTCCATGAGAAGTCAATTTACAGATTTAGACCATAACAATATATATCCATAATATGTGAGATGTAGGACGGCGCAATAAGTGAAGTAGACATAGTTAAGTCTATGAAAAAACTTCAAGCTGTGAAAACTATATAATATCATTATACATGTCAGGCACAGGCATTTTCTGTATATAGTTATGAGCAAACTGGGTTTGTTATTTAGTGCATTAATCTTATTTTGTGACTTTGTATTGTGCTACTTTGAATATAAGGCACTGTTCTGGTGGAGAAGTATATTGCTGTATATTTAAAGTATACCAGTACCCAGGCTCTGGTTTCAATTCTTTTCAAGTTAATGTGATTGAACTTACAAGTTTAGTTTAGTTCTAGTTGACAAATCTACCCCCCACCCATGTTTCAGTCATTGGTGGGCAGATAGGCATTGTGAAGACTTGAACAGTCCAATGATGAGATAGATTTACAGTATTATGAGTTGTGAGATGTAGTAAGTTAAATAGACAGAGTTAAGTCTATTTATGAAAACTGTGAAAGCTATATTAAGTCATTGTACATGTTTAGCATAATATTATGCTAAACATGTACAATTCTGTATATATGCTCTATATGGATTTGCTACTTAGTGCATTAATCTAATGTTGTAGAGGCACTTTGCTGTGAGTTGCCTTGGTTTGCACTGCTCTAAATAAAAAGCACTGCTTCAAAGGGTAAGTATGGGTAGTAGCATGCACTTTATGTAAAAAGCAATAAATGTGACACTGAAGTTATAGCTGTACTTATATGCAATAATAAAAATAAAAAAAAACTACAGCTTGATCTACCGAAGAACACTAAAGGTGGCAATTGGCAGAGAAATCTGAATCATTGTAGTCCACTTCATATTCACTAAGAATCTCTATCTGAGTAGCCTAAAAAACAACAAAAACAACAACAACAACATTTCAAATAGGAGTCTTGCAAAAACTGGCCTTTTAGGAAGGTTTTTATTTTTTTAACAAATAAATTTCGATTTATAATCTTGGATAGCTGAGGCCACAAGGGTTTACAGCATTGTTTTGACTGTTTTATTGCAGCCGATTTACCAGTGCTGTAGTGGGCATTGCACTTTTGGTAGTGGCTTATGGGCTCAGTCTTGCAATATTTATCTGTTTGTTTTCCAAAGACGACAACAGCCTAGGCAATAGCTTCTGTGCAGTTGTTTCATCAAGGCGGTTGTATGCTGATCTGATCTCATCCAGTTAAGTTTAAAACTTAAAGCATTTAATATTCTCATGGCACAAGATATATGGCTTTATAAATTATTATGGACTAGCAGACTTTCTGTTGCAAGTTAGTAAGAATATAGCATGTTTACCTAAGGGAGCTGGAAGCCTGCTGGCCATCAGACAAAGAAGACACACTCCCATCTAAAATTTTAGAATCACATTTCGTTTTTCTTAATTTTCAAAGTTTTTACTAAAATATGACCAACTTGTTTATGGAATTGTTATTAAAATATTTTCTATTATGTATAAAAATCAGAAAACTTAAATAATATTTAAGAAATTTTTAGAATATTCAAAAATGTTCCAGAAAGGTGTAGAAGATTCCTGAATGTGGTAGAATATTGTAGATAATTCTAGAATATCCTGGAAAGTAGGAATATTGTATAAATATTATAGAAGGTTTAAGATGATTCTAGAGGGTTCAGTAATAGTATAAATTGAAGAGTAAGAGCTGTAATTTATAAAATCAAACACCCATCATTCAGAAAGAGTGTTTGGTGAAAGTTTTGTGATTTGTGATAAACATGGTAAGAAATATGGAACTGTGTTGAAAAAAAAAAAAAAAAAAGTGCTATTATAACTCTGTATAAAGAAAGTTATTCTATCAGAATTATTGGCAAAAAACTAAGTGTTTCATTTAAAGGAGTACAAACTGTCATTCAATGATTTAAGGAGCCTGGCAATTTAAACCATGATCAGGACTACTGTGTTAACAATGGAAGCACCAGATAAGACCATAACATTTATTTCTAAATACAATAAACAGTGTACTGCACCTGAAATCTGAGCTGAGTTCCGTAGGAACAAAAACTCCTGTGATCACATCCACTGTAAAACTGTGTCTTAAACAAGTAGGACTTCATGGTTGTGTGGCAGTCTGAAAAGGAGTCTTTAATTGTCCATGAACATTGGACAAAGTATTCAAAGTATTCTTGTATGTAAAGGCGGTAACCAGGGTTTCCCCCTATGCGGCGCCAAGTCATCTAACGGCAAAGTGCCAAGACCGGCATTAAAAAAAAAAAAAAAAAAAAAATTTAATGAAATGTTTGTATCTTTATGTGTATATTAATGTGCGTTTTGTTGAATGTTGTAAGCCGGCACCTGGCATTTAGCAGTCGGGGGCAGGAGAACAATGGCTCCCCTACCCCCTGACTCCCATCCCAAGCCACGAGGAGGCAGCCAGGTTCTACTATCAAGAGACACGTACCAAGGTTGTCACAAGGAGAACTTAAACATGAACATTGGACATAAGCTATGTTCATGTCAAACGGCACCTGGGATTTCTCCCAACTCCGCGTGTGTTTCGCTGTATCGAGGACAGTACACTGTCAAGCCAGAGACTTGAAAGTATGTGGGCCGTGTCTGTGCACTGTGATATGTTGTGCCCATTGTTTGACTGGCTTATTGGCTGCCTGACGTTGCCCATGCCCTGCCACGTGGAAGCTAGCCGGGTGTATCCAGTATCACAACAAATTGCTCTGGCAGGTCCTGCCACCTAGTTTCCTGGGATTTCAGTGGCTAGGACCTTAAAAAAAAAAAAAAAAAAATTTACGCATTTGACATTAATGCTTAATGGGATTGCTGTTTGGAAATTGCTGGTTAGGGTTGAACACTAAAGAGATCTGTTAAACACCTAATAGGTCGGGCAAAATTTTGATGTTATTAAATTTAGATGTGAGGTTATAGCTAGATAAAAGCTAATAGTGTTTGTTGTCTTAGAGATTTAGACGAAACCGGTGGAATTTAGACACTGATTAGAATTTGGCGGCATTGTTAAGGGTGTACCTTGGTCGATTTAATGAGAGAGGGGGGGAGACTGAAGACTGGGGAGAAAACAGATAGAAGAATAGGGATGATAGAGTAGGCATCCCCAAAGAGGTCAGTGGAGACAAGCCCCACCAGGCAAAGTATGGGGGGTAGGCAGGGAGGAGAGGAGACAGAGATCCATCCCCCCCCCTCCCTGGGGGTGGGGTTTTAAAGGGAACCAGGTTAGGTACCCAGTTGGCAGCAAAGCCGCAGAATGTCTTCGTCAATGTCATGTCCAAGCAGTGTCGAATCCGGTATGAAGGTCAAGTTGCCCATCCCGCTTCGGGGGGTGGGATATGTTAGCTGGCAGTGGGGAACCCACCAGGCGAGGGGGTGGGAGAGACACACATTTATTTCATTCATAATCTGCATTCTCACTCTTCTTGCATTTTTTTATATATATATATATATATATATTTTTTTTTTTTTTTTTTTGCAGGCCAGGGTCAATGCAGTAATAGTGTTTGTTTGTGGTTAGTAAATGTTTGTTAGTACAGTATATGTAACGTAATCTAAGTTATTTTTAACTTTGTATTCTTTCGGCCAATTACATTTGCTCTTCCACTCATTCCCATTCACTCTCTCTTTCCCTCATGCTAGGTCACTCTTTCTTTCACCAAAACTGCCATTTATTCCCTTTTACCATAATTCCTAGTTCACTCAGTGCCCAGCCTATTCATTCTATCTTTCATTTTCATTCATTCATTCTTCTTTCATTCTACATTGGATCCCCTCGCTACTAGCTTACTGATATTTTTCAGTTAATCTGCTTCCCTGGCTGCCTGTACATCTCCCTCCCCTGCATGGTTACTTATTTGGTGTGGGGCTCTAGGTTCCTACACATGGCAGGGTAGTCCTGGGGGGTTTTGTTATATGAGGTTTCTGTCAGGGTGAAGAATACTGCTGTCCTAACAGTTTTTAATTCATCGTCTGGGCATGGTGGGAAACTTGGGCAATTTTACTATTGATTATTGTCTAATTTCTTGGGGGCTGAATTGCCATTCTTTGGATTGCTCTGCACATTTCAAATACTTTCTGTGTGAAAGATGTAAAAGCTTTATAATTTTGCTCTTCTATAATGAACAGATGTTCTTCTCCCCTGGGAAGGGGGACCAATGTGTGCTATTAGCTCTGTTCTGGGGATGTCATATATTATACATTCGTATAGAATGTGCCCAGTCTTCACTTTCGCCACAGGTGAAGTTTGGGTCATCAGTCAGGCCTAAGGAGGTTAGTTTCGCCTTTAGGGAGCTGTGACCTGTCAATATAAATGTTGTAAAAAAGTCCAGGGGCATACCACTTAGGTGGTTCTGGGCTAACCATTGACACCCATGGCAGAAACCATTTGGTAACCAGACGTCTGGTTTCCTGCTCCCACTTTGTTTGCCATAGCTCATGGAGCTTTGTGGCTATTGTTTTTCTTTCATCATTGAAGGTGTTGGTTGTGTCAAGGGCTATCCCCAGAAATTCTGTGGGTATGCCCTTTTTAAATCTATAATATAAGCCTCTTTTGGCTACTTCCAGGTAAAGTGTGAGAGTTCCGGCCAGCAGCTGTAGTGCAGGTGTGCCTACTGTGCGACATGCTCTGGTAATAGTCAGTAGTATTGTCCTTTGTATTGATTCTAATTTATTCCTATTTCTTACGAGCGGATGAACCATGCACCGGCTCTATAGGTGATAACAGGTAGGAACATTGCATGGTATATGACTGCCAGAGCCTCTCTTTTGAGCCCCCAGTCTGCTTGACTGATCCTGGCAATCATACCTGCATAATTTCTCACTTTCTTCGCCAAGCAGATCAAATGGGGGTAAAAAGTTAGTTTTGAATCAAAGACCACTCCAAGATATTTTAGTTCTGTTACCATTTTTATAGTGGTTGCGTTAATTTTGATTTGTGGATGTCTGCTTATGTCCAAATTGCCTTTTAGAAGTATTTGTTTGGTTTTGTCAGGCGATATTTTTAACATGTGCATTTTTGCCCACTCCTGCAGATCCAAGAGGGCGGCGTTTGCTCTTTGCTCTACAAATGCTCATGAGTTACCTTTTACAAGGAAAATCATGTCATCTGCAAAGACCAGGCTTTCCACAGGGCCCAGATACATTGGACAGTTGAAGGGCGGAAAAACATACAGTGATGGATAATTCCAAATTTGAAATTTTTGGATCGAAGCGTAGAGTTTGTGAGACAATCAGCTAAAGAAAACATGGTGCCACATTGTTTAGTGCCAACAGTTAAGCATGACGGTGGTTCTATCATGATCTGGGGTTGCTTCCGTTTTTCTGGAGTAAGTGACATCACCAGAATTGAAGGAATTTTAAGGAGAGAAGGCTATAATAACATTCTTGAACATAATGCAGTATCCTCTGGACTTTGGTTTTTTGGAATAAATTTTATATTAGCATTAGTAGTGGCATATGATACAAGAAAGCAAGCTTATACAGCATCAGCCAAAAAAAAAAAAAAAAAAAAAACACTTCCCATTCACCTATCCTTTCACTCCAAAACTTTGTCCAGTTCTTCCATGAATTTATTTAAGCTATCAGCTTCCACAAATGACAGATGGAAGTTTGTTTTAGCAATCAACCACTTGTTGGCTAAAGGCAAATTTCTGCACATCTATTCTGCAGCTGTCTTTCCTCAATTTGAATTTATGTCCCCCTGAGTAATCTCAGCAAGAGGAAGAATCCTATCAGCATTGAGCTTGCTCAAACCATTCAAAGCCTTAAACACCTCAATCAGATCACCTTGCAGGTTCCTAGTTTGCAGAACGTAAGCCTTTCTTGGTAAGAGCAACCCTTTGTTCCTGTAACCAATCTCATTGCCTTTCTCTGTACTTGTTCCAGCAGCTCTATATCCTTCCTAAAATAAGGCCTCTAGACCTGTATGCAGTACTCAGGAGGTGTGGCCTGACCATTGCCTTATATCAGGGGTGGCCAACGAGTCGATCGTGGATTTAATTTCGGTCGATCACGACGAATTTTAAATATACAGTCTTCCCTTGATTTGTGCACCTTGTGCAATGTAATTTTTGAGATGGTAGATCGCGGCACATTTTGAAGGAAAAAAGTAGATCGCATCACAAATTAAGTAGGCCACTCCTGCCTTATATGAAGGGATAATCACCTCCTTATCCCTGCTAGCATAGTTCCTGTATATCATTGACAAAATCCCATCAGCTGCTCTGGCAGCTTGTCTGCACTGCTCTGAAAACTTCATATCTGACTGCATAATTATCCCCAGGTCTTTTTTCATTCTCCGCTACCCTGAGTGTAGCAGAGAATGAAAAAGTAGTATCATACAGTTGGTACATTTTTCTGGGGTTACTGCTACCCACATGCAGTAGCGGTAACCCCAGAAAACTTTGCATTTGTTAATATTAAACTTCAGTTGCCACATCTCAGCACATCTGCTCAACCTTTTTAGATCCTGTTGCAGTAGCATACTGTCATTACTGTCATTAACAACCCTGCCAACCTTTGTATCATCAGCAAACTTCAACATTAAACCTGTTATACATTCATCAATATCATTGATAAATATAGAAAACAACAATGGTCAACACCGAACCCTGGGCGACTCCACTAATAATGTTAGTTCAAAAAGAGCAGTGTCCATTGATTACCACTTTTTTATTTTGAACTGGATGCAAAAAATTATTTTTTGCATCCAGTTAAAAAAAAAGTGAACATCCAAGGAACATCGTAAAGGAACATCCAAGTTCCTTTGCTATCACATTGTAGTATCCAGTCAAATTGGTCAGGGAAGATTTCCCCATAATAAACCCATGCTGTATCTGAACTGTAACTGCAGTCTTGTCTAGATGATCCTGTATTGCTTCTTTAACCAGTGACTCCATTACTTTCCCTGGAACAGAAGTTAAACTATCAGGTCTGTAATTGCTCGTGTCACCATTTGGTCCCCCTTTGTGAATTTGGGATACATTTGCACTACTCCAGTCTGTGGGGACCTCCCCTGAATCCAAGGATGCTCTCATAATTATAACTAAGAGTTTGCTTACTTCCTTTGCTGCCTCTCTTAATATAATTGGATAGATCCCATCCATCTCAGGTGTCTTTCTTATGTTTAACTTCAACAATTTCTCTTCCACTTTCTTCTCAGTTATTACAAAGTCATTTAGCTCCCTATTAGAGTTTGATAAACTTCTGGCCTCCCCTTCTCTGCAGAATTCTTCATGTGTGAATGTAGATACAACTCATTGTTTGTCAGCAACCTGAGCAGGATCGTCAACAGTTGAACTATCAAAATCAGGTGGTCCTATATGATTCCTCCACTTTCCTTCTAGAGTTTACATAAGAAAAGAAGTCTTTGCTGCATCCTTTGCCAAAGATTTCTTGTAATCTGTCTTTGCCCGCCTAACCTGCGACTTGATTATAGACTAGTTTATATTTACCATAAGCTTCTGTGTCACCTGATAATTTATATGCATCCATGTATTTTTCTTCTCTGTCACGAGTCTCATTAGTTCATATGACATCCGTTTAGGCCTAAACCTTGAAGAGTATTTCTTAATTGGTATGAATTCTTAGATTAATTCCTTGAATGCTTCCCATTTAGAATTTGCTGTTGGTAATATCATCAGTTGGTCCCACTGTATAAAATTTAAAACTGTCTGAGTTCACCATAATCACCATAGCGAAAAACCTTTCCTTTGCGCGTAATGGTAGTTACATCTTTAAGTAAATCCCACATCTGTACACTGTGGTTACTGCTACCTATTTGTTGTTCTTTTATCTACAGATTTTTAATGCACAAATAATCATTACTGATAATCAGATCAAGAGTATTACTCCCCCTTGTTGCCTCTCACACATATTGCTGTAGAAAACATAATTACAACAAGACAGTGACCTGAACAAAGCTCTAAGCTGTGCAGGATCTTTCTAGCAACTAAACAACAGGAGGGAATATTACAAATTATGGTGTGGCCACTTCGCTTGCCTTAATTAAATCCAATAGAGCTTTTATGGGATCATATAGACCATAAATTCCGTGAAGTCTACTCATCTTCACAAAATTTATAGGAAACCTTGCAGATCGTTTGGAATAATGTTAGTCAAGATACTATTATAAAGTTAATTGATAGATTGCCATGTCTGTATAAGGCAATGATAAAATCTGATAGAACATATTTCAATGAAAAATCAATATAGTTGTTAATATTAATCATATCAATATTTTTTGCTGTAAATTTTTCAGTGTTTAATATAAAAAAAACAACTTAAAATACTTTTTAGTTTGTTGTTTTTTATAATAAACCTTACATTGTCATATCTAATTTCAAAAAAATGAATGGAAACCTTTGTCATACACTGATTCCAAACTTTTAGGCAGGAATGCAAATACAAAAACTGCAATGGAATTTATGGAAGATTTAAATTAAATGCTATTTGCTTTTAATATAATGAAATTGCCAATTTGTCATCCAGTCATGCTATTCAGAGAAGTTCTTTGTATTAAAGTGAAATGGCTGTTTTACAAACGAAGAAAAAATCTTAGTGTCTGGATTTTGAACAGTTCTGATTTTCAGCCCGATTTTGGATATTCTACCGGTATAACTCATCAATAAAAAGCCATGTCAAATTCATAGGAGAACTCAGTGGCGGACTTAGCACTTGAGAGGCCTCAGCCGCAATTCAATTTTGAGCCCCCCCCCCTCTAAATATTTTTGGTACCACTACAGTGTGCATTCTATGTGCACGTTTTTACTATAGCACGCGCTCTAGATTTGGTGTTGCGATTTTAATCATTTTGGTTGTGCAATTCTTTCATACATATTTTAACTAATGTTTAAATGAAAAAATGACACAACTACCATCTCTCCAAAATCTAACATTAATACATAAAATCTAGCATTAATAATAATATGTATTCTACTTCAGATTCACTTAGTTCGCATGGATATTTCATATAATATGTGGGGATATTCGCATAAGAGTTTACTAACTTCTCATATTAAATTATAGTTTTATTCAGTAACGGTAATAAAGATGAGTGTAAAAATTTAAAATGAAACAATTTAAATTTTTTTTTTTTTTTTTGAGACCTGAGATTTGAGGCCCCCCTTGATTTACGAGGCTCCAGGCGCGCACCTCGTGCGCCTGTGCAGAAATCCGCCACTGGGAGAGCTGGAACCACTCAGCCTCTGTTGAAGGAATGATACATCACCTCCTCTAGTCAACAGTTTCTATTTTTGCTGAGTAGAAGGTGGGTTTCTTCCACTATGTAGCTTACTACTTACATCAACCTGTTCTTCTAAATTCATCATTAATATAGGGAATAGGGTACTTAAACTTGAGTTTATCAGAAAACAAAACAAAAAAATTATTTCTTTTTAGGCTGCAGATTCATATGTAGGGTAGTGTGCAGATTGTTGGCACGTCTACGAGGGGAGGAGTTCAGAAAAGATTTGATTTGTATTCAACCAGAAGTAGTTGTGAAAGAAAGATCAAAATGTTTTGTTTGATACCTTGAAATCTCTATAGCAACTACACAAATTCATTTTTTTTCATTGCAGTGCTGAATGAAGTGAATTGTCATAATGGATAAAGTGGAATACGGATCAATGATTTGGTTCCTCTTTCTGCAGGGGAAAACACCCAGAATGATCCACGAAGAAACGGTCGCTGTTTATGGAGAAGACTGCCCAGGTTACAGTGTTGTTGCAGTTGTTGTTACAGCGTTGTTGTTGTTGAAGACAGTTTTTTGCAGAAATTGAGACATTAATCCTGGAAGATCACCATATTAACATCAAGAAACTAGCTGCAAAGCTCCAAATTAGTGTAGGTTTGTGGAGAACATCATCCATCAACAGTTGCATATGAGTAAAGTGTCTGATAGATGGATTCCCAGACTTCTGACCCTTTACCAGAAAAAGAAAAAGGGCACAATGTGCACATGAAATGTTGTCAATGTAACAGGAAAAGCAAGAGGAGTTTTTTTCACAGTTAGTCACCATAGATGAAACTTGCATCCATCACTCTGTTCCAAAACTAAACAAATGTCAAAATAATGGAAGCATATAGAATTTCCACCCCGAAAAAGGTGAAGGTGCAACTAAGTGATTCTCTCAGTTTTTTGGGATCAGCATGGTGCAGTACTAACAGATTACTTTGAAAAGGGCTGTACTCTGATAGTGAAATATTATCCCAACCTCCTCATAAAGCTACAATCTGCTATAAAAGAAAAAAGATGGGGGAAGCTGTCAAAAGGTGTGCACCTGCTCCACAATAATGCCTCTACTCCATGATAATGGAGTAGAGGCATTATTGTTACGCATTTCTTGCATGCTACGGTGAGGTAAGCTCACGAATGTGGGTTTAAATGTTGCCGCATCCTGTTTATTCTCCCCCAAATGAAGAATCTTGTGTTAACCCGGAGTTTGTTTGCCAGTAAAGGTTAGCATTAATAGAGGCATATGATGCAAGAAAGCAAGCTTATGCAGCATCAGCCAAAAAAAAAAAAAAAAAAAACTCCCATTTCACCCTTCCGTTCATTCAAAATACCTGTACACCTGAGCCTTAAATTTATTTAGGCTATCAACTTCCACAACAAGGGATGGATGCTATGTTCCACCAACCAACTACTTGCTGGCTAAAGGCAAATTTCCGCACATCTATCCTACATCTGTCTTTCCTCAATTTGAATTTATGCCCTCTCAGGTGATTATTCTGAGCTAGAGGAAGAATCCCATCAGCATTGAGCATGCTTAAACCATTCAAGGCTTTATACACCTCTATCAGATCACCTCGCTGGTGCCTAGTCTCCAGACACTGTAATTTGCAAAACTTAAGCCTTTCTTCGTAAGAGCACCCCTTTGTTCCATTCACTAATCTTGTTGCCCTTCTCTGTACTCATTCCAACAGCTCTCCATCCTTCTTGAAATGAGGCCTCCAGACCTGTATACAGTACTCTAGGTGTGGCCTGACCATCGCCTTATACAATGGAATAATCACCTCCTTATCCCTGCTGGAAAAATTCCTGTATATCATTGACAATACTCCATGAGCTACTCTTGCAGCCCGTCTGCACTGCTCAGAGAACTTCATATCTGCCTACACAACCACCCCTAAGTCCCTTTCATTCTCTACCACTGTCAGTGTAGTACCACAGAGTTGATACGTTGCTCTGGGGTTGCTGTTTCCCATGTGTAGTACTTTACATTTGTCAATGTTAAACTTCATTTGCCACCTCTCAGCCCATCTGCTCAACCATTCCAGATCCTGTTGCAGCAGTATAGTGTCCGTAGTGTCCTTGACAACCCTGCCAACCTTTGTATCGTCTGCAAACTTGGACATTAAGCCGGATATACCATCATCAATATCATTTATAAATACAGAAAACAATAATGGACCCAACACTGAGCCCTGAGGGACTCCACTAATAACATCAGTCCACGATGAGCAGTGTCCATTGATTACCACTCTCTGTCTTCTCCCCCTCAACCACCCCTTTATCCATAGCAGCAATTTGCCTCCAATGTCACACTGCTCCAATTTGTGTAGCAGTCTTCCATGTGCAACAGTATCAAAAGCCTTTCTACGATCCAAGTATATAATATCAAAGTTATTCCCTGCATCCAGTTCTTTTGTGACTGCATCATAGTATCCAATCAAATTGGTCAGGCAAGACTTCCCCTTAACAAAACCATGCTGTGTCTGAGCTATAACTGAAGTCTTGTCTAAATGATCCTGCAGTGCTTCTTTAACCAGTGCCTCCATTAATTTTCCTGGAACAGAAGTTAAGCTCACAGGTCTATAATTACTTGTGTCAGCCTTTGATCCTCCTTTGTGAATTGGGGTCACATTTGCACATTTCCAGTCTATGGGTACCTCCCGTGAGTCCAAGGAAGCTCTCATAATTATGGCTAAGGGTTTGCTTACTTCCTTTGCTGCCTCCTTTAATATAACTGGATAGATCCCATCCACCCCGGGTGCCTTTCTTGTGTTTATCTTCAACAGTTTCTCCTCCACTTTACTCCCAGTTATTTCAAGATTCTGTAGCTTACTGCTAGAGTTGAATACACCTCTGGCATTCCCCTTGCTGAATAACTCCTCATGTGTGAATGTCGATGCAAAATATTCATTTAGTTTGTTGGCTACCTGAGCAGGATCATCAACACTTGACCCATCAATATCAAGTGGACCAATCTGATTCATCGCCTTCCTTCTAGAGTTTACATAAGTAAAGAACTCTTTCAAATACAGATATATATACACAGTTATGCCCAGTTAATTTATTAAAGTACAAATAAAATAAAATATAAGTACAAAATTCAGTAGTTTTCGGAACACGTGTCCCTTTATCAACTGACAAATTTGTCAGTTGATAAAGGGACACGTGTTCCGAAAGCTACTGAATTTTGTACTTATATTTTATTTTATTTGTACTTTAATAAATTAACTGGGCATAACTGTGTATATATATCTTTATTTGAAACTATGGACCCCAGTACTCCAGGCCCATTTGTCACTAAAGAACTCTTTGCTGTTTTTCTTTGCATCCCTTGCCAAGGATTTCTCGTAATCTGCCTTCGCCTGCCTAACCTCCTTTGTAACTTGGTTGCATATCAACTTGTATCTATCATAGGCTTCTGTGTCATGTGTTAATTTGTATGTATCCCATGCATTTTTCTTCTCTGCCATATGCCTCATTAGTTCATCTGACATCCATTTTGGCCTAAACCTTGAACAATATTTCTTAGTTGGTATGTAAAGCCTAGTAGCTTCCAAGATAAGTTCTTTGAATGCTTCCCATTTTGAATTTGCTGTTGGTAACATCATCAGTTGGTCCCACTGTATAGAATTTAAATACTGTCTCAGTCCATCGTAGTCGCCTTTAGGGAAGCAATAACCCTTCCCTTTACCCCTAATGGTAGTTACCTCTTTGAGTAAATCCCACTTCAGCACACTGTGATCACTGCCACCTAGTGGTTCATTTATCTGCAGATTCTTAATGCATGAAGAATCACTGCTGATAATCAAATCAAGAGTATTAATCCCTCTAGTTGCCTCCCGAACATGCTGATGTAGAAAACAATCATCCAATAAATCCACAAAAGCCCTGCTAGTGTGTGAGTAACCAGCCCCCAAATTACAGTCAATATCTGGGAAATTAAAATCTCCCATTATAAGACACTCTGATTTACTGGCCCACTCTATTTCCCTGTACAGTTCCTTATTATACTCATCAGAGTCATTAGGCCTATAGCACACTCCTACTCTCAATTTTGATCTCCCAATGCTTATGTCACACCAAACTGACTCGACACTGCACTGTCCAGCGATGTCGACTGGCTTCACTTCCTTGGATTTTATGTGTTTTTTAACTAATAGCATAACCCCTCCTCCCTTCCTATCCTGTCTATCCTTTCTGTAGACGTTGTACTCCCCAAATTGCAGTTCTGCATCCCTTATATCTGTGTGACACCACGTCTCTGATATCCCAACAATATCTGCCTTCGATGTTTTGAGCAATACCTCAAATTCATCAAATTTATTTACTAAACTCCTAGCATTGGTGTACACGCAAGTATACCTGCACCTGTTTCTATTCTTAGCTACCCTAACACAACCCATGTGTTTACTTGTACCACAATGGCTCCCAGCAGTCTCTGAAATACCATGCATCTTGTTTTTCAAGCTTCTGCTCATTCTAATAGAAGCAGTGCAAGAATCTCTTTCACCTCTGCCAGTGGCTACTGTCAATCTATTGGTGTTTGTCTCCCCCCAAGCTAGCAGTTTTCCGACCCACCTAACACTGCCTCGATAGCATCAGCAAATATTCTTGCACCCTTTCTATTTAAGTGTATCCCATCCCTGTAGAAGCAATCTCTCCTGTTAACAAGTACAGTCCAGGCTGAAAAAAATTCTACCCCTTGAGCCTTGCACAATCTTTCCAGGGCCGAATTGATCGACAAGGCTCTCATCATATACTCCCTCCTATCGTGTCTGGGCAGAATTGCAGACACTTTCAAATTCAACCCTAATTCTCGGCTTTTGTTCAACAGTGACCTGTACTTGTTAAGTAATTCTGCCGGTCTCCTACTCTTAATATTATTAGTGCCAACGTGTACAACTATATCACCTTTTGTGCCCTTAAAAGATGATATTCGCTCTACAACGTCATCAACCTTTGCCCCTGGCAGACATACCCTGGTCCTGTTCCACCTATCTTTTTTACAAAGCATGTTCCCCGTTTCCCTGACAATAGAGTCACCAACAACTACTAGTTCCTTCGGGACCAGCGCATTCTGCCTTAGGGGTTGTCTCTGTGTCACGCGATGCCCAAGTGCAAGCTCTGGCGTTGATGTGGGCAGCTGAGAGCTTGATGGGCCCCTCAATTTAGTTTCTTCGAGGGCATCCACCCTGTCCTTCAAGCTCTCATATAGGCCCACAAGAACGCCGAGTTGTTGCCTGATATCGATACACTCCTTGCATCGCGCACACACAAAGACATCCCCCTTGGCAGTATCATGTCCCGTACTCTGCAAACATCAAGCAAACAGTGCTCTGCAAACATCAAGCAAACAGTGCATTTTATAAGGCTGTGAGTCGGAGGACAACTGCCCCCCTCAGTTCTGCTCTGAGCCACAGCACTTCCATTAGCTTGAGCCTTTTGCTCAAGCCTAATGCCTTGAGCCTAATGCATGAAGAATCACTGCTGATAATCAAATCTAGAGTATTCCTCCCTCTAGTTGCCTCCTGAACATGCTGATGTAGAAAACAATCATCCAATAAATCCACAAAAGCCTTGCTAGTGTGTGAGTGACCAGCCCCCAAATTCCAGTCAATATCTGGGAGATTAAAATCTCCCATTATAAGACTCTCTGATTTACTGGCCCACTCTATTTCCCTGTACAGTTTCTTATTGTACTCATCAGAGTCATTAGGCCTATAGCACACTCCTACTCTCAATTTTTATCTCACAATGCTTATGTCACACCAAACTGACTCGACAGTGCACTGTCCAGCGATGTCCACTGGCTTCACTTCCTTGGATTTTATGTATTTCTTAACTAATAGCATAACCCCTCCTCCCTTCCTATCCAGTCTATCCTTTCTGTAGACGTTGTACTTCCCAAATTGCAGTTCTGCATTCCTTATATCTGTGTGACACCACGTCTCTGATATCCCAACGATATCTGCCTTTGATGTTTTGAGCAATACCTCAAATTCATCAAATTTATTTACTAAACTCCTAGCATTGGTGTACACGCAAGTATACATGCACCTATTTCTATTCTTAGCTACCCTAACACAACCCATGTTGTGTTAGGGTAGCTAAGCATTGCGGTAAAAGTATGTGTTTACTTGTACCGCAATGACTCCCGGCAGTCTCTGAAATATCATGCATCTTGTTTTTCAGGCTTCTGCTCATTCCAATAGAAGCAGTGCAAGAATCTCTTTCACCTCTGCCAGTGGCTACTGTTAATCTATTCGTCTTTGTCTCCCCCCTAGCTAGCAGTTTTCCGACCCACCTAACACTGCCTCGATAGCATCAGCAAATATTCTTGCACCCTTTCTATTTAAGTGTATCCCATCCCTGTAGAAGCAATCTCTCCTGTTAACAAGTACAGTCCAGGCTGAAAAAAATTCTACCCCTTGAGCCTTGCACAGTCTTTCCAGGGCCGAATTGATCGACAAGGCTCTCATCATATACTCCCTCCTATCGTGTCTGGGCAGAATTGCAGACACTTTCAAATTCAACCCTATTTCATGGCTTTTTTCAACAGTGACCTGTACTTGTTAAGCAATTCTGCCGGTCTCCTACTCTTGATATCATTAGTGCCAACGTGTACAACTATATCACCTTTTGTGCCCTTAAAAGATGATATCTGCTCTACAACGTCATCAACCTTTGCTCCTGGCAGACATACCCTGGTCCTGTTCCACCTATCCTTTTTACAAAGCATGTTCCCCGTTTCGCTGACAATAGAGTCACCAACAACTACTAGTTCCTTCGGGACCAGCGCATTGTACCTTGGGGGTTGCCGCTGTGTTGCGTGACGACCAAGTGCAAGCTCTGGGTTGATGTGGGCAGCTGAGAGCTTGATGGGCCCCTCAATTTAGTTCCTTCGAGGGCATCCACCCTGTCCTTCAAGCTCTCATATGGCCCATAAGAACGCTGAGTTGTTGCCTGATTTCGATACACTCCTTGCATCGCGCACACACAAAGACATCCCCCATGGCAATATCATGTCCCGTACCTGCAGCACTTCCATTAGCTTGAGCCTTTTGTTTTCCTGCGCTGGTCTGAGTCATGATTTCTTTTAATTTAAATAAAATTTCAATTTCAGTTTATAACCCTAACTTATCTCCCAACACAGTTATAACTAGATATATATTTTTTAGTGTCAAGTATTAATTATCTCCGAGTTCCCTTTATATAACTTCCGTATCAGTTATGTATTAATTAATTATGTTACGTTTGTAATCTAAGTCTGTATGTGTATTTAGTTAAAAGTACAATTTAAATGCCAAAGAAGTTCAACAAGTTTAATAGATTTTACCGATCACCAAAAATATTATAAACCTATACTATACTAACGCTATCTAGGTTCGATATATAACGATCGTATGACAAAGACAAAGGCGGGAAGTTACGAACGGTAATCTATGGACACTTAAGTATTAATTAACTTTCAAATCTCGCTGTCTCAATTCAGAATAAACTAACGATCCTTACTAGGTCTATAAGCTACTTACAAAAAATAATTTGATGTAAAAAATATTCAATAAGCGGCTAAATATGGCTAAAAACGTCTCGTTCAGCGGAGTTGCGACTTGTAACATGTGGATACCCTTACCGATACTTTTATGCAATTGCAAGGCCGAGTAAAGAATAAATACACCAAATTAATCAGAAAATCACAAAATAATGCTATACTACTAAATTTAAATCAAAAGTTTTAGAAAAACAATAATTTCAAATCAATAAATAAGAAAAATCCACTTAGCGGCTTTGAACACATCTGGCCCTTACTAGCCTCGTCTGCAGACCCCACTGTTTCTTCACTGGTTGCTCTGTAACAAACAGTTTCTAGGCACCTAACAAGTGCACAGATTTATTTACTTTTGAAAAGTGTTTTTTCCCCCTTCTGAATTCTAGTGAAGCACTTCAATGCTTGATCTTTTACTAATGGGTTGCAATACTTGTATGTTTCATTTTTTACATATTAATTTTTGATGAACAGAACTTTTATTAATTGTGCTTAAAATTGAAAAAAAAAGTTATAATAATAAAATATGAACATGAAACTAATAGTCACATCTATTTTTCATTTTAAGAAAACTGATGCGCAAAAATTCAAACACACACACACACACACACACATACAAACATATTAATATGTTTTGTCAAATAAATAAGGAATGAACAGATAAATAATAATAATAATTGAGACAAGAACAGATTTTGCACAACACTTGGATATAAAATAAAGAGTAGCTAATTTCTGTAGCATATGCTCCCGGCAGCTGTCAAGAAATATATACTGTGAAATCCCGTATTCAGAATTCATAAATCTGGGGGGTTTGACAATTTTTTTTTTTTTCCATTTATGTGATGCCATTTTAGTGTTACTTCTCCCATCTGTCTTTTGGAACATGGTAGAATAATAATAATTTTTTATGAAATTTTAGTGGCTGCTATACTTATTCAATAAATGACATTTCTTTTTATTTACTGAAGGAGTAACTATATTCAATAAACTTGTAAATTACTGATTTTATCTGTCATCCTGCTTGTTTTCCTCCCCATCTTTGGTCTTTTCTCAATGACCTCCAGTAATGTACTGCTGGAGATTATGGCAAAGGTTTCTTCCAAAGGTTTGCCTTCCACATGTGTTATGGTTGTGTTTCACAGCAAATTTTGCTACCCACTGCACTCATTGGTAAAGTGTTGTGTTTTTGTCCAGTTTTTACCATTGGCATAAACGGAAACTTTCAACATCTGTCTGTCTATATATATCATTATTTAAAAAAACTTCCAAACTGGTACATGACTTCTTAATTAATTTCCATTTCTTTGTAAGAAACATACAAAGGGCAGCTGACCCTTTCCCTGAGACTACCTGGTGATGAATTTTGACCACTGACCTAAGAGGACATTCAGATATTAAAAAAAAATTAATAATAATAAATAAAATAAACAAAATTAAAGGGAGAATGAAAAGAAAGAGCAAGCAAGCAAGCAAACAAACAAACAAACAAATATTAGAATTTATTGGATAATGCATGTATTTTGTTTCCTTGATGAATGGTTAAAAATAATAATTTTTAAAAATTCTTTTTTGGTGATAACCAGAAAATGTGAGAGACAAACTTTATGACAAACAACATCCCTATTAAATACAGTGCAATCTTGATATACTGCACCTCATTACACTACAATTTAACAGTGAGCTACTAGTTGTGATATATTCAGTTATAAACTTTTCTTAAAAACAGCATGCAACATCCTTTTCAAAACTATGAAATCACATGTAGAATGGCAAAAATATATATATCCTCATTTGGGCACTGGAATATGTTAATCCCATACTGAAGGGATACTTATTAGATAAAAACAATGCTTGTTTTTTTTTTTTTCTCTAACAGGACGTGTGCTTCTTTCTTCTAAAGTTAAAGTTAAAAATTTTAGTTTCATTTGTTTGTTATGTTTTAGAGTTAATTAAACTTTGTTTCAAATTGTTGGTCTGAAATCCCTTGAAAAACTCATTTCCTGAGTTTTGTTGGGAAATCCCCTCCCCCAATCCTCATGGAGGGAGAAGTTAACACTATATCAATATGTGTAAACAGATATTTAATTTTAAATGGCTGAAAATGAAATTTAGGGCAAGAGATTCCCTGCTGTGTTGGCAGTTGATAGGCTACTGTGTGATGTGAGGATGGCAGGCATGACATAGCAAATGCTAACCCATCTATGAATATAGATAATAATAAAATTTGTCTTTGTTTCATGAAAAAGCAAAAAGAAATTTATCTTTTGCTTTCTGTGGTGAAAATAAGAGACAAATATAAATGCATTCTTTCCTAGCTAACTCAGACAGTTTACACATTTGCTAGCAATAAAATGATATGCATTCATCGCTTCCACTTAGCAATCTTACAGAGAGGGAGGGCAATAGTGAGCAAGCATCTTGAAATATGAAAATTAATCCACATGCACACTCTGAAATGAAATTGCTTACAATAAAAATGTTTGTCGAGGTTGTCATGTGTTAATGTTGAAGAAACTAGATAAATTCTATTTTGGGCTATAATGTGGGTGTTAAAAGATATTTCCGACATCCGAGTTATTTTGAAGTTGTATTGCATGTGTTAGTACATAGTGAAATACCCAATGTTCATTGTAAAAAATACTAATATTTGAAAGGGGCAAAATTTCGAGTCCCTTGTACTCAGGTTGTAATATATTTTAATTATATATATACTTTTATTACAAAGGTTATAAGAAATTCCCTTTCTGGATAAAGGGTCTGGTATGTACAGTAAACCCTCGCTAATCTGGATTAATTGGGGGGGGGGGGTCATCCAGATTAAGTGATAATCCAGATTAGTGAAGCAAAAGATAGCCCTAAGTCAAAAAACTTAGAACACAAGTAAATGGAAAATTTAATGATTTAGGTAGTGCTAATGAAAATAAATAAAAAAAAATAAAAAAATATATCACTGTAGAGCCTTTATTTAAAAACTATAAAAAGACTATACATTTATCCATCATTAGAAGTCTTGGAAGTTGTACTTTATTTTTGAACATAATAATACAGGTTTGAAGAAACTGTCGAGTTTTGTGTGAACAGACCTCTGCTGCTGTTCTTTAATTAGAATCTCCCTCACAGTTCTTAGGTATTCATAATACCCCTGCAATTTTTGATTTGTTGAAGAGTCTACATAATTGATTACTGCATCAGTGCCATCTCTTGTGGAGCTAATAAGTTTCTTCTTAATTGTAGATTCTTTTAGTTCATTATCTGATTCTTCTTCATTGCAGAATCCTTAATAACATTTGTGGCAATTTCTTCCTCTGTCAGAAGCTGAAATCCAGGATCTCCTTCTTCCAGTTCAATCCAATTTTGGATATTTCTTGCATTATTTCAGTCTCTCCAGCTGCCCTCAACATTGTCTGAAAGTCCTCTGGCTGTAATCCCCTAAAGTCAATATCACCATCACCTCGCTAATCCAGATTAGCGAGGGTTTTGCAAGAGTTTTTTCTAGCCATTCACTAAAGTTTCCTTTTTAGTGTCCCTCCATGCATTTCTCTAATGGGACGTGATAGCAGACTTGATATTGTATGATTTGATATTTTCCAGTGTTTTTCTTCTTATGCCATTATATTTATCCATTCTCTCTTCCAGCACTACCATCACCTCATCAAGGAACTTGTGCTTGTAGAGCTTCTTGCAGGCCATAATGATGCCGTGGTCCATGGGCAGTTGTGTTTGGTGGCAAAGCCAAACACTTTATATTACCATCCTTACTGGACATATTTTCAATATCTGGATGTGTGGGGGCATTGTCAAGGATTAGAATTTCAGATTACCAGAATTTAATCTGGTAATCTGAAAATTTCAACAATTCTTTCTGGTACTTTTATACTTCATGTATAAAGCTGTTATGGAAATTCTTTGTAATTTCTTGTGTGAACCAAGCATTTTGCGAGTTGTAGTAGACAACAGGCAATATGCACATACAGTCTTTTAATGCCCTTGTATTCTTAGCTTTGCCAACCACAACAGACTTTAGCTGATGAGTTCCATCTGCATTTGCTAAAAGAAAACTTCTCCTTGCTCTTCTTCTGCCCTGGTGTTGACTGTTTATTTTCTGATTGACCATACCAAAACAGTCCCATTTCAGCATTATATATTTGAGATTGACAAAGACCTGATTGTATTATTATTTCATTTAATTTTTTTCTAAGTGGCTCAACACCTTCAACATCACTACTTAGGGCTTCACCACAAATTTTTCTATTAGTGAAATTGTGCCTTTTGTCTAAATTGTCACAGCCATCCTGAACTGCAAGTAAAATTGTGTAACTTCAAATGCTTTGCAAACTTTTCTACTGCTGCCTTTAGCTCAACACTACTTGATTGTTGCTGTGAATACCACTTAAATACAGCTTCTTCCAGCAACAATTCTTTTGGCTTTTTTTAATGGCTATCTGTTTGATATACTCCCCACATCAAATTTTAAAGCAAATACCTTTAATAGTTTATTTTGTGTTTTTATATCTGACACAGTCTGTTGCCCAATACCAAATTCTTCGGCAATTTTTTTTCCAGGAACACCATTTTCAAGTTGTTCTATCACTTTGAGCTTGTTAATGATAGTTAAAGTTAACATGTGTTCTTTTTATTCCACTTTTCAATTCTTTAGAGCCCATAATTATATAAAATATGTTAACTTATGTAAATATATATGTATAAAGAAGTATGCAAATTAAGTGTTATAATCAGTAATGTACATCCAACTCAAAGTCAACAACGATACTGAACACCACACAAGACCACATCTGGTGAGTATGGGCTTGACACACCCAGGGTCCTGAGCTGGATATCATCATTCTTCTCTTTCTTGGTGACTCCTTTCTGCTTCTCTCTCTCTCTCTCTCTCTCTCTCTCTCTCTCTCTCTCTCTCTCTCTCTCTCTCTCTCTCTCTCTCTCTCTCCCCCCCCCCCCAGGGTAACTGGGGAATTTTTTTGGCTGGTGCAGCATAATGCTTCCTTGCACCATATGGCTGATAATAATAATAAGACAATGTAATATATCTTCCGTCTTTCTCTGTGCAGTCAATCAGTGTGCAGTCAGGATGACTCATCTACCTTCCTAAATCCTGTGTCTTTCAAAGTACTCAATTATGAACAGAATTTTTCATATTTCGATCTGGATTATCCGACATCCAGATTAATTGTAGCCGGATTAGTGAGAGTTTACTGTACTTGTTTATATTATGCTGAAACTGAAAGTAATATGATGAAGTGGAAGACAAAAATAGTTACACAGATAGTTGTGCTGGAGTTGACAGGTGCTTTACACATGTAATTCCAGTTCAACTCAACAATAAATACTCACTTCCTCAACTGCTGAAATAAAGCTTTTTCTATATTTGGGAAGGTGCTGAGGTGGTTCAGCCATTAATCTTGAAATAAAACATAATATGCAGCAGTTATTTTGAAGGAGGACCTGTCAGGTCCCATGTGACTATGTGATTATAGCCAGTTTAAAAGTAAAATCACATATCAAGCTTCTGGTTGTACAGTAAAGCTTTGATTTAACAGAGTGGATTTAACAGATAAAAAAATTTTGCAGGGACCAGAGTGTATTTTGAATGTGCTCATGAGATAGGAAAAACCAGGAACTCGTGTGCCATGGCAGCAACAGCAAGTGTGCCAGTATGTTTACATATATGCTCGAAATAATACTGTTTGTGCTCACCCTGTGTTTCTATATTATAGCCTCACTTACAGTGCATCATCTCATGGGCCCCTAAGAAAGCTGGTGAAAAAAGAATGTGCATGTCAGTGTTGTACACAAATGAAATCTTTTAGAGAAGTTAGTTTCTGGTGTGTCTGTTTTCCACATCTGTGAGGAGTATGCCATAAAAAAAAAAAAAAAAACTGTCAGATATTGCAAAAAGCAAGGCCGAGCTTAGAGTCTGACTCTGAAGATTTACCAGTATCTGAACTTCAGCTTCTTAGCTCCAATTCTGAATAAAGTTTTTCCAGTCACCGTTATATGGTCATGGTACATTCTGCTAATTATGCACTGTGTATCAGTGTAAAGTCAAAATAATAATAACTTGTTTTTTATTGTTTTACTTTATTTCAGTGTTTCTAATATAACATAGTAACTGTTAAAATTTTCAGTTATGTGAGATTTTATTTTATTTTTTCGAAATAATTTTTATAAATGATCTTGAAAAAAAACTTGATTTAATGAATATTTGCCATAAAACCTCTATCTTTCATCTGTATGGTTTGAGGCATAAATTTGCAAAATTTTTATTTGATATCTGTTTTGCTTTAATTAGCATTGTATTTTGATGTGTGGTTTTTGTAACCTTGTATATCATTAAAAACAACCATGGTTGAATTGTATGTGGACAATAGAGAAGGACCCTACAATGACAGTTTTTATCATTAAAAAAAAAAAAAGAAATGTATGGGGTTAAGAACTGTTTTTCATGATCCACTGACAGGCTATATAAGATCCTGGAAGAAATTATGCCCTAACTTCATGAATAAGATTGTGAAAATGGCTGTAAAACTGGAGCATCAAAGGGAGCTTGAGAATATGTAAGAATTTAGTTGTCATGGATTTAAAAATTCTGGAGCGTATGAAAAGATTAATTTACAGTTTTGTATTATGCTAATAATATTTAAGGTTATTTTTTTACTGAAATCATATTTTATAAGGGGTTTGAAATAGCAGTTTTAATCAATATTAGAATAATAATCCACTTATTGGCTATAATGAAATATTGCATTTAATTCTTACAGGTTCAGACAGGATTTGGTCGCACTGGTTCTCATTACTGGGGTTTTCAGACTCACGGAGTTCTACCAGATATTGGTATAGTATTCTTAAATTTTAGTAATTGTATTCTGGTTTGTTAAGCAATTCTGCTTATTCCTAGATAAAATCATCCCAGATTTAAAAAAAAAAATATTTTTTTTTTTCATTAATTGTTTTCTTCGTATATGAAAAATATTACTATTAGTATTAATTTTAGTAGTGGTAAATTGATGCAAGGAAGCAAGCTTATGCAGCTTTATATGGGAGTGGGTGGGAGGATCCTCCCCAGATCACTTATCCATCCCATCTAATAAGTTGTCTGATTTTTCCTTAAATGTATTCAAACTGCCCACTGCACAACATCAGATGGAAGTTTGCTCCAACATTCAAATACCATCTGACTGAAAGCAAATTTCCACATATCTGCCTTGCAACTAGCCTTCCTTAATTTAAATTAATGCATGTTATGTGTATGTATTGTTTGAGAAAGAGTAAGGATGACATTAACATTTAGCTTACTCAAACCATTCAAAGCCATAAGCAACTCAGTGAGATCTCCTCACAGGTGCCTTGTTTCCAGATGCTGCAATTTGTAGAGCTGGTCTTTTGTGGCAGGAGTACCTTTTGATCTTCTCTGCACCCATTTCAAAATATTTGCATCTTTATTAAACTGAGGCTTCCAGATGTATTCTTCATGAAATCTGAGATTTAGTATTAGCCATATAATTAAAAAAAAAAGCTATAGGCTTTTTGCTGGACTAACCAAAAAAAAAAAAAACCTAAATAAAAATTAGAACAAAAAAAACTAAATAAGAATTAAGAATAAAAAATAAAAATTAAAAGAAAATAAACAACATATATGTTTCCCTCCTCATATAGGTATCCAGCTGACCATTGAATTTTCCCAATCTGTCAGCCTTCAACACTTCATGGAGGTAACTTATTCCATAATTACCTTCATTTCTTTTAGCAACTTACTGGCTAAAAGAAAACTTTTATAATGGTTTAAACTTCTTCCATGTAATTTGAATTTTATTTCTGGAATAATTTTAATGGTGAAAATTTCACTTTCACTCATTTTGCTTTCCCTCTCTGAATCTTATAGACCTCGGGTCCCCTCTGAGGTACTGGGTCTTTTTGCAGATCTCGCCAAACAAAGATTCAAAAACAGGTTGCCTGTCTTTTTGCAGATCTCGCCAAACAAAGATTCAAAAACAGGTTGCCTGTCTTTGAATCTTTTCAAGAAGCTCAAAGTTTTTTTAGGTGCAGCCTCCATACTTTGACAAAGTATTCCAATTGCAGTCTTAAATTGCTTTATACAGTGTGATATGATCCCTCTATCTTTACAGGCGCCTCCGTAGCCAGTTGGGCAGGAGCAGCAGTGCGTAGCACACGCTTCTTGATTAGACCGGGGTTCGAGCCCGTGACCACCAAATACGGAGGATGCAGAAAGGTCAGGGAATGACCACCGCATATCCCCGGAACAATATGGCCTTAGTTGCTAATGCTCCTAAAAACCAAAATAACAACATAACATAACCTCTATCTTTACAAACAAATATTTGATAAATCTTTAATAAGATACCATGGGCCCTTCTTGCTGCCTGTCTGCATTGCATGGAAGTTATAATATAGATGAACATGAAGTTATCCATATTATAACTCCCAAATCCCTTTCTTCTTATACTGTTTTTAATTCAACTCTACTGTGTGTATTAAGTTATTTTAGGGTTGCTGTTCCTCAAATACAAGATATGTTTTGCTACATTAAAACATAGCTTCCACTTTTCTATGCAGTGCACCATTAAACATCAAATAATCAACCAGCCAATCACTTTTTTGATTGGCTGGTTGGTTATTTGATGTTTAATGATGTACAAAACCTATCCAAATTATCCTGAAGAAACACTGCTTTGAGCTGATCATTAACCACTCTCTCAATCTTCACATTATCTTCAATTTTGACATCCTGTCCTCTGTCCCTTTGTCGATGTCATTTATGAAAATCAGAAACAATAATGGTTCTAGAACTGATTCTTCTAACATTAACCTAATCTGAAGAGTCACCATTAATCACAAACCTTTTGCCTTGCTACTCTAAATCCCATCTTAGAATCTTCCTCATGATTCTAGCATGTTCCAACTTATACATTAACTTCTGAAAGAGAGATTGAGTTAAATGCTTTGCTAAAATCTAAATCTTTATAAGTTTTGGTGGCTTAACATTTTCATCTGTATTATTTTTATATTTTTCCCTTTCATATATATATATATATACGAAATAAATATGAGGTCCTGTGACCTCGGCACCTTTTTCGGTGCCGAGGTCACAGGACGAACAGCACTAGGTTATTCTTATTATTCCTTTTTACTTTTTATTCCTATTTACTTTTCCTTTATCTTAGCTTCCTTCTTTGTTCACCGTGATAGTGATTTCTCTATCTCCATAATTAGCATTTCTAGTACTGAAACGTTAGTACATTGCCCTTCATGACTACTAACTTATGTAGCAATTATGATCGTTGGGTACTTTCTGCATATAGCAGTGTCCCAGGTCCATAATCCATTATTATTTTTATTATTAATAATATCTCTTGAACTGTTGCTTCCTTTAAAACATATATATATCCGATGATACAAAATAAAATAAAACATAAGCCGGTAGTATGGCAAAAACTGTAGAGCGAAAATTAACATAAAAATAACATAAAGGGCATAAAAGGTGATATAGTTGTACACGTTGGCACTAATGATATTAAGAGTAGGAGACCGGCGGAATTACTTAACAAATACAGGTCACTGTTGAAAAAAAGTGTGAATTATGGTTGAATTTGAAAGTGTCTGCAATTCTGCCCAGACACGATAGGAGGGAGTATATGATGAGAGCCTTGTCGATCAATTCGGCCCTGGAAAGATTGTGCAAGGCTCAAGGGGTAGAATTTTTTTCAGCCTGGTCTGTGCTTGTTAACAGGAGAGATTGCTTCTACAGGGATGGGATACACTTAAATAGAAAGGGTGCAAGAATTTTTGCTGATCTTTACTTTGCTTAATTGGGACAACCTGCCGTTTAATCGGAGCAGGAGACCGCAGCACTGGAGATTACCCTACGATTGTCTCCGACAGTACCATGTGGTTCTGTCGAAATTCTGGAGGTCACAACCATAAAATAATAAAAACAATTAGCAGTCACCTGTTTATTGGGCTTTTCTGTTAGTGAAACGGACAGTAAACTCGATCTTACTGAATTTGCGATAATACCGACAGCTGGAATTCTGTGGGTTATTATGGTGAAATGTGTTTACACTTCCATGAAATCTTCAATCATATAAAAAAATTTATTTTCAGATTTTCTCTTCATTCATATTTTTAAAGCTTTGTACCTCGTTACTCCGTTCTCACTTGTGCATATTGTGTTACTTGCAATTTGTGTGTGCTGTGTTCTTTGTTATTGATTGCTTATCTTTTTACTGTTTTAAATTTTAACCCCCACCCACAAATGTCAGTGAACAGAAATGTCAACTAGTTCGTATGTACATATTACAGTACGTATTAATTATTCCGATAATCACGTATATTATTCTGATTTTCACGTATTTTTTAATTGGTAAGGTAATAAAGGGTAAATTTCTGCTTAATATATCTTTGCTTTTATAGCCTGTGGATAATATTCCTCCTATTTTCGCTAATTAGCATCGCTGTTTAATAGAATTAAAATTCAATTCACAAACGTGATCACAATGACTGGTGCTTACCTCACATTGTATAATGAACAGTACTTGACTATGTTGAGTTTGTCGTAATGTGATTTGATTGTACAGTGAACCAATTGTAAAAAAAAAAGGGGGGGGGGTACATTGTATTTTTAACTATTTACATGAAACTTCGAATAATTGGGGCAGCCGCTTAATCGGGCCAAAATGCACTAGTCCCGATGTGTCCCAAATAACTGGAATGGACTGCATATATTTCACCCATACTTATTGACAGTACAAGCAACACTATAAAATACCAAACTGAAGGCTATGTTGAGCCTGATGTCGCCACATATGCCCTAGTTTGCTGAAATTGAAACATGTTTATTCTTTTGATTTGTGCAGTTTTTAGGCATGAGTCCTAAAAGAAAAGCTGCTGTGGAAAATAAGAAAACAAGTGAAAAAAAAACTTTTTTTTTTGCATTTTTGCATAAGTGCAGGTGTGTACAAATATGGGTGCATGATTTTTTACAGTTCAGAGAATGTGGTTGCTGTGAGGTGAACTTTGCTGCTGCTGCTGCTGCTGCAATTTTTGTATAATCTGAGTTGTTCTGTGTGAATAGCCTAAATAACATGGTCCATATCAATATAATTAGGAATAACTAACTTCACAGTGTTATAATTCTTATATATATTTGTTTTTTAGGCTGTTGCTTCTAAAGGTACAAACAAACAAACAGAAAATAACTTGAGCTACATTACTGCTATAATGAGTTAAATGTTTGATACCTTGTGTCCATTCTGTTTAGGAATTTTTTTTCACCAAGGTTTCCAGCTTGATATTTTTTATGATGGCCCCTGTGGGTGTTGATAATTGACCATACTATTCACCCTTTGCCATGTTATTATTGATCATAAAAATAATTTTTCAGGCTCCTGTGAGTAGTAATTAGTAAAAGGTTTTTAAATATTATAAGTTGCTATTTGTTTGGTGAGTACTAGTGTGGTTAATACTGCTATTTCAGTTTTAGCATTAGCATTAGTAGAGGCATTTGATGCAAGAAAGCAAGCTTATGCAGCATCAGCCAAAAAAAAAAAAAAAACCCACTTCCACTTCACCCCTCTGTTCGTTCAAAATACCTGTCCAGCTGAGCCTTAAACTTATTTAGGCTATCAACCTCCACCACAAGGGATGGAAGTCTGTTCCACCAACCAACCACCCGCTGGCTAAAGGCAAATTTCCGCACGTCTATCCTACATCTGTCTTTCTTCAATTTGAATTTATGCCCTCTCAGGTGATTTTTCTGAGCTAGAGGAAGAATTCCATCAGCATTGAGCATGCTTAAACCATTCAAGGCTTTATACACCTCTATCAGATCACCTCGCTGGTGCCTAGTCTCCAGACACTGTAATTTGCAAAACTTAAGCCTTTCTTCGTAAGAGCACCCCTTTGTTCCATTCACTAATCTTGTTGCCCTTCTCTGTACTCGTTCCAGCAGCTCTACATCCTTCTTGAAATGAGGCCTCCAGACCTGTATACAGTACTCTAGGTGTGGCCTGACCATCGCCTTATACAATGGAATAATCACCTCCTTATCCCTGCTGGAAAAATTCCTGTATATCATTTACAATACTCCATGAGCTACTCTTGCAGCCCGTCTGCACTGCTCAGAGAACTTCATATCTGCCTGCACAACCACCCCCAAGTCCCTTTCATTCTCTACCACTGTCAGTGTAGTACCACAGAGTTGATACGTTGCTCTGGGGTTGCTGTTTCCCATGTGTAGTACTTTACATTTGTCAATGTTAAACTTCATTTGCCACCTCTCAGCCCATCTGCTCAACCTTTCCAGATCCTGTTGCAGCAGCATAGTGTCAGTAGTGTCCTTGACAACCCTGCCAACCTTTGTATCGTCTGCAAACTTGGACATTAAGCACGATATACCATCATCAATATCATTTATAAATACAGAAAACAATAATGGACCCAACACTGAGCCCTGAGGGACTCCACTAATAACATCAGTCCACGATGAGCAGTGTCCATTGATTACCACTCTCTGTCTTCTCCCCCTCAACCACACATTTATCCATAGCAGCAATTTGCCTCCAATGTCACACTGCTCCAATTTGTGTAGCAGTCTTCCATGTGCAACAGTATCAAAAGCCTTTCTAAGATCCAAGTATATAATATCAAAGTTATTCCCTGCATCCAGTTCTTTTGTGACTGCATCATAGTATCCAATCAAGTTGGACAGGCAAGACTTCCCCTTAACAAAACCATGCTGTGTCTGAGCTATAACTGAAGTCTTGTCTAAATGATCCTGCAGTGCTTCTTTAACCAGTGCCTCCATTAATTTTCCTGGAACAGAAGTTAAGCTCACAGGTCTATAATTACTTGTGTCAGCCTTTGATCCTCCTTTGTGAATTGGGGTCACATTTGCACATTTCCAGTCTATGGGAACCTCCCCTGAGTCCAAGGAAGCTCTCATAATTATGGCTAAGGGTTTGCTTACTTCCTTTGCTGCCTCCTTTAATATAACTGGATAGATCCTATCCACCCCGGGTGCCTTCTTGTGTTTATCTTCAACAGTTTCTCCTCCACTTTACTCCCAGTTATTTCAAGATTCTGTAGCTTACTGCTAGAGTTGAATACACCTCTGGCATTCCCCTCGCTGAATAACTCCTCATGTGTGAATGTCGATGCAAAATATTCATTTAGTTTGTTGGCAACCTGAGCAGGATCATCAACACTTGACCCATCAATATCAAGTGGACCAATCTGATTCATCCCCTTCCTTCTAGAGTTTACATAAGTAAAGAACTCTTTGCTGTTTTTCTTTGCATCCCTTGCCAAGGATTTCTCGTAATCTGCCTTCGCCTGCCTAACCTCCTTTGTAACTTGGTTGCATATCAACTTGTATCTATCATAGGCTTCTGTGTCATGTGTTAATTTGTAAGTATCCCATGCATTTTTCTTCTCTGCCATATGCCTCATTAGTTCATCTGACATCCATTTTGGCCTAAACCTTGAACAATATTTCTTAGTTGGTATGTAAAGCCTAGTAGCTTCCAAGATAAGTTCTTTGAATGCTTCCCATTTTGAATTTGCTGTTGGTAACATCATCAGTTGGTCCCACTGTATAGAATTTAAATACTGTCTCAGTCCATCGTAGTTGCCTTTACGGAAGCAATAACCCTTCCCTTTACCCCTAATGGTAGTTACCTCTTTGAGTAAATCCCACTTCAGCACACTGTGATCACTGCCACCTAGTGGTTCATTTATCTGCAGATTCTTAATGCATGAAGAATCACTGCTGATAATCAAATCAAGAGTATTCCTCCCTCTAGTTGCCTCCCGAACATGCTGATGTAGAAAACAATCATCCAATAAATCCACAAAAGCCCTGCTAGTGTGTGAGTAACCAGCCCCCAAATTCCAGTCAATATCTGGGAAATTAAAATCTCCCATTATAAGACACTCTGATTTACTAGTCCACTCTATTTCCCTGTTCAGTTCCTTATTATACTCATCAGAGTCATTAGGCCTATAGCACACCCTACTCTCAATTTTGATCTCCCAATGTTTATGTCACACCAAACTGATTCCACACTGCACTGTCCAGCGATGTCGACTGGCTTCACTTCCTTGGTTTTTATGTGTTTCTTAACTAATAGCCTAACTTCTCCCCCCTTCCTATCCTGCCTATCCTTTCTGTAGACGTTGTACTCCCCAAATTGCAGTTCTGCATTCCTTATATCTGTGTGACACCACGTCTCTGATATCCCAACAATATCTGCCTTCGATGTTTTGAGCAGTAACTCAAATTCATCAAATTTATTTACTAAACTTCTAGCATTGGTGTACACGCAAGTATACCTGCACCTCTTTCTATTCTTAGCTACCCTAACACAACCCATGTGTTTACTTGTACCGCAATGGCTCCCAGCAGTCTCTGAAATACCATGCATCTTGTTTTTCAGGCTTCTGCTCATTCTAATAGAAGCAGTGCAAGAATCTCTTTCACCTCTGCCAGTGGCTACTGTCAATCTATTGGTGTTTGTCTCCCCCCAAGCTAGCAGTTTTCCGACCCACCTAACACTGCCTCGATAGCATCAGCAAATATTCTTGCACCCTTTCTATTTAAGTGTATCCCATCCCTGTGTTTTCATTAAATTAGCCAGATCTCCATTATTATGGATTGTTAAATTTTTGTTAGTTTTGTCTGAAAAGTTGGTTAGGCTTATCTAAGCCTGTTCCTATTCCTCAATATGTGTTTGGCCTCTTCATTTTCTTCTTGGAAGTCTGCGATCTCTTTATTTAGGCTTATAGTTTAATACTTATCATGAAAGTTTGTTGTCATTCCTCCTGTCCAGATGTTTCTGCTAGTTTTTCTGTTATTGTACTATTTCACAAACTACATTGGCTGCATTTAATTTTACTATTATATCTGTATTTCTCTTTCGATCAAATCTTGTGAATCCTAGAAAAGGTTGTGGGAATCTTGTTTATGCTGCTTAAGCTAAATGCTGATGGCATCCTTCCTCTTACTCAGATGACACATTTAGGGAACAAATTTAAATTGAGGAAGGATGATTGAAGGATGGATGTGCAGAAATGTGTTTTCAGCTAGTGGGATCCATTGTTGTAACAAACTTCCATCTGGTGTTGCAGAAGTGGGTAGTTGAATAAATTTAAAGAGGAACTAGACAAATTATTAGAGGGGTGAGACAGGTGCTTTGGAAAGTCCCCCTCCCTTTTTGGGTGATACTGTATAAGCTTGCTTTTTGCATTAAAAAAATTTGCCACTATTAATACTAATATTAAAGTCTTTATCTATTCCTTTGTTTAGGCTCCAGTTTTCACTTTCCTATTTGAGAGCTGTCTTTGATTTGCTGTTGTGTTGTCTTAGCATAGTTTCATTGGACATTTCTTTTCCCTAAAATATTTCTTGACTATTCCTCTTGTTATGAGTTTGAATTTTCAAATCTGTATCGTTTGCTACTATTTGAAGTTCATCTTCAGATTTAGTAATTAATACTTGATTATCTGTATAGAGATTGGTGTTTAATTTTAAATTAATTTTTATTGGAGTCCCCGCCTTCATAACTAATTTCCGTCCTTGCAGTATTTTGTTTATATATATATATATATATAGACAAAAAGGTAAAAATCAGTAAATCAGTTTAGTCCACTAAACTTTGTAATAGAAGTTGTTTCTTCTGTTACAAAGTTTAGTGTCTTTTCCACACTACTTTGTTAGTTTTTGTTTCTCCCTCTGCTGGCTTTTTGTCTCATCTGTTTAATTGCTCACTTCCCTGTCCCACTGGTACAGTGCCGGGTTAGTTTTTACACCTTCCCACCCCTACATGGGGTTACTTCAACTGACACACACACACACACACACACACACACACACACACACACACACACACACACACACACACACACACACACACACACACACACACACATCTCAAGTGAATGCTTAGCTCTCCTTCAATCGCCATTGACAACGTCTTCTGGTCCATACAGACAGTAAGTTCTCTTGTTTTTGCCCCATCTCTTAGATACTTTTGAGTTTAAATTTTATACTTTTCTTTCCACAGGTTTTTATTTATCATTATTATTTTTATTTTATAGTTTACTTATTATTTTAATCTTCCTTCTGGTCTCTGTATGTATACTGTTTACGTGTACATCATAACAGAAACAGAGACCTGGACTATTGTTGTGGCTCCTACGATTTTTGCTGCTGACCCTATTGAAGAAGTAGTTAAAACTGGAAGTTATTCTTCCATGGTTACTACACCTTATAACTCAACCCTACCATATACACAGATATACTGATTTTTACCTTTTTGTCTATTATTCATTATGATTGCTTGTCATAATGAATAATAGAAATTTTGCATAAATTTGTATACCCCATTCCTGTTTGATAAGACTTTCGTAATTTCATTGCATCTTTTATCTTTTTATATATATATATATATATATATATATATATATATATAAGTTAGTAGTTGTGAAAGGCAATGTGCTAACGTTATGATACTAGTAATGCTAAGTATGGAGAACAAAGGGCAAACGGAACAAAAATTGCTATCATGGTGAACAAAGAAGGGTGCTAAAATAAATCAGAAGTAATAAGAATAACTTAGTGCCGTTCGTCTTGTGACCTCAACACCTTTTTCAAGGGACAGCCGCTGAAATCAAAGTAGGAAGGGGCAATAAGTGGGTAAAGCCTCTGTTTCTGACATGAAATACATACTGCATGTGGTGTACATGAAAAGTAGGTAAAGTTAGTTAAAAAATTTTTTTTTTTTACTATGTAGCAATTATGGTCGTTGGATACTTTCTGCATATAGCAGTGTTCCAGATCCATAAACCATTATTATTATTTTTATTATTAATAATATCTTAAACTGTTGCTTCCTTTAAAACATATATATATTCACACACACACATAAAAAATGAAATTACTGAAAGTCTTAGTAAACAGGAATGAGAAATTAAAATTTAAAAAATTTTATAAAAAATATATATAAGACTGGGTTATGGATCCAGGGTACTACGGTAAACGTATAAAAAACCGGCGACCATAATGAAAAATAGACAAAAAGGTAATTATCAGTGTATTTGTGTATTTGGTAGGGGAGTTGAGCTATCAGGTGTAATAACCATGGAAGAATTGAGAGAATCTGTATACTAAAAAACAAATTATCTGAAATAAAATGCAGTTAATTTCATTATTGTAAGTACCTAAAGCTGTGGTCCTAGGACTTTAACTACTTTGTCAGGAGGAGGGAGTCAGCAGCGAAAATCATAGGAGCCATTGCAGTAAACCAGGTCTCTGTTTCTGTTATGATGTACACGTAAAAGGTATACTTATACATTATAGCTGATCCCACAGAGACCAAAAGGAAGAATAAAAGAATAAATAAACTTTAAAAAATAATAATAATAAATAAATAAGTTCATGCCAATAGAATTCTATGGAAAAAGAAGAATGAAATATAAAATCAAAGAAATCTAAGAGATGGGGCAAAACAAGAAAACTTACTGTCTGTATGGACCAGAAGACGTTGAAAGTCAGTGGTGACCGAAGGAGAGAGCAGAGTGTTCATGTGCGGTGTATATATCTCAGTTGGAGTAGCCCATGGGGGGAAAGGTGTCAATTCATAAACAGGAACTGATGGGGAAGTGAGCAATTAAACAGATGAGGCAAAAAGCTAGCAGAGGGAGAACAAAAACTAAAAATGTAGTGTGGAAAAGACGCTAAACTTTGTAATAGAAGAAAACAAGTAGCGATAGTAGAGAAATAGCATCTCAGTATTGCTTTCGGCCAGCCTAATTGCTCATGAGAAATAAAATGTAGTTAAAAGAACAGCAGAAAGTAATTGGAATGGAGGTGAATAAAGTAGTGCCGGGTTGCAAACCCATACCACAGTTGGTCCCTGGACGGATGACTGGACAATTGCCTCATGTGTTTAAGTCAATAATGGCAATGTTAAAGAAATCGAAATAATATTTATAAGATTAAAAATAAACATAAACAATAACGAAGACAGGACAAGACAAATGACATAATACCCCACATATAGACAATCTGTGGGCACGAGCTTTCCACACTGTGAGACACGACAGAATCATGGGGTAAAAAACTATACAATATATATAGGCATGAATGTAAAGGAAGATAGTCGACTTACATGATATTTAGAACTAAGTCGTAGTAGTAGTAGTAGTGGCATGTGATGCAAGAAAGCAAATGTATGAGCTTATGCAGCATCAGCCAAAAAAAAAAAAAAAAAAAAAATCACACCATTCCCTCCAAATGCCTGTCCAGTTCCTCCTTAAATTTATTCAACCTATCAACTTCCACAACGACAGATGGAAGTTTGTTCCAGCAATTAACCACCCGCTGGCTAAAGGCAAATTTCTGCACATCTATTCTACATCTGTCTTTTCTTAATTTGAATTTATGCCCCCTTAGGTTCGTAATCTGAACAAGTGGAAAGATTCCATCAGAATTCAGCGTGCTGAACCCATTCAAGGCCTTATACACCTCAATCAGATCACCGCGCAGGTGCCTAGTCTCCAGCCACTGCAATTTGCGGAACTTAAGCCTCTCTTGATAAGAGGATCCCTTCATTCCCCTCACCAATCTTGCTGCCCTTCTCTGTACACGCTCAAGTAAATCTACATCCTTCCTAAAATGAGGCCTCCAGACCTGTACGCAGTACTCAAGGCATGGCCTGACCATTGCCTTATACAGAGGGATAATCACCTCCTTTTCCCTGCTAGCAAAATTCCTATATATCATTGACAAAACCCCATGACCTGACCTGGCAGCCTGTCTGCATAGCTCAGAAAACTTCATATCTGCCTGCACAATTACTCCCAGGTTTTTTCATTTTCTACCACCTTAAGTGTAGTACCACACAGTTGGTACGTTTCTCTAGGGGTTACTTCTACCCATATGTAGTACTTTGCATTTGCCAAGGTTAAACTTCAGTTGCCACTTCTTAACCCATCTGCCCAAATTATCTAGATCCTGTTGCAGTAGCACACTGCCATTACTGTCATTAATAACCCTGCCAACCTTTGTATCATCTGCAAACTTCGACACTAAGCCTGATTGATATACCTTCATCAATATCATTGATAAATATACAAAACAACAGTGGACCCAACACCGAACCCTGTGGGACTCCACTAATAACATTAGTCCAAGAAGAGCAGCACCCATTGATTACTACCCTCTGTCTTCTCCCACTTAACCATCCTTTTATCCATTGTAGCAACTTACCCTTAATACCATTCTGCTTCAATTTGTACAATAGTCTTCCATGCGCAACAGTGTCAAAAGCTTTCCTGAAATCCAAATATATGATATCAAAATTATTTTTTGCATCCAGTTCCTTTGTAACCACATCATAATATCCTATCAAATTTGTCAGACAAGACCTTTCCCTTAACAAACCCATGCTGTGTCTGAATTATTGCTGCAGTCTTGTCTAGATGATCCTGCAATGCATCTTTAACCAGCGACTCCATTATTTTACCCGGAATAGAAGTTAAACTAACTGGTCTGTAATTACCCGTGTCACCCTTCGATTCCCCCTTTGTGAATTGGGGATACATTTGCACATCTCCAGTCCATGAGTACCTCCCCTGAGTCCAAGGATGCTCTCATAATTATGGCTAACGGTTTGCTTAGTTGCTTTGCCGCCTCCTTTAATATAACTCCTTTAATATAGTTAATATAAGTGGATAGATCCAATCCACACCAGGTGCTTTTCTTACGTTTAACTTCAACAATTTCTCTTCCACTTTGCTCTCAGTTATTACAAAATCATTAAGTATCCTGCTACAATTTGATAACCTTCTGCCATTTTCAAACCTTAATAATTCCTCACGTGTGAATGTAGATGCAAAATACTCATTCAGTTTGTTTGCTATCTGAGCAGGATCATCAACAGCCGAACCATCGATGTCAAGTGGACCAATCAGATTCATCCCCTTCCTTTTAGAGTTTATATAAGTAAAGAAATCCTTGCTGTTTTTCTTAGCATCTTTTGCCAACGATTTCTCGTAATCTGCCTTCACCTGCCTAACCTCCTTTGTAACTTGGTTACAGATCAACTTGTAGCTATCATAGGCTTCTGTGTCACGTGTTAATTTGTATACATCCCATGCATTTTTCTTCTCTATTACGAGTCTCATTAATTCATTTGACAACCATTTACTCCTAAACCTTGAACAATATTTCTTAATAGGTATGAAACTTTTAGTAGCGTCCACGATTAATTCCTTGAATGCTCCCCACTTAGAATTTACTGTTGGTAACATCATCAGTTCATTCCACTGTACAGAATTTAAAAACTGTCGGAGAGACCACTGTACTCGCCTTTACGGAAGCAAAAACCCTTTCCTTTACCCGATGGTAATTAAATCTTTAAGTAAATCCCACGTCAGTACACTGTGATCACTGCCACCTAGTGGTTCTTTTATCTGCAAATTCCTAATACATGAATGATCACTGCTGATAACCAGATCAAGTGTATTACCTTCTCTGGTTGCCTCTCGGACATGCTGCTGCAGAAAACAATCATCCAATAAATCCACAAATGTCTGACTAGTGTGTGAGTGCCCAACCTACAAGTTCCAGTCAATATCTGGGAAGTTGAAATTCCCCATTATAAGACATTCCGATTTACTAGCCCACTCTATTTCTCTGTACAATTGTTCATTGTACTCATTCGAGTCATTAGGCCTATAACACACTCCTACTCTTATTTTTGCAGTGCTTATGTCACACCAAACTGACTCAACAGTGCACTGTTCATCTATATCAACTGGATGCACTTCTTTTGATTTTATGTTTTTCTTAATTAACAGCATAACACCTCCTCCCTTCCTATCCTGTCTATCCTTTCTGTACACATTGTACTCCCCAAATTCCAGTTCGGCATTCCTTATATCAGTGTGACACCATGTCTCTGATATCCCAACAATATCCGCCTTTGATGTCTTGACCAACACTTCAAATTCATCAAATTTATTTATTATACTTCTAGCATTGGTATACATGCAAGCATACATGCTCCTACTCCTATTCTTTGTTACCCTAACACATCCCATATACCCACCCGTTCCACGATGACCGCCACCCGTCCCTGAAACCCCCAACACCCCACGCTCCAGGTCGCTACTTATTCTAATAGAAGTTGTGCAAGAATCACCTTCACCTCTGCCTACGGCTACTGTTAAACTATTAGTCCTTGTATCCCCCCAAGCTATCAGTTTTCCGACCCACCTAACACTGCCTCGATAGCATCAGCAAATATTCTTGCACCCTTTCTATTTAAGTGTATCCCATCCCTGTAGAAGCAGTCTCTCCTGTTAACAAGTACAGTCCAGGCTGAAAAAAGTTCTATCCCTTGAGCCTTGCACAATCTTTCCAGGGCCGAATTGGTTGACAAGGCTCTCATCATATACTCCCTCCTATCGTGTCTGGGCAGAATTGCAGGCACTTTCAAATTCAACCCTAATTCACGGCTTTTTTTCATCAGTGACCTGTACTTGTTAAGTAATTCTGCCGGTCTCCTACTCTTGATATCATTAGTGCCAACGTGTACAACTATATCACCTTTTGTGCCCTTAAAAGATGATATCTGCTCTACAACGTCATCAACCTTTGCCCCTGGCAGACATACCCTGGTCCTGTTCCACCTATCCTTTTTACAAAGCATGTTCCTTATATCCCTGACAATAGAGTCACCAACAACTACTAGTTCCTTTGGGACCAGCGCATTCTGCCTTGGGGGTTGCCGCTGTGTTGCGTGATGACCAAGTGCAAGCTCTGGCGTTGATGTGGGCAGCTGAGAGCCTGATGGGCCCCTCAATTTAGATCTTTCGAGGGCATCCACCCTGTCCTTCAAACTCTCATATAGGCCCATAACAACGCTGAGTTGTCGCCTGATTTCCTTACACTCCTTACATCGCGCACACACAAAGACATCCCCCATGGCAATATCATGTTCCGTTCCAGATAGTTCGTGGTTTGTAATGTTTTTAAATTTAATAATGTTAAATGATTTTTGAAGTGATGGTAGAGGAAAGCAGCCCTACCAAATATACAAATAAATAAAATTAGCAGAAGACATACTCTGTGAATTTACAAAAAGCAGAGAGTATATTGTGCACACCAGGCTTATTAATCGAATTCAAGAGGGTATACGGCATATACCCATATATATATATATATATATATATATATATATATATATATATATACAGAATATTCTGTATACATACATACATACATACATATATATATATATATATATATATATATACACAGAACATAGAAGTCTTTAAAACACTCGTTCTCTTCTCAATTTAGTATTGCCAACTGATGACATTAAAAAACAAAAGTCAGTCATTTATGACTTTTGGCTTCACTAGTTTCATATTTTAAAGTTTTTAATTAATTCTTCAGTGACAACCAGGGACGAAGTTGTGCACTTCTACTTCCTTGAGCATATTTTAATTCCGTATCCTTACTAATTAACTTATTTTTAAACTCTAAATTATTCAAATCCTCTTAAACCTCAAAATTATTCATCCATCCTACTTCATGTAACAACAGCAGATTATCTAAGGTGAGTACCGTTTATTAAGCTTTGCTGTTCGAAATTGAGTCCAGTCATATCGGTACTTTAAGAAATTCTATAACTTATCTAAATATACAGAATATATAATAAAAATAATAAAACTATAAGTATTGCCTAAGAATAAAATTCTATGAGGACAAATAGGCCTGTTGTACTGGGATCCATGGTGAAAGAAGATTAAGTGTTAACCAGTAAAAACAATTAAATTACAAATAGATACAGAATATCTTTGATTACAAATATATACTGTAGCTTTTGAGACAAATCGTGTCTCTTTTTCAACAGAATTTGAACTTAACGGATACAGTTATGCATGCAATGAGGCATGTGAAGGCACGTTATTCAATCATTAAACGTTATTCAATCATTTTGCTCAGATTGTGTCAGTGAAACTTTTCTTGCAGGAATGGAATCCTTTATCCCACACTCCACTTTAAAATCTCGTCCTTTATCTAAACCTTGGTTTTCCAATAAATGTGCTAAGGCTGTTCAAGAGAAGAATGTTGCATATCGTAATTGGCTTGTTTCTAATTCTTCAGTTTCATTTTCTGCCTACATCAAAGCTCGCAACAATTGTAAAGTAGTTATTAATCAGTCGAAACTAGAGTTTGAACAGGCTAAGAGTAGAAAACTTGCTTCTTGCCCTAATGGTAGCCGAGCATTCTGGTCTCTTGCCAAAGCTATTGGCCGCAACTTTTGCCCATCTCTGCTCCCACCTCTCTCCAAACCAGATGGTTCTGTTGTCACTTCAGCCAAGGATAAAGCTGACCTGCTAGCATCCCATTTTTCTTCCAGCTCGTGTATTAATGATCTTGGTAAAACACCTCCCACCATTCCCAACACGCTCCATTCAATGCCTCCTGTGGTCTTCCGTCAAAAGGATATCAGAAGGATTTTAATGAATCTTGATGCTAAGAAAGCTCCAGGTCCTGATGGTATTTCTCCACTTGTTCTCAAAATCTGTGCTCCTGAACTTACTCCTATTCTTTGCCGCCTTTTTCCACTTTCTTATTCCAAAGGTGTTTTTCCTTCTGCTTGGAAATTTGCTCATATCCAGCCAGTTCCTAAAAGGGATGACAAATCCCTCCCATCCAATTATCGTCCCATTGCAATTACTTCTACTCTTTCTAAAGTAATGGAGAAATCAATTAACCGCCAACTCTTAAATTACTTAGAAACCTTCCATCTGATCAACGATCGCCAGTATGGATTCCGTCAGTGTCGATCCACTGGTGATATTCTGGCTTATGTTACACATTTATGGACTAATTCAATGGAAAGGTTCGATGAAACACAAGTAGTTGCTCTTGACATCTTAATGGCTTTAGATTGTGTTTGGCATAAAGGTCTTCTAAACAAGCTGCCATCTTATGGTTTGCCAACTGTTTTTAGTAATTGGTTATCCAGTTTTCTCTCTGATCGCTCACTGAGGTTGATGGTAGATGGCTCTCTGTCTTCTAACTTCTCCACTAATGTCAGTGTCCCCCAAGGTTCAGTTCTTTCCCCCACTCTTTTCCTCTTGTATATTAATGACCTTCTTCCATTGACTGGAAATCCTATCCATAGTTTTGCCGATGATAGCACATTGCATTCCACTTTCCATTTTGAGAAACCTTGTCCTGCTCTATCAGCTTCAACTTCTCGAAGATCTGCTACCAATTGCTTAAATGCAGATCTTCAGGTAATTCTCCAGTGGGGCAAAGACAACTTAGTTGATTTCAACCCTTCTAAAACTCAGTCTTGTCTTATAGTTCGCAAAAAGGATTCTTCTGCTCCTATGCTTATCTTTAGTGACACTCCGATTTCTAGGTAAAATGATATATCTCTTTTGGGAATTACCCTGACTTCTAATCTCTCTTGGCACAAGCACATTACAAATATTGCTTCCTCTGCATCTAAAAAACTTGGTTTTCTCTTTCGCTCTCGGCATTACTTTTCTTCCAAACAGCTGCTCGCTCTGTATAAATTGCAAATCCGCCCTGCCATGGAATATTGTTCCCACATCTGGGGCGGTGCCCCCAAAACCTCTCTCAGACTTCTTGATTACATTCAGAAGAGGGCAGTTAGGTTAATTAATGATTCATCTCTAACAGAGTCTCTTCACTTGCTGTGTCATAGATGTACTGTTTCCGCTGCATGCCTCTTCTACAGATACTTCCATGGGCACTGTTCTTCTGAATTGGCTTCTATAATTCCCGCTCTCTCTTTCAAAACAGTCCGAACACGTGCCGCCACCGGCCAACATCCATTTACTGTCCTACTCAAACTCACAGAACCAACTTTTCATCTTCTTCGTTTATTCATTCAACTGCCGTTTTCTGGAACAACCTTCCTTCATATGTATTTCCTGAAAATTACAATCTACAGAAGTTCAAGTCCAATGTCAACAAATATCTTCTTTCGCCTTCTCAACCTCCAACCCAAGCATGGCACTAAAAGTACTATAGGTTCTAATACCGCTCGTGTTTGGGGTTCACATAAAAAAAAAAAAAAAAATTTTAACAAAAACAGCAACCCTGTCTATCCCATGGAAAAAACCGAGGAAGCAGACAGTTCCCTGGTGGTGCCCCGAACTGACTATACTCAGAAGTAGGCTACACCAGGCGGGGGAGACATTTTCAAAGAGCCCGAACATCTTGGCCACAAAATGAGGTGGATGCATTGAGAGATTCTTATAGAACTGTCAGGAATCAGTATACAGCCATCATAAGAGACAAGAAAAGGGAATGCTGGAGGCACTTGTTGGGAACTACTAGAAACAATAACCCCTGGGGAGTTGTCTACAGAATAGTGACCAACAAGCTGCCAAGAGGAGATGTCTTAGAAACTACTGTCAAACCAGATGGAACCCCAACACTGTGTTGTGTGGATTCTGTAAATAACATCCTAGACAGTATCATTCACACTGAAACTGGGAATCATTCCCCCCACCCAGCTAAACATTATAAAAGAAAACACTGAATATGACAATGCCAATATTGAACCTCTGTTCACCATACAAGACTTAGAAATAGTACTATCTAAAACCAAAAACAATAAATGCCCAGGTTTTGACCTCTTAGAGGTTGAGATTATCAAAAAATTAGCAGAAATAGCACCAGATAAATTAATAGCACTATATAATAACTGTATGACAGAAGGTATATTCCCAAAAATATGGAAACAAGCTGTGTTAAGATTAATTCTCAAAAACCCTGAAAAACTCCCTACTGATCTCAAATCATATAGACCAATAGTCGTACTCCTTGTACTAGGGAAAATATGTGAAAGACTAATATATAGCAGATTAGCTCAATATTACACAGAAGCAGGTTTGGATTCCAACAATCAGTATGGTTTTAAGCAGGGCAATTCCACGGAGGATGCCATGCACCACCTACTGACAACAGTTAAAAACACAGAGGAGAAATATATGCTGGCAATCTCCATTGACTTTGCTGGGACATTTGAGTCACTCTGGTGGCCTAGTGTCCTGAGGAGACTTCGCCAGGCAAATACCCCACAAAACCTCTATAAGGTAATAAACAGCTACCTTACAGACAGAAGTGTCTCAATACGCACAAGGTTCCAGGAATTGAGGCGCCTCCGTAGCCAGGTGGGAAGGAGCAGCAGTGCGTAGCACACGCTTCTTGATTAGACCGGGGTTCGAGCCCGTCACCACCAAATACGGAGGATGCGGAAAGGTCAGGGAATGACCACCGCATATCTCGGAGCAATATGGCCTTAGTTGCTAATGCTCCTAAAAACTAAAATAACAATAACAATATCCAGGAATTGACACGCCCTGTGAATAAAGGCTGCCCGCAGGGTTCAATCCTTGGCCCTTTCTTTTGGAACATTGTTCTGGACGAATTTCTGGCCTTGGATCTGGGCCCACATGGAAAATCATGTCATCTGCAAAATCATGTGGTTGTACCCTTTGCAGCTGCAGGAGTGGGCACAAATGCACACGTTCAAAATATCGCCTGAAAAAAACCAAACAAATACTTCTAAAAGGCAATTTGGACATAAGCAGACATCCACAAATCAAAATTAACACAACCACTATAAAAATGGTAACAGAACTAAAATATCTTGGAGTGGTCTTTGATTCAAAACTAACTTTTTACCCCCATTTGATTCACTTGCCGAAGAAAGTGAGAAATTATGCAGGTATGATTGCCAGGATCAGTCGAGCAGACTGGGGGCTAAAAGAAAGACCCTGGCGGTCATATACCGTGCAATGTCCCTACCTGTTATCACCTATGGAGCCGGTACGTGGTTCAACTGCTCGGCCATAGTAAGAAATAGGAATAAGTTAGAATCAATACAAAGGACAATACTACTGACTATTACCAGAGCATGTCACACAGTAAGAACACCTGCACTACAGTTGCTGGCCGGAACTCTCCCACTTTACCTGGAAGTAGCCAAAAGAGGCTTATATTATAGATTTAAAAAGGGCATACCTACAGAATTTCTGGGGATTGCCCTTGATACAACCAGTGCCTTCAATGATGAAAGAAAAAGAATAGCCACAAAGCTCCATGGGCTATGGCAAACAAAGTGGGAGCAGGAAACCAAAGGTCTGATTACCAAATGGTTTCTGCCACGGGTGTCAATGATTAGCCCAGAGCCACCTAAGTGGTATGCTCCTGGACTTTACAACATTTATATTGACAGGTCACGGCTCCCTAAAGGCGAAACTAACCTCCTTAGGCCTGACCGATGACCCAAACTGCACCTGTGGCGAAAGTGAAGACTGGGCACACATTCTATATGAATGTATAATATATGACATCCCCAGAACAGAGCTAATAGCACAGATTGGTCCCCTTCCCAGGGGAGAAGAACATCTGTTCATCATAGAAGAGCAAAATTATAAAGCTTTTACATCTTTCACACAGAAAGTATTCGAAATGCACAGAGTAATCCAAAGAATGGCAATTCAGCCCCCCAGGCAATTAGCCAATAAGCAATAGTAAAATTGCACAAGTTTCCCACCTTGCCCAGACGATGACTTAAAAACTGTTAGGACAGCAGTATTCTTCACCCTGACAGAAACCTGATGTAACAAAACTCCCTAGGACTACCCTGCCATGTGTAGGAACCTAGGGCCCACACCAAATAAGTAACCATGCAGGGGAGGGAGATGTACAGACAGCCAGGGAAGCAGATTAACTGAAAAATATCAGTAAGCTAGTAGCAAGGGGATCCAATGTAGAATGAAAGAAGAATGAATGAATGAAAATGAAAGATAGAATGAATAGGCTGGGCACTGAGTGAACTAGGAATTATGTAAAAGGGAATAAATGGCAGTTTTGGTGAAAGAAAGAGTGACTTAGCATGAGGGGAAAGAGAGAGAGTGAATGGGAATGAGTAGAAGAGCAAATGTAATTGGCTGAAAGAATACAAAGTTAAAAATAACTTACATTACTTTACATAGACTGTACTAACAAACATTTACTAACCACATAAACACTATTACTGTATTGTCCCCTGGCCTGCAAAAAAAAAAAAAAAAAAAACTTGCGGCTAGGCCTGCACCACAACTGAAGAATAACAGTAAGTTGAGATGCCCAGAGAGTGCAGTGCAGAAAGTAAGAGTCGAATAAATGAAATGAGATCTAGAAGAATGAATAAAGGTGTAAGCGTGTGAGAAAAAAAAAAAAAAAAAAAAAAAACAACACAAACCATAAATGCTACAGTTAAGTACACAGTAACTCGTTTTAATTAGTATTTAAATTTACACTACACATCATTGCATCCCCTCCTGGTGTGTGTGAAAAAAAGATGAATGAGTTGAGTGGGGGGGGGGGAATATATATACAGTGAAACTTCCCTTTAATGGACAGCCATGAGGAACGAAAATGTGTCCGTTAAGTGTCTGCTAACAAGAAGTCTGAGGGAGAAAAAAAAAAAAAGAAAGAAAGAAAAATCGTCAAACGTTTAATGTAAAATTAAATTAAAATATATACAGATTTTGAACAATATTTTTGTAAATAATATACAATTACATACACAAGAGATAAAGAAAAATCGTTAAACGTTTAATGTAAAATTAAATTAATTATATACAGATTTTGCACAATATTTTTGTAAATAATATACATACAATTGTGCTATGCATATTATGACTTTATCTTAAGAAAAATACATACAGTAATCACTTATTTTCTTCTGCACCTTCTTCCAGCTGATAATTTTGTTTTCAACATTTGTTTGGATTGAAGAAACCATCGAAAGTCCTTCAGTATCTTCTTCAGCGGCGAAAAACATTTTTAAACAATTGATTTGTATGAGCGCTTCTTCTATTTTCATCAGTGGTTCGTCGTTAATATGTTCTTCGACAGAATGACCTCCTTCCATTTCTTCATCCTCATGAGGAACTTCTTGAAAAATATCGATGATAATGTCGTTGATATCTAGATCACCATCTTCTGTAGTGAGGTTTGAGTCTATATCTTTGTAGCCGGGGTCACTTGCAGCGGAAGTATCGTACATTATCAATAGATGTTGAAGTTCTTGTTCTTCGTGGTGCTCCACATTGCTGTTCACAACTTCAATTTTTGCATTTGAGAAGCCAGACTTTACAAAACAGTTCACGACAGTTTGTTTTCTAATTGCGTTTACTGAAGAGGAAATCCATTGAATCGCATCTAGGATGCTGATTTTCTTTGCATGGTCACTCGCACATGTTACATCGTTCATGTTTGCAATGAGATGTCTTAAAACACGTTTTGTGTAGTGAAGTTTAAAATTTTTTATTATCCCTTGATCCAAGGGCTGACACTCTTCAGATGTGTTTGGTGGCAGAAAAACGATTTGAATGTTGGACAATTCAATGTGCGGGTGAGATGCAGCATTATCCATGAAAAGAATAATTTTTCTGTTTTGACGAATCATGTTTTGGTTAAAGTGACTTATCCATTTGCTCATGATATCTCGTGTCATCCACGCTTTTTTATTAGACTTCCAGTCAACATCCAAAAGATTCAACTTTATGCCCTTGAAACAACGAGGATTTTGTGGTTTTCCTATAACAAGAGGTTGTTCAAAGTCTCCCAGCATATTTGTACACATTAGTACAGTCAAGCGTTCCTTAGAAATTTTTCCGCCCTGGCACTTTTCGTTTTTTAGACTCATTGTTTTTTCAGGAAGAGCTTTAAAAAACAACCCTGCCTCGTCACAGTTGTAAATATCTTTAGCTTCAAAATCACGACATAAATCTTCCAATTTGACGGTCCACTCTGTTACAACCCCAGTATCAACAGATCCACCTTCACCACTTACGGTTTTCCAAGAAATTTTATGCCGAGTTCTGAACTTGTCTAGCCATCCCACATATTTGGCGCATTATATCCTCAGTTGCTGATGTGCCAATAAAATCCAAACAAACAAACAAACAAAGCCATCCCACAGAAGCTTTGAACTCATTTACTCCCATATATTTCGCAACCTCCAAAGCCTTTTCCCTAATAATAGGCCCATTAATGGGAATTTTTTTAGCACGTGCGCGACAAATTTGAAGTCCAACAGTTTTTGGGAATGATTTTTGAACCTGATCATTTCCGTGTTGCCAAAATTGTTTGAGCAGTTCATTTTTTTTCTTTAGGATGTCGCTTACCTGCATCTTCCCGATTTTGAATTTTACAGCGAGATTGCGAACACTATTTTTTTGCCGATCATACGTATTAATGAGTTAGCCTTTATCTTTTAAAGTTAAATGTTTACGAGAAGACATTGTGCACTTCACACTACACTGAACAAAACTGAAACTGAAAAGACGAAAGGCAGACCATATTCCCCCCCCTGCACACACCGAATTCATCAGAAGTTTTACATGTGCCTTAAAATTCTTGAAAAAGGGTTTAGAACCGCAACGTAAAAACCTTGATAAAATTCAGAGAATTGGAAATAGAAAATAAACACACGATTGAGGCAATACGTGGAAGAAACGTTCCTAGAAAAAGGGCCGTGAGCTCGCCCGCTGTCCGTTATGGGGAGATCAAATTAAGTGCTAATCTAAATGAAACAGTACAGATTGCCTGTCCGCGTCCATTACAGAGAATGTCCGCTAGACAGAAGCTGCAAACACGTTAAAACCAATGGAGGTGAGTTGGGGAATTTGAAAATGTCTGCTGTAGAGAGATGTCCATTAACGAGAAGTGTCCGTTAGGAGAAGTTTTACTGTATATATATATATATATATATATATATATATATATACACATGAAATATGAAAACGAAGAAGTGGAAAAAAAGGAAAAACAGGAAAAACAGTACGTGTACCTGAATGCGCAAAGCAGCAAAACAGGATACATGTATATAAATAAGTGTCATCGATGAAAGTAAAATAAAATAAAATAAAAATAAATATAGATGGAGAAGTTATTAAACACAAAATGCCGAGCCTAGTTAAAGAAAAAAAGAATATTAAGAACCTATATAAAATTAAGTAGAATTAAATCTGAATTAATGCCGAATTAACAGGCCAATCATATGTACAAAAGCTGAAAGAAAAAGAGGGGAGGGTAATAGAGATAAAAATTATAAAATAAAAATTAAAGAATTAAAAATTAAAAATTGGTACATAGATCAGGTATTTCATCAGGGGGCTACACCTGATCATGTACCAAACACTGTGTTTCTATGCAAACTCATGCTGATGGAGAAGCTGTAGAAATGAAATGGATATAAAAAATGAAATAGATATAAAAAAAAAAATTAAATGGATATAAAAATAATTTTTTAAATTTTTTAAGACTCCAGAAACATGAGTGAGGTAGTCCCAACACAGTGTATTTAGATTAATAAATTATGTAACGCAGTGTATTTAGAAATAAATTGAGTCGATAGTATGTAAGAACGCAAACGCAGTGTGTTTAGTAAATTAAGTGTGTAAGAACGTAAGTTTAAATCAAAAGTATGTAAGTTAAATAATAATGAATAACAAGATAACAAGATAGCGGTATAGAAAAAGGAAGTAATGCAAGGTAGGGGAGGGAAAAGAAGTTAAAAATATAGAGGCGAAGATAGTGAGAATAAGAAAAGTGAGAATGTCCAAATCACCCTCGTATTACACTAATAGTTCAACGAACGGAAAAATGAAGATCAGAAAGTAGAAAGATGTAAAGAGAAGGAAAAGAGTTTAAAGGATACTAGGCAAGCTGGGTGTGTAAGTACCCAACCTCATAGAGAGGGCCTTGGCTATGAAAGTGTTAGTAGAAGTGGAAATTAATATTTTATTTTACTTTCATCGATGACACTTATATATATATATATATATATATATATATATATATATATATATATATAAAAGAAAAAAAAATGCAAGTAGAGTGAGAATGCAAATTATGAATGAAATAAATGTCTCTCCCACCCCCTTGCCTGGTGGGTTCCCCACTGCCAGCTAACATACCCCACCCCCGGAGCGGGATGGGCAGCTTGACCTTCATACCGGATTCGACACTGCTTGGATATGACACTGACGAAGACATTCTACGGCTTTGCTGCCAACATGCCATTGGCGATCTGAACTGGGTACTCTAACCTGGTTCCCATTAAAACTCCATCCCCAGGCAGGGGGGGGAGATGGATCTCTGTCTCCTCTCCTCCCTGCCTACCCCCCATACTTTGCCTGGTGGGTCTCGTCTCCACTGACCTCTTTGGGGATGCCTACTCTATCATCCCTATTCTTCTATTTGTTTTCCCCCCAGTCTTCAGTCTCCCCCCTTTCTCACTAAATCGACCAAGGTACACCCTTAACAATGCTGCCAAATTCTAATCAATGCCTAAATTCCACCGGTTTCGTCTAAATCTCTAAGACAACAAACACTATTAGCTTATATCTAGCATATAGCCTCATAATTTGATGTTATTAATAAATTTAATAACATCAAAATTTTGCCTGACCTATTAGGCCTTTAACACATCTCTTTAGCATTCAACCCCAACCAGCAATTTCCAAACAGCAATCCCATTAAGCACTAATGTCAAATGCGTAATTTTTTTTTTTTTTTTTTTTTTTAAGGTCCTAGCCACTGAAATCCCAGGAAACTAGGTGGTAGGACCTGCAATAGTAATTTGTTGTGATACTGGATACACCCGGCTAGCCTCCACTCCGTCAGGCCCCACTAGGGGCCTGGCGGCCAATAAGCCGGTCAAACAATGCGCACAACATATCACACTGCACAGACACAGCCCACACACTTTCAAGTCTCTGGCTTGACAGTGTACTGTCCTAGATACAGCGAAACACATGCGGAGTTAGGAGAAATCCCAGGTGCCGTTTGACATGAACATACCTTGGGATTGAAGTCGTGGTGGGTATTGAAGAAGTGCTCTGCAATTGCGGACTGGTCGGTTCCAGCAAGGTGAATTGTTCTGTCGTGTTCTGCAAGGCAGTCTTGAAGATGTCTTGAAGTCTCTCCTATGTAGCAGCTGTCACAGTCTTTGCAGGTAATGCGGTATATTACACTGCTACGCAAGAGAGGGGTGACAGGGGTCTTTACACTGGAAACCAGAGAATGTAAGCTTCTACCAGGCAACCACACATTTTATGCGGTATTCTCTGAGGATTTTCGAGATTTGGCCTGACGCGCCTGGATAGTAGGGAATATAGGCGGTAGGTATATTGTACTTGGTTGGTGGTTTTGGGTGGGCTGTGAGCTCCTGTGCTTGCAATAGGCACTTGTCTAGTAACGTGCGTTGGGTAGCCACAATTGATTAAGTCTGTCCTCACTCAAGAAATCTCGCTGTGCCTAGATTCATCTGTGCTGGAATGGCTCCAAGCTCTGGAGAATAGAGTGCGAGCAGTGCTGTTGAGATGACTGGGGGCATGGCCGGATCTGTAGTTTGTGAACTGTCCGCACCACATAGGCTTACGGTATACTGAGGTTTCCAGATGTGGGCCCATGCATTTTACTAGGATATCCAGGAATGGGAGAAATCCGTTAACCTCTTAACTCTAGAGTGAACTGGATGAACACAGACAGGGAATTGAGATATTCTAGCAATGCTGTTTCAGAGGTACTGGTGGGTTCAGGAATATCTGTTCTTCCATGGCGATGTTGGCTACTATGGAACTAACAGGGGCACCCATAGCAGTGCCATGTACTTGCTGGTATATGGAATCCTCAAAGGTAAAGATGCTGCTTGACAAGCACAGGTTGAGGGTGGTACAGATGTCATCAGTAGACAGTGATGTTCTGCTTGGAAGGTTTGAGTCATTCTCAAGGAGCCGTGTACAGCCTGTTGGACAGGGAGTGATGTAAATAACGACACTACATCAAATGATTCCATAACAGCGTTGTCAGGAATTGAGAGCTCTTTAATAAGGCAAATGAATTCGTCGCTGTTATTGACAGTGTGCGTGGTATTTCCTACAAGAGGTGAGAGGAGACGTGCAATATACTTGGACAGTTCATATGTAGGTGCATTGCAGCAGGACACTAGGGGTCTGAGAGGAACACCTGGCTTATGGATTTTTGGTAATCCATAAAACTGTGGCAGTTGGCAGCCTGTGGCATGAAGAAATCACCGAGTTGGAGCAGACCGCCACTGCCTCTGGTTAGAGTCACTCAATATATTGAGCAATTCGAGAGCCATGAACCGCTGCAAAGGCATGAGACTACACCTAATCTTTGAGACAACCATTTTATGCCTCGACAAGTGCTGAAAAACTGTGCATGTCCGTGCAGCAACAATAAACGCCAGTTTAATGATTGAATAACGTGCCTTCAGATGCCTCACTGCATGCATAACTGTATCCATTAAGTTCAAATTCTGTAGAAAAAGAGACACAATTTGTCTCGAAAGCTACAGTATCTATTTCTAATCAAGGATATTCTGTATCTATTTGTAATTAAATTGTTTTTACTGGTTAACACTTAATCTTCTTTCACTAAAATTCTAATAAATTTATTTTTAATTATCAGTAAATGTTTTAATAATATTTGTTTTTTTCAATCATGCTACTTGTGCCTAGCATGAGTCAAGGAAATGGATGAAAATTATAAATTTCGTACTTTTCATTCATTCAATTTTCATATTGGCAGTACCGTAGACCCTACTTATGCCATCTCTCATTGGCATGAGTTAGCGGCTTATTGTAGACTAATATAATAGCTCAAGTCATCATATCCAAAAACAAGTAATGTTATGTATTTCAAGTTTATCACTTACTATTTTTGCTTGTATGTCAGTTACAAATTATTGTTTTCATCCAATCTTTCACCTTTTGTATAAAAAATAATATTTATACATCTAATAATGACTTATTTATGCAAAGATGAAATATTTCACACAAACACACACATATACAGGGTGTCTCAAAAATATTGGTACAAATGCTTTGGGGAGGTAGGTAACATCTAAAGGAATGTGAATCATATAGGAACCTATAACCGGAAATGTTCACCGTAAGTCGGTAGATGGCACTGTTCATCAGTTCGTGAGAGGGAAAATTTCTGGTTTACTCATTCAAGTAGTAGTCGCCGCATGAAGAGCATGCATCGATATACGAACTGTGAGCTGGCAGACATGCACCTAGTGTATGATTTAGCAGAGGGCAATGGACGAGCCGCTCAACGAATTTATGGAGAACGCTTCCCAGACAGACATGTACTGGACCACCGTTTGTTTGCGCACATGCATCAAAATTTGTGCGATTATGGATCATTTAGAGGTAACAGGAGTAGTGTGGGCAGACCGCGTTCGACGCGAACTCCCGCCATGGAAGAAAGTATGTTGAATGCTGTCCAGAATAATCCTACTACCAGCACACGTGCCATTGCCTCTGCCTTAGGAATGTCTCCTTGCAGTGTAAAGCGTGTCTGGCTGTTTGTTTGTTATTTGGTTTTTAGGAGCATTAGCAACTAAGGCCATATTGCCTTGGGAATATGCGGTGGTCATTCCCTGACCTTTCCGCATCCTCCGTATTTGGTGGTGATGGGCTCAAACCCTGGTCTAATCAAGAAGCGTGTGCTATGCACTGCTGCTCCTTCCCACCTGGCTATGGAGGCGCCCAAGCGTGTCTGCACGATGATTCCTTACACCCCTTTCATCTCCAAAGGGTTCAGTTACTGCTCCCCCAAGATCATCCTGCATGTGTGGCTTTTTCGCAGTGGTTTCTCCAAGAAAGTGTTCAAGACTTGAATTTTCCAGCCTATGTTTTGTTCACAGATGAGACTTATTTTGCTTGGGAAGGCTTATTCAATCAGCACAATGCTCATGTGTCGGCTCACGACAACCCACACAGTGTGTACCCACATGCGGCACATCATCGCTTCACAATAAATGTGTGGGCAGGTATGGTCGGTGACTGCTTATCTTTCTTGAACAAGTTCTAACAGGGTTACTTGACGATGTTCCAGCAAATGTGAGATGCAACATTTAGTTTCAATATGATGGGGCACCTGCCCATTATGGAAGGTGTGTTCGTGACCATTTGAACAGGCGTTTTGGGCGTCGATGGATTGGCCATGGTGGACCCGTTGCCTGGCCCCCACACTCACCCGATTTATCGAGCCTTTATTTCTTTCTGTGGGGCCCTCAAATCTATCGTGTATGAATTGCCTGTGGAGACAGAAATGGATCTCGTGGCGAGACTCATCTGTGCTGCTGCTACTGTCAAAGAAACTCCAGGTGTGTTCGACCGTGTCCACCAATCCATGCAGCGTCGGTGTCACGCATGCATTGCGTCTCATGGTGGAACCTTCGAGCATCTGTTGTAACATCATGAAATGCAGCCATCTCATACTCCATTGTTAATATTATGTCAAATAAATGTTTGCCACAAATTACTGTCTTGTGTCATTTCTGCTTCTTGTGCCTGCTACTTTCCCGTGACGTTTTGGGTTATGGGTTCCTATGCGATTCACATTCCTTTAGATGCTACCTACCTCCCCTAAACATTTGTACCAATATTTTTGAGACACCCTGTGTGTGTGTGTGTGTATATATATATATATATATATATATATATATATATATATAAAATATTGATAAAAATAATTAAGTTACCGAATGACAAAGCAAGCTAACAAAGTATTAAATCAAAATTATTAAACTGTGTTATGGATCCGGGTACTACTAGTTACAGTAGAGAAACCTGGCAACCATAATGTAATGAAATATAGACAAATGTTTATATTCAGTGTATATGGAAGGGATGTTGACCTGTCAATTGTAATCGTCATGGAAAAATTGAGAAGGCCTGTAAGGTGAAGGAGATAACCTGAAATAAATTGATTAATATAAAAATAGAAATAATAATGAAGATAACAATGTTACCTAAAGTGGGTTCTAGAGCTTTAACTACTTCTTCATAGGATCGGCAGCCAAATCCGTAGGAGCCACCACCATGCAAGGGTCTCTGTTTCTGTTATGATGTATACATGCAAAATGTATAAATCACAGCTGACCCGACAGAGACCAAAAAGAAAAAAGTAAAATATATATATAAAAAAAAAAAAAAAAATGCCAATAGAACTTTAATGAGAAGAAAAAAAAAAGTACCTTGATATTGCTTTTGGCCAGCCTAATTGTGCACGAGAAATAAAATGTAGTAATTAAGGAAAGTATAAAGCAATTTGAAGAAGAGTAATATAGTTATGCCCAGGTAGTCCGGGGTTGCTGAACCCATACCATAGTTGGTCCCTGGACAGATGTCTGGACAAATGGCTCATATATTTACTGACTTAAACATATGAGGCATTTGTCCAGACATCTGAAGAAGACGACTCCTTGTGCAACAAACCGAGTGCCGAGCCAATAATGAGTGATCAACGAGTGTGCATTTAGTCGACGATGATGATGAAGGATAAACATTCTTTAACATTTGTAAGTCATAAATAATTTCTCTATTATTATAATTTTCTTGATTTTACAGGCTACGTTTTAATTTCTTTGGCTAAATCAATCATTGTTTAAACATAAACCAATTAGCTAACTAATTTCATTGTTGATAAAGTAACCCCTATTTTTAGCATTATGTCTATGGGAAATAAATTCACGCTTTACAAGTATGTGCTAGGAACGAATTAACTCGTAAAGTCGAGAACTACCTGTAAGGCTATTTTATGGGAGTGAATTGAGGATAGGGAAGGGATAAAAGTAAATCTGAATAAATAAAGGCGAAGATAGTGAGATAAATAAAGGCGAAGATAGTGAGAGAGATTAAGGATAGTAGGAACTTTCATATCACCCTCGTATTGCACTAATAGCTTTACAGTGGGAAAAAGTAGAAGTAGAAAGTATAATGATAAAAAGTTAAGAAAAGATATTAGAAGTACTGGGTTAGCTCGGATTGTAAAGCCCATCCTTTTAGTAAGGACCCTGACTATGAAAGTATTAGTATGAAAAAGAGACTAATACCAAATGCTTGCATACTAGGGAGTCGAAAAAGGCCGAGATCTAAAACCAAAAACATGAATAGTTGCTAAAAAGTATATAAAATTGATAACCTGGAATATTCAAGTAATGCATAGTATAGAGAAGAATAGGTGGGAAATAACAGTGTGAACATATGTGGTTGAGATGATAGTTGTAACTAAAGCAGTAACACATAGCGACAGTTCTACGAACTCGTACCATCGTAGTTTCTTAAGAGTTATCTATTTTTTATTTATTATTTTATTATTATTAGCCATATGGTGCAAGGAAGCTTGAGGCTTATACTGCACCAGCCAAAAAAAAAAAAAAATTGAATAACCCCGAGAGAGAGAGAGAGAGAGAGAGAGAGAGAGAAGTAGAAGGGAATCACCAAGAAAGAGAAGAATGGTGATATCCAGCTGAGGACCCTGGGTGTGCCAAGCCCATACTAACCAGATGTGAGCCTCTGGGGTTAAATATGGTGTATGTACACCGATATTATATAGATAATATGAGTTCATATAATATTCATGATTAAACAAAATAAAGTAAAATAAAATAAAGGTGGTAAAGCTGTCATCAGAAATGGATGGGCAAATTTAGTTATAGGTCAAATACAGGGAAGGCAAAAATGCAAAGTCTAATGTCAGCGGAAGTAAATATTGATATGTGGTGAGGTATTTCATCAAGCGACTACATTTAACTAAGTATCAGGGACTACATTTCTATACTTGTCCATAACAGTAGAAGAAAAGTTAAATAGAGCACATTCTTTTACAGTATGGACAAGGTAGTCCCAACTCAGTGTCAATGAAATGAAAATTATTAAAGTAAAAATAAGGATAGGGTTAAAAGTGTTTTCAGATTGTAAAAAGATTTTGAAATATATGTAGATTTTTGAGTAAATATGGAAAAATATTTTAATGTTGGAATTATATGAAGATTAGAAGAATTAAAATAATTTAGTGTTGGAATATTAGAAGAATTAAAATAAATAGTAACAAACATGTGGTATAGGAGGAGGTATTAAACTGAGTATAGGGAAAGGATCAAGGCGTAGTTAAATAAAGACAAAAATAGTGATAGAATGAGGATAGTTGGAACATTTGTTCCAACTAATAGCTCTATGAATGGGAAGAAAGGTAGAATTAGAAAGGTGAAAAGTATAGAAAAAGTTATTAAAACTTACTGAGCTAGCTGGGGTTGTAAGTCCCAACCTTACGGTAACGGCTCTAGCTTTGTAAGAGTTAGTATAAAAAAAGATATGAATGCCAAATGCTTGTACATTTGGCATTCTGGTGCCGTTAGACCCTAAACACACTTTAGTGTATAGTGTGTTTAGGGTCTAACGGCACCAGGGGTTTCCCCCATCTCCGCGTAATACATTGTGGTGTGATACAGAACACTGTAGAGGCCAGAGGTTTAAAAGTGTGTGGATTGCGGTGTGTAATGTTTTGTACCATTGTTCATCTGGTCTTTTAGCCATTGGGTCTCAAATGAGACCCAACGGCTCTCATTTGTACGGCAGGGTAAAAGCAGGCAAAAAAATATGTAAGTCAAAACAGGCCTAGAAACGAACCAAAACCAAAAGTATAATAAGAAAGGGAACAATACCTGGAGTTTTCAAGTAGTATGTTGGACAGACAGCTTGAGTAGTAGAGACCCGCTAATTGCTAAGTATGTTGTGGAAGGAAGATAGCGGGAAGCGCACATATACAGGGTGTCTCAAAAATACATGGCATAACTTCAGGAATGAGTTCCTCATATGTAGACAATAAAAATATTTTATATCAACATAGTTCCGGAAATCCTTGGTTTCCTAGTTTTAAACATCTGTCTATGACACTTAACCATTCATATCACCTTATAGTAATTGTTCAAAATGTCCACCTTCTGCCTGAATATAGGCCTCACATCGACGTCTCATGGACTCACGAAGACTATGCCAAATTCCTGGCATGTTTCGTATTGTCTCACAACCTGCCACAATTCAATTCGGACAGTTTCCACACCAGCTACTGGAGTCGAATACACCAATGACTTTAAATGGCCCCACAAGGAGAAATCTAGTGGGTTTAAATCAGGTAAGCATGGAGGCCAGGCAGTTGGTCCACCCCTCTACTTAAGGAGTCATAGATCTTGGTTGTCCTCTGTCGGCAGCATGAGGTGTAAAGGTCTCATGTTCACAAAGGTGGTGATGGATACTTTCAAATGTTTTCCTGTCTGGAACATCTTCGTTCTCGGAACCTTTCGTGGTACAAACGACGAGCCTCCAGAGCATTGCCGTCCACCAAACCGTACATAAAGTGCATATCTGCTTGCTCCTGATTTGAGTACATGGTCAGAATGGAAAACCACCAGATTTTGTCAGTACCTTGTGATGAAGGAAATCACCTGCGGGAGATAAGACATTCCTGTTAATAACTCAGGAACCCAGCATTTCCGGAACTATGTTGATATAAAATATTTTTATTGTCTACATATGAGGAACTCATTCCTGAAGTTATGCTGTGTATTTTTGAGATACTCTGTATAGCAGAGCAGATGAATGTATCTAAAGCAAAACTATGTTAGTGACTTAGCTGCAGGGTAAAGCAATTTATAGCAGCACACAGACTTGATAGAGAGCTGTGAAGTGGAAATAGATATGGAAATAGTGACCTCTATAGTCTTATTTTGAATAAATAAGAGTGTATGTAGAGATACATAAGAGTAGCATTAGAAAAGAGAGAGTATATTTATAATGTAAAGGTGTGGTTGGAATAAAAATACTTTAATGATCTAAAGTCACAAGATATATAAAAAATAAAACAGTTCGTAGATAAATAAAAAGTATTGAACATGGCTGTAATAAAATGAATAGAAAGTAGACCAAGTGATATGGCTACTATATACTAAGCAAAAAGGACGTTGTATAATCCTAGTATATAATCGAATTATACCAATTAGGGGGTATAGCTTACACATAAAAATTTTAATATCTAGTCAATGAGTAATTACATATGTAAGCATAAATAGCAGGAAATATGTAAAGAACAACATAAAATCCTGAGATGGAGAGGCCAGATTAAGACTTAACAGTTCAAAATGTAGTCCAAAATGGAGTGAAACAAAACTGAAGTAATATCAGTAATTATTTCTATAAAAATAAATAAATCTAATGTTGAAAGAGTAGCATAAATCCAAAGATAGTTTCAGATGTGCATCCAAAGGTGAAAGGGTGTAACAAGAATTCATAGGTTTTTGATGTGGAGATCTAGTTTAAAACCAGTGATGAAAGAGTAGGAAATAAATCCGAGGATGCATATAACTAGATGACTGTAGACCCAATAGTGGGGCAATTAGGCATCAGATCCTAAGGAGACTGTAGAAAATAAAAATTTTGTAATATAAATAGAGTCACAAAGATCCATGGAGTTGAAGAATCCAAAAATGAACAAGTACTGCATAAAATTTCAGTAGTAATGAATAAGTATAATAGTGAATGAAAATAGTATACATCTAGAGTAAATAAATCCAAAGGTGGATATTCAAGGGTAGAGTTGAAAGGTATCAAAACTTTTTGGATACCTTAAAGTAGCTTTAATACTTGAAAGATCCAAGATCCAAATAATGCAGTTTTCCTACATATATTATCAGTGCCTGAAAACAAAAATGAAATATCAATAAAGTCTCAACAAGGGAAGTGAATTATCAGAAAATTATAAAGGATTGTTAAAACATATCAAATGAATACATAAAAGAAGTGGATACTTAAAAAGTATAAACTTAGTGAGTAAAGAAAGTAAACATTCTGATGAAAATAATTCTATAGGAAATCAAGTATATACAAATTTGTATAGTTATTACTCACCAAGTAGTGAAAATTCCATCAAATAATATTACAACTACATAAATACGAATAGAACTGACCAGTTCATAGTAGATTATACCTGAATTTATTCTTGATCAAATGGGAAACCATACTGAAACGGTATTTTATAAAATAAATAGGAATGTTGTTATTAATTAGCTTATTGTAAAGCAGTTTAAGAGCTTTGGTGAACAGTAAATGGTTACTGCCAGTCCAATAGTTTGATTATATTAGTACAAATTATATTTTTATGTATTTTGTTGGAAATATTAGAGTGCCAGTTAAATGACTTCAAAGTTGAATTTATTTCTTTTATCATATATGCCAATATTGTATGGAAGGAAAGCATTGCTAAGGTTAATATAGAGGTCATGGAAGTTGGCTGTGTGATTAGTAGAGTTTTCTTTATTCAGTTTAAGTTCATTGGGGTAAATAGCTTTGACTAATGGTTCAAAGTTTGTATTTAAAATCAGGATATCATCTACTTATCTGAATGCTAAAAAGTTATGTTAGGGTTGTTTGTGGTGTATAATTCTTCGTAATAGTGTAACAGTAGGTTGGATACTAACTTGGAAATTTGGCAACCCATGGGATTCCCAAATTAATAAATAATAATAAAATCTGATGTTGGCAAAGTGAAAAACAAATTCACAAAATAAATTTGCTTGTTTTTTTACTACTACTTGAAAATATTTATATATAATTATATTTTTATAATTTGGAATTTTTATTTTATCTCAAGTACCTCTAATTTTGATCCCTATCCTCTAATTAGTCTGAATTAGTGGGGTTTTGCTGAAGAATAAATTGCTGGTTACATTGACATGGGCAGAAGAATCATTTTGAAGCCTACCCCATCTTTTGCATCCTAAAGCTATTGTTTGCCAAATATCTCTTAGAAAAAAAGTTTTTTCTTGATTTTCCTATTAAAAAATCTAGACCTCTTCTTCTCTTTGCATGAATAGGGTCAAAATAATTACTCACATATTTCTGAGATTTATTGCCTCTTCCAACACTTTGAAAGAATTTAACTTATGTAGACTGATTTTCTTTCACAGTAACTGTGGCCAAAGGTATTGGAAATGGATTTCCACTTGCTGCTGTTATTACTTCTGCTGAAATTGCAAAATCTTTGAAGGGTGCCTTGTTCTTTAATACCTTTGGTGGAAATCCTCTTTCCTGTGCAGTAGGTTCAGCTGTGCTGGATGTGAGTATGGATCAATTTTTTTTCCCATTATGAATGAGTAATGTATTAATATTTAATTTTTTAATTACAGTGGTATTTGTGATTTTTGTTCACTGAAAACTCTGAGCACAGTTTTATTTCCTACTTTGATGGGACTTGTAATTTTCCCCCATACATATCCGAGTTTTCAAAAAAATGGCATTACAATATTTGCTGTGGTGCATTGATGTAGGATATATAATGATTTGTAGTTTCTAGTAATGAAAGAAGTGTGGTGTTTTAATTGTTAATTTATCAATTATATGTGTTGTTTTTATTATTTCTCTTATATTATTTCTCCCTGATTGGGGAGGTAACACCAGACATAACAACAACCACCCTGACAGGGTGGTTGTTGTTATGTCTGGTGTTACTGTTGGTCGAGGAACTCTCTGACTATACTACAGGTGTTCAGGATTGCGACTTTCTGGAGTTCCTTGTAGGTGTTCGCTGAGAGACCTATTGCTGCTAGGCTGTTATGTAGGGTCTTTGGCACCATACCTGTGGTTGACACAATGATCGGGATGGTCGTTACTTGTTGCATATGCCACATCTCTTTGATATCCTGTCTGGTTCGTGTACTTCCGGATTTTTTCGCATGGGTTTTCTGCAGGTTGCCAGTGTTGGGTGCCACTATCAATCAGATAGGTAGCCTTTTCCTTCTTGTCTACAAGGGTTATGTCTGGTCTGTTGTGTGGGATTGTCCTATCCGTTATTATGGCGCAGTCCCAGTACAGCTTGTGGGTTGTGGTCTCTAGTACTGTCTGGGGTTCGTACTTGTAGTACGATACACTTTCTTTGATCAACTGGTATTTTCTTGCTAGCTTCTGATGTATTGACCTGGCTACCTGGTCGTGTCTATGAGTGCACTCAGTCTGGGTTCACCTTGCATCCTGCGGTGATGTGTTGGATCATTTCTGAGGCCAGGTGGCATCGTCGACATGTGTCATTGTCTCCTGGCTCCTTGGCAATGTATTTTCTGTAGTTCCTGGTGTTGATTACCTAGTCTTGGATGGCCAGCATGAATCCTTCAGTCTCGGGGAAGAGTGTCCCACTCATGAGCCATGCATTGGAAGCAGTTTTATCTTTGTGATCTTGATGGAGATCATTGTAGTGTCTGCCAGGGGGTGTCTTCTCTGCCCATCTTTCCAGCTTCGTTTGTACTTCATGGTTGTTCGGGGGACTCCTCGCTTAGATTGAGTGGGGTATATCGCTTGTCTATCTTCCTTATGGCCTGCTGGAGCGCTGCTGTGTGTTTCTGGAAGTAATCCTTCGGGTTAATTATCACTGTCTTCTGTTGCTCAATGAGGTCTATTGGGTCTCTTCCTCCTTCTTTCCGGACAATTGTCAGTCTCTCCATGGCAGATTTCGGTTGGTGTTGGCAGCTCTTGGTGATCATTGTCCTTGTCTTTCTCATGATATCCTCTAGCTCAGTGTTAGTCCAATCTATGACCCCCAAAGGAGTCACACTTTAACTGTGTTCCCTCCATTCAGCTTTGCTTTCAGCAGGCTTCTGAGTCTCTGATGGTATTTTTCAATCAGGCAGGCCTTAATTTCCTTGTGCTGTATCTGCTGAGCCTGCATCATCCCCAAATATTTGTAGGCCTCTCCCTCTCCCATGGCTTCGATCTCTTTACCAGTCTGCAGCTGGTAGTTTTGGTTGACTAATTTTCCCTGGTGCAATCCGTGGGTCTTGTATTTGTCTAGACCAAAATCCATTCTAATATCGTTGCTGAATTCTTCAGTGATCTGGGGTAGTTGCTGGAGTTGCTTCTTGGTTCCCACGTAGAGCTTGATGTCATCCATCTACATCAGGTGGGTGAGGGTGTACAGGTTCTTCCTTCCGTCTTTGAGGTTATATCCATACTTGCTACCGTTGAGCCTGGTGGATAGCTGGTTAAGTTCTAGACAGAACCACAATGGGCTCGGGCCATCTCCCTAAAAGATTCCTCTCCTGATGGGGATTGGTCTGGTTGTGATATTTTCAACCTTGATGTGGTACTCCGTACGAAATGGTACTCCATTTTGCCATCGTTTCTCCTAGGAAGTTTGTCACTATTGGATTGACTTTGTAGATGTTCAGCGCCTCTATTAGCCAACTATGAGGCACGGAGTCGAAGGCCTTGCGATAATCGATATAGGCTGTATACGTGTTGCGACTCTTCTTGTAGGCTTGCTCCATAATCGCGGCATGTATGGTTAATTGCTTCTTGCATCCTTTCTGCTGTTCGGCCATTATGTTCTGACTCTCCAAGTTGTCTGATATATTCCTGGTTATGCAACTGGTCAGGATCTTGTACATTGTTGGGAGGCAGGTGATTGGCCTATATTTCATCGGGTTTCTTGTATCTTCGTCTTTAGGCTCCAGATATGTGATTCCTTGAGTAAGAAACTTCGGGATTGTCTCTAGGTGCCTTATCATTCGGGTGTGCAAGTGAGCTTCTTGTGCTAGTAGTTGTGTACATTATCTATTCCTGGAGTTCGCCAGGTGTGAGAGTTCTTGATCGTCCCTTTTACTTCTTCTTCCCGAATCTCCCACCCTCTCATATCTTGTACGTCCTTGGTTTTCTTGCATTCTAGTTCTATCCAGGTGGCTTGGCTGTCATGTCTTATTTCCCTGCTCCATATGTTTCCCCAGAACTCCTCAGTCGTTTTCTGCTTGGGTGGTCTGTTCCCTTTTTTTCCCATCTTCTCCGAGACTCCTGTAGAAGCCTCTTTGGTCCTCATCGAAGATTTGGTTGTTTATTTTCCTCTGGGAGCTCTCTTTGTATCAGCGTAGTCTCTTGCTGCTTCAATATGTCCAAGTACTCTCCTATTCTCTGAATTTTTGTCCCATGTTTGCTGTGGACACTCTCTCTTGAGGATGCTCTTCACTTTTCCAATTAATTTCTTACTCCTATTGCCCCATTGGTACTGGGTCAATTGGCCTATCTTTGACTCTTATTTCTTCTATCTTCTGCTGAAATCTTCTTTCCCAAGCTGGCAGTTCTTTCTGTTTTCGGTTCTTTTGCTGCTGGTTTCTCGTTTCTCTTCCCTTAATCCTCGTGGCTGCTACCGCGGCACAGTACACATCTGTGTGGATGGCCTCCAGTGTTGCACCATTGCTGTCGAGGTAATGCGGTATTGTGTCAATTGTGTGTCAATTTTTCCAAGATTGCAGGAGCTATCACGTTCATTGTGATGATGGTCCTTCTCTGGTCTGCTGTTCGGTGACCCAAATACCAAGGAATAGTTCCCGCCACTTGGTATGTAGTCTTGCCTTGTAAGTTGTCATATCGGTCTCCAGTTTTGTTATTTCGTAGTATGCTTGCATGATGTACATATTCTTGATGCTCCACTTCATGCGTTGGTGGTTTTTCTCTTCCTGGGTGGTCACTAGCGCAGTTGCACAGGAAGCACTTCCAGTTGGTGGGGCTGGATGGTCTTGCCCTTCTTTTGTGGTAGCCATATGGGGGACAGTGCCGCTTGCTGCACTGTCTTCTCCACTATTATTATTATAGTGCATTTTTTTCAGATAATGTTGCAATGTCTTTTAACAGCTTTGATGTGTAAACAGTCCTGATTCTTTTTGTTACACTATATAAATTTCATACCATGAAATCAGAGTCAAAAGAATCATGACTTTTACATATCATGCTTATTTTATTGTTATAATTATTATTGAAACAAATAATGAGCCCTATATTGTCTGTGTTAAAAATATGAAATAACAGGTTAATGGAAGATGAAATGCTGTTGAATTTTGTTACACCAATAGTGTGTTGAACCTGAAGATCACACATTGGATTGCTATTTTTGAAAGTGCAGTATTTGCAGGATAGCACATGAAGACAAATCTGCAATAGAATATCCAAATCAGCTGTCAGCTATTCACCCTTTCCCTACTGTGAAGATGTATCAATTCCAATTGAACTGCAGAACTTTGATACTTTCAGCAGTGTGATTGTGATTGTTCTTCAAGTAAATATAGCGAGTACGAATATACTAGCAAAGTTGAAGCCACGTTATTAGTAGTAGTGGCAGTAGTAGTGGCATGTGATGCAAGAAAGCAAGTGTATGAGCTTATGCAGCATCGGCCAAAAAAAAAAAAAAAAATATATATATATATATATATATATATATATATATATATATATTACAAAACAATCCCCTCTAAATGTAATTCCTCCTTAAATTTATTTAACCTATCAACTTCCACAACGACAGATGGAAGTCTGTTTCAGCAATCAATTACCCTTTGTCTAAAGGCAAAATCTGCACATCTATTCTACATCTGTCTTTCCTCAATATGAAACTATACGCTCTCAGGTTCTTAGTCTGAGCAAGCGGAAGTATCCCGTCAGCATTGAGCCCGCTCAAACCATTCAAGGCCTTATACACCTCAATCAGATCACCTCACAGATGCCTAGTCTCCAGATGCTGCAACTTGCAGAACTTAAGCCTTTCTTCGTAAGCACACTGCTTTGTTCCTCTCACCAATCTTTTTGCTCTTTTCTGTACTAATTTTAGCAACATTACTTCCTTCCTAAAATGAGGCCTCCAGACCTGTATACAGTACTCAAGGTGTGGCCTGACCATTGCCTTATCCAAAGGGATAACCACCTTCTTGTCTCTGCTAGCAAAATTCCTATATATCATTGATAAAACTCCATGACCTTCTCTGGCAGCCCGTCTGCACTGATCAGAGACCTTTTACATCTGACTACACAATTACCCCCAGGTCTTTTTCATTCTTCACCTCCTTGATTGTAGTACCACAGAGTTGGTACGTTTCTCTTGGGTTACTGCTACCCATATGCAGTACTTTGTATTTGTCAATGTTAAACTTCAGTTGCCACTTCTCAGCCCATCTACCTAACCTGTCTAGATCCTGTTGCAGTAGCATACTGTCTTTAGTGTCGTTATAAACCCTACCAACATTTGTATCATCTGCAAACTTGGGCATTAAGCCTGATATACCTTCATTGATAAATACACAAAACAACAATGACCCCAGCACCGAACCCTGGAGGACTCTGCTAATAATATTAGTCCACATAGAGCAGTGTCCATTTACTACCACTCTCTGCTGTCTCCCCTCAACCATCCCTTTATCCATTGCAGTAACTTGCCCTTAATGCCATACCACTCCAATTTGTATACCAGTCTTCCATGTGCAATGGTATCAAAAGCTTTCCTGAAATCCAAGTATATGATATCATAATTATTTTTAGCATTCAGTTCCTTTGTGACCACATAGTAGTATCCAATCAAATTGGTCAGATAAGACTTCCCCTTAACAAAACCATGCTGTGTCCATGCTATAACTGAAGTCCTGTCTAGATGATCCTGCAGTGCTTCTTTAACCAGTGCCTCCATTAATTTCCCTGTAATAGAAGGGAAACTAACAGGTCTATAATTACTTGTGTCGCCCTTAGCTCCCCCTTTGTGAATTTGGGATACATTTGCACATCTCCAGTCCGTTGGGACTTCCACTGAATCCAAGGATGCTCTCATAATTATGGCTAAGGGTTTTCTTACTTCCCTTGCTGCCTCCTTCATTATAACTTGACAGATTCCATCTGCCCCAGGTGCCTTTTTTATGTTTATCTTCAACAATTTCCCTTCACTTTGCTCTCGGTTATCACAAAATCACTTAGCACCCTGTTAGAGTTTAATAAACTTCTGGCATTCCCCTCTTTGAATAACTCCTCATGTGTGAATGTAGATGCAAAATACTAATTTAGTTTATCAGCTACTTGAGCATCAATAGTCAGAACCATCTATATTAAGTTATGTTATGTTATTTGGTTTTTAGGAGCATTAGCAACTAAGGCCATATTACTCCAGGAATATGCGGTGGTCATTCCCTTGACCTTTTTGCATCCTCCGTATTTGGTGGTGACGGGCTCGAACCACAGTCTAATCAAGAAGCGTGTGGTACGCACTGCTGCTCCTTCCCACCTGGCTACGGAGGCGCATCTATATTAAGTGGACCAATCTGTTTCATCCCCCTTCCTTCTAGAGTTTACATAAGTAAAGAACTCTTTGTTGTTTTTCTTTGCAATTGATTGAAGCAAAAAAAGAAATGTTCGACGAACATATAAATAGAATTATTTATTCAATTTTTTTTTTATCTATGCATAGAAAAATTACAAAAGTGTGCAATTACAAAAAATTCAAAATTATAAAATTATTAAAAAAAGAGAGGGGACAGGCATAACGTCAGAAAGTTTTACCTTTCGAGCATCATAGCCAGTATCAATATCTCTTGCTGATAAGTATGCAGCTGCAGAGGTTGAGGGCTGTGGAAATTTGGAAGGGTTTTTTGAACACATAACAAAATTCCTCTGCTGCTGCTGCAGAATCGGCAATGGCAACTTCATGCATACTTTAATGTTTTGGAAACCAGCGCAATGAACCTATTAAACCACCCTTTGCTTGCCACGTACTTGGCTTTGGATTCGCCGTACTTATTAATATCTTCATAAATACTTTTTGCTTTTGCTTGAATGGTCATTAGACTCAGGGGCAATCACTTCTGAATCTGATTTTCCATCCATATTATTAATAGCTTTTCCATCTTCGATATAGCACCTGAATGCTACATCGAAGTTTTGCGATCGCTGTTGATCTTAAATGCAGGGATCCTTTAATATGTTCTTTTACACTGGTCCTTGAGGTTGTCACAGACATTCTCTCAGATATGCCAGACAAGCTGTACTTGCTACCTGTGAGTCTAAAACACTGATGGAACTGATATTCGGGTGACACTCAAGTCATGTGGACCCAATTTCGGTGAAGTCCGGACAGTCTGTTACAGCCAAATCCTCTGCTTGCACCTTCACGATGGTGGGACTGTTAGTAATCCTGGGTATAACCTCCATGCACAAGTACATGGTGGGTGACCATCCAGGTGTGAACCAACGGAAGCAGGGGTCAAGGTGTAGCGCCCACACCACATGGAGGAATGCCGCCCCTCTATGTTACCAGGCAGTACTAGGTGGTAGATGACTCTCATCAACTGATGCAATACCACCACTTTGCTTATTGGAGGCTTGAAGTGGTGGAACCCATGTTTAGTCTCCAGAGCTTAGTTCCGGTCAACCCTTCCCCATCTCTTCCATCATGCAGTATGATTGATGACTTTTGAGGTTATGATGAACATCGTGGCGAGATCCAATATTCCTTACATTTTGAGGGTACAGCTCTAAAACGGTGTTTGCAGGCTGGCCGCTAGCTAGTACACCGGACCGAATCTATTGGTAATTCTCTAGGAGGCTTCCAGATCAGCTAGTGTATAATCTTGCTATCTCTACTCTGCAAGATAGTGATTGGAGGGAGTCCAAGTAGTGTGTATGCGGGAAGCATTGTCGAGGCCACATTATGTCAAGGATCTGGGTATATTCTTACCATGTGTACGGCATATCCAAAAATTTCATTACTTCATACAGCATGTCCCACCCACTTTTTCTTACTATTGAATACACCATGAATTGTCAAACTTATAAAGCAAGCTTATCTGTGAAAAGATCTAAACCTCCCAAGCACTTGCTAATTCATTTCACAAATATACATGATCTCAATTCTGTCTCAATGATGTCCATTTCCACTTTCAGTCTGCCAAACCCCATGTACTTTTTCTGACAGAATCTCAGTTATTAGTTGATTCAACTACTGCTCATCTCAGATGCCTAAATTATTCGCTGTATGATCCCTTTTGCCTCAAAGGTGGTACTTGTGCATATGTCCGTTCTGATATTCCCTGTCAGAGACTTGGCAATTTGGAATCTCCTCTCTTTGAGCTTCTCTGGCTTAAAATCTCTCTACCTCATTGTGTCAAATTCATCTGTTGTCTCTACCGTTCTCCCAACTCCACTAATCACTTGGAGCTCTTTGACTTCCTCTCTTTGCAACTTGACTTTCTCCAGTCCAACTTTCCTAACAGTGAGGTAATTTTCCTTGTTGATTTTAATGTTCAGAACTCCAGCTGGCTTCCGTTTTCTAGTCACACCGACCCAGCTGGTCGAGATGCTGAGGCTTTTTCAATTACTAATGACCTTGCAGAGATTGTTCATTTACCTACAAAAATACTGGACAATCCTAATCATAGAGCCAACGCTTGATCTTTTTCTCACAAACAACCCTTCTAAGTACACGGTCGAAGTGAGTGGTCCTTTAGGTACCTCAGATTACAACTTGGTGATTGTCTCTTCTGCAATGGAACTTTTATCTCATGGCTATTCCAAACCTCATGTTGTTTGGCATTACAAGAATGCAAAATGGGATGACCTGCGAGACTTCTTTTCTTCTTTTCCTTGGTTGAATTACTGTTTCAAAAGTTCTGATGTCAACGTTTGCTCAGATCGTATTAGTGAAATTATTCTTGCAGGAATGGAATCCTTTATCCCAAACTCCACTTTAAAATCTTGTCCTTTATCTAAACCTTGGTTTTCCAATAAATGTACTAAGGCTGTTCGAGAGAAGAATGTTCATATCGTAATTGGCTAGTTTCTAATTCTTCAGTTTCATTTTCTGCCTACACCAAAGCTCGCAACAATTGTAAAGCAGTTATTGAACAGGCTAAGAGTAGAAAACTTGCTTCTTGCCCTAATGGTAGCCGAGCATTCTGGTCTCTTGCCAAAGCTATTGGCCGCAACTTTTGCCCATCTCTGCTCCCACCTCTGTCCAAACCAGATGGTTCTGCTGTCTCTTCAGCCAAGGATAAAGCTGACCTGTTAGCATCCCATTTTTTTCCCAACTCATGCATTAACGATCTTGGTAAAACACCTCCCACCATTCCAACACGCTCCATTCAATGCCTCCTGTGGTCTTCCATCAAAAGGATGTCAGAAGGATTTTGACGAATCTTGATGCTAAGAAAGCTCCAGGTCCCGATGGTATTTCTCCCCTTGTTTGGCATAAAGGTCTTCTTAACAAGCTTCCATCTTATGGTTTGCCAACTGTTTTTAGTAATTGGTTATCCAGTTTTCTCTCTGATCGCTCACTGAGGGTGATGGTAGATGGCTCTCTCTCTCTTCTAACTTCTCCACTAATGCCGGTGTCCCCCAAGGTTCAGTTCTTTCCCCCACTCTTTTCCTCTTGTATATTAATGACCTTCTTCCATCGACTGGAAATCCTATCCATAGTTTTGCCGATGACAGCATATTGTATTCTACTTTCCATTTTGAGAAACCTTGTCCTGCTCAAGTCAGCTTCAACTTCTCGAAAATCTGCTACCAATTCCTTAAATGCCGATCTTCAGGTAATTCTCCAGTGGGGCAAAGACAACTTAGTTGATATCTTGCAAAAAGGATTCTCCTGCTCCTATGCTTATCTTTAGTGACACTCCGATTTCTAGGCAAAATGATATATCTCTTTTGGGGATTACCCCGACTTCTAATCTCTCTTGGCACAAGCACATTACAAATATTGCTTCTTCTGCATCTAAAAAACTTGGTTTTCTCTTTCGCTCTTGGCGTTACTTTTCTTCCAAACAGCTGCTCACTCTGTATAAATCGCAAATCCGCCCTGCCATGAAATATTGTTCCCACATCTGGGGTGGTGCCCCCAAAACGTCTCTCGGGCTTCTTGATTCCATTCAGAAGAGGGCAGTTAGGTTAATTAATGACTCATCTCTAACAGAGTCTCTCCACTCGCTGTCTCATAGATGTACTGTTTCTGCTGCATGCCTCTTGTGCAAATACTTCCATGGGCACTGTTCTTCTGAATTGGCTTCTATAATTCCCGCTCTCTCTCTTTCAAAACAGTCCGAACACGTGCCGCCACCAGCCAACATCCATTTACTGTCCAACTTCAAACTCACAGAACCAACTTTTCATCTTCCTCATTTATTCATTCAACTGCTGTTTTCTGGAACAATCTTCCTTCATACATATTTCCTGAAAATTACAATCTGCAGAAGTTCAAGTCCAATGTCAACAAATATCTTCTTTTGTCTTCCCAACCTCCAACCCAAGCACAGTACTAAGTACTATAGGTTCTAATACCTCTCGTGTTTGGGGTTTACATAAAAAAAAAAAAAAAAAACACACTGTATTTTAAAATCGCATTCACTGTTGAAGCAGTGAGACTTAATTTCTGTGCAATAGATGACAAACTTTATCCTGCTTCGTACTTAAATCATTTTCATCTTCATTTCTAAATCAATTTCGTTTCATTTCCTAGCACTATCACCACTTGCACTTTCCATTGGTTGCTTTCCCTTCATTATTGTAATAAGTAAATAGGAATGAAGAGAAGATTCTAAAAATTTATTTATGTTTCTTATATGATTGAAGAGTTCAGTGAACACATTTCACCATAATAAAGTAAACACCCACAATTCCAGTAATCGGGATTATCACAACTCCATGAGATCGAGTTTACTACCTATTTATAATTGTAGTAACAGAAAAGCCCAGTAAACCGGAAAGTGCAAAAGTAGGGTCAGCATCTTTAAATTAACAGAAAATATTCATCCACAATCACAAATTTTTACCTTTTCTAACAAAAAATCCAGACTGTTGAAAGTATTCTTTTAAGTTTATGGACTATGTGAACAGAATTGAGGATTTGGACTCAGGGGAGATTCCTTTGGATTGGAGAAGTACTAATGTATTAGCCGACCGGGCTAGCCGAGTGGGTAAAGTACCTGCTTGGCAACCCAAAGGTCGCGGGTTCGATTCCCGCCTCGGGCTTGGATCAAAGTACTGCAAAAACCTTGGGAGGTGCAATATGGCCACAGAAGCCGATGCGCCAACAACTACCAAATCAAAAAAAAAAAAAAAAAAAACTTATGTATTGCCAATACATAAAAGCAGTTATAAGAGTGAAATTGGTAACTACAGAGCAGTTAGTCTGACTTCATTGGTAGGAAAAAATCTTAGAGCACTGATTAAGTTTGCAGATGATACGAAGGTTGGTAGGGTTGTTAATGACAGTAAGGGTGGTACACTACTACAACAGGATCTAGAAAAGTTGAGTAGATGGGCTGAGAGGTGGTAAGTGAAGTTTAACATTACAAATGCAAAGTACTGCATATGGGTAGCAGCAGTGCTTTTTCTGTAAAAAAATTGGTGCCGGTACTCTCTTTGCTATCAAGAAAAATTCCGTGCCGACACGGCTGGCACGCAGTGTGTGTCAGCCATGCCAGCTGCTTCCGTCTGTTAAGGATCACGTGACACTGGGCGGAGTCAGCACCCGTCAATCACGGCCGTATCGCTAGCAGTTGATACGCTATATCCGATACTGAATCTCGACCATTAATTTTATTAACACACATTTTATTAAGCATAAATTTATTATACAAGTATATTAAAAATAAGTCAAAGGTGAGTCTTATTTAATAAATAAAAAATAATAAGTAAAATGTAAAAATACGGTAAGTACCAAGTAAAAAAATAAGTAAAAATAATTTCATAATGAAGTTTTGGTCGAGATTCAGAAATGGGTACCCCTTCCAGACTGCTAGCGGCCGTGATTGACGGGTGCTGACTCTGCCCACTGTCATGTGATCTCCTTAATAGATGGAAGCAGTTGGCATGGCTGACACTGACTGCGTGCCTGGCGTGTCACCCATGCTGGCATGCTGTAAATAGGTGCCGGTACGCCGTACCATTGCATACTGTCACAAAAAAAGCCCTGGGTAGCAGTAACCTAAGAGAAATGTGCCAACTGTGTGGTACTACGCTCAGGGAAATGGAGAATGAAGAAGACCTGGGGGCAATTGTGCAATCAGATATGAAGTTCTCTGAGTCAGTGCAGACGAGCTGCCAGAGCAGGACATGGAGGTCAATGATATATAGGAATTTTGCTAGCAGAGACAAGGAGGTGATTATTCCCTTGTATAAGGCAATGGCCAGACCAGGCTACACCTTGAGGCCTGACCATTGAGGAATAATTGAAGGGGAAATTAAGCCTCTCTTGGTAGGAGCATCCCTTTGTTCTTCTCACCAATCTTGTTGCTTTTCCCTGTGCTCATTCTTGCAACTCTACATCCTTCCGAAAATGAGACCTCCAGCTAGGCACCTGTGAGGTGATCTGATTGAGGTGTATAAGGCCTTGAATGGTTTGAGCAGGCGCAATGCTGATCGGACTCTTCCGCTTGCTCGGATTAAAAACCTGAGGGGGCATATATTCAAACTGAGCAGTTAGAATAGATGTGCGGAAGTCTGCCTTTAGCCAGCGGGTAGTTGATTGCTGGAACAAGCTTCCTTTATTTGTATGAAAGTTGAAAGCTTAAATAAATTTAAGGCTTAACTAGATAAACATTCGGAGTGACCAGATGGATAAAATGAAAAGTTTTTTTTTTTTTCCCTCTCTTTTTTTTTTTTTTTTTTTTTTTTTTTTTTGCTGATACTGTATAAGCTTATTTTCTTTCATCATATGCCTCAACTGATGCTAATGCTAATCCAAAGACATTTTAGATAGATATGGCAATCTGAATGACATACAACATGGCTTTGTTAAAGATAAATCATGCTTAACTAACTAGGCTATTTTGACACATTTACTCATGAGCTGAGTTTAGGTTGTTGTTGTTGTTGTTTTGGTTTTTAGGAGCATTAGCAAATAAGGCCATATTGCTCCGGGGTATGCGGTGGTCATTCCCTGACTTTTACACATCCTCCATATTTGGTGGTCACGGCTGGGTTTAGGGAATAATTTCGACACAGTTTATTTGGATTTTAACAAAGCATTTGACTCGGTCCCTCATGAGAGATTACTGTATAAGCTTGAACAGGTTGGGATTACTGATAAGATTCTAAGTGGATTGCTTGGTGGCCGCAAGGCAGACAGCATAGGGTTGTGATTAATGAGTATTCTTCAGATTGGTGTAATGTCGGGAGTGGGGTCCCTCAAAGATCGGTTCTTGGACAACTGTTGTTTCTCATTTTCATAAATGACATCGACGAAGGGATAGAAGGCATAATGTCAAAATTTGCAGACGACAAAGACTGGCAGAGTCTTTAATGAGCAGTGCCATGCAGTGCTCCTTCGGGATGACTTTAACAGACTTCAAAAAATGTCAGAGAAGTAGCAGTTATGTTTTAATGCTGCTAAATGTAAGGTCTTATACTTGGGGAATAGCAACACACAAATAAATTATACACTTGGTGGGGTTGAATTAAAAACAGTGGAGGAGGAAAGGGATCTGGGAGTTACAATACGGGCAGTTATGATGTTTTCTGAACAGTGTAAACAGGCAGCCAGGAAAGCCTGTTCTATGGTGCCTATTTATCGAATGTTATCCTGTAGAGATAGGGAAGTCATAATTACACTGTATAAGGCAATTGTAAGACCACATTTGAAATACTGTGTTCAAGTATAGAGACCTCATCTGAAAAAAGACTGAGCGTCTTGAAAAGGTCCAAAGATGGGCAACCTGAGGAAAGACTAATTATGTGGGCTACAGAGATTGGCAACCAGGCCCCTCAAAGGTGACCTGATTGATGCTTACAAGGCTCTGAAAGGGATTAGTAAAATGAACGAAGGCAGAATTCTCACTATTATAAATAATTCCAGAACTAGGGGTCTCATAAATTCAAACTACAAGGGTGAAGTTTAGATTAGATCAAAGGAAGTTTTGTTTTTTAGAAAACTTCCTATAACCTAATTGAGTCGTTGATTGCTGAAAGAAGTTGCCTTCATGGGTCATTGAGGCTGACAATTTGAATAAATTCAAAGGTCAACTGGAATGTTATGTTAATAGATACCTGTGGAGAAGGGAAGCACATAATTTGTATTTTCTTATTTACTTGATTTTTTTTTTTTTTTTTTTTTTTGCCAGTGCAACAAGAGCGAATATGGCGAATGCTATTCGCAATATTTGCTCAAGGTGACAAGACTAATTTCACTCAACCTGGAGCATAACAGTTGTGTTAAATTCTTTGTTAGATCCAAGTCCCATACTAAATCATTCAAGCTCAGTTTGTAGATACTGTTATGTTATGTTATGTTATAACAGTATCTATACCTGATTACCAAAAACAATGATCATTCGTGTATTAAGAATTTCCAGATAAAGGAACCATTAGGTGGCGGTGATCACAGTGTACTGATGTGGGATTTACTTAAAGATATAATTACCATCAGGGGTTAAGGAAGGAGTTTTTGCACCCATAAATGTGACTATAGTGGTCTCAGACAGTTTTTAAATTCTGTACAGTGGGACCAACTGATGATGTTACCAACAGCAAATTATAAGTGGGAAGCATTCAAGGAATTAATAGTGGAAGCTACTAAACGTTTCATACCTATTAAGAAATATTGTTCAAGGTTTAGGCCTAAATGGTTGACAAATGAACTAATGAGACTCATGGCAGAGAAGAAAAATGCATGGGATGCATATAAATTAACACGTGACACAGAAGCCTATGATACATATAAGCTAGTCTGTAATCAAGTCACAAAGGAGGTTAGGCAGGCGAAGGCAGATTATGAGAAATCTTTGGCAAAGGATGCTAAGAAAAACAGCAAGGATTTCTTTACTTATATAAACTCTAAAAGGAAGGGGATGAATCTGATTGGTCCACTTGATATCGATGGTTCGACTGTTGATGATCCTGCTCAGATAGCAAACAAACTGAATGAGTATTTTGCATCTACATTCACACATGAGGTGTTATTAAGGTTTGAAAATGCCACAAGGTTATCAAATTTTAACAGGGTGCTTAATGATTTTGTAATAACTGAGAGCAAAGTGGAGGAGAAATTGTTGAAGTTAAACATAAAAAAGGCATCTGGGGTGGATGGGATCTATCCAGTTATATTAAAGGAGGCGGCAAAGGAAGTAAGCAAACCCTTAGCCATAATTATGAGAGCATCCTTGGACTCAGGGGGGAGATCCGCACGGACTGGAGATGTACAAATGTTTCCCCAATTCACAAAGGGGGATCGAAGGGTGACATGAGTAATTACAGACCAGTTAGTTTAACTTCTGTTCCAGGTAAAATAATGGAGTCGCTGGTTAAAGATGCATTGCAAGATCATCTAGACAAGACTGCAGCAATAATTCACACACAGCATTGGTTTGTTAAGGGAAAGTCTTGTCTGACAAATTTGATTGGTTATTATGATGTGGTTACAAAGGAACTGGATGCAAAAAATAATTTTGATATCGTATACTTGGATTTCAGGAAAGCTTTTGACACTGTTGCGCATGGAAGACTACTGTACAAATTGAAGCAGAATGGTATTAAGGGTAAGTTGCTACAATGGATAAAAGCATGGTTGAGTGGGAGAAGACAGAGGTTGGTAATCAGTGGGTGCTGCTCTTCGTAGACTAATGTTATTAGTGGAGTCCCACAGGGTTCTGTGTTGGGTCCACTGCTGTTTTGTATATTTATTAATGATATTAATGATATCATGCTTAGTATCAAAGTTTGCGGATGATACAAAGGTTGGCAGAGTTGTTAATGACAGTAATGTCAGTGTGTTACTGCAACAGGATCTAGAAAATTTGGGCAGATGGGCTGAGAAGTGGCAACTGAAGTTTAACATTATGTATATAAAGTGCTTAGCATCATAATACACAGCCATTTCTGTATAAACAGAAAATTTTTAAGGTGGCATCGTTTTAGGTTATATCTCATATTGTGAATACCTTCACAACGAGTTGCCATGATATTGCACTACTTCGAATAAGTAACGCTTCACCTAAGGAGAAGACTAGTGTTACTTATTCTCAGATAGGTACCACCACCCAGACAGCACTGTTTCAGGGCTATTTGGCCCTTCGTCAGTGAGTGGGTAGGTACCCAAGTGATGCAATGATGGCAAAAACAGTTATGAAGTATAACTCCACAATATGAGAGATGCCTGATGGTGTATGATGTATTTAGACTAAGGCGCATTTAGGGCTAGAGCCTCAAGCTGCGAACAAATTTAGACTATGTATATAAAGTGCTTAGCATCATAATACACAGCCATTTCTGTATAAACAGAAAATTTTTAAGGTGGCATCGTTTTAGGTTATATCTCATATTGTGAATACCTTCACAACGAGTTGCCATGATATTGCACTACTTCGAATAAGTAATGCTTCACCTAAGGAGAAGACTAGTGTTACTTATTCTCAGATAGGTACCACCACCCAGACAGAAGTTTAACATTGACAAATGCAAAGTACTGCATATGGGTAGAAATAACCCCAGAGAAATATACCAACTGTGGTTCTACACTTAAGGAGGTAGAAAATGAAGAAAACCTGGGAGTAATTGTGCAGTCAGATGTGAAGTTTTCTGAGCAATGCAGACAGGCTGCCAGGGCAGGTCATGGGTTGTTGTCAATGATATACAGGAATTTTGTTAGCAGGGAAAAGGAGGTGATTGTCCCTCTGTATAAGGCAATGGTCAGGCCACGCCTTGAGTACTACGCGCAGGCCTGGAAGCCTCATTTTAGGAAGGATGTAGATTTGCTTGAGCGTGTACAGAGAAGGGCAACAAGATTGGTTAGGGGAATGAAGGGATCCTCTTACCAGGAGAGGCTTAAGTTCTGCAAATTGCAGCAGGAGACTAGGCACCTGCGAGGTGATCTGATTGAGGTGTATAAGGCCTTGAATGGGTTGAGCACACTGAATTCTAATGGGATTCTTGTTCAGATTACAAACCTAAGGGGGCATAAATTGAAATTGAGGAAGGACAGATGTTCGGAAATTTACCTTTAGCCAGCATGTGGTTAATTGCTGGAACAAATTTCCATCTGTCGTTGTGGAAGTTGATAGGTTAAATAAATTTGAGGAACTGGACAAATATTTAGAGGAGATTGTTTTGTAATTTTTTTTTTGGCTGATGATGCATAAGCTCTATACCCTTGCTTTCTTGCATCACATGCCACTACTACTACTGCCACCCAGATGGCACCATTTCAAAGCTATTGGCCTATCATTGGTGGGTGGGCAGGTACCCTGGTAACGCAGACATGACAACCCAGTTGTGAAGATAATCACACAATATGAAGGAAGAGTACAATATGAGATACAGAGCAAGTGATACCTCCCACACTACCATCGTAGTTTCTTAAGAGTTATCTATGGTGTATCTACACCGATGTTATATAGATATTAAACTCTTACTCTTAATGTATTATGCCTTGTTGCATTTAGTTATTTTAAATATTATCATTATTTTATGTAAATTTGCATTAATATTAGCACATTTTTACTAGGAGATTTCTAGACCACATATAAGGAAACATCAATTGCAGGAATTGTTTCCAATTTCCTAATTATTGTATCGGGCAGAGAAGCCCATTTCTACTTAAATTATAGGTGTCAATAGTTCCATAACATATCCTGTAAATGCTAATCGCTACCATTAAGTTCTGATTAAAATTAATACAATTTTTAAATTAGAAACAAACATGGAATTTATATTTTATATAATTTAAATATTAAAATAATCTGTAAACTATTAATTTCATTGTAGCGTGATATTTGTCCGTAAAACTTATTGGTTTTGAAGTGGGAAAATTTTGAACAGTCAGACATCGTAGATTGTGTTCAACATTTATTTAAAACAAACACTTTCACTTTTATGTAAATTTAAGTTATGTTTGTGCCCTCTTCCCCATATACTTTCAATTAAGTTACAGGTTCATTTTAAATGGTTCTTTGACTGAACAGTCAAAGAACCATTTAAAGTGAACCTGTAACTTAATTGTTCATATTGTACTGAAAAAGAACCTGAATGTTCTTTTTCAGTGCAATATGAACTTGAAACCTTCAGTTTGATGTCATTTGTATTCATTTTCCCAAATGTCCATCTTCCCAGTATTGAGGTATTTTCATTGGGGTATGGCAAGTGATGAATATCTTCGTAGGTTGGAATATAGTCATTGTTTAATAACCTGGTTAATTTTTGGTGTTTGTATGTTATTGCACTTTGAGGCTTATGCCCTTGGTATCAACTTTATGAAGCTTTCAAGGCCCTAGCACATTTATACATTTTATTAATGGTTTATTACCCTTCATCAATTTAAGTTGGAATATTAGCTGCTAATGTAGCACTCTTTCTTTTAGTTAATTGTAGTTTCAGTTATTTAATTTAGTTATGTTTGATTTTTATATCAGTAGTTAGTCATTAAAATTGTCAGTTTGGTAATTATTAATTAGGTGCCTGAGCACTTTATTCTTCTCCCTTTAATTTTAGCTTTCTTATTCATTTTTTTCTTTTTTCATGCTATTAAAAGAACAAAAGAAAAAAAAAAAACATTTCACGTATGCTCAGTGGAGTTACAATCCCTGCTTCTTTTATCACTCAGATTTAGTACTTTTTGATGATGATGAGATAAGATTTAATTATCACAGTGACAGACTCATCAGCCATGCAGCTCACCTTAAGTGGAGAGTGAAACAGCATCTGCATTACATCTTAGATAAGATCACAACAGCAAAATATGTGAAGATCATTATAGTCTCCCTACTCTATAGAGCAGAGATTTGTAGCAGCACTTATGTCTATTAAACCTATTATCGTAGTGGAATGCTGACTTCTCAAATGGGCAGCCTACAAGCACCGAATACCACCTGAAGTCTGAACCATAGCAATGACCTTCTCCCTGGGAACCTCTCTCTCATTGGTGAATGGCATCTTGTAATCAAAGCAAAGATGTTGGCTGGGCTCATTGCATCTTGCTCTTTCTGGGATCTCTCTGGCTGTAAAATCCCACCTATCTGGCTTAGGGCAACTCCAACGATTTGTTTTCTTCACTTCTGCTACCACCTACCAGATGCTTGAATATTATCGTTGCTGACTTTGTGAAATTTGCAGTTAGATTTCACAAGGTCAATAGATGGCTGCACATCGCCTTCATCAATGTGCACCATACCTTCCTTATCTAAGCAAGAATCACTGATTCCCAGATAGATGACATTACCATCATATGACAGTACTAGCTGTCCCATTCATCTGCACAAACAGTCTCATCTCTGATTTTCCCAGCAAGACATAATTGATAACCAAACCATTATGTACTACAGAATGCCACTGTGTCAATCAGTCACAGTCAGCATGACGTTCAACTACCATTGATAAAAAAAAAAGTAAAGTGCAGCCATTATCAACCCACTGCAGGATGGAAGCCTCCTCAACAATTCATGCTGAGGGAAAATGGACCATAATCTGCCACGCTGGTCCAGTGTGGGTTGGCAGATCGACCGTATTCAGCAGTCAGGGGCTTGAACCCCGGTCTATTCAAAGAGCATGTGCTATGGCACTCCCGCTCCTGACCACTGCCCTGTAAATAGAGAATCATAACAGAGACTGAGCTCATGAAGTTTGAATATCAAATACTTTTTATCTTGAATTCTCTCACAAACTGTGTAGATAATAACATATACTCCATTTGTATCTGTGTAGTAATTTTATTTATTTATCCTCTCTCACTACTATGTATATTATAATCTATAGTTAGCATTAGCATTAGTAGAGGCATTTGATGCAAGAAAGCAAGCTTATGCAGCATCAGCCAAAAAAAAAAAAAAAACCCACTTCCACTTCACCCCTCTGTTCGTTCAAAATACCTGTCCAGCTGAGCCTTAAACTTATTTAGGCTATCAACCTCCACCACAAGGGATGGAAGTCTGTTCCACCAACCAATCACCAGCTGGCTAAAGGCAAATTTCCACACGTCTATCCTACATCTGTCTTTCCTCAATTTCAATTTATGCCCTCATTCTGAGCTAGAGGAAGAATCCCCATCAGCATTGAGCATGCTTAAAACCATTCAAGGCTTTATACACCTCTATCAGATCACCTCGCTGGTGCCTAGTCTCCAGACACTGTAATTTGCAAAACTTAAGCCTTTCTTCGTAAGAGCACCCCCTTGTTCCAATCACTAATCTTTTTTGCCCTTCTCTGTACTCGTTCCAGCAGCTCTACATCCTTCTTGAAATGAGGCCTCCAGACCTGTATACAGTACTCTAGGTGTGGCCTGACCATTGCCTTATTACAATGGAATAATCACCTCCTTATCCCTGCTGGAAAAATTCCTGTATATCATTGACAATACTCCATGAGCTACTCTTGCAGCCCATCTGCACTGCTCAGAGAACTTTATATCTGCCTGCACAACCACCCCCCAAGTCCCTTTCATTCTCTACCACTGTCGGTGTAGTACCACAGAGTTGATACGTTGCTCTGGGGTTGCTGTTTCCCCATGTGTAGTACTTTACATTTGTCAATGTTAAACTTCATTTGCCACCTCTCAGCCCATCTGCTCAACCTTTCCAGATCCTGTTGCAGCAGCATAGTGTCCGTAGTGTCCTTGACAACCCTGCCAACCTTTGTATCATCTGCAAACTTGGACATTAAGCTTGATATACCATCATCAATATCATTTATAAATACAGAAAACAATAATGGACCCAACACTGAGCCCTGAGGGACTCCACTAATAACATTAGTCCACGATGAGCAGTGTCCATTGATTACCACTCTCTGTCTTCTCCCCCCTCAACCACCCATACGTACTATTTTTTACCTTGTACCTGTAACTATTTTTTTTTATTTACAATTAATAACTTCTCTCTGTAATTTTTCATGTTATTATAATTTCATTATAATTACATTACAATGGACCTGTTATTTTGTAAACCCTTGGCCTTTTGTAACATCCTCAGTTTGTTTAGGTTTACAATTGAATGTTTGCAATAAAGATATTCTCTCTCTCTCTCTCTCTCTCTCTCCTCTCTCTCTCTCTCTCTCTCTCTCTCTCTCTCTCTCTCTCTCTCTCTCTCTCTTATGTAGCCAATGGCCTGCTCTAAGGAATGTTCTATGTATATTAACATAGCCTTATTGCATTGCCTTGACCCTTCAAGAATCATATGCACATCAGAACATTATTTGAAAGCATATATTTACTGTTGTTTTCACTCTTCAAGATCTGCTGCAGACAGCAGTAGTCTTTTGGGGGGAGGATTTGGAAGTTATAACCAAGCAGACATGAATTCCTCCATGCAGTGTAGACAACAGGGTCAATGGTATCCTATTAACAGTTTATTGAACACTTGCTTGTAGAAATGGGCAAAAGGATATCCATATGAGGAAAGATTTTAAATATGAGGGCTTACAGAACTTGGGAACTAGATGACTTGGATGGGATCTGATTGAAGTTGATGAGGCTCTGTGAGAGGACAATAAAATAAATGAAGGTGAAATTTTTGCTGTTATAAATTATACTAGAACTAGGGGCCATGAATTATGCAGATAAAGTTTTAATAGTGGATTGTAGTGTGTTTTATTTTTTAGCCAGTGAGAATACCTCCATGGGTAGTTGAGGCTGTTGGCTTAGGGAAATTTAAAGGTAAGCCGGAACTGTGTAAGGAGGGAAACATATAGATAATATTTTCTTTTTAAGCTGGGTGCAAAGAGAGAGAGATTTACTATTCTCAAAAGGGAGCTGAAAATTGCTTTTCTGTTTTTAAGGTACTTGATGAGGAACACTGCATGGAGAATAGTCACCATGTTGGTACTCACCTTTTGCAGAAATTGGCTTCATTGAGAAATGAATTTGAAGTGGTTGGAGATGTTAGAGGAAAAGGTTTAATGATTGGTTTAGAACTAATTGCTGATAAGGTAAGTTATCCAACCAGTAAGGATTCTTTTTCTTCAAAAGACACACACACACACACACTGTATATTTTAATAGTTGATTATGTGCTCACGAGGTTCTTTTTACCTCAGATTTTTTAGGAAAATACATTTTTTTGTTGATATTAATGTATTGCAAAAATCTGATTTTTTGTTTATTACTATTTTCTTGTGATTATGATATAATTAACTAAACTTTTAATATCAAGCATTGACAAAACAGAAATTGAAAATTTCATTCTCGATAAAGAACCCTTTTGTTCCCTTTATTTTTGCTCTTCTCTGCACCTGTTCCAATAGACCCATATCCTTCCCAAATGACAAATACAAATATTTTTAGAGAATGATTTGTTTATATATGACTGTTTTATCTATACAGGGTGTCTCAAAAATATTGGTACAAACATTTAGGGGAGGTAGGTAACATCTAAAGGAATGTGAATCGCATAGGAACCCATAACCGGAAACGTCAAGGCAAAGTAGTAGCAGAGGCACAAGAAGCAGAAATGACACAAGACAGTAATTAGTGGCAAACATTTATTTGACATAATATTAACAATGGAGTACGAGATGGATGCATTTCATGATGTTACAACAGATGCTCGAAGGTTCCACCATGAGATGCGAGGGATGCGTGACACCAATGCAGCATGGATTGGCGGACACAGTAAAACACACCTGGAGTTTCTTTGACAGTAGCAGCAGCGCAGACGAGTCTCGCCACGAGATCCATTTCCGTCTCCGTTATGTTATTTGGTTTTTAGGAGCATTAGCAACTAAGGCCATATTGCTCCGGGATATGCGGTGGTCATTCCCTGACCTTTCCGCATCCTCCATATTTGGTGGTGACAGGCTCGAACCCCTGTCTAATCAAGAAGCGTGTGCTACGCACTGCTGCTCCTTCCAACCTGGCTATGGAGGCGCCTTCGGTCTCCACAGGCGATTCATACACGATAGATTTGAGGGCCCCACAGAAAGAAATCAAGGCTTGATAAATCAGGTGAGCGTGGGGGCCAGGCAACGGATCCATTGGTGCCCAAAACTCCTGTTCAAAATGGTCATGAACACACCTTCCATAATGGGCAGGCACCCCCGTCATTTTGAAACCAAATGTTGCATCTCACATTTCCTGGAACATTGTCAAGTAACCTTGGTAGAACTTGTTCAAGAAAGATCTGATATTTAGCGGAGTTCATGCGGGATGGTAACAGGTATGGGCCAACTAAGCAGTCACCGACCATACCTGCCTACACATTTATTGCAAAGCGATGTTGTGCCACATGGGGGCACACACCGTGTGGGTTGTCGTGAGCCGACACATGAGCATTGTGCTGATTGAATAAGCCTTCCCGAGTGAAATAAGCCTCATCCATGAACAAAACATAGAACAAAAAATTCAAGTCTTGAACACTTTCTTGGAGAAACCACTGCGCAAAAGCCACACATGCAGGATGATCTTGGGGGAGCAGTAACTGAACCCTTTGGAGATGAAAGGGGTGTAAGGAATTGTCATGCCAGACACGCTGTACACTGTAACAAGACACTCCTAAGGCAGAGGCAATGGCACATGTGCTGGTAGTAGGATTATTCTGGATGGCATTCAACACACTTTCTTCCATGGCGGGAGTTCGTGTTGAACGTGGTCTGCCCGCACTACTCCTGTTGAGGTGCCTCCGTGGGCAGGCTTCTTGATTAAACCGGGGTTCTAGAATCCATGACCACCAAATACGGAGGATGCGGAAAGGTCAGGGAATGACCACCGCATATCCCCGGAGCAATATGGCCTTAGTTGCTAATGCTCCTAAAAACCAAATAACAACCACAACTACTCTTGTTACCTCTAAATGATCCATAATCGCACAAATTTTGATGCACACAAGCAAACAAATAAATGGTGGCCCAGTACATGTCTGTCTGGGAAGCATTCTCCATAAATTCGTTGAGTGGCTTGTCCATTGCGCTCTGCTAATCCATACACTAATTGCATGTCTGCCAGCTCACAGTTCGTATATTGATGCATACTCTTCGTGTGGCGACTACTGCTTGAATGAGTAAACCAGAAATTTTCCCTCTTGCGAACTGATGAACAGCGGCGTCTACCGACTTAGTGATGTTTTCGGTTATGGGTTCCTATGTGATTCAGATTCCTTTAGATGTTACCTACCTCCCCTAAATGTTTGTACCAATATTTTCGAGACACCCTGTATATCATTTTTAGCATCTTAAGGAACTGTGTAGCCAATAGAAATTATGTGACCTTTGTAATCAGGGTTTCACCATAAAACAAATAAACACATCAGTGAATTATAATATTAAAGAAATTCTATAATAAAAGTCATTTTTCACTTATTTGGAGTAGTATGAATTGAAATCCCATCAGTGGATAAATTCTTAAAGGCCTCTTCAGTCAGGGCTGTAATTAATGATCTGAGAAAAGAGGGAGGAGTTTTCTCTGTAAGTTATTCTACAGATTCTATAGATCTAATAGACTAGAGTAATATGGTCTAAGATGCTAATATTCTGTAAAAAAAAAAAAATCCTAAAATTTCAAAAAGTAAAAAATACAGACTCCATATATATTTGCAAATTAGATGGTTTATTGATTGCTACCCACAGGCAGAAAAGAGGATTTTCTATAGAAAGGCATTTAACTAAATAAAATTGCAATTGAAGTCAACATTGTGGATTGCTCTGGGATTCCATTCTCAAGAAAAATTGTTGTACTGTAGAAGTGACTAGAATGTCCTGAAACAGGTTGTGAACTGAGGCCATGACTTCTTCAGAAGAGTCCAGTCACCTCTGCAGTATATTACTTTGGAAAAAATTAAGGTTAGTGCAGTGAGATGATAATTGGGAAAGATTTGTTTTTCCTTTCGAAGAGTTAGCTGGATATGACAAATTTCCATGTTAAAGGAAAAATTCCCATAGAATAGGAGAATGTTAAAAATAAGTAACTCAAAATAGGAGTTAACTCTGGAGAACAGGTTGTAAGAACAAGTGAAAAACTGCCATTAGACTTGGTGACTTTTTTTGAGATTAAGATTGTTCATGGTTCTAATGTCCCTCTGTAGGAAAACCGGTAGGTTCATTGAATGAAGTGAGTTTAAGTATGGTGGGAGAAGATTTACCAACATCATTGATGCAAGACTTACAGGGAAAAGTAAGTGAGCCACTAGTAAGTCAACTTTCTCTATAGATGAATATAAATAGAACTATTATAATGTGACAGATGTACACAGAGTTTCAGACTATAGTTTTGGCAGGATGCAGAAAGCTTAAAATTATTATTTGGCAGGATGCAGAAAGCTTAAAACTATTATTTGGCAGGATACAGAAAGCTTAAAACTATTATTTGGACAAGAAGCAAGTTTCTTACGTGAAGGCTTTCCAAAATCAAGGTTGGATTTATTAGTAACTTATTTACAACTGTTGTGAGATTTTGTGTAGGCAGAAAATGAATCTCATGATTTGAATGCAAACAAATTGCAATGTGCTGGATTCTTACCTTGAACAGCCTTAGCATATTTGCTAAAAACAAAACTGCCTTTCAGGTGTTACAGTTGTTGTGCTGTTGGCTCCTGAAAAATTTCATAAGTTACAAAATAATGGCTTCTTTCCAAGTGGCTAGGACTAATGAAAATAGTGTGTGGATAATTTTTGACAGCATTTTGCTGCATAATAACAGCTGATAAAGGGATGATATTACAGTGAAATGTCAGCATAATGAATTGGAAGTGTACACATCCAATCCTTGATTGTCATTGAAGTAAAAGAAGCAAAAGAATAATTAAAAACTAAATAAGTGAATACGGTGAAGCCAATAGTCATTACGGGGACTTTCGTTGGTTAAAACGTCTTCAGTTGGCAATGTGTGGGGAGTGAACGTGCGTGGTATTTAAGAAATAAATTATACTCTCGTGATGCCTTTTTTGACATGTGGGAACTTTAATCGTGAGAGGTTCCAAATTGGGGAAAGATTGAAGGGGAGTTTGGAATTTAGAATTTTAAGGTTTGAGTGGTGCCGGTACCATTCAATAGCTAAGGCTTCATATTGAAGTATTCTGTAGCTGGATTTTAGTTTAATGATGGAAATGGCAGAGTCAATGGGGGGGGGTCTGGGCATGAATTGTTAGTTCTCTGACAGATTGGTTAGACGTAAAGCTATGGAAATGATAGTATGCACGGGTGTTGGATGTTTATGATGAGCCAAATTTGGTAGTGGTACTTCCAATGTAACATGTATTACAGTTTGGTTGACAATTAATGAGGTATATTATATTATTGAGGTCGTTTGTAGGATATTTGTGTGTGTCTTTATAGGAGCTGAAGAGGGATCCTAATTTGTTGTAGGTGGAAAAAACAAGGGAGATATCAGTGTCGTTAAATAGATGGCAGAACTGTCCTACGAGTTCATTGTAATAAGGGAGGACTATGGGGATGTTTGTTTTATTGTTGTCTTTGGTTGGATTGTTAAGTTTAATTTTATTTTTAGCGATGGAAATTGTGTTTAAAATGAGTTTGTGGGAGTAACCTCTGGATATAAATTTGTCGGTGAGATATTGGATTTCGTTGTAAAGGTCGGTTGGTGAGGAGCTGTACTTTAGTGTATTGTGAATTTGATTATATAAAACTGCTTTTTTAGTGTTTAGGGGGTGATGAGAGGCAAAATGTAGGTTTTTTCCTGGTGTTTGTAATTTTCCTGAAAATTTTCGTATTTAATTTTGTGCCTGTTATATAGATAGTGAGATTGAGGAAATTTATCTGATTGTTTTGTCCAATTTCAAGGGTGAATTTAAGTCTGTCGTGTATAGAGTTGAGTTTTACGAATAGGTTATCAATGATGGATCTGTTGCCTATTACAAGAATGTCGTCGGCATAGCGCATGTATAGTTTTAGTTCAGGGGGAAAGGGGTGTTGAATTTGGCTCTCAATGGCAGCTAGGTAAATTTCGGACAATGGGGCCAAAATGCCTAGGTCCATCGGTAAGCCAGATATTTGTTAAAAAATTTTTTTGTTAAATCTAAAAAATCTTGCTTCTAATAGAAGGGTGGTGAACTCAAGAATATGGTCTATAGAAAGGGAGGTATGTTTTGTTAAGGTATCATCTGTTTCTAAAAACTTGCATAAGGCTTGTAAAGTAAATGGGATGTGGACATTAGTGTAGAGAGAAGTGACGTCATAGGAAGCTAAGATGTCTGTATTGGATATTGTAATATTATTGATTTTTTGAAAAGTTTGGTGTTATTGATCTTGAATGTGGAAAATTTAGTAAGAGGGGTTATAATTTTGACCAGAAAGGAGGATAAATTAGCGAAAGCTGATTTGCTGTATGAAACAGCAAATCAGCTACTAATTCACTAAGCGAATTAGTATTTTCGCTAAGCCAAAATATTTGGCTTACCGATGTGCCTAGGCATTTCGGCCCCATTGTCCGAAATTTACCTAGATTTTCCCCAATTTGGAACCTCTCGCAATTAAAGTTCCCACATGTCAAAAAAGGCATCACGAGAGTATAATTTATTTCTTAAATACCACGCGCGTTCACTCCCCACACATTGCCAACTGAAGACGTTTTAACTAACGAAAGTCCCTGTAATGACTATTGGCTTCACCGTATTCACTTATTTAGTTTTTAATTATTCTTTTGCTTCTTTTATTTCAATGACAACCAAGGATTGGATGTGTACACTTCTGTTTCCTTGCACCTATTTTAACTCAGTCAACACTTACCTGCTTTCCCCTTTTAATTTTATTCAATTTAACAATTCAACCTAAATATTAACCACGCTGCCTAAGTAAGCCATCGCAGATTAATCCAAGGTGAGTACCGCTTTATAAGCATTCGCTATCCTTTACTAGTCTATTAACATGATACTTGAAGACCTCTCTAAAACTTCGCATTTCATTTATTATAATGAAATTTCATTGCACTGAAATGCAACAAAAATGTCAAGAACAATGGATGCATATTACAAAATGATTATAAGAAAGTTTTATTAAATTTATTATAAGAAAGTAAAAAAGGGGGATACTATGCCAGTTGCAGTAATTTTTAAAAATTACATTATTTAGCATTTTCTGTAAATATTGACTGGGGGATATCATATTGTCCCTCTTCTGACAGTGACAGAACATAGGCTTAGGCACTTTAATGATTGCATTTGTCCATCAGTTGACCTAAAGTAACTAATATAATTTTCAATGAGAATAATATCACCAGTAGATGAATCTGCTATTCATTAAAAACTTGAAAGTGCTGTTACAAGTAGTTACAGAACTATTTGGCTCCATTATCAGACAAAAGATAGCCTCAAGAAGAAAAACTTTTAATAAAAAATACTTTTGTTATGTATAAAGTTAAAATTACTATTAATAGGCTGCATCAGCTCAATGCAGCAAAGTTACATTTTTAATCAGTTTTCTTCCAAACACCACTTGGCTGCTAATTTTGAATTAGTAGTTTAGAATTGGTAGTAGCATTAGTAGAGCATATGATGCAAGAAAGCAAGTTTATGTAGCATCAGCAAAAAAAAAAAACCTTCCCATTTCACCCATCCATTTGCTCCAAAACTTTTCTAGTTCTTCCTTGAATTTATTGAAGCTATCAACTTCCACAATGACAGATTGTTTGTTCCAGCAATCAACAACCTGCTTGCTAAAGGCAAATTTCTGCACATTTATTCTATATCTGTCTTTCCTCAATTTGAATTTATGCCCCCTCAGGTTTGTAATCTGAGCAAGAGGAAGAATCCCATAAGAATTGAGCCTGCTCAACCCATTCAAGGCCTTATACACCTCGCAGGTGCCTAGTCTCCAACTGCTGCTATTTGCAGAACTTAAGCCTCTCTTGGTAAGAGGATCCCTTCATTCCCAGAATTAAACTCTGGCAGTGAGCTAGATGATTTATTATTATTATTATTATCCATATGGTGCAAGGAAGCCTGAGGCTTATGCTGCACCACGAAAAAATAAATTCCCAACTTACCCTGAGAAAGAGTCAAAGGTAGAAGGGAATCATCGAGAAAGAGAAGAATGATGATATCTAGCTTAGGACCCTGGGTATGCCAAACCCATACTCACCCATGTGAGCCCCCGGGGTTAAATTTTGTAATAACTGAAAGCAAAGTGGAGGAGAAATTGTTGAAGATAAACATAAAAAAGGCACCCGGGGGCGGGGGATCTATCTAGTTATATTGAAGGTTGAGAAGATGAAAGATACTTGTTGACATTTCTGTACATTGTAATTTTCAAGAAATACGTACGAATGGAAGTTTTTCCAAAACACGGAAGTTGGAGGAATAAATGAGGAAAAAGAAAAATTGATGCTGTGAGTTTGAAGTTGGACAGTAAAATGATGCTGACTAGTTGGGGCACATGTTTGGAAGAGAGAGAGCAGGAATTATAGAAGCCAATTCAGAAGGACGGTGCCCATGAAAGTATTTATAGAAAAGGCATGCAGCAGAAACAGAACAACTATGAGACAGAGAGTGGAGAGACTTAGTTAGATGGGTCATTAATTAACCTAACTGCCCTCTCTTGAATGGAATCTATAAGCCTGGGAAAGGTTTTGGGGACAATGGCACCACCCCAAATGTGGGGTGGTGCCATAAAAATTTCTTTCATGGCAGGGTGGATCCGTGATTTGTACAGTGAGCAGCTGTTTGGAAGAAAAGTAACATCAAGAGTGAAAGAGAAAACCCCGTTTTTTAGATGCAGAGGAAGCAATATTTGAAATGTGCTTATGCCAAAAGAGAGATTGGAAGTCAAGGTAATTCCTAATAGAAATCTGAATATCATTGAAGATAAGCATAGGAGCAGAAGAATCCTTTTTGCGAGATATAAAACAGGACTGAGTTTTAAAAGGATTGAAATCAACTAAATTATCTTCGCCCCACTGGCTGGAGAATTACCTGGAGATCAGCATTTAAGGAATTGGTAGTGGATATTTGAGAAGTTGAAGCTGTTTGTGCAGGGCAAGGTTTCTCAAAATAGAATGTGGAATGCAATGTGCTATCATTAGCAAAACTATATATATTAGGATAGGATTTCTGGTCTTGATGGAAGAAGGGAATTAATATACAAGAGGAAGAGAGTGAGAGAAAGAGTGAGAGCACAGGTTTTGAGAACAAGTGTAGAAATACCACGGTGCTTTTTTGGCATCAAGACTGTGTTCAAAATTCTGAAATCCTTTTGACAGAGGATCACAGGGAGCATTGAATGAAGTGTACTGAAATGGTAGGAAGTGGTTTACCAAGATCATCAATACATGAATTTGAAGAAAAGTGCGATGCTAGCAGGTCAGCTTTATCTTTAGCTGAGGTGGCAATAGAACCATCCAGTTTTGACAGAGGTGGAAATACAGATTGGCAAAAGTTGCGGCCAATAGTTTGGCAGGAGACCAGAATGTTATTCTCACCCATTTGGACAAGAAGCAAGTTTTCTACTCTAGATTACCATAGTAGACTAAACCAGAATGATGATTCTGAATTAGTTAGACATTTCCAGTGCCAAGGTTGTGGAAAGTCTAAAATAAGAGAAGATTCTGTTCTTTTGTTCAGTGAGTAAGTATTATTTTATGTTACTACATGATACACAATCATTCCCACTGAAAAATGATATTCTTATAAATGCTGAAATGGCACAAATTTCATCAATTGGCAGTGCATCATTTTCAGATTTTAAAATGAAAGTACTGGAAACTTGTCCATGGAATTTTATTCTTGGACAAATTTCCAGTACTTGGATTTGTTAAGATAGAGAAATAGATAAAGCAATAAAGGTTTTGAAGCATCAGTTCTGTCAGTTTCAGTGTGAGAATTTGCTAGACACTATTATGAAAGAAATGATGAACAGTGGTCCTTAGTTGAGAACAAACACGTGCATGAAATCTAAGTCGTTGGCATTTTAATAGTTACTCATTGCACTTCTGAATGTCAGAGAATATTTAACCAAGTGACACAAAACAAAACTGAATTCTCTTCCTGATTAAGCTTTTGAAATTCTCTTGACAGCCAAATATGAGTAACAGTGCAATTGTTATAAAACATCATTTCTTTATAAAGTTATAAAGAAATTTTGATGTTAATGTTTTGAGGGCAAAGTCTGCAGCAGTATCTTTATGGAAGCAATCATAATCAGTTTATTAATTTCTAACTGACAATCCAAACAGAAATCCACAGAAAAATATTTAAGTTAATGATTGAAAGTAATTGTACAAGTAAACAGCCCTGTGGTTGTATTTTAATATAAAAGGTGTATTTTTATCATTGAAATTTAATTTTTAATTCTCTGACATGCTAGTTGAAAATGGTAATCTAGTAAATCTAAAAAAATCTTGCTACAGTGTGAATGACTCACCCACAAGTCGGCATCTGGAAAGTTAAAATCCTCCTTATAAGTCATTCTGATATCTACTGGACCACCTGTTTGTGTGTATAGTTGTTCATTATAGTCATCACATCTATTTGGCCTATAATACACTCCCACTCTCATTTTTGTTATCCCAGTGCTTATATCATGCTGATGCTATCGAGGCAGTGTTAGGTGGGTCGGAAAACTGCTAGCTTGGGGGCGAGACAAAGACAAATAGATTAACAGTAGCCACTGGCAGAGGTGAAAGGGATTCTTGCACTGCTTCTATTGGAATGAGCAGAAGCCTGAAAAACACGATTCAGGATATTTCAGAGACTGCTGGGAGTCATTGCGGTACAAGTAAACACATGGGTTGTGTTAGGGTAGCTAAGAATAGAAATAGGTGCATGTATACTTGCGTGTACACCAATGCTAGGAGTTTAGTAAATAAATTTGATGAATTTGAGGTTTTGCTCAAAACATCAAAGGCAGATATTGTTGGGATATCAAAGACATGGTGTCACACAGATATAAGGAATGCAGAACTGGAATTTGGGGAATACAACGTCTACAGAAAGGATAGACAGGATAGGAAGGGAGGAGGGGTTATGCTATTAGTTAAAAAACACATAAAATCCAACGAAGTGAAGCCAGTCGACATCGATGGACAGGGCAGTGTCGAGTCAGTTTGGTGTGACTATAAGCATGGGTAAATCAAAATTGAGAGTAGGAGTGTGCTATAGGCCTAATGACTCTGATGAGTATAATAAGATACTGTACAGGGAAATAGAATGGGCCAGTAAATCAGAGAGTCTTATAATGGGGGATTTTAATTTCCCAGATATTGACTGGAATTTGTGGGTTGGTCACTCACACACTAGCAAGGCTTTTGTGGATTTATTGGATGATTGTTTTCTACACCAGCATGTTCGGGAGGCAACTAGAGGGAGTAATACTCTTGATCTGATTATCAGTAGTGATTCTTCATGCATTAAGAATCTGCAGATAAAGGAACCACTAGGTGGCAGTGATCACAGTGTGCTGAAGTGGGATTTACTCAAGGAGGTAACTACCATCAGAGGTAAAGGGAAAGGTTTTTGCTTTCGTAAAGGTGACTATGATGGGCTGAGACAGTATTTAAATTCTATACAGTGGGACCAACTGATGATGTTACCAACAGCAAATTCAAAATGGGAAGCATTCAAGGAACTAATCTTGGAAGCTACCAGGCTTTACATACCAACTAAGAAGCCGACGGGGCTAGCCGGGTGGGTAAAGTGCCTGCCTGGCAACCCAAAGGTCGCAGGTTCGATTCCCGTCTCGGGCTTGGACAAAGTACTGCAAAACCTTGGGAAGTGCATTATGGCCACAGAAGCCTATGCGCCAACAACTACCAAAAAAAAAAAAAAAAAACCCAACCAAGAAATATTGTTCAAGGTTCAGGCCTAAATGGTTGTCAGATGAACTAATGAGACATATGGCAGAGAAGAAAAATGCATGGGATACATACAAATTAATGGGTGACATGGAAGCCTATGATAGATATAAGTTGGTCTGTAACCAAGTCACAAAGGAGATTAGGCAGGCAAAGGCAGATTATGAGAAATCCTTGGCAAAGGATGCAAAGAAAAACAGAAAAGAGTTCTTTACCTATTTAAACTCAAGAAGGAAAGGGATGAATCAGATTGGTCCACTGGATGTTGATGGTTCAACAGTTGAGGATCCTGCTCAGATGGCTAACAATCTAAACGAGTATTTTGCATCTACATTCACACATGAGGAGTTATTCAGGAAGGGGAATGTCGTAGGTGAAGTAAACATTGGCAGTGAGCTAGATGATTTTCTAATAACTGAGAGGAAAGTGGAGGAGAAATTGTTGAGGATAAACATAAAAAAGGCACCCGGGGTGGATGGGATCTATCCAGTTATATTAAAGGAGGCAGCAAAGGAAGTAAGCAAACCCCTAGCCATAATTATGAGAGCTTCTTTGGACTCAGAGGAGGTACCCATAGACTGGAGGTGTGCAAATGTAACCCCAATTCACAAAGGAGGATCAAAGGCTGACACAAGTAATTATAGACCTGTTAGTTTAACTTCGGTTCCAGGAAAATTAATGGAGGCACTGGTTAAAGAAGCACTGCAGGATCATCTGGACAAGAATTCAGTTATAGCTCAGACACAGCATGGTTTTGTTAAGGGCAGGTCTTGTCTGACCAATTTGATTGGATACTATGATGTAGTCACAAAAGAACTGGATGCAGGGAATAACTTTGATATTATATATTTGGATCTTAGAAAGGCTTTTGATACTGTTGCGCATGGAAGACTGTTGCACAAATTGGAGCAGTGTGGCATCGGAGGCAAATTGCTGCTATGGATAAAGGGATGGTTGAGTGGCAGAAGACAGAGAGTGGTAATCAATGGACACTGCTCAACGTGGACTAATGTTATTAGTGGAGTTCCCCAGGGTTCAGTGTTGGGTCCATTGTTGTTTTCTGTATTTATAAATGATATAGATGATGGTATATCAAGCTTAATGTCCAAGTTTGCAGACGATACAAAGGTTGGCAGGGTTGTTAAGGACACTACTGATGCTGTGCTGCTGCAACAGGATCTGGAAAGGGCGCCTCCGTAGCCAGGTGGGAAGGAGCAGCAGTGCGTAGCACACGCTTCTTGATTAGACCGGGGTTCGAGCCCGTCACCACCAAATACGGAGGATGCGGAAAGGTCATGGATGACCACCGCATATCCCGGAGCAATATGGCCTTAGTTGCTAATGCTCCTAAAAACTAAATAACAAATAACAAGGATCTGGAAAGGTTGAGCAGATGGGCTGAGAGGTGGCAAATGAAGTTTAACATTGACAAATGTAAAGTACTACATATGGGAAACAGTAACCCCAGATCAACGTATCAACTCTGTGGTACTACGCTGACAGTGGTAGAGAATGAAAAGAACCTGGGGGTAATTGTGCATGCAGATATGAAGTTCTCTGAGCAGTGCAGATGAGCTGCAAGAGTAGCTCATGGTATCTTGTCAATGATATACAGGAATTTTTCTAGCAGGGATAGGGATGTGATTATTCCCTTGTATAAGGCATTGGTCAGGCCACACCTTGAGGCCTCCACACCTTACAGGTCTGGAGGCCTCATTTCAAGAAGGATGTAGAGCTGCTGGAACGAGTACAGAGAAGGGCAACAAGATTAGTGAATGGAACAAAGGGTTGCTCTTACGGAGAAAGGCTTAAGTTTTGCAAATTACAGAGTCTGGAGACTAGGCATCGGCGAGGTGATCTGATAGAGGTGTATAAAGCTTTGAATGGCTTGAGCATGCTCAGTGCCGATGGGATTCTTCCTCTTGCTCAGAATAATCATCTGAGAGGGCATAAATTCAAATTGAGGAAGGACGGATGTCGGATAGATGTGCGGAAATTTGCCTTTAGCCAGCGGGCAGTTGGTTTGTGGAATAGACTTCCATCACTTGTTGCTGAAGTTGATAGCCTAAACAAATTTAAGGCTCAGCTGGAGAGGTATTTCGAACGAACGGAGGGGTAAAATGGGAGTAGTGGTTGTGCTTTTTTTTTTTTTTTTTATTTGGCTGATGCTGAATAAGCTTGCTTTCTTGCATCATATGCCTCTACTAATGCTAATCACACCAAACTGACTCAATATCACACTGGTCACCCATATCAAATGGATGCACTGCCTTACATTTTATGTGCTTAACTAACAGCATAATGTGTCCCCACTTCTATGCTGTCTGTCCCTTCTGTATACATTGTATTCAAATTCCGTATCCCTTATGTCTAAGTTATACCATCTCTGATATCTCTATATCTGCATTTGATTACTTGACCAGTACTTCAAAATCATAAAATTTTGTTTATTATATTTCTGGCCTTAGTGTAAACACAAAGTATACATGCATCGGATTTTTTTATTAGTAGCTCTAACACTGCCCATGTATTGCTTGTCCTATGATACTTTGCTTTCCAGACTACATGCATGTCCCATTGGAAGCAGTATGAGAAGCACTTCCACCTCTGCCTCTGGGTCCTGTTGCTAATCTGGGAGTGTGCTGAAGTGGGAGTTACTCAAAGAGGTAACTACCATTAGGGGTAAAGGGAAGGGGTATTGCTTTCGTAAAGGCGACTACAATGGACTGAGACAGTATTTAAATTCTATACAGTGGGATCAACTGATGATATTGCCAACAGCAAATTCAAAATGGGAAGCATTCAAAGAACTTATCGTGGAAGCTACTAGGCTTTACATACCAACTAAGAAATATTGTTCAAGGTTTAGGCCTAAATGGTTGTCAGATGAACTAATGAGGCATATGGCAGAGAAGAAAAATGCATGGGATACATACAAATTAACACGTGACACGGACTCCTATGATAGATACAAGTTGATCTGTAACCAAGTTACAAAGGAGGTTAGGCAGGCGAAGGCAGATTACGAGAGATCCTTGGCAAGGGATGCGAAGAAAAACAGCAAAGAGTTCTTTACTTATGTAAACTCTAGAAGGAAGGGGATGAATCAGATTGGTCCACTTGAGATCGATGGGTCAACTGTTGATGACCCTGCTCGGGTAGCTAACAAACTAAATGAATATTTTGCATCGACATTCACACATGAGGAGTTATTCAGCGAGGGGAATGCCAGAGGTGTATTCAACTCTAGCAGTAAGCTAGAGAATCTTGTATTAACTGAGAGCAAAGTGGAGGAGAAATTGTTGAAGATAAACACAAGAAAGGCACCTGGGGTGGATGGGATCTATCCAGTTATATTAAAGGAGGCAGCAAAGGAGGTAAGCAAACCCTTAGCCATAATTATGAGAGCTTCCTTGGACTCAGGGGAGGTACCCATTGACTGGAGATGTGCAAATGTGACCCCAATTCACAAAGGGGGATCAAAGGCTGACACAAGTAATTATAGACCTGTGAGTTTAACTTCTGTTCCCGGAAAATTAATGGAGGCACTGGTGAAAGAAGCACTGCAGGATCATCTAGACAAGACTTCAGTTATAGCTAGGACACAGCATGGTTTTGTTAAGGGGAAGTCTTGCCTGACCAATTTGATTGGATACTATGATGCAGTCACAAAAGAACTGGATGCAGGGAATAACTTTGATATTATATACTTGGATCTTAGAAAGGCTTTTGATACTGTTGCACATGGAAGACTGCTGCACAAATTGGAGCAGTGTGGCATTGGAGGCAAGTTGCTGCTATGGATAAAGGGGTGGTTGAGGGGGAGAAGACAGAGAGTGGTAATCAATGGACACTGCTCATCGTGGACTAATGTTATTAGTGGAGTCCCTCAGGGTTCAGTATTGGGGCCTTTATTGTTTTCTGTATTTATAAATGATATTGATGATGGTATATCAGGCTTAATGTCCAAGTTTGCAGACGATACGAAGGTTGGCAGGGTTGTCAAGGACACTACTGACACTATGCTGCTGCAACAGGATTTGGAAAGGTTGAGCAGATGGGCTTCGAGGTGGCAAATGAAGTTTAACATTGACAAATGTAAAGTACTACATATGGGAAACAGCAACCCCAGAGCAACGTATCAACTCTGTGGTACTACACTGACAGTGGTAGAGAATGAAAGGGACCTGGGGGTGGTGGTGCAGGCAGATATGAAGTTCTCTGAGCAGTGCAGACGAGCTGCAAGAGTAGCTCATGGTGTATTGTCAATGATATATAGGAATTTTTCTAGCAGGGATAAGGAGGTGATTATTCCCTTGTATAAGGCAATGGTCAGGCCACACCTAGAGTACTGTATACAGGCCTGGAGGCCTCATTTCAGGAAGGATGTAGAGCTGCTGGAACGAGTACAGAGAAGGGCAACTAGATTGGTGAATGGGACAAAGGGGTTCTCTTACGAAGAAAGGCTTAAGTTTTGCAAATTACAGTGTCTGGAAACTAGGCACCAGCGGGGTGATCTGATAGAGGTGTACAAAGCCTTGAATGGTTTGAGCATGCTCAATGATGATGGGATTCTTCCTCTACCTCAGAAAAATCACCTGAGAGGGCATAAATTCAAATTGAGGAAAGACAGATGTAGGATAGATGTGCGGAAATTTGCCTTTAGCCAGCGGGTGGTTGGTGGGTGGAACAGACTTCCATCCCTTGTCGTGGAAGTTGATAGCCTAAATAAGTTTAAGGCTCAGCTGGACAGGTATTTCGAACGAACAGAGGGGTGAAGTGGAAGTGGTTATTTTGATTTATTTATGTTACTTTTTTTTTTTTTTTTGGCTGATGCTGCATAAGCTTGCTTTCTTGCATCAAATGCCTCTACTAATGCTAATGCTAATGCTAATGCTAATCTGTTAGTTGTGATGTTAATCTGCTAGTTTAGATTCAATTCATTTATTCAACACTTGATGCAAGGTTGTTAATTGGGGCTACTGTCTTGTGATGATGGAACCAAATAGTTCCATAACAACTCATAACAGTGTCTTTGAATTTTTTATGAATAACGATTTTACTTACTGGTGATGTTATTTAATTAAAAACAATATTAGTTACTTTAGGTTGATTTGTGGATAAATGTAGACAATGACAGATCTTGGGCTAAAAAGCCTAAGCCCAAGATCTGTCATTGTCACAGGAGGAATAATATGCTCTGCCAGATTGTAATGGCAGAAAATCCTAGTGCAAAGTGGTGTTATTTTCTGAAAAGAAACTTATGAATACTTATGCAGCTTTACTTTTATTGAAAAATTCAGCAGTTAAAAATTACATGTTTTTTACACTTGCAAAACTTAGTTTTTAAAAACTCTAAAGCTTTTAAATTTTTAAAACTGCTGGAAAAAAAGAAAACCATTATTATGAAACTAGTCTCTTCCATTTTCAAAATGTATAAAACTGTAATAAGCACAACTGTTGGATGATACAATGCAAACAACCATACTTTTTTCACACAAAAGTGCAAAGAAATGTAATTATGCACACAAAACTGAAAACAAATGTAATTTTGCTCACGGTGCCTCATCCATCAGCACATTTTGTGACATAAGTAACACTGCATGAACAAACCTTGCCACTTAAAATCACTTTAGACATTAGGAAAGTGGGTTGATCAAAAGCCACTACTTTTGAACAGGCAATTAACTTCTCAGTCAATAATACTGAAGCATTGGTACATACTAAACACTAAATATCAAGAAGTGTACATTGTGTTGTTTAAGGATTTTTGTTTTATATGGTTATATTTTTTTCATAGAAATATGTATTTTTCTTGAATGAAACTGATTACATTACAGTGATATTTATTGAAATGAAATATTTTTACGTATACATAGTTAATTTTACATATACATTGGCAGGAGATGGAAATAATTTCTTTACACTAAATATTTTGCTACTTTGGCATTTATTATAGTGATATTTTACTGTATTACCAAAAAAATTTAATACAGATTTACTTGAAGGTTGCAAGTTTTCCAGGAAGTTGGGACTATTCTTGTTCTCAAACACTCTGAATACCCTTTAGGAATGACTCAATTTCCAGTTGTCTAATGGAGGAGTAAACAAATTTAATTTTGCATGTTTTTCTTTAACCATCTGGCCGATGTGACAAATTTATTATAAAATCAGCTGGTATGGTGCCTTTTGAACATCACTTCTCAGGTTAAAAATGGGAAGGTATCAAAAATTTTCACCTTTGAGGGTATTTTAATCTTCACTCTTTTATGAGCACAACTGTGAAAAATCCGTTGTTCACACGGAAATGTATATTTTTAATTAATTTTTAAAATAAAACCCTCCTTCTGATGCACTTTACACGTGCTTTTTGTAACATGTTTTAAAAAATAACGTGAAAGAAACAAATTTCAAAACTATTGCTTGTCTCAGTGACTGAACTTTTTATTTAATTTACATACTGCACGATTCCTAACGAAGATGTAAAAACATCTGACACTAGTGAGCATTTCCATTCACTTGCTTTAGATCAGAAATTGCATTAGCATGCATCTTTTATTAGAGGTCATACTGTGCTAATTTTAAATTCTTGCTGTAGAGTACTAATAGTTATGTGCAACGATTGGCTTCACAAAGCCTAGAAAAAACATTCCATTTATGGTTTTTTTTTTCATGGCCAAACTTTTTCTTTAACAAAAGAATTAATAATACAGATTTGAAAGTTAAACCAGTAATACAAGAATAGTAAAATGCACACTGACATCACTTGGGATAGCTGAGAAGAAAGTGGGAGAATATAGAATATAGAATTGAATATAGATATCAAAATCTTTTTTATAATCAATTAAGCTTTTTATATTCTTGTACATCAGCGGTTCCCAACTGGTGGTTCGCGAAAGTGTTCTGGGGTGTTTGCACTAAAAATTCTGTAATGGTGTCTGCTTAGATTTACATAGGTATATTATTGTAAACACAAAATATAACTAATAATAAACAAAGTAAAATAAAATTAAATAAAAAGTAAAGAATTGCCAAGGAAAGAAAACACATCTCCCACAGTTCCTTATAATTATTTTACTATCTTACAGTATATCATGTTAAATAAATATCTAAAATTATTTCTTGACTAAATGTCTAAGAGTATGAAAAAGGTTGTTTATATATGGGTAATGAGAGAGATAATCAAACAATGCATGAATACTACCTGAGTAGTAGAAATGAAGGAAGTGCATTACCCATGCCTAAACAACCTTTCTCATACTCTTAGACATTTAGTCAAGAAATAATTTTAGATTAAATCATGCACACCATCAAGCATCTCTCATATTGTGGAGTTATACTTCGTAACCGGGTTGTCACTATTGCAATAACAGGGTACCTGCCCACCCACCGATGAGTAAGCCAACAAGCTTCGAAATGGTGCCAGCTGGGTGGTGGTATCCGCCGAGAATAAGTAAGATTAGTCTTCTCCACTGGTGAAGTTATTTATTCAGAGCAGTGCAATGCCTTGGCAACTCATTGTGAAGGTATTCACAATATGAGATATAATCAAACGATGTATGCAAACTACCTGAGTAGTAGAAATGGAAGTGCATTACCTATGCCTAAACAATCTTTTTTAAATATATGTTTTCCATACTATTTTTTTTATTATTCTTAAGGATTATTGTTATGTATAGGTACTTTTTTTTAGAACCTATAGTACTTAGTACCATGCATGGGTTGAAGGTTGAAAAGATGAAAGAAGACACTTATTGACATTAGACTTGAACTTCTGTAGATTGTAATTTTGATGAAATATATATGAAGAAAGGTTGCTCCAGAAAATGGAAGATGAATGAATTAATTAGGAAGAAGAAATGTTGGTTCCGAGAGTTTGAAGTTGGATAGTAAATGGATGTTGGCTGGTGGCGGCATGTATTCAGACTGGTTTGTGGAAGAGAGAGTGGGAATTATAGAAGCCAATTCAGAAGAACAGTGCCCATGAAAGTATCTATAGAAAAGGCATGCAGCGAAACAGAATGTCTATGAGACAGAGACTGTTACAGATGAGACATTAATTAACCTAACTGTCCTCTTTTGAATGGAAACTAGAAGCCTTAGAGGGGTTTTGGGGGCACCACCCCAGATGTGGGAACAATATTCCATGGTAGGGCGGATTTGTAATTTATTCTGAGTAAACAACTGTTTGGATGAAAAGTAACACCGAGAGTGAAAGAGAAAACCCAGTTTTTTAGATGCAGAGGAAGCAATATTTGCAATGTGCATGTGCCAAGAGAGATTAGAACTCAGGGTAATCCCCAAGATCTTGTCTAGAAATCGGAGTGTCATCGAAGATAAGCATAGGAGCAAAAGAATCCTTTTTGCAAGATATAAGACAGGACTGAGTTTTAGATTAGGTAGGTGGGCTGAGAAGTAATAATCGAGGTGTATTTACCACTAACAACAGTGGCAGTTAAACCTTAGTTGCCACATTTTTGGATTTCTAAATTGCCTTTGTGGAAATGTTCTTAAAAACTATTCATAAAGTCTTGTTGGCTTGCCATTTAAAGTAAATTAACTGTTTTCATCTGTCTGGGTTTTTAGTAATCACTAGAGTTTAGTGTAGAACTGGAAAGTTGATTTGGGGTATTCATTTTTGGTCCAAGCAAAAGGTTTGAAATGCATAGCAGGTATTTCAAAGATTCTACTCTGAACTTGAGCAATGATAGAAAATGTACTGGCTCATGTTCATTCCTGTAAAATTTTTGATTTTGTTATACTAATCAATTTTTTTTATAAAAAAAAAAAAACTACCAAACTAGTTTTTACTAATGCAACTTTTTTTTTATATTTTTTAAATATGTGAGGGCTGTTCATTAAAAATGATCATAATTTTTCATGAAAAACTGTACTGCTTGCCATTTCTAGCTGAGCTGTGGAATTTAAGACCAAACCGAGCTGTATCGCATAGCAGCTGCATAGTTGACTCGTGTGCACGGTATAACCTTGGTGGTCTGTCAAGTTTATGCCTGTTCAGTTTTGCCTATGTAACAATGGATGTGACATGCGAGGAACAGTATGCTGCCCTCAGATTTTGTTTCCATTTCAAGAAAACATCAGCTGATGCATATCAAATGTTAAAAGAGGCTTATAGTGAAGCTATACTTCCATATAGCACAGTATGCAGGTGGCTTAGAATGTTTAAAGACGGACATGAGTGTATCACAAAAATCAGCAGTCCTGGAGCTCCAACAAGTCACCACAGAAACCATAAGCACTGCTTCTGTAATCTTGAGAGAAGATCATTGTATAACAGTAAGGCAACTGGCAGAGATGTTGAGAATATCAGTAGGAAGTATGCATGGTATTCTCCATGACAATTTGCACATGATACATGTTTGTGCACATTTAGTTCCAAGACTACTCACACCTGAGCAACAGCAAGTTTGCATGCAGGTTTATCAGGAGTTGCAATGGATAATTACTGAAGATGGCAAGGTTCTTTACAAGGTGATAATGGTGGATGAGACATGGCTTAATTTCAACCCGGAGAGTAAGCAACAAAGCTCTGGTTGGAAATATACATCATCGCCAACATTGAAAAAAAACCAAAAGTTGTGGCTTCTGCAAGAAAGGCTATAGTCATCTTTTTTTTTTTTTTTTTTTTTTTTGACATTCAGGGAATGGTTTACCAGCATGGTATGCCATGTCATATGACTGTTACAGGAGGTTACTACAACTGTATTGCACACTTTGCGGGATCACGTTTGTTACAAACAACCACAGCTGCACACAGGTGGGTGGATGCTGCATCACAACAGTGTGTCAATACACTGCAGGATGGAAGCCTCCTCACTGATTCATAATGATGGAAATGGACCATAATCTAGCACACTGGTCCAGTGCGTGTTGTCAGATCGACCGTATTTAGTGGTCAGGGGCTTGAACCCTGGTCTACTCAAAGAGCATGTGCTACAGCACTCCTGCTCATGACGACTCGGCTATGGAGGCTGCTTTTTGCGTACTTAGCTAGCATTAATGTCAAATGTGTTCCTGATTTGCCCTACAGCCCTGACCTTGCACCCTGTGATTTATTTATTTTTATTATTTCCAAAGTTAAAGAAAGAGCTGTGAGGAAAACATTTTCAGTCATCAGAAGAAGTTGTAATGACATTGGACGTGATTCTCAAAATCGTGTAAAAAAATGGCTTCCACCATGTTTTTAAAGAAACGCTGGAGTAAGTACATTTCATTTTATCAAATGGGAACTACTTTTAAATGGGCCATTAAAATAAGGAGGATGATTAATAAAGGTATATTGTGAAAAAAAATTTTTATTCTTTATTGAACAGCCCTCATAATAGTCTTAGAGAAACCCCTGCTGTGACTTTCTGATTAAGTTATTTCATTTTGGGTACTGTTCTAGACCATTCAACTATTCTACCATTCAGTATGCAATTTGTGTATGAGATAAATATTTATATCTTATACATTTTGTACATTTTTAGACTTCAAAAAAACCTCTTCCCCCTTCTGATGTAGCACAAATATTTGAGAGCTGTAAAGATATGGGGCTTCTTATAGGAAAAGGAGGTAACTATGGATCTGTAAGTGACTTTTTTTTATCACCACATAATTTTTTTATAGAATATTGATAACTCTACAATGTAGAATACCCGTATTGTTGTTGAAATATATGTGCATAAGGGAACTTGGTGGTTTCATTATATAGACCAGTGATTGTAAACCTTTTCTGGACTGTGTCTTGGGAGAACAAAAAATAGTGTTTATTTTATATTATAAAAAGATAACAGTATTTGAATAATAAATAATTTTGTATACTGTTACATTAATGGTTTTATTTGCTAGATATGGCTGATAAACTGCTACACAAATTTATTTTGAATAAAAAAAAATATAGTTTTTATAGTATGAACTATTTATGGGTTGTCAGATTCCATCCCTAACAAAGACACTTAGTGATATTGCTTCAAATATCTCTTATCTCACTATTCACCAGTTTATTTGTGCAAATGTGACTCATTGTATTTCATGGCTTTCTCAACACAATCATGAACTCATAAATATACTAAATGAATCTATTTAGAGAGCTTATACACATTCCACAAACACCAATTAAAGTGCAGAAATTTACTTACAAATTGTCTTTTATCAATCAAAGTATGCTTTGATAGATATAATTTGGAAACTGAAACAAAGATATATATTAGCTCTCATGAAAGGTTGCACATGCTGCTGTGGGTTATAGTTGCAAATGACTATAGTTACACTTCTAAAAATCATATGGGATACCTTTCACAGCATGGATGATTACTACATTCTGATGGAATGTAGTAAAACTTATACTGGTATTTTGGAGGCATCACTAATATTAGCAATTGACTGAAACACAAAAGAAGAAAAAACACAAAAAATGCAAGAAAGCTTTTGCTTAGCGTTATTGTGCCAGAAAGTAATAGGCTCCTATTTCTGCTTTTTGCTTCTAGGCTTCTTAATGCCAGAAGGTACCGATGTTGTCAGTATTTCTTACAAACTCACTGATACAGCTTTCTGCCAAAAAAAAAAAAAACACCCATCATACTTTTGCCACCCAAGAAAGGCACTGACCCAGCTGCCCTTTAAATTTAACAGAAAATTTTGCAAGCAGTTTATTCTAGTGGTCCACAGTACATTGAACAGTAGTAAACTTCCTGAAATCCAGTCTAGTAGTTCTTCCCAATAGTTTGTATTTAGCCCCCCCCCCAGTTTTATATTCTGTTTCAATATGAAAATTCTACAATTATTCATTTTGTTCAATCCCCCTTCAGTATTGTATAAATTCTATAACCCATATTTTTGGAATCTCCTCTTGTGGACAGCCCTATTCTGTTCTCAGTGAGTCACCTGTCATGTCTTTTATTTATTATCTCCTTTAGCTGGCTGATCTGAAATTCAACTCAATAACTTCAATTTTCAGCAAAACATCTGTGGTTCTCAAGTATTTAATTATGTTAGATGATGCTAATTTCAAAACATCTGTTTTTGTTTATCAGCTACAGTTATTCTTTCTCTATTCTTTTCTGGTATTAACCGTTTGGTTGCCTGCATCAAAATAAGCAGTACTTTTAAATTCATTCCAAAAATGATTTATTTTCTTAGCCTCTTAGCTTTCTTATGAGTATTTGACGTTGCATACATAGAAAAAGTATGTTGCGGAAATAAGGTAAATATGATAAAACAGCAGATACCTGGTTTGCTGCCAATTGTGTCTTATTTAATATTAGTAGTAGCAGATAATGCAAGGAAGCACTATCACCTTATATAATAGGAAAATCAGCTGGTAAAATTCCTGTTTATTATTGACAAAACCCCTTAATTTATTTTATTTATTTGAGAACCTCTCACTAAGAGTATTCCTGGCAGACTAATGTGTTGCATGATAGGAAGTTGCATAAATGGTAGTGAGACAGGTGAATTAATGGTGAATAAGAGAATGAACAATGGATTTGGAAATATTACTGGTGTTAAATAATGGATGATGGATATAAGAAACAACAGATTGAGAAGTAGTAGTAGTAGCAGTGGCATTTGATGCAAGAAAGCAAGTGTATGAGTTTATGCAGCATCAGCCAAAAAAAAAAAAAAAAAATACACCATTCCCTCCAAATGCCTGTCCAGTTCCTCCTTAAATTTATTCAATCTAACAACTTCCACAACGACAGATGGAAGTTTGTTCCAGCAATTAACCACCCGCTGGCTAAAGGCAAATTTCTGTACATCTAATCTACATCTGTCTTTTCTTAATTTGAATTTATGCCCCCTTAGGTTTGTAATCTGAACAAGTGGAAGGATCCCATCAGAATTCAGCGTGCTGAACCCATTCAAGGCCTTATACACCTCAATCAGATCACCGCGCAGGTGCCTAGTCTCCAGCCACTGCAATTTGCAGAACTTAAGCCTCTCTTGGTAAGAGGATCCCTTCATTCCCCTCACCAATCTTGTTGCCCTTCTCTGTACACGCTCAAGTAAATCTACATCCTTCCTAAAATGAGGCCTCCAGACCTGTACGCAGTACTCAAGGCGTGGCCTGACCGTTGCCTTATACAGAGGGATAATCACCTCCTTTTCCGTGCTAACAAAATTCCTATATATCATTGACAAAACCCCATGACCTGCCCTGGCAGCCTGTCTGCATTGCTCAGAAAACTTCATATCTGCCTGCACAATTACTCCCAGGTCTTTATTCATTTTCTACCACCTTAAGTGTAGTACCACACAGTTGGTACATTTCTCTGGGGTTACTTCTACCCATATGCAGTACTTTGCATTTGTCAAGGTTAAACTTCAGTTGCCACCTCTTAGCCCATCTGCCCAAATTATCTAGATCCTGTTGCAGTAGCACACTGCCATTACTGTCATTAACAACCCTGCCAACCTTTGTATCATCTGCAAACTTCGACATTAAGCCTGATGTACCTTCATCAATATCATTGATAAATATACAAAACAACAGTGGACCTAACACCGAACCCTGTGGGACTCCACTAATAACATTAGTCCAAGAAGAGCAGCACCCATAAGAAGTCACAGGTATCGAGAGTCCACTGCACTTATATCTTAAAAATTACTTTATTCTCTAAAATATTCCACAGTAATGAAATTTAATGTGGGATTATTTAAACACTTGACTGATAAGTTTTGTTTTTAAAGTAAACTAAATTAATTCACTAGGTGTGATAGCTGTACTTATGCCTACCCCAATACTAAATTTAAAATACCTAAAATTATAACAAATGCTTAATACAGTGAGATGCTTTTAAAATATGCTACAATTTTTAATATAAAATTGCAAATTATAAGTCATTAAAAAAGAAAAAAAGTTGCCCATTTAATGCATTTGCTGTCTCTGATGCACATAAACATCACATGACACCAGAGTAACATGCCATTATTCTTATAAGCATTCAAAAATCACCAAAGTGATGTGTTATGTATCCAAATATAAGTATCCAAAAAGCATTCAAAATGATGTGCTGTTATACATATAAGTATTCAAAAAGGCACCCAAAGTGAAGTGCTGGTATCCTTAGAAGAATTCAGAAAGGCACCAAAGTGATATGCCATAATACATATAGGTGGCTGTTCTTAAGTGGTCGATAAATGAGTGCTGTTAAAATAAAGGTACATGAAATTAATAACTGCTTTATATCAGAACACCGGATTGAACTCTGGGCTAATTTGCAGCAACATTGGTTTTTGTTTATAGACTTCGTACACAATTTTATTTGTTCTTTGCTTGTGTTGAGGTTAGTTTGTGCATATGAAATAAACTTTTCATAAAATTTTATCTGAGGTTTGTACAGCTCAGCCCAAAAAGTAAGTGATCACTTTTAGTTATGAATTCCAGACATTAACTATTTAAGCATTATTTACAAATTTTTTGAATATTGAGGAGCAAATTTAATGTTGCTCCTAGACACTCCAAAAATTATGGCACATTGGATTTATCCCTCAGATACTGGTTGCAGTGAACATATTATATACAAATGCTTAGAAACCAGCTGTTGAAGAGTTTGGGAAAAGATGTTCACACCTGTCAGAAGCTAGGAAATTGAACTGATGATGAGAGTGTTGTAGCAGATGAGCTATAATGCCAGCATTGTGTCATAATGATGCTTGATGTTATGAAAGAGAAATTGTTGAAGATAAACATAAGAAAGGCACCTGGGGTGGATGGGATCTATCCAGTTATATAAAAAGGAGGCAGCAGCTCCTTTGTGAGACAGCAGATTATGAGACCTTCCTTCGACTCAGGGGAGGTACCCATGGACTGGAGATGTGCAAATGTGACCCCAATTCACAAAGGAGGATCAAAGGGCTACACAAGTAATTACTAACCTATTAGTTTAAATTCTGTTTCAGGGAAATTAATGGAGGCACTGGTAAAGAAGCACTGCAGGATCATCTAGATGAGACTTCAGTTATAACTCGGACACAGCATGGGTTTGTTAAGGGGAAGTTTTGTCTGACCAATTTGATTGGATACTATGATGTGGTCACAAAGGAACTAGATGCAAAGAATAATTTTATTATTATTATTATTATTATTATTATCATTATCCATATGATGCAAGGAAGCCTGAGGCTTATGCTGCACCAGGAAAAAAAAAAAAAAAAAAAAAGTTCCCGAGTAACCCTGAGAGAGAGAGAGAGAGAGAGAGAGAGAGAGAGAGAGAGTCAAAAGTAGAAGGGAATCACCAAGAAAGAGAAGAATGATGATATCCAGCTCAGGACCCTGGGTGTGCCAAGCCCATACTCACCAGATGTGAGCCCCCGGGGTTAAATTATCATGTATTAGGATCTTAGAAAGGCTTTTGATACTGTTGCACATGAAAGGCTGCACAAATTGGAGCAGTGTGGCATTGAAGTCAAATTGCTGCTAGGGATAAAGGGATGGTTGAGTGGGAGAAGACAGAGAGTGGTAATCAATGGACACTGCTCTTCGTGGACTAATGTTATTAGTGAAGCTCCCCAGGATTCAGTGTTGGGTCCATTATTGTTCTCTGTATTTATTAATGATATTGATGATAGTATATCAGCCTTAATCTCTAAGTTTGCAGACGATACGAAGGTCGGCAGAGTTATTAATGACACTAATGACTATACGTTGCTGCAACAGGATCTAGAAAAGTTGAGCAGATGGACTGAGAGGTGGCAACTGACGTTTAACATTGACAAATGTAAAGTACTGCATATGGGAAGCAGTAACCCCAGAGTAACATATCAACTGTGTGGTACTACACTGACAGTGGTAGAGAATGAAAAGGACCTAGGGGTAATTGTGCAGTCAGATATGAAGTTTTCTGAGCAGTACAGACAGTCTGCTATTCTACAACTGTCTTTCTTCAATTTGAATTTATGTCCCCTTAGGTTTGTAATCTGAGCAAGTGGAAGAATCCCATCAGAATTCAGCATGCTCAACCCATTCAAGCCTTATACACCTCAGTCAGATTACCTCGCAGGTGCCTAGTCTTCAACCGCTGCTATTTGCAGAATTGAAGCCTCTCTTGGTAAGAGGATCCCTTCATTCCCCTCACCAATCTTGTTGCCCTTCTCTGTACACACTCAAGCAAATCTACATCCTTCCTAAAATGAGGCCTTCTGACTTGTATGCAGTACTCAAGGCAAGGCATGGCCTGACCACTGCCTTATACAAAGGGTTAATCACTTCCTTTTCCCTACTAGCAAAATTCCCGTATATCGTTAACAAAACCCCCATGGACCTTCTCTTGCAGCCTGTTTGCATTGCTCAGAAAACTTCATATCTGACTGCACAATTACTCCTAGGTATTTTTCATTTTCTACTACCCTAAGTGTTGTACCACATGGTTTGTACTTTCTTCTGGGGTTATTTCTACCCATATGTAGTACTTTGCATTTGTCAATGTTAAACTTCAGTTGCCACTACTCAGCCCAAATTTTCTAGATCCTGTTGCAGTAGCACACTGCCATTACTGTCATTACAGCCCTGCCAACTTTTGTATCATTTGAAAACTTTTGACACTAAGCCTAATATACTTTCATCAGTATCATTGATAAATATACAAAACAACAGTGGGCCGAACACTGTGGGACTCCACTAATAACTTTAGTCCACAAAGAGCAGCGTCCATTTATTACCATCCTCTGTCTTCTCCCACTCAACCACCCTTTTATTCATTGTAGCAACTTCCCCTTAATACCACTCTGCTCCAATTTTTACAGTGATCTTCCATGCACAACAGTGTCAAAAGTGTTCCTGAAATCCAAGTATATGATATCAAAAATATTTTTTGTATCCAGTTCCTTTGTAACCACATCATAATAACCAATCAAATTTGTCAGACAAGACTTTCCCTTAACAAACCCATACTGTGTCTGAATTATTACTGCAGTCTTGTCTAGCTGATCCTGCAATGCATCTTTAACCAGTGACTCCATTATTTTACTTGGAACAGAAGTTACTCTAACTGGTCTGTAATTACTCGTGTCACTCTTCGATCCTCCTTTGTGAATTGGGGATATATTTGCACATCTCCAGTCCGTGGGGAATTTCCCTGAGTCCAAGGATGCTCTCATAATTATGGCTAAGGATTTGCTTAGTTCCTTTGCTGCCTCCTTTAATATAACTGGATAAATCCCATCCACCCCCCAGGTGCCTTTCTTATGTTTAACTTCAACAATTTCTCCTTCATTTCGCTCTCAGTTATTAAAAATTCATTAAGCTCCAAGGCACACTATAGCCCCAGAAGCTTATGTCATTAACCTTCATAAGACACACACACATTAAGCACCCTACTACAATTTGATAACCTCCTGGCATTTTCCTTCCTTATTAACTCCTGATGTGTGAATGTAGATGCAAAATACTCATTTCAGTTTGTTTGCTGTCTGAGCAGGATCATCAACAGTCAAACTATTGATATCAAGTGGACCAATCTGATTCATCCTCTTCCTTTTAGAGTTTATATAAGTAAAGAAATCCTTGTTTTTCTTAGCATCCTTTGCCAAAGATTTCTCGTAATCTGCCTTCGCTTCCCTAATCTCCTTTGTAACTTGATTACAGACTAGCTTATATCTGCCATAGGCTTCTGTGTTGTCTAATAATTTATATGCTTAATAATTAATTTTTCTTCTCTGCCTCGAGTCTCATTTGACAACCATTTAGGCCTAAACCTTGAATAATATTTCTTAATAGGTATGAAACATCATCAGTTGGGCCCACTGTACTGAATTTAAAAACTGTCTGAGACCACTGTAGTCAACTTTATAGAAGGATAAACCCTTTCCTTTACTCTTGATTGTAATGATATCTTTAAGTAAATCACACATCAGTACACTGTAATCACTGCCACCTAGTAGTTCCTTTATCTGCAGATTCTTAATACACCAATGATCACTGCTGATAAATAACCAGATCAAGAGTATTACCCTCTCTCTCTCTGGTTACCTCTCAAACATGCTGCTACAGAAAACAATCATCCAATAAATCCACAATAGTTTTGCTAATATGCGAGTGACCAACCGACAAGTTCCAGTCAATATCTGGGAAGTTAAAATTCCCCATTATAAGACATTCTGATTTACTAGCCCACTCTTCTATTTCTCTGTATAATTGTTCGTTGTACTCATTCGAGTCATTAGGCCTATATGTCACACCAAACTGACTCAACACTGTCCATCTATGTCAACTGGATGCACTTCCTTTGATGTTTCTGTTTTTCTTAATTAACAGCATAACCTCCCTTTCTATCCTTTCTGTATACATTGTACTCCCCAAATTCCAATACATTCCTAATATCAGAGACACCACATCTCTGATATCCCAACAATGTCCACCTTTGATGTCTTGATCAACACTTCAATTTCATCAAATTTGTTTACTATACTTATAGAATTGGTATACATGCAAGTATATATGCACCTATTCTTATTCTTAGTTACCCTAACACATCCCATATATTTATTTGTTTCATGATGACTTCCAGCAGTCCTGGAAATCTCTGTTACCTTGCTTTCCAGGCTGCTGCTCATTCTAATGTAGTGCAAGAATCACCTTCACCTCTGGCTGTGGCTACTTTTAACCTTTTAGTCTGTGAATCCCCCCCCCCAAAGCTAGCAGTTTTCTGACCCACCTAACACTGCCTCGTTAGCATCAGCAAATATTCTTGCACCATTTCTATTTAGGTGCATCCCATTTCTGTAGAAGCAGTCTCTCCTGTTAACAAGCACAGACCATGCTGAAAAAAAATACCCTCCAGGGCCGAATTGATTGACAAGGCTCTCATCCTATACTACCTCCTATTGTTTCTGGGCAGAATTGCAGACACTTTCAAATTTAACCCTAACTCACTACTTTTTTTTCAACATTGACCTGTACTTGTTAAGTAAATCTGCTGATCTCCTAGTCTTAATGTCATTGGTGCCAACGTGTACAACAATATCACCCTTTGTGCCCCTACAAGATGATATCTGCTTCACAACGTCATCAGCTTTTGACTCTGGCAGACATACCCTGGTCCTATTATGTCTATCCTTTTTACCCAATATATTACCTGTATCCCTGACAATAGAGTCACCAACAATAACTAACTCCTGTGGGACCAGTGCATTCTGCCCTGGAGATTGCCGCTGTGTTGCCTGATGCACAATAGTAAACTCTGGCATTGAGTTTGGCAGCTGAGAGCTTTCTTCGAGGGCATCTACCCTACACCTCATGCTCTCATAGAAGCCCATTTCTAGACACTCTCTGCACCTGGTACACACAAAGACATCCTCCTTGGCTAGATCATGTTCTGTTCTAGAGAATTCAGCAAACATTTCACAAGTTGCACATTTTTAGGCTGTGATGCATGGGAGAATCGCCCCCCCCCCCCAGTTCTCCCCTGAGTCACAGCACTCCTGCCACTTTGTGCCCATTGCTTTGCTGCTCTAGTCTGGGGCATGATATTTTAAATTAATATGGTCAATAAATTTAATTAATTAATTGTCAATACTACACTATCTAATAGAATCCTAAATGCAGTGATGCGTATTACGATATATAATTTTACGTTAGAGCTACCTAGTTACCACAATTAAAAATTTAATTCCCTACCACACTCTGTATGAAACTAATGTCTGCAAGATTCGAACGAAACAACAGTTTTACCTATATTAAGTAGTAATCTACAAAAACTTTTATCTAAATTAAAAATAAAAATAACCAGCGTAACTAGAACTATAAGTACAATATACTTATAGTAAAAATAAAGTACGATATAAAATAACAATTTGGTAAATAAAATGGCAAACACATTGCTTTTTTGGAGCCTGTAATTCACAGCTGTAATTATTAAAGAGAGTCAGTGCCCTCTGAAGGTAGCAATGTTTCAAATGTGAGAGAAGATATAAAGCTTGGGATACAAACCTAAGTAACTTCAAGGGGTGTGTCAGGGTAGTAAACTATAGATTACTTAGTCACAACTATGTCTACAGTAATGTCAAAATGTTGTCAATAAAATGGCTGAATTTGAACTCCTGGTTAGAACATCTAATGCTGATATAATAGGGCGAACAGAAACATGGTACCACCTGGAAATTGGTGATGAAGAGTTCCACTGTGGTATGTATAATGTATTTAGGAAAGATACAGAAAGGCTTATGCTTCTTATCAAAAGCAGCCTGAGTGCAAAAAGATATTTTGCTGAGTCTGAAGTTCTATCTTCAGATAAAAGCCATCATAGAATCTGTGTGGAGTGAGTTAGTTGTAAGCAAAGGAACAATGAGAGTGGGAGTGATCTACAGACCAAAAGAGTGTGAAGATTATCATGAGAGTCTACATGTAGATGGAATGGGCAAGCAAGCATGAAAGTCTTATTATGGGTGACTTGAATCTGCCCCAGATTGATTGGAATGAGTGGGAGGGAAACTCACAATGGGGAAAAGCTTTTTAAAATAAACTACATGATTATTATATGTATTAGCATGTTAGAGAAAGTACTAGGGGCACAATATTCTTGACCTCATTATTACTAATGAATCAAATGACATCACAGGGCTTAAAGTACTGTAATTGTCAGTTGGAAGATGAAGAAAATGTTGCAGTAGTTAAAGGAAAAGGCACTGGTTTTACTTTGACAGTTTAAGGCTTTAAGGCACTATTTGGCATCTGTTAACTGGACAGATTGCTGAGGGATGGTGAATACATTTGAATTATGGAATACTTTTAAATCAAAAATCACAGAAGCCATGAATACATACATACCTTTAAGAAAGTATTGCAGGAGGAGGATGCTGAAATGGATGACTGCAGAGCTGGCTGGTCACATAGAGCAGAAAATGATAGCATGGGACAATTACAGAGCGATGAAAAGTACTGAAGCCTACAACCAGTGCAAGTTGATCTATAGTAGTACCACAAATAAGGTCAGGGAGGCAAGGCCTTGTATGAGATAGCATTGGCTAAGAGAGCAAAGAGGGGACAAGGAATTTCTCATTTTCCATTATTTTGGCAACAAAGAAGAAAACTAATCAGATTGGACCCCTGTGCACTGGGTGTGGAAAAGTCTTAAATAACCAAGCTGTGTTGTACATGAATTGAGCAGGACTTTGCATCAGTCTTTACTGACGAAAGACCCTTCATGCTGGGAAGAGGCTGTGTAGTTGAGGCTGAGCCATACGTAATTAGTGATGTTGTAATACAGATGGTTTTTTATTAGAAAAACTTTTGAGCATAAAGGCAAGTAAAGCTCCCATAGTTGATGGCATATACCCTGTAGTTTTGAGGAAGAGTGCAAAGAAGTGTATTGAACCATTGAGGTTAATTATGAGGGCATCTTTGGACTCAGAGATTTCTTTGGATTGAGGAAGTGCCAGTATATTGCCAATACATAAAAGTGGTTCTAAGAGTGAAGTTGGTTACTATAGACCTGTTAGTTAGACTTCAGTGGCAGGAAATATCTTAGAGGTAATGATTAAGAGCGCAATCCAGGGTATTTAGATAGATATGGCATTCTGAAGGATGCACAACATGGCTTTGTTAAGGGTAAATCATGCTTAACTAACGTAGTAGGTTATTTTGACATAGTTACTCATGAGCTGGATTTGGCGCCTCCAGGTGGGCAGGAGCAGTAGTGCGTAGCACACGCTTCTTGATTAGACCGGGATTCGAGTCTGTGACCACCAAATACAGAGGATGTGGAAGGTCCTCTGTATTTGGTGATATAATAGGGCGAATATCCCCAGCCCGGATAAAGGGTGAGGGTTGGCGTCAGGAAGGGCATCCGGCCTTAAAAATTGCATGCCAAAACAATAAAAACGCTGACCCCATATAATAATGGGAAAAGGCAAGGACAAAAAAAAAAAAAAAAAAAACCTCATGAGCTGGATTTAGGAAATAATTTCAACGTACATTGGAACTTCAATTGTCTGTCAGGATATGGGACCAAGCCCATGATGGATAATTGAATAGACCGATAATAAAATATCTCTCTATACGTTAAAAAAAATTTTCTGCCTAGTGATATTTATTTGAGCCAATGGGGAAGAGAGCGAGGCAATTACATCACTACAAATGCAGTTAATTATTGACAACTGCCTCCAATAACATTCACCAACCTCACGCACATGTTTCGCTGTTTAACATTTGATATTCCATTGTAACGTTTATTGTATATTAATGCATATTGTATGCAGTATTTGTAAATAGTTTAGTCATTTGTAAATATTTTAAATGTTTGTATAGTTTGTAAATATTTTAGTCCTGCTCTTTCGGATGCAACAATATTCCTCATGCATTATGGAACCCAAAGCAAAAGGCCTTTTCCTAAGTGACCTATGTAAATACAGGTGAATAAATACATAGTGATATGTATTTGACCTTGAATATGCTGCACACTACAAATGCACAGATAAATAATTACATAGGTCATTTCCTGATTAGATGTTGATCACAGTGACTTATTGTTTTTTGTCTGGTGGCACCGGAGGTCCCCCCAACTCCACGTTTTTACTCTGTGTAGAATACAATACTCTGCGTAAGGCCAGGATGTGTGTTTTGTGAAGTATTAGCTTGGGTTGTGTTGTTCCTTTGGCCACTTAGCCTGGGGGGCTGTGGAGAGCCAGTAGCAACCCGTTTCTGCCACTGCCACCGGGAGGCTGGCCAGGACACATTAGAAGAGAATAAAGCTCTGGTAGGGTGAATCCTCACCTTTCCAGATGAGGATTCACCTCATTATCTCCTTTCCAAAAATTGGAAAGGAGATAGGAAGAGGGTGGGATAAAAGGGGTAGAGAACAGAGGCGGTGTTGAGACACTCGCCTAATTTAAAAGAGGAGACAGTAAGGGGACCTCTGGTACAGGACACCCATCCTGGTCCAGAGAGTGGGACTTGGAATTGGGTAAATTGGGTGGTAGAGTGAGCCACCAGGCAAAAGGAGGTAGGGCCACACAGTGTGGGGGAAGGAGACTCAACCACCCCAGGTGGTAGGAATAAAAGAACATAGGGAAAGTAATTCCTATGATGGAGCATGCATTTTGCAGCTCTGCCCCACACTGGCCTGGCGGTTATCCTAATGGCCAGTGTGAGCATCCCACACCATGCCAGCTAGGAAAAGCTATAGCATGGTGTCAGCTTGGATAACCATGGTGCCCCTGAGGGCCTGCATAGCCATCAGTCTGTCTGGTGAAGAGGCTAAGATAGAACATGCAATTAATAATAACTTTCATTCACTCAGCATTCACACAATTTTACTTTTCATAGTTTTTTCTTACAATTTATATTTTTTCTTTTATATATTAGATTAGATATCGATCAGTGCATTTCGACAGTTTACCTAGAAAAGATATGACTTACTCCATCATACCTCTACATATTACTTAGAAAAGTGTGTGCAGGGCGAGCACACACTTTTGGCGAGCAAAAGTGAGCAGGGGCAGAGCCCCCTAATGTACATTAAAAATGTTATACATACAATAGACTGGGTCATCTAACTTGTTTATTTTATTATATAATACATAACCTAATGAAATTTAATTTAACTTTAATTATTATTTTTTACCGGGTCATCAAAAAATCATAGTACAGATATCTATATACATAACTATTTTTAATATTTTGACTATTTTAATATATTTTGACTTAATATTTTGTTGTTGTTGTTGTTTGGTTTTTAGGAGCATTAGCAACTAAGGCCATATTGCTCCGGGATATGCGGTGGTCATTCCCTGACCTTTCCGCATCCTCCGTATTTGGTGGTGACGGGCTCGAACCCCGGTCTAATCAAGAAGCGTGTGCTACGCACTGCTGCTCCTTCCCACCTGGCTACGGAGGCGCTTAATATTTTGTCTAGTAATGTCATAAAAAATTTAAAAGAAAACAATATTACATATATACAACATTTTTCTAATTTCATTAAAGGAATTTTAAAGAAAACAAATATTACATAATTAAATTTCTTTTCTAAAAACAAGCCAGTCAATTTCTTCTTTTTTTTCATTAGTCCTCAAGCAAATTGGAGACTATCCTTCTCTCTACACAATCGGAACATGATAAATCAACTGCCAAGTTGGAGGCCTACTTGGAGGGAAGAGCAAATCAAATGCCACAGCGTGCCCCTTCCTACACACAAGCGCTGAGGACCACAGCTTACCAGATGCAGACAGCAGGCTCTAGTGCACAACCTGCCAAACAGAAAACACTTCTAAAGCAACCACATCTGGCTATTCTATGCCCAGTGACACCGGACAAAACGCAATACAGCAAAGAGACAGAGACAAAGGAAGAAGCAGAAAAGATCATCAATAACCCAAAAATCCCAGAACTAGGCCTTAATGTGACCTTGCCCAAGTGAAAAGGACCATCCATAACAACATATGACTTAGAAAATGACCTGACACCAAAGCAGTTGACAGACGAGATCACCAGAAAAATTTCTCCAACTTTGTACCTAACTCTGATGCCCGAAACCTGCTCACCCCAAAGTACTACAAATCTAAAGATGCTAGATCCACCATCTGGATCGTGGAACTTTCCTCTGTGGCCTGGCAGGCCCTTAAAGGACAGACAAGGATCTTTGTAAACTGGAGCAGCCACCACTCCAGCCGCAAGCACGTGGCTGTGCCCAAATGCTTCCGTTGCTGCAGATATGGCCACACTATGCATACTTGCACACAAATGGCACCAACATGTGGCCACTGTTCTGAAAAAGGCTATTATTATAACAACTGGCCAAATAAAGCACACAACCAGTTTGTACAAACTGTAAAGGCCTAAAAATGGACTCTGCACACTCCATAAGAGACAGCAAATGCCCAGTGTACCTTAAAGCTAAGAGTTTATACCAGGCAAGACTCAATTATGTGGACTTAAGGAATACACCACTGAGGTTAAGTTCATACAAATAAACGCACAGAGAGCCAGGGCAGTGGCTGATCAGTTACGATTTAAAGGAGAAAATTGATGTCTTAATTTTGCAAGAGCCATACACTCACATGAAAATGGTCCGGAGATATCCCTTGAAATACAAGATAATTCAGGCAGAGGATGAGACTCCCTGGGCAGCCATTGTCATCTAGAATCTGGACATCACAGCTACTAGAATTACACACCTCTGCACTGCTTGAGCCGCATGTGCCCACATTGTTACCACCATAAGAGCCCTTTACATTATGGCCCTGTACTGCCGCCTGGGTGAGGATATCACCTCCGCCATCAATTACCTTCACACGGTAATCAACACCTTTCCAAACTCGAGAATAATCATCAGCACAGATGCCAACTGCAGGTCCCCAGTGTGGCACAGTCACATATCTGATCGACTGGGCACAAGGAACAGTCAAAAACTGGAGGAGTTCCTGGCAAATGCACCAATAACATATTAAACCTCCCACACAACCTGCAATATGTTGTGGGAGAGAACTATAAATGTTACCATGGTCTCCAGAAACATAGCCAGCAATATTACTGGGTGATCGGTCCAAGATGCCTGGACCACCGTGCCATAATCTTCTAGCTTACCTGCTCACTCACTAACTAGGAACCCAGTACCAAGATAAATACAGCGCAGGTATGCTATTCAGAAAGCAAATTGGAACACCTTCCAGACTGAAATCTCAGCTGCCTTACAGGAACATAATGCTGAACTCCAGACCACTAGCAACCTGGAGCTCCTTCACCGGAAGACAACAGCTCTCATCACTCAGGCCTGTGAAGCTGCAATACCTAGCCCCGAAAAGAGACTCAGATCTGACACAAGGCATTTCAAAGAGCCAGAAGATCTTGGCCAGCTGCAGAAGTGGAGGTCTTACGGCAGCAGTGCAGAGAAGCAAGAAATGCCTGCACTGTGCAGATACAGCAATACCCTGCATATCATACCGAAACTGTTCCACGTTATGTGAAACTGTGCTGATTGGGGTATAATTATAATGGGTTTTAAATGAATGCATACTAGAGAAACAGTCTATAAACAAATTATAATAAATCTATAAACAATTTGATAACCAATTAAAAAGATTTGAAATAAAAAAATATTGAAAAAATTTTATTAATGAAAAGGTAACATCATGAGAGATGAGAAAAAAGCTTTATTGTTTATTTGGGTATTTCAGAAATGAGGTTTGGTGAAGTCACCTCTTCTTTTTCTCAGCATACAAGTCTTTGTAGCATTGAAATCCATCTTATAAAATTTGCCATATCTCGATGCTACATCCAACATTTTCAGGGCTTGACATGGCCTGCGAGACAATTATGAATGGATCTCCATTCATAACTGTCTCACAGGCCATGTCACTGACTGCCTGATAGGATGCAGCATATATGTAGAGTTGTTGTTATTTGGTTTTTAGGAGCATTAGCAACTTAGGCCATATTGCTCTGGAGATATGCGGTGGTCACTGGCTCAAACCCCGGTCTAATCAAGAAGCATGTGCTACACACTGCTGCTCCTGCCCACGGAGGTGCCATATATGAAGAGTATGTGTCTAGGCTATTGAATGAGTTTTAATATGTACAGTAAATTTTCAACTTACAATTTAATTGAAAACTGTGTTATAGTGAAACCCATGCTGTTTGAAGCCATGCTAATTGAGGTATTGCTGTACATCACTGCAAACATGAGACTTGGAGCCGCCCGGGCTAGCCGGGTGGATAAAGTGCCTGCCCGAGTGCAAAAACTTTGGGAGGTTCATTATGGCTACAGAAGCCGATGCACCAACAGCTAACAAAAAAAAAAAAAAAAAAAAAAGGAGACTTGGCAGTGATCCTGTTGCAATAGTGTACTATTATTACTGTCATTAACAACCCTGCCAACCTTCGTATCATCTGCAAACTTAGACATTAACCCTGATATACCTTCATCAATTTTTAAAGACAGTTTATAAAATATCTAATTTCTAGTTTTGTTCAAAACATGTATACAGGGTGATTCACTACCAGTGCGACAAACTTGCAGGAGGTGTAGGGGACACAAAGATGAATTGGAATCACATAGCATTGCAGGGTCCGAAATGCCTTCATCATGCGGCAGAGGACGTTGAACGGGAGGTCGCGTGAGCAGCGATCCCGCTGGAAGTCAGCATTTGCGAACCATTTCTGTTGAAGAAACCAAGTAGCAAAAGTCCTCCAGAGTGGATAATTGGCAGGCTCCAATGATTGGACGCGTTGCAGATGGTATGAACTCATTTGGTTTGTTGACAGTATCCTCCATACAGTGGATTGGGAAATACCCAATTGTTGGCCTATCGCTCGAGTACTTGTACTCGGATTGCCTTCTACAAGACGTAGGACATTCTCCTCATTGTCTGGCGTCCTTGTCGTTTGCTCTTGATTCATGGTACCTCTCGTGAAACAACCAGTCTCACGTAACCTTCTGTGCACACGTGCGAAAATCGTATGATGAGGAGCACGCCTATGCGGGAAACGTTCCTGGTACAAGCGCAGAGCGGCGCACCCGTTACAGTACGCAGTTCCATACGCGAGGTGCATGTCGGCCAGTTCAACGTTTGAATACTCGTCCATCCTACTGCCTCGGGAACCAGTTCGCAAATGCTGACTTCCAGCGGGATCGCTGTTCATGCGACCTCCCGTTCAATATTCTCTACCGCATGACGAAGGCATTTCAGACCCTGCAATGCTATGTGATTCCGATTCGTCTTTGTGCCCCCTACACCTCCTGGAAGTTTGTTGCACTGGTGGTGAATCACCCTGTGTATAATTTTAAGTATTTGGTTATATTATATTCATAAAATAATGGATATTTTATTTTCAGACACTTAGAATCAAGCCTCCTATGTGCATTACCCATGCTGATGCTGATTTTTGTGTAGCTGTTCTGAGAAAGGCCTTGACAGATTTTGCTAAGAAGTAGATTTAACAGTATCACAAAAAATTGTATCTTGTAGCATATATGTAATACTTTAAAAAAAAATGGACAGTTGAAATTAGTACCATATAGGAAAAAGATATTGTTAACCAAAAATATTTATTCTGCTTCTTATTTTTTTGACTCTGGCTTTTTTTTTTTTTTTCTGCTGCATCAAAATCATTTGCACAATTATTCTGCAAAGAAAGGGATTTTACAGGGATTCTGTATCTGAAATGAACTTGTTTCTTTGCAGTTTCAGGCTTTTGCTCTCTGTATATATAAAGACACAGTATATTTATTAAGAACTGGATGCATATATATTGTACATGTTTAAAAAAAAAAAAAAAAAAAGAAAAAAAAAAAGTCCACACACACATATATATATATATATTTATTTATTTGTTAAAGTTGTTTTTTAATGTTGTTTTAATGATGCTGTTTTTAAAGTTATTTCATATTTACTTTACTGCAGTTATAAAAGAGAGAAAGAAGTTGGTCTCTTTGGCTTATATAGAGTATTTAATTAAATAGCCAAACAAGAACTAACAGGGTTTTTAGCTTCCTATTTTGGGGTGATAAAACTAAACCAGTTGTGTTATAAAATTTAATTTAGTTTAATTAATCAATACTGCTATTGTAAAATAAATATGTTCTTATAGTACTTTGAGTAGTACTTGCAAAGTTATAATTTTCTAATTGTGAAGTTTCACTAGCAACTCTTGTGACCACTTACATTGTAAAGTGGAGTTTGTATAGTTTATAATATAAATGTCAGGTCGATGTTATAAAGGATGATTATGGAACTAAAATATTGGTTGAAAAATGTAATTACATTATTTACTATTTAAACTAATTCTATGAATACTATTTAAATCGATGAATATGTTATTTACCTTTTTTGTTTGGGCTTGGGAATATGTACATATTTTTTCAGTAATCTTTCATTATGTACAACTTCTCTTGAAATCCTCCATTAGGTGCTTTCATCTGTTATCTGTTGTATGTTTAATAATGGTAGACACAAGTTCATATTAGATGACAGCACAAAAATATCTTTGAAAATCAAGGGAGGAAATTATACCTAAATAATCTTAGGTATCTGATTTAGGCTTTAAAAGTTTAAAATTCTCTAGAATTCAGATCCATAGGTTGCTGAAATTGAATAATTGGTTCAAGTGATGCATAAATAAATGCACAGGATATTATTGCATAAAAATGTTTTTCCTTTTGATTTTTTTTAAAATTCAGGTTTGATTTTAGGCAATAATATTGGGATCACAGTCAGAGTAAGAACAAAATAATATTTAAAGCATTTATGTACAGCTTGTTTGTTTTTACAAATTTTCAATTCCATAAAAAAATTGCTGAACAGAGCTGCCCATATTTCAATAATATATAATCAGCATACCTGAAAATCCCTTACTAGCAAACATTTTTAAGCATTGTCCTTAAAAATGTTTGCTAGTAAGGGATTTTCTCTTGTATTCTCTCTTATTTTCTCTTATTCTCTCTCACAAGGAACCAGCAGTAATCCCCTATCATGACAGGATCCCAGCGACCTTTGTACTGCTTTTCCATCATGGAAATATCTTGATGAAACCACTCCCTTTGTTCATCACTCACATCTCCCATATTTTCAGGGGAAAATTCGAGATGGGAATGAAGAAAATGAATTTTCAACGACATTCGGCAGCCAATGTTTGTAGCACTCGAGTAAATTAGACACCAACATTTACTAGTTTTCTTCTTTCCTATTACCCAAAAAACTATGTACTTAAATGATTGCCGATCTGCTAGCTCAACCTCCTTTAACTGAGTTTCAAACACATTGTTTTTCAGGAGTTTCCTAATTTGGGGTCCTACGAAAATTCCTTCCTTAAGTTTGGCTTATGTTAAATTAGTATGCAAATCCTTTACCTTCTTTATCTAGACCCTTCACGAGATTTTTAATCAATCCAAGTTTGATGTGCAGGGGTGGAAGAAGAACTTTGTTTGATTGCACTAAAGGAATATATTTTACATTACATTGCTCTGGTATGAACTTGTCTCGCTTGTTCCAGTGTTACACCACATGATGTTCTTCTGTCTCACTGCTGCCTCACAAACACAAAAAACAACGATATTTTGTGAAAACCCCTGCAAAACAATGAGCAAACCAATAACCTTAAGATCACTGCATATGTTCCAACCATAATCCTGGTATTTTATAGCATGTAGAACCTTAGACATGCTTTCATGACTTTCTTTAAGTCCAACTTAATGAAACACGGGAACTGATAGCAATTCATTGCCATTATGAAGCAAACTGCTTTTAAACTTAATTTTGATGCATCTATGAATAAACACCATTCATCTAACTTATGCACAACACCTAGTTCTTACAGAAGTCCAATAATAACTCCAATAAGAACATATACTGTCCTCTGTAGCAGAATATTTCAAAAACTTTTCCATTTGCGGGCTGCACCCTCCTACTCTTGAGCGGCTGTTTATGTTTGGAGAATAATTTACAACCCTGAGAACATGTCACAATCAGTTAATACTTGTAAAACCTTGGCACAGCCTACAAAAATCCTCACCAAAAACACTAAGTGTCCTTTCTTCAAATTGTAAATTGTTGGATCAGAATTTGAACCTAAAACCATAGGCAGAAGTCTGTTTATCAAAAGAAAACCGATGCCAGAATCGATTACAAAAATTAAGAGAATTAGCTTATATCTGTTAAAATAAATCAGTATTCATACATTACTGGCTAGATTATGCGAAATTGGCATATTTTGCTAAAATGTAACTCCCTCTATATTAATAACTGTGACGTGATGTGAAACTATCATGATGATTTTTGAAATCTACACATAAGCTCTTGGAGGTAAAAATCGTGTTGGCTAGTTTTATAATTGATCTCCATTTAAAACCTGCTTGTTACAGTGATCAGAAACAATTAATAAATCAGCAATTTTTTTATTAATATTTTTTTAATTTTTATATCATGAATCTGATGTCCCACTTTTAGAGTAGTTTTGTGATTACTAAATTCTATAATTAAATTTTTTTTAGTTTCAGTTGCTTACCAAATTTAATTTTGATGGGTATATTTTTTGTACTAAATCCACATACTAAATCTATGTACTTACTGTAAAGACACATGTGGTCATGCCTCCAAGGCTATAAATATATCACAAAACTAATACAGAAACTTAATGCTACAATTAGAGTTATACTTGGCAAAGTGGAACTCTGCTACTAAAGTACAAAGACACTAACATTCAAAATGAAATGAAATTATAAAAATCAGAAACAAATAAAGAAACACTCATTGACAGCAGTGGAAATGTATGACTCTCCACTAAAGGAAGCTCACATCCTATAGTTAAAATAAGGGTGCTCTTAAAATAAAGCTTCAATTCTGCAAATTTCACATCTGATGATAGGTACCTGTAAGGCTCTGAATGGATTGAGCAAGCTCAATGCTGATGAAATCCTTACACTCACACAGGCTATACACCTGAGTGGAGATAAATTCAAATTGAAGTAGAAACTTTGAACGTGTGGAAGTTTGCTTCAGCCAGTGGATAGTTTATTATTGTATCAAACTTCCATCTGGTGTTGTAGAAGTGGGTACTTTGAATAAATTTAAGAAAGACCTGACTATTAGAGGAGATGGATAGGTGATATGAGGAGTGTTTTTTTTTTTTTGTTGGACTGATGATAATTAATGTAAATAGGATTAAATAAATTAAGATATGTGATCATTAAGGAAAACCAAATGACAAAATAAATTAAAATATAATGAAGAAAATGAGGGATAGACATAAACATAGAAGTAGAGAAGGGCAGAATCAAATACCGAAGGACCATGTTACATTTGTATCAAAAGTAACAAGGTTTTATCCAAAATTATTGTTGAAAAAAAGTAACACTAAATACACCATGAAACTAATGTGGAAAATTAATGCTACAATTAGTTGAGGTGCAATTCTGCTGAAGCACCAAGATGTCCTAATTTTCTCAAATTTATTTTGAATATTAGAATTCCTTAGAAGTATTGTTGTTTGTTGTTTATTTGGAGCATTAGCAACTAAGGCCATATTGCTCCGGGAATATGCGGTGGTCATTCCCTGACCTTTCCGCATCCTCCGTATTTGGTGGTGACGGGCTCGAACCCCGGTCTAATCAAGAAGCGTGTGCTACGCACTGCTGCTCCTTCCCACCTGGCTACGGAGGCGCCTACCCTTAGAAGTAACACATTCACTTACTACATATTATATTATACTACATTATATTATTTTACTACATATTATATTCAGAAATCATTTTGAAAGGTGTTTGCTTTTAGGGTTCCTCAGGAATGACTTATTCAAAAATTAATTTTGAGTTACTCCTGAGCAAACAGAATAGTTTCAAGTGTGTGTGGGGGGGGGGGATTATGATTCAAATAAGCTTCACATGGCCAACAATTGGTTGAGATTATTTTAACTTTTAGTATAATTAGATCATTTCTTAGACAGGTTAGTAGTTTTTATTTTGTAACATGAGATTCAAAATACATGGAGTGCCATGCTTCTTAGCAAAACTACCATGCAAAGTATATTGCTGTTTAACAGTGCATTTTCTTAGTTTTTGAACACCATGCATTTCTCAGAATTAGTTTATAAATAAAAATTCATTAACCTTTTCCAGAGTATGCACACTAACGCAATATACATTTTTAAATGTTATTTCAAATATGTTTAAGATAATGTTTTTTCATGTATGAATTGTCTTGGAAATCTTTCAACAAGTTTCCGATATAGACATAAGAGATTTCCATCTCTTATCTATGTCTCTACATATTTTTTGACAGTTTTATAATATATAGCAGCAGCACAAAAATAGATTTTAAAACATGAATAGATTGTGCCTGCCAACCATTGGCATTTTTTTTTTTTTTTTAAATTTTGCTCAGGCCCCATATGTGCTCAGGAAAGGGTTACTCAGAGATTTGATTTTAGTTGTTATGATATAAAGGTGGATCAAATGAAAAATGTTCTGACCTGTAACAGGGTAAATTAATGAGTGCGTATGTATATAATAAACTGCAATCTTAACATAATAAAATGCAATCTCTCTGCCTTTGTCACTATGTAGTAGCAAAGGTAGAGGTTAAATAGTGGAAAGGCCACACTAGAAGAGCACAGTTTAAGTACAATAGTAACAGTTGATATACTGTACTATTCCTTCATAACATAATTCTGATCATAACATTTTTTTTTTTTCAGAACACACAAAAACAAAAAAAACTGGATATTTTTCATTATACTGTTTTTTTGTGAAGATGACTGCTTGAAGCAGGTTTTTCAGCTGTGCAAGAAATTTTATTTTAACAGCAGTCAATATAGTCATTAAACATCTGTACACTATGTTATTCAATCATATTTGCACATGTATAAATGGGAACAGCTCACATATCCTCTTCACAGCTGTGACCGTTTCCTGTGCAACTATTTCTTTGGACCACTGAAAAGGCCCTAAATGGATATAGCTTCATTCAGATGGTGATCCAGGAGGAGGCCATGACAAAGTTTTAAAATGCTGAGATGTACTTTAACCTTAGAATTCTGCAACTAGCAGAATTCTATGCTGAGAATATGTCTTACCTTGTTACACAGTGAGACAGCTATCTAAATGGTATAAGTGATTTTGTTTAAATATCTACATCATAGAACTGATAATTACAAAAGTCTCTTTCATTTGAGTCACTCTAATGCAGGGTGTTTTTGAATTACACCAAAATAATTTTAGGGACAGTTCTGTATACTAAATAAAGTATGAATAAACATTTTGCCCTTTATTACTTCATTTCAATAGCAGTAAAATTAAATGTAGAGCTATCATGGCACCACTTGGCATCTTGTTTGATGTCTTGCACACTTGTTACATGCAGTTATAACCTCTAATGCTATTTTAACAAACAGAATCTCCAGTTTTCTTTATATATCAGAGTTCATCTGGCAGCAGGTAGAACTTTACAGTTTTTAGTATCTTTTCTTCCATGTATCCTTTATCCTCTCACAACTAGTGGTACCATACCACACCACACTTTGGGAGTTACTGGATTAAGCAGTTTCTTTACTAGATTAACAAAAAATGCTATAGGTAGCAACACTATAATTTTATAGAAATGACATGTAACACTCTTGAAATAATTAAATGCTGTGCATAATTAGGCTATGTATTTTAGGCTCAGTGTTATCCCTCAGATGTCTGACATTTATGCAAGCACTCTCAGAAGTCTGGCTAGCTTTTGAGGCCCCTGTGGTCATAATAATACTCGTTCAATTTAAAATTTTTCTAGAATTTTCTGCCAGATGCAGTAATTATTGAGGGAAAACTCAAATAGAAAAACTATTTAAAGCCTATGCCAATGGCTCTGGTGTCTTTTTTTGATAAGCCTTGCATATGTATATTACAAGTGTTTTTCAGTTTGCCTGTATAGGGAAACTATGCATCCCTTACCCAAGACTAAATAACTTTGTATCTTTTCCACAATGTGAAAGAAGTCATAAAATTTCCTTCTATCTTGATAGATCTCATTTTTGGCTGGTAATTGGAACCAAAACAGACTGTAGACCTGTGACCCCTGTGTATTTAATCACAATTGTAATCACATGGCATACATAAGTATTGTACATAATATAAATAAATGTTGAAAATATTTTGTTCTTATTTACTTTTAATTCAACAGGTGATGTATGTGAAGTCACTGAAGTTGAATAAAAGTTAATAAGATTAAGAAATAGAAGTCATAAATCAAAGCTGGTGTAAAAATTGTTGTTCACAAAATGGGGAATTATTGCAGTCTACACAGCATAAATTACGAGGGGTTTCCGAAAAGTAAGGTAACACATTTTTTTCTCTCGATGAGGTTTAATGATACGAAGTTGAAATTACACACCAAGAAATAAGTGAACATGCACTACTTCTCCACAAAATTTCCAATTTTTTTTTTATGCACTTGTCCCAAAGATGGATTAGTTTATCAGTACCAGTACTGAAGAAGTCCGTGCCCACACACAGTAACCAACATCGCACCACCTGATGAATTTCCTCATTCATGGTGAAATGCTTTCCTGAAAGGTGTTTTTTCAGAGGGCCGAACAAATGGAAATCTTAAGGTGCTAAGTGTGGGCTGTGTAGGGGGGGGAGGATGTGACAGAGTTTCCCAAAGATTATGGTGCAACCACTCACGAGTGGTGTGGAGTTGCATTGTCGTGCAACAAAATCACGCTGCTTGTCAAAGGAGTCCTGGTTGTTTGCGTCAAATGTTGGCTTTCAGCTTTTCCAACGTTGCACAGTAAAGTTGTGCATTGATTGTTCCTCCCTTCAGCAAGAAATCCACCAACAGAACACCTTGGCCCCAGAACACTGTGGCCATGACTTTTCGGATACTGGGAACAGTTTCAATTTTTTGCACATAGGAGATTGTGGATATTTCCAGATCGTGGAGTCTTGTTTGCTCTCCAGGGTAAAGTGATGAACCCACGTTTCATCTGCTGTGACTATGCGAGCACGAAAATCCTCTTCGTCTCTGTATCACAACAAGTTCTCCAGACACATCCCCCCCATGCATTTTGCTTTGTCCTCCTCTGACAATTGTCAAGGCACCCAGCAGCACCACACCTTTCAAAAGCCAAGGACATCGTGAACAATTTTGTGAACAGTTGACTTACTCACGTTCACTATTTGTGCAATTTCATGCAGTTTCACTTACCTGTTTTCAAGAACGATGCGTGAAATGTTGTCTTCTGTCTTGCTCAATGAAGGCCCGCCCACCCGATATCGATCTTCAATATCAACACAGCTCGCTTTAAATTCATTGCACACATTTGCTTCTTTGTCATCACCTTTTTGCCATACTGTGTATGGCAAAAAGGTGTAATGTAAAGGGTCTTCACCAAGTTACATTCACCAGTTCACGGTGAATGTCACTTGGTGAAGACCTTTTGCTTGCAAAAAGTGAATAACTTCACGAACACCTGTTTTGGACCACACTCGCATGGTAACTGCCATTTTGCAACTGGAATCTACTGTGAGGCGACAGTTCCACAACACTGCACTAGCAGTCTTTTCGAACGTTACTAAGGGGTTTATCTGTCCACCTCGTTTCATCTCATTCCCTTTCACCATTATTAAGAAAAAAATGTGTTACCTTACTTTTTGGAAACCCCTCGTACAAAGTGCAGCAATTCACTTGCACTCATACTGGACTGCACAAACTTTATATTGATAATATATAACTTGGAGTATTTTGAGTTAAAATACTCCAAGTTACATATAATTTGAGTTTGGAGTATTGTTCTCAAGACCTAAAAATAGCACCCATGTTATATAAACTATCCGTGTTTACAAAAAAAAAATATATATATATATATATATATGTGTGTGTGTGTGTGTGTGTGTGTGTATAATTTATTTATTTGGGACCATTATTATCTCCCAGTATTTAACAGAATTTTGATATGTACATAGGCAAAAAAAAAAAAAAAAGATACTAATACTGAGTGCCATCTCCTTTAACTGCCAGAACTATCTCAAATTGTCAGTGCACAAAACCCACAAGATACCAAAAGCTTTCTGCACGGACTGCCTTGGAGACTTGATCACATCTCACAGTGACCTTGGATTGGACAATGGCAGATCCCTGCTGTAAACAGCTTTGATTTTGTTCAGATCCAATGACTGAGCAGACCAATGAAGTATGGTAGTCATCCTTGTACTTCTGGAACCATTCTGAATGATCTGTGTCTTGTGACATGGCACATTATCCTGCTGGAAGTAACCATTACCAAATGAATAAACTGTGAGCATGCATGGATGCCCCTTGACAGCAGCTACATGATGTTCAGATGGTGATTTGCTGATATTAGTCAACGTAACATGTGCCACGTGAAAACATTTGCTTGCTGCATCACATATCCACCACTATCAGCCTTTAGCTGTTAGTGGCATGTTGACTCCATTGATTCATGCTGCTGTAATTGGGATTTGTCAGACCAAGTGACTCTTTTTTTGCACTGATCAAATGTTATGTTTGTGTGACCCAATGAGGTCTTTTGCTCTTATGCCCCATCCGTTAGAGGGTACAACACACTTTGTATTTCAGCTTGCTTTTTGTGTACCATGTTATAATGCATTGTCATTTAATTGGTTGTGGCTTGTCTTTTAGATTATGTAATTCTTTTCACCTTCCATCAGCCTCTCATATTATAGTTTTATAATACAGTTTTATACCATCTCCAGCCACAGGACTGCTGTTGCCTGGGTGTTTTTTTGGCCATTAATCAATTCTAGGTATACCACACTCTAGATACTGGTGTGTGTGTGAGTGAGCCCCCTGGCAGAGTACCATTGTACATGACACTTGTAGTGCCACATCTGGTGCTGGCTATAATACAACGCAGAAGTTTATTGGCTACTTCTCTGAAGTATAGCATAGCACAGAAATGTGATACTTTTTCTGAATGAGCAGCTCCTTAGATGGTGTAGGTGAACAAGAGACAGAGCTATAATGGAGAACTAATTTCTGGAGCAGTTATAGTGTTTTTTTTTTTTTCTCATTAAGGTGATCACCTAAAAAGATATTAATGCACAGAAAAATTCATGTTGTATTACTCTTTGGATTCTTTGTGAATTTCCTGTTACCGGGGGGGGGGGGGGGAATAGCAATCGATGTTAATCTGCTTGAACTTTTAAATCGAGTCACTTTTCAGTTTTTTTTGTTTTTTTACAAGCCAAATACATTCCAAAATGGAATTGCCTGATTATTTTTATGTGGTCAGTAATTTTTTCTCACTTACAGTTTTATTAATTTTTAAATTTTTTTATTTATGTCCCCACATAATTTAATAATGATTTTGTAATAATTATCTATTTTAAGACTAGTTGAGAATGCACTTGGAATACTGTATCCCAATCTGGCAGCTGAACCAAAAAAAAAAAAAAAAAAAATGCCTTATTTTAGCACCTAAAATAAGGCAGTTTTTGTTTTAGGTGCAGCTTTTTTTTTTTACTTTGGGAGGGGGTTGCGATTGATTTCTTTAAGGTCCATGAAGGAAATGAATGAATGTTCTCCCTGGTAGGAGAGACAAGAAAGAAGGGGTGTGAATATAAAGTCTTGGGAAATAATACTGGATCTCATGAAGTTTACCTTTGAGCAGCATGTTGTAGTTCATTGGAATAGATTACAGAAATGGTTGAGGCAGAGCATGTAGTCAAGCCCAATGTGCAGAATTAGATGGACAATGGATAAACCATACATTAGGAAGTTTGTTTTTTTTTTTTGGCAGATTAGCATTAACATTAGTAGAGGCATGTGATGCAAGAAAGCAAACTTATACAGCATCAGCCAAAAAAAAAAAAAAAAAAAACCTTCATTATTATTATTATTATTAGCCATATGGTGCAAGGAAGCCTAAGGCTTATGCTGCACCAGCCAAAAAAAAATTTCTGAGTTACCCAGAGAGAGAAGCAGAAGGGAATCACCAAGAAAGAGAAGAATAATGATATCCAGCTCAGGACCCTGGGTGTGCCAAGCCCATACTCACTAGATGTGAGCCCCTCATTTCAGCCATCAGTTCGCTCCAAAAGTTTGTCCAGTTCTTTGAATCTATTTAAGCTATCAACTTCTCTTCAGAAGGAGATACTCCTCCTCCTTACATCATTTAATCATGCAAATAATGAGGAAATGAACAGATCAACAGAACAATAAATTAATTTATTCATTCATTCATAATGTAAAGTAAAAATAATTATTATTATATCAAGTTTTTGAGAAATTTATTCGTGTAATGTCATTTATATTTTATAAATGTTCCATACTTTGGGTTTAAATGGCAAGATACTTAGATAATTGTTTCAGATAAATTTAAAACAATTTATGCTAACATCTAATCTCCTCCATAACTAATGTGTCACCTTTTTTATAATGGAATATATATTTGAAGTGAATATATTTACATTCAAATGAAATACAGTATATATATATTATGTATATAGTGTCTTCCACTGGGTCATTGATCCTAACTACTTGTCTTCCAGAATTTGTGCTTCTGTTTTGTTAATGTTTCTCTTGTATTTGAAAGTAAATATATTTCCATTTTTCTTTTTATTTGTTTGTTTGTTAATTTTTCTTATTCTGAATGTGAGTATATAAATATTAAATGAAATATATATGTGATTGTCTTCCACTGGGTAAGTGTACCCAATCAGTTGTCTTCCAGACAGAATTTATGCTGCAACATTTATTGTAATTTGAAGGTGTATTGTTTTGGAATAACTTATTAATAAGAAGTAGGGAATCATTATAGGAGATATTTTAAATCATTCAACAGGAATCAGTAACTATATAGTATATAAATTATTTCTGCACACTTGTTTTTTTTTTTTTGTATTCAGTATTTGGAATCATTAATTATGTATGAATTATGCACAGTTTTTCAGGGTTTTAAAATAGTTTTATAGTTCCACAGAAAATAATATAAGATTTTGAGTGATTAAGATAGTTTTATTGCTTACGTTTTTTCAACATTGTTTAAAGCTTTCTTGCACCTCAGGAATAAGCAGTGTAAAAATGCATTCTGTTTCATTTTAGTTTATTCCTGATGTAAACAAATGAGACTTTCCCTTGCTCCTGAAAGAAGTCACCCCATTCATTGGCATAACCAACAAGCATGTCAGTGCCTTAGTTGATTCACTCAGTTAAGATGACTGCATGATTGATGATTATGCCAGTGAATGGGGAAGCTACTTCCAGGGACAGGAGCAACTCAAACTTGATTACCTTGAGAATAAAAATTAAATGGACTGTTTCTTCTACACTGTCACTGGCCTGCCACTTGTCTTCCAGAGTTTGTTGCATTTATCTGGTTAATTAATATTATAGTTGTATATGAAACATGGGAATTAAAATAATTATTTTGCATGTTTCTTCAAAAACTAGAATAAGGAGTATACAGGGTATCACAGAGATCTTGATTCATAAGAGAAAATAATTACATTTGTAAAGTTAGAAAAGCACATATCTAAAATCTGGACCTGTAGGTAAAAAATGAAAATTTTCTCAGTTTGTTTGTTATTTGGTGAATGCCATTAACAGACATACATATAAGGAATTCTTGTTTGACTGTTTCTTTTAACATTTTTTTCCTGAAACAGTAATATGATTATTTAACTTCAAGAATATTGTGTTTGCTTAACTTTGAGAATATAATATATTTTTTTCCTATGGGGCTAGACTTCTGTGAAACTATATATTTTAAATGTGAAAAATAAAATATGTCTGTTTAAAATTGTGGTTGGTTTTAAAACTAGAACATAAATTTTAGAACGGTATCTCTGAAACTATTACTACTACTACTTCCAGGTTTTCAAGAATTGAAAAAATAAATTATTGTAAAACTATATGAATTTAGAACACATTTAAAAATAATTGCTGTTCAGATTATTTATAACTTTCTGTGTATTTTTTCTTGTTATAATAATAAAGTATAGAATCATTATCTTTATTTATTATGGATACTATTCAGCTCTATCAAAGTTTTTTTTGTGATATGCATTATTTCCATGAATAATACTTCTGGACACTTTTTCAACAACTAGCTTATTACAGTATTTGTTAATTTGTTTGTTACACATACATGATCAGTGTATTGGGCTGGACCACACTAAAACTCACTGGAATGTTGTTATTGTTTAAAAAGTTTACTTATTTAAAAAAAAAAAAAAAAAGTAGGTGCACTGTCATTTTTCATATGCCAAAAAATAAAAAATAAACAAACTTAAAGTCTATCAGAGTTTTTTTTTTTAATGTAAACCCCAAACACGATAGGTATTAGAACCTATAGTACTTAGTGCTGTGCTTGGGTTGGAGGTTGAGAAGACGAAAGAAGATATTTGTTGACAGTGGACTTGAACTTCTGTAGACTAATTTTCAGGAAATAACGCATGAAGGAAGGTTGTTACAGAAAACGGCAGTTGAATGAATGAATAAATGAGGAAGATGAAAAGTTGGTTCTGTGAGTTTGAAGTTGGACAGTAAATGGATGTTGGCTGGTGTCGGCACGTGTTCGGACTATTTTGAAAGAGAGAGCAGGAATTATAGAAGCAAATTCGGAAGAGCAGTGCCATGCAGAAGAAACAGTATGTCTATGAGACAGGAAGTGGAGAGACTCTGTTAGACATGAATCATTAATTAACCTTACTGCCCTCTTCTGAATGGAATCAAGAAGCATCAGAGAGGTTTTGGGGGCACCACCCCAGAGGTGGAAACAATATTCCATGGCAGGGTGGATTTGCGATTTATACAGAGTCAGCAGCTGTTTGTAAGAAATGTAACGCCGAGAGTGAAAGAGAAAACCAAGTTTTTCAGATGTAGAGGAAGGATTTTTGGAATGTGCTTGTGCCAAGAGAGAGATTAGAAATCAGGGTAATCCCTAAAAGAGATATATCATTTTCCCTAGAAATCAGAGTGTCACTAAAGGTAAGCATAAGAGCAGAAGAATCCTTTTTGCGAGATATAAGACAAGACTGAGTTTTAGAAGGGTTGAAATCAACTAAGTTGTCTTTGCCCCACTGGAGAATTACTTGAAGATCGGCATTTAAGGAATTGGTAGCAGATTTTCGAGAAGTTAAAGCTGATTGAACAGGGTAAGGTTTCACAAAATGGAAAGTTGAATGCAATGTGCTATCATCGGCAAAACTATGGATAGCATTTCCAGTCAATGGAAGAAGGTCATTAATATACAAGTGGAAAAGAGTGAGGGAAAGAACTGAACCTTGGGGTACGGGCATTAGTGGAGAATTTAGAAGACAGAGAGCCATCTACCATCACCCTCAATGAGCGATCAGAAAGAAAACTGGATAACCAATTACTAAAAACAGTTGGCAAACCATAAGATGGAAGATTGTTTAGAAGACCTTTATGCCAAACACGATTGAAAGCCTTTGAGATGTCAAGAGCAACTACTTGTGTTTCACCGAACCTTTCCATTGAATTAGTCCATAAATGGGTAACATAAGCTAGAACATCACCAGTGGATCGACACTGACAGAATCCATACTGCCAATCGTTGATCAGACGGAAGGTTTCTAGGTAGTTTAAGAGTTGGCGGTTAATTGATTTCTCCATTACTTTAGAAAAAGTAGAAGTAATTGCAATGGGATGATAATTGGATGGGAGGAATTTATCACCCTTTTTAGAAACTGGCTGGATATGAGCAAATTTCCAAGCAGAAGTAAAAACACCTTTGGAATTAGAAAGTGAAAAAAGGCGGCAAAGAATAGGAATAAATTCAGGAGCACAGGTTTTAAGAACAAATGGAGAAATATCATCGGGACCTGGAGCTTTCTTAGCATCAAGATTCTTCAAAATCCTTCTGACGTCCTTTTGACGGAAGACCACAGGAGGCATTGAATGGAGCGTGTTGGGGGGGGGAGGTGTTTTACCAAGATCATTAATACATGAGTTAGAAGAAAAATGGGACGTTAGCAGGTCAGCTTTCTCCTTGGCTGAAGTGACAACAGAACCATCTGGTTTGGACACAGATAGGAGCAGAGATGGCAAAAGTTGCGGCCAATAGCTTTGACAAGGGACCAGAATGCTCGGCTGCCATTAGGGCAAGAAGCAAGTTTTCTTCTCTTAGCCTGTTCAAACTCTGGTTTGGACTGATCAATAACTGCTTTACAATGGTTGCAAGCTTTGGTGTAAGCAGAAAATGAAACTGAAGAATTAGAAACAAGCCAATAATGATATGCAACATTATTCTCTTGAACAGCCTTAGCACATTTATTGGACAACCAAGGTTTAGATAAAGGACGAGATTTTGAAGTGGAGTGTGGGATAAAGGGTTCCATTCCTGCAAGAATAATTTTACTGACACGATCTGAGCAAAAATTGACAGAAGTTCTGAAACAGTTATCCGACCGAGGAAAAGAATAAATCTTGCAGGTCATCCCATTTTGCATTCTTGTAATGCCAAACAAAACAAGGTTTGGAATAACTATGAGATAAAGGCTCCATTGGAGAAGAGAATCACCAAGTTGTGATCTGAAGGCCTAAAGGACCACTCACTTCAACCGTGTACTTAGAAGGGTTGTTTGTGAGAAAAAGATCAAGCGTCTTGGCTGTATGATTAGGATTGTCTGGTATTCTTGTAGGTAAATGAACAATCTGTGCAAGGTCATTAGTAACTGCAAAAGCCTCAGCATCTCGACCAGCTGGGTCGGTGTGACTAGAAAACGGAGGCCAGCTGGAGTTGTGAACATTAAAATCACCAAGGAAAATTACCTCACTGTTATGAAAGTTGGACTGGAGAAAGTCAAGTTGCAAAGAGAGGAAGTCAAAAAGTTCCAAGTGATTAGTGGAGTTGGGAGAACGGTAGAGACAACAGATGAATTTTACACAATGAGCTAGAGAGATTTTAAGCCAAAGAAGATCAAAGAGAGGAGATTCCAAATTAACAAGTCTTTAACGGAATATTAGAACGGACCTATGCACAAGTACAACCTTTGAGGCGAAAGGAATCATACAGCGAATAATTTGGGCATCGGAGATGAGCAGTAGTTGAATCAACCGATAACTGAGATTCTGTCAGAAAAAGTATATGGGGTTTGGCAGACTGAAAGTGGAAATGGACATCGTTAAGATTAGAATTGAGACCACGTGTATTTGTGAAATTAATTAGGATATGCCTGGGAGGTTTAGATCTTTTCACAGATAAGCTTGCTTTATAAGTTTGACAATTCATGGTGTATTCAATAGTAAGAAAAAGTGGGTGGGACATGCTGTATGAAGTAATGAAATTTTTGGATATGCCGTTCACATGGTAAGAATATACCCAGATCCTTGATATACCGTGGCTTCGACAATGCTCCCCGAATACACACTACTCGGACTCCCTCCAGTCACTATCTGGCAGAGTAGAGGTAGCAAGATTATACACTAACTGATCCAGAAGCCTCCTAGAGAGTTACCAATTGGTTCGGCCCGGTGTACTAACTAGCAGCCAGCCTGTGAATACTGTTTTAGAACTGTACCCTCGAAATGTAAGGAATATTGGATCTCGCCATGATCTTCATCATAACTTCAAAAGTCATCAATCATTACTGCATGATGGAAGAGATAGGGAAGGGTTGACCGGAACTTAGCTGTAGAAACTAAACATGAGCTGCTTTATGGACTGCATTAAGCCTGTTATACCTTTATCAATATCGTTAGTAAATAAAGAAAACAACAATGGACCCAACACTGCACCCTGGTCAACTCCACTAACATTAGTCCATGAAGAGCAGTGTCGATTGATTACCACTCTTTACCTTCTGCCATTCAACCATCCCTTTATCCATAGCAGCAACTTACCCTTAATGCGACACTGCTCCAATTTGTACTGCAGTGTTCCATGTGGAACAGTATCAAAGGCTTTCCTAAGATCCAAGTATATGATATAAAAATTATTTTTTGCATCCAGTTCCTTTTTGACCACATCACCACATTTGATAGTATCCAATCAAAGTGGTCAGACAAAACTTCTTAACAAACCCATGCTATGTCCGACTATAACTGAAGTCTTGTCTAGATGATCCTGCAGTGCTTCTTTAACCTGTGCCTCCATTAATTTCTCTGTAGCAGAACTTAAACTAGCAGGTCTGTGATTACTTGTGTAACCTTTTGAACCCCCTTTGTGAATTGGGTTACATTTGCACATCTCCAGTCTGTAGGTTCCTCCCCTGAGTCCAAGGAAGATTTCATAATTATGGCTAAAGGTTTGCTTACTTCTATTTTTGCATCCTTTAATATAACTGGATAGATCCTATCCACCACAGGTACCTTATGTTTATTTTCAACAATTTCTCCTCCACCTTACCCTCAGTTATTACAAAATCATTTGGCTTTCTGCTAGAGTTTGATAAGCTTTTGTCCTCCACTTCCCTAAAAACTTCCTTATGTGTGAATGTAGACTTAAAATACTCATTCAGTTTATCAGCAAATTCATCAACGATCGAACCATCAATATGAAGTGGACCAATCTGATTCATCCCCTTCTACAGTTGACATAAGTAATGAACTCTTTGCTCTTTTTCTTTGCAACCTTTGCCAAAGGTTTCTCATAATCTCACTTTACCTGCCTAACCTCCTTTGTGACTTGATTACAGACCAGCTTATATCTATCATAGGCTTCTGTGTCACCTGTTAATTTATATGTATCCCATGCATATTTCTTCTCTGCCACGTCTCATTAGTCCATCTGACATACACTTAAGCCTGAACCTTGAACAATATTTCTTAGTTGATAGGAAAAGCCTAGTAACTTCAGGGATTGATTCTTTGAATGCTTCCCAATTTGAATTTGCTATTGGTAACATCATCAGTTGGTCACTCTGTATAGAATTTAAAACCTGTCTTAGACCACCGTAGTCACGTTTTGAAAAGCAAAAACCCTTCCCTTTACCCCTGATGGTATTGACCTAAATCCCACGTGAGCACAGTGTGATCACTGCCACCTAGTGGTTCCTTTATCTGCAGATTCTTAATTCATGATGAATCACTATTGATGATCAGTTCAAGCGTATTACTCCCCTAGTTGCCTCCCGAACATGCTGCTGTAGAAAACGTAAAATAATGAACCAATGTATATTCTCCACCATGACTTATGGACAGAAGCGGATTAAGGTCGGTTGAGGCCCCAGGCGCAGAAGAAAATATTGGGCCCCTTAAAAACAAGAGAGAGACAGGGAAAATAAAAATACATGTTAACCATTTTTTAAAATAAGTAAAAAATATTATGTACTATTAATGTTTTATTTCCAATAAAAATTGAATATAATATATGTATTATATTATATTCGCGTCTTTTTTTTAATTTCTTTTTTCAGCCCATGATAGATGTCGTTTCATTTTTCTAGCTACCATTGGTAGCCTATCAATGAAAAGAAAAATATAAAATTTAATAGTCTGATGATTAGAATACTAGAGAAGAGATTTTTCGTTATAGTGCAATAAATTAATGATTAATTAAAATTCAAAAATTATTCATAAACTACGAAAATCCAGACGCTGATGTAACAACAGGAATTAATTTTATCTTAATATAATTTCAACAATATACGATATACGCAAATACGCGTATATCGTAAGTCTGTACTGCAGGAGAACCTTTGTAAGTACAAAGGAGCAAATACGATTCTATTCCTCTAATGAACTGTAGCGCAGCCGCGCGGGGCCTATGCAGCGTAGTAATGAAATAATGAAAATAAGCGAATATAAACGTACTATCAGGTTTTACCGCCGATTGTAAACTTGTACGTAATTAAAATTGCACATATGAAACCAAACTTGGTGTCATTAGAAAAAAGTGTAAAGTTGGGGTTTTGAGGGGTCCTTCAGAAGTCGGAGCCCAGGGCGCGCGCCCGGTGTTAAACCCGCCTCTGCTTATGGAAGTGGAACTTGGGCACTCACCAAAAGAATGGAAGAGAAGCTTAAAACTACACAGGAAAGAATGGAAAGAATTATATTAGAAATCAGACTGTTAGATAAGAGGAGAAACACATGGATCAGACAGCAAACTCAAGTAAAGGACATTCTTATCGAAACTAAAGACCTAAAACGGTCTTGGGGAGGACACACAGCTTGAAGACATGATGACAGATGGACTAAAAAAATAACAGAATGGTACCCAAGGAGCTAGAAGAAAACCTGGAAGACAACGACGGAGATGGACAGATGAAATTCACGAGTTTGTGAGTTTGTGAAATGGATGTCCATTGCACAAAACAGAAGGAAGTGGAAAGTTGCTGGAGAGGACTTCATCCTGCAGTGGATTGAAAATGGCCAATGATTATGATGATGAGCCACAATTCGAGCAGTTAATAAAACAATAATATTTTTGGTTTCTTCGGTAAATTTCTGAGAATTCCAAAGGGCAAGTTAAGAAAACACACTGCACATTTAGAAATTACACTTTCAGTTGCCAAAATCATTGAGGGCAACAAATTGGGCAAGTCTGTGAAGGTAGCAGATATTGATGGCCATATGCTAGTGGAGGAAATGGAAGTACTGAAACAATTCTTCCAGAATTGTGCTTTGAAAATCCTTTAAATATATTTATTCATATTGCTAAGAAAATTTTAATTATTACAGTGACTGTAGCATCAGGGGAAAGAATCTTTTTCCGATTAAAGTTAATTAAAACACATTTGAGGTTGCAGACACTTCAAGAGAGACTCGACAGCCTTGCAATTTTGTCCACTGAAAGTAAAGAAACAAGGAATTTAAATTTTGAGAGAGTCTTGAAAGATTTTGCCAATAAAAAGGGAAGAAAAATATCCTTCTGATTAGTTTTGTTTAAATTATCAAATGTCTGGTCAGTTGTTAACAAATTGTAATAAAATAAAAATAATAAAGAATTATTAATATAGTGAGTTTTTCATTATTTCAAAATATTGAGGGGTTAATATTGAATTTTTCAAGGGGCCCACCAATATGCTCCAATCAAGCCTCGCATTTGCTAAGGCCGGCCCTGGGTATAAATTGATCTGCAACCATACTTAAGTTGGCAAGAGTACATGATAAATCACTAGCTAAGAGAGCACAGAACAGGGGACAATGAGTTTTTCATATAAATGAATACAAAGAAGAGAAGGACGAATCAGACTGTATCCTTATGCAATGTGTGCAGAAAAGTCTTAGATAACTGTTTCTTGCTTTTTAATGATCTGGATAATAGAGTACAGGAGAAATTGTAAAAGTCTAGTAATGACTTAAAGATAGGAAGAGTGATTATGACCAAAACCAAGTAGTTTTGATTCAAAAATGACTTCGATCAGTTGCATAAATGGTCTGAAAAATGATATGAGTTTAATGCTTCTAAATGTACGATTTTGCACCTAAGGTACAGAAATCCAGGAGATACAAACTAGGCAGAGTACAGTTAAAATTGCTTTCGGACGAAAAAGACTTGCATTTACAATTTAGTTATACACGAAATTATCCATGCAGTGTAAACAAGCAATTAGGAAAGCAAGTGCTATCTTGTCTATGATATACAGAACCTTTGCAAGTAGGGAAAATGACGTCACTGTCTCTTTATATAAGACAAGGTGAGTTACTGCATTTGAAATACTGTGTTCAGGTCTAAAAGCAATACTTGTTAAGTAAGACACGGGTTCAAAGAAGGACAATCAATCTGGTAAGAAGTGCTAATCAATGTCGTGTCCATATGAAAAATGGCTTAGAAGGTGTAAAGTACAAAGCTTGGCCACTAAAGATCATGGGACAAGCTGACAAAGGTATCAAAAAGGTAAAGTGCAGCCATTATCAACCCACTGCAGGATGGAAGCCTCCTCAACAATTCATGCTGAGGGAAATGGACCATAATCTGCCACGCTGGTCCAGTGCGGGTTGGTAGATCGACCGTATTCAGCAGTCAGGGGCTTGAACCCCGGTCTTCTGAAAGTGCATGTGCTACTGCACTCCCGCTCCTGACCACTCGGCTACAGAGGCCTCCTTTTAATCAGATCAAGCGTATTACTCCCTCTAGTGCCTTCCGATCATGCAGCTGTGGAAAACCATCTAATAAATCTAAAAAAAAAAAAATGTGTGAGCGACTAACCCAGACATTCCAGTCAATATCTGGGAAATTAGAATCCTTAATTATTAGAAAATCTCATTTAGAGGCCCACTTTATTTCTCTGTACAGTTGTTCTATCGGGTAGTAGAATTTGGATGCCACTATGTCTATTACATCAAATATTTGCTTTTGGTGGCCCTGTTCACAATAAAATATTTATGAAAAACACTTTGTTCTGTTAATTTTATCGAGCATTGTAATAATAATGAAATTGTTCATTCTCTGCCTTCGAGTGGTGCCATGTCTCAGTTAACGTTTTTAGCCTTGGAGGACGTAACGAAAATTTCAAAGACATCTAATAAACACTGCGTTTCATCCAAGTAAATGCGTTGCACGTGTAGCGTAGTGGTTATTATTGCTACTCTACCTAGTCAGGTAGGAAAACGCAGGTGCGACTCACGTTAACGACGAAAGAAGTTTTATGCTTTTTTTTCGCTTTCTTTTTTCCTTTCATTCTGTGCTTGAGTTAGTTAGTCACAGACAGCAATGGAATTTACGTTTTTCAACATTCAAAACAGACAAATCAACCAGCGAAACGCATGCAATTTATAGACTTGTATGTGGGATTAGAATATGATAGTATAGAAATACAGTACATTGCCTTTCCCAAACTTGGTGGAAAAAGCCCGGAGGAATTTTTTGGGTTTTTCCACTCCATGGCTGTTAGTCGATCTACTGTCTTTCCCCATAAACTCTTTTTTTTTCTTTCTAGCAAGACAGGAAAATCAGCCAGAGAACACTCGAAATATAGACATAATACTAATTCTTATAAGAAACAATTCTCGGGTGACCAAAATATGACAATTTCTATGCAATTTGCTTTATGATTTTTCTGGGTTTTCTCATCCCTTGAAATTTAGGGAATCAGAAGCTGCTAAATTTCAGAAAAGCTGTTAGCAAGTCTCCCATTTTTAAATACGTTACGGATTCATTTGGAAATAAATAATTAATGCATTTAATTAAGAAGATATCAAATTTGGCAGAACCGTATAACGGTATTTTCTCAAAATTGAAATTATGCTGAAGCCTTATACGTATTTCGGAGTTATCAGCCACAGTCATAAGCATTAGTAGTAGTAGTAGTAGTGGCACATGATGCAAGAAAGCAAGTGTAGGAGCTTATGCCGCATCAGCCAAAAAAAAAAAAAAAAAAATCACACCATTCCCTCCAAATGCCTGTCCAGTTCCTCCTTTAATTTATTTAACCTATCAACTTCCACAACGACAGATGAAAGTTTGTTCCAGCAATTAACCACCCGCTGGCTAAAGGCAAATTTCCGCACATCTATTCCACATCTGTCTTTTCTTAATTTGAACTTATGTCCCCGTAGGTTCGTAATCTGAACAAGTGGAAGGATCCCATCAGAATTCAGCGTGCTCAACCCATTCAAGGCCTTATAGACCTCAATCATTGCGTCATAGTCATTGCGTTACAAGTAAACACATGGGTTGTGTTAGGGTAGCTAAGAATAGAAACAGGTGCATGTATACCTGCGTGTACACCAATGCTAGGAGTTTGGTAAATAAATTTGATGAATTTGAGGTATTGCTCAAAACATCAAAGGCAGATATTGTTGGGATATCAGAGACGTGGTGTCACACAGATATAAGTAATGCGGAACTGGAATTTGGGGAATACAATGTATATAGAAAGGATAGACAGGACAGGACAGGAGGGGAGGAGGGGTTATGCTATTAATTAAGAAACACATAAAGTCAAAGGAAGTGAAGCCAGTTGACATCGATGGACAGGGCAGTGTCGAGTCAGTTTGGTGTGACATAAGCATAGGGAAATCAAAATTGAGAGTAGGAGTGTGCTATAGGCCTAATGACTCTGATGAGTATAATAATATATTGTACAGGGAAATAGAGTGGGCCAGTAAATCAGAGAGTCTTATAATGGGGGATTTTATTTTCCCAGATATTGACTGGAATTTGTGGGTTGGTCACTCGCACACTAGCAAGGCTTTTGTGGATTTATTGGATGATTGTTTTCTACATCAGCATGTTCGTGAGGCAACAAGAGGGAGCAATACTCTTGATCTGATTATCAGTAGTGATTCTTCATGCATTAAGAACCTGCAGATAAATGAACCACTAGGTGGCAGTGATCACAGTGTGTTGAAGTGGGATTTACTCAAGGAGGTAACTACCATCAGAGGTAAAGGGAAGGGTTTTTGTTTTCGTAAAGGCGACTATGATGGTCTGAGACAGTATTTAAATTCTATACAGTGGGACCAACTGATGATGTTACCAACAGCAAACTCAAAATGGGAAGCATTCAAGGAACAAATCTTGGTGGCTACCAGGCTTTACATACCAACTAAGAAATATTGTTCAAGGTTTAGCCCTAAATGGTTGTCAGATGGCCTAATGAGACATGTGGCAGAGAAGAAAAATGCATGGGATACATACAAATTAATGGGTGACATGGACGCCTATGATAGATATAAGTTGGTCTGTAACCAAGTCACAAAGGAGATTAGGCAGGCAAAGGCAGACTACGAAAAATCCTTGGCAAAGGATGCAAAGAAAAACAGAAAGGAGTTCTTTACATACTTGAACTCGAGAAGGAAAGGGATGAATCAGATTGGTCCACTGGATATTGATGGTTCAACAGTTGTGGATCCTGCTCAGGTGGCTAACAATCTAAACGAGTATTTTGCATCTACATTCAAGCATGAGGAGTTATTCAGGAAGGAGAATGATGTAGGTAAAGTAAACATTGGCAGTGAGCTGGATGATTTTGTAATAACTGAGAGGAAAGTGGAGGAGAGATTGTTGAGGATAAACATAAAAAAGGCACCTGGGGTGGATGGGATCTATCCAGTTATATTAAAGGAGGCAGCAAAGGAAGTATGCAAACCCCTAGCCATAATTATGAGAGCTTCTTTGGACTCAGGGGAGGTACCCATAGACTGGAGATGTGCAAATGTAACCCCAATTCACAAAGGAGGATCAAAGGCTGACACAAGTAATTATAGACCTGTTAGTTTAACTTCTGTTCCAGGTAAATTAATGGAGGCACTAGTTAAAGAAGCACTGCAGGATCATCTAGACAAGAATTCAGTTATAGCTCAGACGCAGCATGGTTTTGTTAAGGGCAGGTCTTGCCTGACCAATTTGATTGGATACTATGATGTAGTCACAAAAGAACTGGATGCAGGGAATAACTTTGATATTATATATTTGGATCTTAGAAAGGCTTTTGATACTGTTGCACATGGAAGACTGCTACACAAATTGGAGCAGTGTGGCATTGGAGGCAAATTGCTGCTATGGATAAGGGGATGGTTGAGTGGCAGAAGACAGAGAGTGGTAATCAATGGACACTGCTCAACGTGGACTAATGTTATTAGTGGAGTTCCTCAAGGTTCAGTGTTGGGTCCATTGTTGTTTTCGGTGTTTATGAATGATATTGATGATGGGATATCAAGTTTAATGTCTAAGTTTGCAGATGATACAAAGGTTGGCAGGGTCGTTAAGGACACTACTGACGCTATGCTGCTGCAACAGGATCTGGAAAGGTTGACCAGATGGGCTGAGAGGTGGCAAATGAAGTTTAACATTGACAAATGTAAAGTACTACATATGGGTAACAGTAACCCCAGAGCAATGTATCAACTCTGCGGTACTACCCTGACAGTGGTGGAGAATGAAAAGGACCTGGGGGTAATTGTGCAGGCAGATATGAAGTTCTCTGAGCAGTGCAGACGAGCTGCAAGAGTAGCTCATGGTGTCTTGTCAATGATATACAGGAATTTTTCTAGCAGGGATAAGGAGGTGATTATTCCCTTGTATAAGGCAATGGTCAGGCCACATCTTGAGTACTGTATACAGGTCTGGAGGCCTCATTTCAAGAAGGATGTAGAGCTGCTGGAACGGGTACAGAGAAGGGCAGCAAGATTAGTAAATGGAACAAAGGGTTACTCTTACGAAGAAAGGCTTAAGTTTTGCAAATTACAGAGTCTGGAGACTAGGCACCGGCGAGGTGATCTGATAGAGGTGAATAAGCCTTTGAATGGTTTGAGCATGCTCAATGCCAATGGGATTCTTCATCTTTCTCAGAATAATCACCTCAGAGGGCATAAATTCAAATTGAGGGAGGATGGATGTCTGATAGATGTGCGGAAATTTGCCTTTGGCCAGCGGGTGGTTGGTTGGTGGAACCGACTTCCATCACTTGTTGTTGAAGTTGATAGCCTGAACAAATTTAAAGCTCAACTGGACAGGTATTTCGAACGAACGGAGGGGTGAAATGGGAGAGGTTTTTTTTTTTTTTTTTTTTTTGGCTGATGCTGAATAAGCTTGCTTTGTTGCATCATATGCCTCTACTAATGCTAATGCTAATCAGATCACCGCGCAGGTGCCTAGTCTCCAGCCACTGCAATTTGCAGAACTTAAGCCTCTCTTGGTAAGAGAATCCCTTCATTCCCCTCACCAATCGTGTTGCTCTTCTCTGTACACGCTCAAGCAAATCTACATCCTTCCTAAAATGAGGCCTCCAGACCTGTACGCATGTACTCAAGGCGTGGCCTGACCATTGCCTTATACAGAGGGACAATCACCTCCTTTTCCCTGCTAGCAAAATTCCTATATATCATTGACAAAACCCCATGACCCGCCCTAGCAGCCTGTCTGCACTGCTCAGAAAACTTCATATCTGACTGCACAATTACTCCCAGGTCTTTTTCATTTTCTACCACCTTAAGTGTAGTACCACACAGTTGGTACGTTTCTCTTGGGTTACTTCTACCCATATGCAGTACTTTGCATTTGTCAAGGTTAAACTTCAGTTGCCACTTCTTAGCCCATCTCCCCAAATTATCTAGATCCTGTTGCAGTAGCACACTGCCATTACTGTCATTAACAACCCTGCCAACCTTTGTGTCATCTGCAAACTTCGACATTAAGCCTGATATACCTTCATCAATATCATTGATAAATACACAAAACAACAGTGGACCCAACACCGAACCCTGTGGGACTCCACTAATAACATTAGTCCACGAAGAGCAGCACCCATTGATTACCACCCTCTGTCTTCTCCCACTTAACCATCCTTTTATCCATTGTAGCAACTTACCCTTAATACCATTCTGCTCCAATTTGTACAGTAGTCTTCCATGCGCAACAGTGTCAAAAGCTTTCCTGAAATCCAAGTATATGATATCAAAATTATTTTTTGCATCCAGTTCCTTTGTGAGCACATCATAATAACCAATCAAATTTGTCAGACAAGACTTTCCCTTAACAAACCCATGCTGTGTTTGAATTATTGCTGCAGTCTTGTCTAGATGATCCTGCAATGCATCTTTAACCAGTGACTCCATTATTTTACCCGGAACAGAAGTTAAACTAACTGGTCTGTAAGTACTTGTGTCACCCTTCGATCCACCTTTGTGAATTGGGGACACATTTGCACATCTCCAGTCCGTGGGAACCTCCCCTGAGTCCAAGGATGCTCTCATAAGTATGGCTAAGGGTTTGCTTAGTTGCTTTGCCGCCTCCTTTAAAATAACTGGATAGATCCCATCCACCCCAGGTGCCTTTCTTATGTTTAACTTCAACAATTTCTCCTCCACTTTGCTCTCAGATATTACAAAATCATTAAGCACACTGCTACAATTTGATAACCTTCTTCCATTTTCAAACTGTAATAATTCCTCACGTGTGAATGTAGATGGAAAATACTCATTCAGTTTGTTTGCTATCTGAGCAGGATTATCAACAGTCGAACCATCGATGTCAAGTGGACCAATCATATTCATCCCCTTCCTTTTAGAGTTTATATAAGTAAAGAAATCCTTTCTGTTTTTCTTAGCATCTTTTGCCAAAGATTTCTCGTAATCCGCCTTCGCCTGCCGAACCTCCTTTGTGACCTGATTACAGATTAACTTATATCTGCCATAGGCTTCTGAGTCGCTTGATAATTTATATGCATCCCATGCATTTTTCTTCTCTGTCACGAGTCTCATTAGTTCATTTGATAACCATTTAGGCCTAAACCTTGAACGATATTTCTTAATCGGTATATAAAGTCTAGTAGCTTCCACGATTAATTCCTTGAATGCTTCCCACTTAGAATTTACTGTTTGTAACATCGTCAGTTGATCCCACTGTACAGAATTTAAAAACTGTCTGAGACCACTGTACTCCCCTTTACGGAAGCAAAAACCCTTTCCTTTACCCCTGACGGTAGTTACCTCTTTGAGTAAATCCCACTTCAGCACACTGTGATCACTGCCACCTAGTGGTTCCTTTATCTGCAAATTCTTAATACACGAATAATTAGTAAAGGCATATGATACAAGAAAGCAAGCTTATACAGCATCAACCAAAAAGGAGAAAAAAAAAAAAAAAACAAACTCATTTCACCCATCCATTCGCTCCAAACACAGGGTGGCCACTGAAAGACTGAAAGGTTTGAAAAAGTCATAACTTGTTCATTTTTAATCTTTTGTATTTTCTTTTTTTACAGGTTATAGATCATCCCTTGGAGATTAAAATGGCTACGTATGATGTCCAGCAACGAGTAAAACTCGGTGGGTTTTTCTATTCCAGTGAAAGATCAATTATTGAAACTCAGAGAAAATACCGGCAACATTTTAAAGTCATAGGTATAACATGATTCGGAACCTAATCGCCCAGTTTGAAAGAACTGGATCAGTCGGCTATCTTCCGGGAAGAGGTCCTAAGCGCACTGACGCAGCAGTGGAAGCTGTACGGAAGAGTGTCCTTGAGGATCCATCTGCCTGTACTCGTCGTCGCTGTGTGAGCAGGTAGCACAGTGGTATCGTCACCGTCCCCCCCACACCGGGTGAAAAAGGCCTGGGTTCGAATCCCGTCGATGACGAGAGGAACGTTACTGAGCTTTTTTCACTCCGTGGCTGAGTTAGTCGGTCTCAGGCGTAGATAGCAAGATTTTTCTGCCCAGTAACTGGGTTTTTCCGTCCAGCAAAACAGGCAAATCGACCATAGAACATACGCAATTTACAGACACAAATACGGGTTAATGTATTTAATTACGGGCAACCCTAAAATAATAATAATAATAATACCCGTCGTCGCTCTGCTCAACTAGGCATCGCCAGAACATGGCTTCAGAAGATTCTGAAAGGGTGATCAGTCTTTCAGTGGCCACATTTTAATCTCCAACGGATGCTCTATAATCTGTAAAAAAACGAAAATAAAAAAGATTAAAAATGAACAAGTTATCACTTTTTCAAACCCTTCAGTCTTTCAGTGGACACCCTATATTTGTCTAGTTCCGCCTTGAACCTATTTAAGCTATCAACTTCTATGACAGACAGAAGTTTGTTTCAGCAATCAGCCACCAGCTGGTTAACGGCAAACGTCCGCACATCTGTTCTACAAATGTCTTTCGTCATTGTGAATTTATGCTCTCTCAGGCGATTATTCTGAACAAGAGGAAGAATCCCATCATCATTGAGCATGCTCAAACCATTAAACGCACCTATACACTTCAATCAGATCAACTCGCAGGTGCCTAGTTTCCAGACACTGTAATTTGCAAAACTTAATCATCTAGCTCACTGCAAGAGTTTAATACACCTCTGGCATTACTCTCCCTGAACAACTATTTAAATTCTATATGGTGGGTCCGACTGATGATGTTACCAACAGCAAATTCAAAATCGGAAGCCCTTAAAGAATTTATCTTGGAAGCTACTAGGCTTTACATACTAACTAAGAAATATTGTTCAAGGTTTAGGCCTAAATGGATGTCAGATGAACTAATGAGACATATGGCAGAGAAGAAAAATGCATGGGATACATATAAATTAACACGTGACACAGAAGCCTATGATAGATATAAGTTGATCTGTAACCAAGTTACAAAGGACGTTAGGCAGGCGAAGGCAGATTACAAGAAATCTTTGGCAAAGGATGCAAAGAAAAACAGAAAAGAGTTCTTTACTTATGTAAACTCTAGAAGGAAGGGGATGAATCAGATTGGTCCACTGGTGATTGATGGTTCAACTGTTGATGATCCTGCTCATGTGGCTAACAAACTAAATGAGTATTTTGCATCTACATTGACACATGAGGAATTATTCCGGTAGGGGAATGCCAGAGGTAAGTTAAACTCTGGCAGAGAGCTAGATGATTTTGTAATAACAGAGGAAAGTGGAGGAGAAATCGTTGAAGATGAACATAAAAAAGGCACCCGGGGTGGATGGGATCTATCCAGTTATATTAAAGGAGGCAGCAAAGGAAGTAAGCAAACCCTTAGCCATAATTATGAGAGCTTCTTTGGACATAGGGGAGGGTTCCCATGGACTGGATAAGTGCAATTGTGACCCCAATTCACAAAGGCGGTTCAAAAGGCAACACAAGTAATTATAGACCTGTTAGTTTAACTCCTGTTCCAGGAAAATTAAGGGAGGCACTGGTTAAAGAAGCACTGCATGATCATCTAGACAAGTCTTCAGTTATAATTCGGACACCGCATGGTTTTGTTAAGGAAAAGTCTTGCCTTAACAATTTGATTGGATACTATGATGTGGTCACAAAGGAACTGGATGCAGGGAATAAATTTGATATTATATATTTGGATCTTAGAAAGGCTTTTGATACTGTTGCACACGGAAGACTGCTGCATAAATTGGAGCAGTGTGGCATTGGAGGGAAATTACTGCTATGGATAAAGGGATGGTTGAGTTGGAGAAGACAAAGAGTGATATTAGCATTAGCATTAGCATTAGCAGAGGCATTTGATGCAAGAAAGCAAGCTTATGCAGCATCAGCCAAAAAAAAAAAAAAAAACCCCCACTTCCACTTCACCCCTCTGTTCGTTCAAAATACCTGTCCAGCTGAGCCTTAAACTTATTTAGGCTATCAACCTCCACCACAAGGGATGGGAGTCTCTTCCACCAACCAACCACCAGCTGGCTAAAGGCAAATTTCCGCACGTCTATCCTACATCTGTCTATCCTCAATTTGAATTTATGCCCTCTCAGGTGATTTTTCTGAGCTAGAGGAAGAATCCCATCAGCATTGAGCATACTTAAACCATTCAAGGCTTTATACACCTCTATCAGATCACCTCGCTGGTGCCTTGTCTCCAGACACTGTAATTTGCAAAACTTAAGCCTTTCTTCGTAAGAGCACCCCTTTGTTCCATTCACTAATCTTGTTGCCCTTCTCTGTACTCGTTCCAGCAGCTCTACATCCTTCTTGAAATGAGGCCTCCAGACCTGTATACAGTACTCTAGGTGTGGCCTGACCATTGCCTTATACAATGGAATAATCACCTCCTTATCCCTGCTGGAAAAATTCCTGTATATCATTGACAATACTCCATGAGCTACTCTTGCAGCCCGTCTGCACTGCTCAGAGAACTTCATATCTGCCTGCACAACCACCCCCAAGTCCCTTTCATTCTCTACGACTGTCAGTGTAGTACCACAGAGTTGATACGTTGCTCTGGGGTTGCTGTTTCCCATGTGTAGTACTTTACATTTGTCAATGTTAAACTTCATTTGCCACCTCTCAGCCCATCTGCTCAACCTTTCCAGATCCTGTTGCAGCAGCATAGTGTCAGTAGTGTCCTTGACAACCCTGCCAACCTTTGTATCATCTGCAAATTTGGACATTAAGCTTGATATACCATCATCAATATCATTTATAAATACAGAAAACAATAATGGACCCAACACTGAGCCCTGAGGGACTCCACTAATAACATTAGTCCACGATGAGCAGTGTCCATTGATTACCACTCTCTGTCTTCTCCCCCTCAACCACCCCTTTATCCATAGCAGCAATTTGCTTCCAATGTCACACTGCTCCAATTTGAGTAGCAGTCTTCCAAGTGCAACAGTATCAAAAGCCTTTCTAAGATCCACATATATAATATCAAAGTGGTAATGAATGGACACTGCTCATCGTGGACTAATGTTATTATGGAGTCCCTCAGAGTTTAGTATTGGGTCCATTGTTGTTTTCTGTATTTATAAATGATATTGATGATGGTATATCAAGCTTAATGTCCAAGTTTGCAGACGAATCGGAGGTTGGCAGGGTTCTTAAGGACACTAATGACAGTATGCTGCTGCAACAGGATCTAGAAAAGTTTCTGTTGCAGGAACCTTTCGAAGAAAGGCTTAAATTTTGCAAATTACAGTGTCTCGAGACCAGGCACCTGTGAAGTGATATGATTGAGGTGTATAAAGCCTTGAATGATTTGAGCATGCTGAATGCTGATGGAATTTTTCCTCTTGCTCAGAATAATCATTTGAGACCGTATAAATTTAAATTTAGGAAAGACAGATGTAGGGTAGATGTGCAGAAGTTTGCTTTTCGCCAGCGGGTGATTGGTTGGTGAAATAGAGTTTTATCCTTTGTTGTGGAAGTTGATAACCTAAATAAATTTAAGGCTGAGCTGGACAAAGTAATCTAATCTGAACTGGACTATTGTGATTGTTATTAAAATATGGAAGACTACGTGATACTTCAATCAAACGAAAACTGCTCCGTCTTACTAACTAATGGAATATTTGTGAGGAATCGCCTAGAGGATAGGTCAAATGTCACTTATTTTGCTTGTGGAAAACATCATGGGAGGGATCCAAGAGGTCACAGGAATATTTAGCAACTATGCATCGGTAAGTACAATATTTCATTCAATTTTTGTGTTTGCTTGTGTGGAGATTCCCTTGGCGTTTCCTATTAGAGATTGTATTGAAGTGATTTCATAGCATATTGTTTGAATTAGTTCTTGCCTTTTCGGAACTAGTTGGAACAATGCGAAGAATTGGGCTCTCTAAATATTACCATGCGAATGATCTAAAAGTAAATTTTGACAGTGAATTGAAATGTTGAATTGGTTGGCTTAGAATCCAGATCTCGACTCTTGTAAACACCGTTGTGACGAATTGGAGAGCCAGATTAGTCTTCTAACAAAATGGCCTTCTTCTTACCTGACTAATTGCAAACTTGTCGAGTCTGTACGAATACTTTTGGCCGTGTTTCTTAAGAATTAAAAAAAAAGAAAACATTAAACGTGTTTTACTTACTTGGATCTCTCAAATGGATAGATTTGATAGCTCCTAGTGAAATCAGAAATTAGTATTAATTGATCAAGAAAAACAAAAATAAAGTGTGCCCATTGCTCATTCTTTTCCTGATGCTTTACCTAAGAATAAAACACGATTTAAATTATAAAAGTCGCCGTACTAATTTTTTATTTATTTCTACCGATTTTCTTGTGGGTTGATCAAAACTAATCGTGATGGTGATCACGATTAGTTTTGATAATTGTTTTTTTTTTGAAATTGTAGACCTTTGGCACATGTAGAAATTTTCTTTGTGGTATTGGCTTTCACGTTTTACAAGATAGCTCTTACATGTTTCAACATATGACTGTGCAGTTAGGTAATTTAAAACAATATTCTTGTGTGATTTATATCCTTCATTCCCCACCACCGTTCAAGTGCACCTATGGTGTGAACAAGTCCAAGTTGGATTCTGTTTTCGAAAAGTTGGATTGGCTGGCTTAGAATCCATATCGTGATCTGGATTCTAAGCCAGATCGTGACTTTATGAACAGTGTTTCATGAAATGGAATGGAATTTTTATGAACCACTGTTGCTGAGTTAGTTCGTAATACGTAATTTTTTTTTCTTTGAGTCAGTTTTAGCTTCCAGATACATAAGAAAATGCACTGGACAATATATGTACCTTCTCGGTGGCACAGTGCCTATTATCACTATCCTCCCCACATAGGTTGGATAGGGTCAGAGCCGTTCCGAGGGTGAGGCGAAGGAGGCTCTTGCCTCAGATTAAAAGCTGGAAGGGGCGCCAAAAGAAAGATTAAATAATTGCCAACATTGCCATGATTAACAGAAGGGCGCAATTTTTCATTCTTGCCTCAGTTACTAAAACGGCTCGGCACGGTCGTATCATAGGGTTACCAGATCTCCTGGGCCAAGAAAGAGGACAGTTAGGAAAATTATAAGTATACATTATAAGCATTACAAATATACATTAAGCATTTATAACCATTAATAATGGTAACCAGATACTAGCATGAATACAAGACGAAACAAACTTGATTTTATTAATCACAAAAATTTTCACAATGTAAAAATAGCAGATTTCAATGTGTGGCAGTATAAGCTGGTATTAATAGAAATGGGCTTAAGTAAAAAATATAGTAGGAATGAATATTAGTATAAGGTAATACAGGCTGGCTTTATTTAAATTAATATTTCGCCTTACTACGCATTTCTAATAGTGGAATCTTATTTTGTGGACAAAATATAAAATTGCACACAGTCAAATTTTGATTAAAATTAAATTTTATCGCCAACAAACTTTTGAAGGTATTTAGGACAAGTATGTTTCTGTTTTCAGTTCCCTGGATCGTCATTAATCTGAAAACTCTCACCAAATTTGAGTTCTTAGACTGCACCTCAAAACAAAAATTATAATTTTTTAAAATTTCGGATGATGCCGCTTAGTTTTAGCTGTTCTTTCCCTAGTCCAGTGATTTTCAACCATTTTATAATAACGGCACCCCTAAGTAATTTATTTTATTTTGCGGCACTATTTTTAACAGGCACTCAATTTTCTGCCTGTTAGATCCGATTCTCTCGCTCTCTCTCTCTCTTTCTCTCTCTCTCTCTCTGTATGTATATACAGCAGACTCTCGATTAACCGGGATCGGATTAACCGGGAAACTTCAAGACTCAAATTTAAAAAAAAAACACCAAATATTCAGTTTGTTTCAGTGCGTCGCGTCGATTGTTGTGTTCCATTGCAGCGCAAAAGGACAAATTTTGTTTCGTTATTTATGTCAGGGATGTCAGAATTTTTTTTATAGTAATTTTTTTTTTGTTTTGTTTAGAAATCGCGAAAATGATGAGTAAACGCAGAAGAGTTGCGTTTTCAGTTAAACAAAAACTTGAAATTATTCAAAAGTTTGGAAACGGTGCATCTGTTAAATCTCTAAGGAACCATTATAATGTTGGTGACCAACATTATAATGGTTCCTTCCCTTTATTTTTTACGCAACATCGTAAAAAATAAAGGGCAGCATCGTATTGGATACGCGAGTAGTGCTGGTAAGTTTTTTTTTTTCGTTTTTCATCTATCGCCATATTTTTTACGCAGGTTGCTGAACATTTTTCGATACAATAAGTCCCCGACTTACGCAACTACGGATTTACGTAAATTTTTTTTCGCTCAATTTTTAATTTTTTTTTTTTACGATTATAAAATTTATAACAAACAAAAATAATAAACAGATAAAAAAGCAATCAATAACGACGATCACGGCACGTACAAATTGCTCAAGTGAGATACAGAGTAACAAGCAAAAAAATAGGAAAGAAGAGAAGATTCTTACAATTTATTTATGTTTTTTTTTTTTTTTTTTTTTCATATGACTGAAGATTTCAGTGAAGGGGACACATTTCACCATAATAACGTAAAAACCCACACAATTCCAGCTATCTGTATTATCTCAAATACAATAAGATCGAGTTTAGTATCTGTGCGTTTATAATTAGACGCACGAACAGAAAAGCCCAGTAACCCGGAAGGTGCAAATTGTTTAATGGCAGTGACCTCCAGAAATGTGCTTTAGTAAAATGTGAGTTGGCGTCAGCTGATGCGACTCTGTAGCCAGGAGCAGCAGTGCGTACCACACGCTTCATTAGACCAGGGTTCGAGCCCGTGACCACCAAATGCGGAGGATGCGGATAGGTCAGGGAATGACCACCGCATATCCCCAGAGCAACATGGCCTTAGTTGCTAATGCTCCTAAAATCCAAATAACAACAACAACGGCGTCAGCTGATAATAGTGTGATTTCCCCCTTAACTCTGTGAAGTTCTTTTTAGAAAATTCCATTTTGACCGTTATCATGGTGCCGACTAAGAGAATAAGTGACAGCGCTACTAGTAAAACAACCAAGAAAAGGAAAGCCATCGATTTGGATCAGAAAATTAGACTAATAAGGATGTATGAAAATGGCCAAACATTAACAAGTATCGCGCGGAATTCAGATTTGTCAATAATAATATAATAGCAATATGTTACTAGTCATTCCCGAGTTACGTAAAACTCGACTTTAGAAATCCTGGAACGTATCTCTTACGTATGTCGGGGAATTTGTATTTTTGGATTAACTGGGAAATCGATTATCCGGGAATTGTTTTTTACCATCTATCCCGGAAAATCGAGGTCTACTGTATATATATATATATATAAATATATATATATATAATATTAAAAATATATATGTTATATGATATTTATTACAATAATATAATTATAAAAATTACATTTCATAATACAAATTATATATATATATATACACAGTATATAATTTTATTCTTTATATAGAGATACAAAGCAAACACCAATTATAGATTATCAAAAAATTAAAAAGGTACTGTACACCTTTTTATAATGAAATAAACATATAAATTAAAAAATAATAATAAGTTTAAGTAAATTAAAACCAAATTACGTGGCACCCCTGGAATGTTGTTGCGGCTCCGTAAGGTGCCGCGGCACCCTGAGTGAAAACCACTGCACTAGTCTTTCGAATTCTAATTATATTTTCAATCAGTAAAGGTTATTTGTATGACATGAAATAGTTTTATTCGAATTTTGTTCCTAGATGGCGCCCAGTAGGTTCTGCACTTAAGTTGGTAATCAGTCTCAGCTGAACGAGTTTTAAACGTCTGATTTCTTCATGCGTGTTCTGTCTGTTGTGCTGTTTTTTTAATGGGTAATGCAGTGGACTTATTTTTAAATAGTGCATAATAGACCAGCTCTTCTGTTATTAAATCGTGTGTTTTGACATGCGGTTGATAGCAACTTCAATTTCTATCTGTTTTGGCATGGTGATAACAACAACAAAACAGCATGTTTTTTGTTAAATTATTAAGTTTATATGGTACGCTTGATGTTTAGTTTTTATTTCTATCTTTGACAGTCAGGGTAAATTTTAAACTTCCATTACATCACAAAAATTAAAAAAACAAAAAAAAAGACATGATTAGTTCCAGCAAAGAACACTTATGTGTGGAAGGTGTTGCTGTAGAACAGAGCAAGGATTTAGATACCTCTAAAAAGTGCTTAAAGAGAAAGTGTGAAGATGAAACTGAGATTTCTAAGAGAGTAAGTTCTAGATATTCAGTGTTAGTTAAGATCTAGATATTTACGCCAGGTTGTACACCGTTGTAATGGCGGGGGAGCAGAATTTGTATTTTCGTTTCCAGATGTTCATAGTAATTTGCATAATTATCAGTGTTATAAAAAGTGGTAAAACTTGGTTACTAGTCCATATTTCGACAGACGGACAGGAACAAAGCAGTGGTTGGCAGGTGCCACTCACAGCTTTCCCCCGCCCACTGACCTCCTAGGTTGATATGCCTAGGGTGTTTATTTCCCTACTTACCGCTGTTTTAAAGTCTGGAACTTGTTTTCCGATTTTAAAACAGCGGGATGGGGGGTATAAACATCCTGTCTAAGCTAAGCACCCCCTGATCGACACAAAACAATCAGAAACAAAACACCTTTACAATAATTACCCAATCACAGAACTTGACCCGGTAAATATTCTGTTCTTGGGTACAAGTCCATATTTCGACTAACAGACAGAAACAAAGCAGGGATTGGCAGGTGCCACTCACTGCTTTCCCGGCCCACGTGTAACACACCGAAAACGTTGTAATGCATCAAGGTCTAGATAAAGAGAAACAGCAATATGGAATTAAAATAAGTGAAAATAATTACAGATTTTCAAAAATAACCACATTTTTTGCTTAAATCCCTCCCGAAGTCACGTAAAAACTAATCTTTGTTAAAATATCTCTTACTTCTGTTTTCAAATAGGGAACTCGTTTTCTGTTATAAAAACAGTGGTAAGGCAAAGGATAAACATTCTAACTATAAAATTAATGATAGCGAGAGCTCGGAATAATCTTTGGTTAAAATATCCCTTGCCGCTATTTTTGAATAGGGAACTCGTTTTCTGCTAAAGAAACAGTAGTAAGGTAGGGAATAAACACACTAACTAAGATTAACTATAGTGAAGGCATTCACAATAATCACCCAATCGCAGAATTCGACTGTACAATATCTCTGTTTAAGACCATGCCCACTGCGCAGAGACAACTTGTATCCAAGATCTGGAATTTAGCCCCCGACTACCATCACTCCATTCTATGACCATGCCCACTGCGCAGAGACAAGTGGTACCCAAATAATAGATTTTAGCCAAACTTTGAAATGAAATGATCAAATGAAAATAGTATTGTTTTGGGAAAATGATGTGAGGAAGCTAATGTACATAGCTGGGGTTTGGGGGGATGGATGGCAGTTATTACAGAGGAACCTAAGAAATGTTTTCAGTAACCCAGAACTTTTTTTTTTTTTAAATGCACTGTTTTTTTGGCTACTTGTACAAAAATAAAATGCACTAAACCACATGAACCCTCAAAAAACCTAAAACAAGAACAACTGTACTGTGGTAATAAATTTATCTTTTCATCAGCATTTTTCTTAAATTTTGCCGTGCCAGCAATCCAATCTACCCTTGTATGCAGCACCAGTGAGGGGGGGGGGAGAGAGAGAGAGAGAGAGAGAATCCGATAACCGGTGCCACCTTCTTTCACTCCTTGTATCTATTTCTTTGTGTCATTTCTCCGAAGGGCAGCAAGATTGGTGAGGGGAGCAAAAGAATGCACTTACCAGGGAGGGCTTCATTCAGGTAGGGACTGGCTAATTTATAAACCAGTTATCTCCATGAATTGAAGGTTGCCTTTCCAGCGGTTAGTACCAGTCCAGATCCGGGTGGTGTAGTACCAGTTCATCTAAGAAACATCCCTTCAAAGATTCTTATTGATCTCTTCCATGTATTTTTATGGTCTGATTGTCTGCCAAGGTCAATGCGTGATGCATATACTATATTTATGCCTAAGAAATTGCATCAGTTAATCCTTCAGACTTTCGATCTATTACTGTGTCCCCAGTGTTACTTCAAACTTTTCACAAAATTTTGACTCTGAGGAAAATGACAGTGAATACTTTTGACCCACAACTGAAAGCCTTTCTTTCTGCTAATGGATGGCGTTGCCAAAAATGTTTTTCTGTTCCAGTCTTTGCTGATTCAAGCCCGTAGGAAGCTAAAACATTTCCACTTGGCTTCACTGGATCTGCAAAAGGCCTTTGACAAGTTATCTCAGAGGCATTTTTGCAAGAAGAAATTTCAGTAGTCCTTTATAAGTTATCTTTGCAGACTGCAGGATTGTTGTTACACCAGCATGAGGTTTTCAGGCAAATGTTTGAGACTGCACCCAGCACAAGGAGTTAGGCATGGGGACCTTTTGTCTCTCCTGCTGTTTAACATGGTGTTAGATATGTTTTGTGATTTGCCTAAGCATGTTGGCTTTAATATTAATACTCATAAAGTGAATAGTCTCGTATTTGCTGATGATCTCATCCTGGCAGCTAACACTACTACTGGTCTACAATGCTTGTTAGACCAGACGTATAGTTTTTTATGGAAGCGAGGATTGCTAATAAACTTAAACAAGTTATGGACCTTGTCCCTAGTACCATGTGGTAGGAAGATGAAGATTGAGTGCGGTAGCTTTTTAGTTGGTGACCAGAGATTACCATCAGGCAAGGTAGACAAAAAATGGGTTTACCGTGGTATTTAGTTCACTCCTTCTGGTAAGGTGCTCCCTAGTGCCTCCCTGAATGACCTGCTGGTGAGGCTTAGAAAAGCACCACTCAAGCCCTGCAGTGGCTGTTTATCCTCAGGACTTATCTTTTATCTAGGTTTTACCATCGTTTTGGGGAGAATAACAGCTGCCATACTTAAAAAAGTCATAGCCCATCTGGAGAAGGTACAGATAAGAGCAATAACATTAGTTAAAGCCACAAAGGGGTATTCTCATCAAGAGAAACAAGTTCTGGTAAGGCTTGATGCCAAGCAATAGTTGTGCTTTCCGAAGGATGTGTTTACTTAGTATTTTTGTGCAGTTATAACTGAAGGGGACTTGGTATCCCATTGTTAAGATGGATTATCCCTCTGATGAAAAAGAAACACCTTGAAGGGCTGTGAGACTTATATCTTCATCTTTAGTAAGATCTCTTGCAGAAATTCCATCTATCCAGCAAGAATTACATGGAGTTAATAAACTGTCAATAGATGAAAGAGTTATGCTTGAAACTAGGACATGTGTGAAGGAACAGTGGGCCATCTCTTACACACGTCCTTTGATGGCCCCAAGGAATTGTGCAACGTCCATCCCCAGCATTGGTGGGTGAGGGATGGTACCAAACTGTTATCTGGGCATGCATTCACTGACCTGATTAAAACCAGGATTAGTGCTCTACCTACCCTCTCCAGAACATTTAGAGGTTGAAGTACATATAAAAGTTGCAGGGCTGAGTGTTTGGCTACTGAGTCTCTCGCCCTGTGTGTTCTATGGCACAACGATGCCATAGAACACACGGGGGTGTGAGTTAAAAGACATTAGCATTAGTAGAGGCATATGATGCAACAAAGCAAGCTTATACAGCATCAGCCAGGAAAAAAAAAAAAAAAATCTCTTCCCATTTCACCCATCCATTCATTCCAGATGTTTGTCTAGTTCTGCCTTGAATTTATTTAAGCTGTCAACTTCCACAACGGCAGTTTTAAGTTTGTTCCAGCAATCAACTACCCGCTGGCTAAAGGAAAATTTCCGCACATCTATTCGACAGCTGAATTTCCTCAATTTCGGTTTATGCCTCCTCAGGTTAGTAATCTGAGCAAGAGGAAGAATCCAATCAACATGATGCCATAGTAAATATTATTGAAAATAAGCTCAGTCACAAAGGATGGGAGGTGCATAAGGAACCTCTATATCAGACTGAGGAAAGACTCAGAAAACTTGACCTCTGTCTAAGGAATTGCTCTCCATTCCTTCTGGATGTACAGGTGTGGGGCAGAGCTATGACCTGGAGAACTGTCATAGGCTCAAGACTCGATATTATAATGAGAACGATAGCCTTAAGAATTTAATTCAACAGGAGTATGGTAGGCTACCTTTGGTATCTTCTGTGACAGTGTCCAAGGGAGTCTGGTGCAAAACATCTGCTAGCTCTGCAAGGCACGTTTAGCTGGGTGTGGGGGTTCATCAGCAAATAACTTCTACCATAGGCCATTATGTAATACTATGGGAATAGAGAAATAAAAATAAATATAAAAATTTGCAAATTGCAGCATGTGAAGACTAGGCACATGCAAGGAGATCTGATTGAGCAATTTGAATAAATTCAAGAAAGAACTATATAAACTGTTAGAGGAGATGGACAGGTGAAATGGAAGTGTTGACTTTTTTTTTTTGCTGCTAATTCTGTATAAACTTGCTTTCCCATATCATATGCTGCTGCTACTACTTTTACTACTACTATTAATAATAGTAATATAATAATAAGAACCTAGCAGCAATAGACCTCCCAGAGAACATTACATGGAACTCCAGAAAGCCTTGATCCTGAACACCTGTAGGATAGTAAGAGAGTTCCTTGACCAACAGTAATAATAATGGTAACCAGACAAACCGACCACCCCATGCACTTAGTACTGGTACCTGATGCAGGGTGGAAATGATCTCGTAAAGGAGAAAAAGGTTTTTTTTTATATAATAATAATTTATCTCTAAATTTACATAAACTTTCATCCTCCATAAGAACACACAGAAGTCAATTTAGTTTTTGATTAAAGGAAAATATATCAGTGGACTATGCACTTCTTGTGGAAGTGTGTAGTGTTAATTTCAAAATGTGTATATTTGTAACTATATACAATACCTCAGGATAACAGCCAGCCCTAAGGGTACCTGCAGCACAGTTTATCCAACTGTTTCGAAGCCTCATAACAATGAGATTTTTCAGTCAGATTGCCCTGGAAGTGTTTGGATTTCAAACATTGAAACTTACAGAACTTGTTTCTCTTGATGAGAATACCCCTTTGTGGCTTTAACTAATGTTATTGCTCTTATCTGTACCTTCTCCAGATGGGCTATGACTTTTTTAAAAAGGTTTTTCAAAGGCTGTGTACAGTGTTTATATTATTAAATTGTAACCTGTGGTGGTCCATCGAGGTCCTTGAGAAGGTATGAACTCTACTTGTTATTTATGTCACAAACAAGTTATGTAGCAAAAAAGATACAGTAAAATAAAGATAAAGTAAGATAAAGATAAAGTAAGTTTAAATGCCTTACTAATTTTGAGAAATACGGTGTTAGCGTTTTTGTAGGCTACGGTATAAGCAATTGCTTATTGATTGGACTGCACACAAACAGGTGGATAGATTTTTAATTTTATTTTTAAAATTTGTATGCTTTGAAATGTGGAAGAAACAATTTTGAAGGTGAGTCTGAAATACTTTTTGTTCGTTGATCACAATGTTTTATTATTCAGAAGAGTAAAAGAAAATATTTTATTTTAGGCTTCACTGGCAGAGGCTTAAAATAAAGTTATATTTTATTTTAGGGGTCTGCCAGTAAAGCCAGCAATCAGAAGCAGTCCAAGGCTGTGCAAGTGTTCATGACACTGCTTTATATAATGGAATAGTAGTTTTCTGACCCACCTAACACTGCCTCGATTTCCTGTTGCTGAGGCAGTGTTAGGCAGGTCAGAAAACTGCTAGCTTGGGGGGGATACATGAACTAATAAATTAACAGTAGCTGCTGGCAGAGGTGAAAGTGATTCTTGCACTGCTTCTATTGGAATGAGCAGCAGCCTGGAAAACAAGGTGCTGGGGATTTCAAAGACTGCTGGGAGTCATTGCGGAACAAGTAAATACATGGGCTGTGTTAGGGTAGCTAAGAATGAGAACAGGTGCATGTATACTTGTATATACACCAATGCTAGGAGTGTAGTAAATAAAATTGATGAATTTGAGGTTCTGGTCATTGGCAGATATGATGAGAGCCTTGTCGAACAATTCGGCCCTGGAAAGATTGTGCAAGGCTCAAGGGGTAGAATTTTTTTCAGCCTGGACTGTACTTGTTAACAGGAGAGATTGCTTCTACAGGGATGGGATACACATAAATAGAAAGGGTGCAAGAATATTTGCTGATGCTATCGAGGCAGTGTTAGGTGGGTCGGAAAACTGCTAGCTTGGGGGGAGACAAAGACCAATAGATTGACAGTAGCCACTGGCAGAGGTGAAAGAGATTCTTGCACTGCTTCTATTAGAATGAGCAGAAGCCTGAAAAACAAGATGCATGGTATTTCAGAGACTGCTGGGAGCCATTGCGGTACAAGTAAACACATGGGTTGTGTTAGGGTAGCTAAGAATAGAAACAGGTGCAGGTATACTTGCGTGTACACCAATGCTAGGAGTTTAGTAAATAAATTTGATGAATTTGAGGTATTGCTCAAAACATCAAAGGCAGATATTGTTGGGATATCAGAGACGTGGTGTCACACATATATAAGGGTTGCAGAACTGCAATTTGGGGAGTACAACGTCTACAGAAAGGATAGACAGGATAGGAAGGGGGGAGGGGTTATGCTATTAGTTAAGAAACACATAAAAACCAAGGAAGTGAAGCCAGTCGACATCGCTGGACAGTGCAGTGTTGAGTCAGTTTGGTGTGACATAAGCATTGGGAGATCAAAATTGAGAGTAGGAGTGTGCTATAGGCCTAATGACTCTGATGAGTATAATAAGGAACTGTACAGGGAAATAGAGTGGGCCAGTAAATCAGAGAGTCTTATAATGGGAGATTTTAATTTCCGAGATATTGACTGGAATTTGGGGGCTGGTTACTCACACATTAGCAGGGCTTTTGTGGATTTATTGGATGATTGTTTTCTACATCAGCATGTTCGGGAGGCAACTAGAGGGAGTAATACTCTTGATTTGATTATCAGCAGTGATTCTTCATGCATTAAGAATCTGCGGAGAAATGAACCACTAGGTGGCAGTGATCACAGTGTTCTGCAGTGGGAGTTACTCAAAGAGGTAACTACCATTAGGGGTAAAGGGAAGGGTTATTGCTTCCGTAAAGGCGACTACGATGGACTGAGACGGTATTTAAATTCTATACAGTGGGACCAACTGATGATGTTACCAACAGCAAATTCAAAATGGGAAGCATTCAAAGAACTTATCTTGGAAGCTACTAGGCTTTACATACCAACTAAGAAATATTGTTCAAGGTTTAGGCCAAAATGGATGTCAGATGAACTAATGAGGCATATGGCAGAGAAGAAAAATGCATGGGATACTTACAAATTAACACATGACACAGAAGGCCTATGATAGATACAAGTTGATATGCAACCAAGTTACAAAGGAGGTTAGGCAGGCGAAGGCAGATTACGAGAAATCCTTGGCAAGGGATGCAAAGAAAAACAGCAAAGAGTTCTTTACTTATGTAAACTCTAGAAGGAAGGGGATGAATCAGATTGGTCCACTTGATATTGATGGGTCAACTGTTGATGATCCTGCTCAGGTAGCTAACAAACTAAATGAATATTTTGCATCTACATTCACACATGAGGAGTTATTCAGCAAGGGGAATGCCAGAGGTGTATTCAACTCTAGCAGTAAGCTACAGAATCTTGAAATAACTGGAGTAAAGTGAAGGAGAAACTGTTGAAGATAAACACAAGAAAGGCACCCGGGGTGGATGGGATCTATCCAGTTATATTAAAGGAGGCAGCAAAGGAAGTAAGCAAACCCTTAGGCATAATTATGAGAGCTTCCTTGGACTCACGGGAGGAGGTACCCATAGACTGGAAATGTGCAAATGTGACCCCAATTCACAAAGGAGGATCAAAGGCTGACACAAGTAATTATAGACCTGTGAGCTTAACTTCTGATCCAGAAAAATTAATGGAGGCACTGGTTAAAGAAGCATGGCAGGATCATTTAGACAAGACTTCAGTTATAGCTCAGACACAGCATGGTTTTGTTAAGGGGAAGTCTTGCCTGACCAACTTGATTGGATACTATGATGCAGTCACAAAAGAACTGGATGCAGGGAATAACTTTGATATTATATACTTGGATCTTAGAAAGGCTTTTGATACTGTTGCACATGGAAGACTGCTACACAAATTGGAGAAGTGTGACATTGGAGGCAAATTGCTGCTATGGATAAAGGGGTGGTTGAGGGGGAGAAGACAGAGAGTGGTATAATCAATGGACACTGCTCATCGTGGATTAATGTTATTAGTGGAGTCCCTCAGGGCTCAGTGTTGGGTCCATTATTGTTTTCTGTATTTATAAAGGATATTGATGATGGTATATCAAGCTTAATGTCCAAGTTTGCAGACGATACAAAGGTTGGCAGGGTTGTCAAGGGCACTACTGACACTATGCTGCTGCAACAGGATCTGGAAAGGTTGAGCAGATGGGCTGAGAGGTGGCAAATGAAGTTTAACATTGACAAATGTAAAGTACTACACATGGGAAACAGCAACCCCAGAGCAACGTATCAACTCTGTGGTACTACACTGATAGTGGTAGAGAATGAAAGGAACTTGGGGGTGGTTGTGCAGGCAGATATGAAGTTCTCTGAGCAGTGCAGATGGGCGGCAAGAGTAGCTCATGGAGTATTGTCAATGATATACAGGAATTTTTCCAGCAGGGATAAGGAGGTGATTATTCCATTGTATAAGGCAATGGTCAGGCCACACCTAGAGTACTGTATACAAGTCTGGAGGCCTCATTTCAAGAAGGATGTAGAGCTGCTGGAACGAGTACAGAGAAGGGCAACAAGATTAGTGAATGGAACAAAGGGGTGCTCTTACGAAGAAAGGCTTAAGTTTTACAAATTACAGTGTCTAGAGACTAGGCACCAGCGAGGTGATCTGATAGAGGTGTATAAAGCCTTGAATGGTTTAAGCATGCTCAATGCTGATGGGATTCTTCCTCTAGCTCAGAAAAATCACCTGAGAGGGCATAAATTCAAATTGAGGAAAGACAGATGTAGGATAGACATGTGGAAATTTGCCTTTAGCCAGCGGGTGGTTGGTTGGTGGAACAGACTTCCATCCCTTGTGGTGGAGGTTGATAGCCTAAATACGTTTAAGGCTCAGCTGGACAGGTATTTTGAACGAACAGAGGGGTGAAGTGGAAGTGGGTTTTTTTTTTTTTGGCTGATGCTGCATAAGCTTGCTTTCTTGCATCAAATGCCTCTACTAATGCTAATGCTAGATACTGTTGGGATATCAGAGACATGGTGTCACACAGATATAAAGAATGCAGAATTGGAATTTGGGGAGTACTATGTGTACAGCAGGAAGGGAAGGAGGGGTGGTTATGCTATTATTTAAGAAAAATAAAATCTAAGGAAGTGCATCCAGTTGACATGGGTGGACAGTGTAGTGTTGAGTCAGTTTGGTGTGACATAAGCACTGCAAAAGCAAAATTGAGAGTGCTATTGGCCTAAAGACTCTGATGAGTACAATGAACAGCTTTACACAGAAATAAAGTGGGCCTGTAAATCAGATTGTCTTATAATGGGGATTTTAATTTCCCAGATATTGACTGGAACTTGTGGGTTGGTCATTCGCACACTAGCAAGGCTTTCGTGGATTTATTGGATGGTTGTTTTATATACAGCAGCATTTTTTGGGAGGTAACCAAAGGGAGTAATACTCTTGATTTGATTATTAGTAGTGATTCTTAATACATTAAGAATCTGCAGATAAAGGAACCACTAGGTGGCAGTGATCACAGTGTGCTGATGTGAGATTTACTCAAAGAGGTAGCTACCGTCAGCGATGAAGGAAAAAGTTTTTGCTTTCGTAAAGGTGACTACAGAGGTCTCAGACAGTTTTTAAAGTTTATACAGTAGGACCAACTGATGATGTTACCAACAGCAAATTCTAAATGGGAAGCATTCAAAGATATGATTGAAAAGCATATTATCTTGGAAGATACTATGCTTTTCATACCAACTAAGAAATATTGTTTAAGGTTTAGGCCTAAATGGATGTCAGATGAACTAATGAGACATGTAGCAGAGAAGAAAAATGCATGGGATACATATAAATTAACAGGTGGCACAGAAGGCTATGGAAGATATAAGCTGGTCAGTAATCAAGTCACAAAGGAGGTTAGGCAGGCAAAGGTAGATTACAAGAAATTTTTGGCAAAGGATGCAAAGAAAAATAGCGAAGAATTCTTTACTTAAGTAAACTCTAGAAGGAAAGGGATGAATCAGATTGGTCCACTTGACATCGGCAGTTAAATTGTTGATGAGCCAGTAGGTAGCTGACAAAATGAATAGGTATTTTGTATCTACATTTACACATGAGGAGTTATTCAGGGAGGGGAATACCAGAGGTGTATTAAACTATGGGAGTGAAGTAAATGATTTTTTTAATAACTGAGAGAAAAATTGAGGAGGAATTGTTGAAGATAGATATAAAACAGACACCTAGGGTGGATGGGATCTATCCAGTATATTAGAGGTAGCAAAGGAAGTAAGCAAACCCTTAGCCATAATTATGAGAGTTTCTTTGGAATCAAGGAGATGTGCAAATGTAACCCAAATTCACAAAGGCAGATCAAACTGACACAATTAATTACAGATCTGTTAGTTTAACTTCTCTTCTGGGGAAATTAATGGAGGCACTGGTTAAAGAAGCACTGCAGGATCTGTAGACAAGACTTCAGTTATAGTTCTGCCACAGCATGGGTTGTTAAGGGGCAAGTCTTGTCTGACCAATTTGATTGGATACTATGATGTGGTCACAAAGGAACTGGATGCAAAAAATAATTATGATATCATATACTTGGATCTTAGGAAAGCCTTTGATACCGTTGCACATAAAAGACTACAAATTGGAGCAGTATGGCATTAAGGGCAAAATGCTGCTATGGATAAAGGGATGGTTGAGTGGAAGAAGACAGAGTGGTAATCAATGGACATTGCTATTCATGGACTAATATTATTAGTGGAGTCCCCCAGGGTTCGGGGTTGGGCCCACTGTTGTTTTGTATATTTAACAATGATATTGATGAAGGTATATCAAGCTTAGTGTCGAAGTCAGATAATACAAAGGTTGGCAGTGTGCTATTGCAATAGGATCTAAAAAATTTGGGCAGATGGGCTGAGAAGTGGCAACTGAAGTTTAACATTGACTTATGTGAAGTATTGCATATGGGTTGCAGTAATCCTAGAGTAACATATCAACTGTGTGGTATTACACTCAAGATGATACAGAATAAAAAGGACCTGGGGTAATTGTGCAGTCACATATGAAGTTTTCTGAGCAGTGCAGACCGTCTGCAAGAGTAGCTGATAGTGTCTTGTCAGTGATATATGGGAATTTTTCTAGCAGGGATAAGGAGGTGATTATCCCCTTGTATAAGGCAATGGTCAGGTCCCACCTTGAGTACTGTATACAGGTCTGGAGGCCTCATTTTAGGAAGGATGTAGAGCTGCTGGAATGAGTATAGAGAAGGGCAACAAGATTAGTGAATGGCACAAAGAGTTGCTCTTACGAAAAAAGGCTTAAGTTTTGCAAATTACAGTGTCTGGTGACTACACACCTGCGAGGTGATCTGTTTGAGGTGTATAAGGCCTTGAATGGTTTGAGCAAGCTCAATGCTGATGGGATCCTTCCTTTTTGCCCAGATTAATTGCCTGAGGGGACATAAATTCAAATTGAGTAAAAACATTTGTAGAATAGATGTGCAGCAATGTGCCTTTAGCCAGCGTGTGGTTTACTGCTGGAACAAACTTCCATTTGTCATTGTAGAAGTTGACAGCTTAAATAAATTCATGGCAGAACTAGACAAACATTTGGAGCGAATGGATGGGTGAAATGGGATGTTTTTTTTTTTTTTGGATGATTCTGTATAAGCTTGCTTTCTTGCATCATATGCCTCTACTAATGTCCTATATTTATCACTGACAATTACAGACCTGCTATTCTAACTTCTGTTCCAGGAAGTGATGCAGGAGCATCTAGACAAGACTGCAGTTATATTTTAGATGCAGCATGGGTTTGTTAAGAGGAAGTATTGTCTGACAAATTTGATTGGATACTATGATGTGATTAAAAGGAATTGGATGCAAAATTAGAAATAATTTTGATATCATATACTTGGATTTCAGGAAAGCTTTTGATAATGTGGCACATGGAAGACTAATGTACAAATTGGAGCAGTATGGCATTAAGGGCAAGTTGCTACAATGGATAAAAGGATGGTTGAGTGAGAGAAGACAGATAGTGGTTATCAATGGACACTGCTCTTCATGGACCAATGTTATTATTGGAATTCTCAAGGTTTCGGTTGTTGGGCCAATTGTTGTTTTCGGTATTAATGAAGATTAATGATATTAATGATGGTATATCAGGGTTAATGTGTAAGTCCACAGACAATACGAAGGTTGGCAGGTTTGTTAATGACAGTAATGATAGTATGCTACTGCAACAGGATCTGTAAAATTTGAGCATATGGGCTTAGAGGTGGCAACTGAAGAGTAATTGACAAATGTTAAGTACTGCTTATGAGTACCAGTAACCCCAGAGTAACGTACCAACCGGGTGGTACTACACTCAGGATAGTGGAGAATGAAAAGGACCTGGGGTTAATTGTGCAGTCAGACATGAAGTTTTCTGAGCAGTTCAAAAAAAGACTGAAAGAGTAACTCAGGTGTCTTTTCAATAATATACAGGAATTTTTCTAGCAGGGATAAGGGGGTGATTGTCCTTTTGTATAAGGTAATGGTTAGGCCACACCTTGAGTTCTGAAAGGCCTATAGGCCTCATTTTAATAAAGATGTAGAGCTGCTGGAATGAATACAGAGAAGGGCAATGAGATTGGTGAGTGGGACAAAGGGTTTTTGTTACCAAGAAAGGCTTAACCTTTCTTGCAAATTTCTGCAAGTTAACCGTTCTGCAAATTTCATCTTCTGGAGACGAGCCATGTGCGAGGTTATCTAATTGAGGTATATAAGGCCTTGAATGGATTGAGCAAGTTCAGTGCTGATGGGATTCTTCCTCTTGCTCAGATTATTAATCTGATGGGGTGTAAATTCAAATTAAGGAAAGACAATTGTAGAATAGGTGTGCTGAAATTTGGTTTTAGGCAGCGGGTGGTTGATAGTTGGAACAAACTTCCCTCTGTTATAGTGGAGGTCAACAACTTAAATAAGTTCAAGGCAGAAGTAGACAAACATTTGAAGTGAATGAATAGGTGAAATGGGAAGGTTTTTTTTTTGGCTGATGCTTTCTTTAATCATATGCCTTGCTAATGCTAATCATTTAACAACCTGTCACACAGTCAGAACTTCATATGAGATTATCATTAGCAGTGTCAAATGATACAAGGAAGAAAGTTCATATAGCATCAGCCAAAAAAATCAAAAAAAATCATCTGTCTCTCCTCTTCTAAAATATTTTTGTTTCCTTATTCAAACCATCTATTTCCTTTTTACTAGATGGGACTTTGTTCCGACAGTCAGTTACTCTCTGCCCAAAATCAAATTTCTTCACATCTGTCCTTTTTTTTTAGTTTAAGTTGTATGTTTTCTGGGATAGTTATGGATGCTATTAGCATATAATTTACTTAGTCCACTGAAAGCCTTAAATATTTCAATACGTCCCCTTGTAGGTGTCTAATTCCAAGTGCTTCAGTTTGCAAAACTGAAGTCTTAACCTTTTTCAAGTGAGGTATCCTGACCTGTTTGGATGCTTCAAAGGTATCTCCTAACCATTGCTGCCTACATTGGGGTAATCATCGCCTTGTCCCTGCTGATAAAATTTCTCTCTCATTGACAGAATCTCTTGAGTTGTCCTAGCCTGTCTGCACTGCTCAAAGAAATTCAGGTTGTACTATACAATGACCCTAGGTCTCTTTGTTCACCACCTTGAGTGCGGCATCACCCAAACATTACATCATTCTGAGATTACTGCTATCCATTCCCAAACCCTCAAAGCGAGAGATGGGCAGTTTGACCTTCCTACCAGATTTGACAAGACATGGACTTGACAACCATCACCGATGGAGACATACTGCAGCTTTGCTGCCAACATGCCATTTGGCGATCTGAACTGGGTACTCCAACCTGGTTCCATTTAAAACCCCATCCCCAGGTGCGGGGGGAGATAGGTTTCTGTCTCCTCCCTCCTTGCCTCCCCCATACCTCCCCTTGTGGGGCTTGTCCCACTGACCTCTTTGGGGATGCCTACTCTATTGTCCCCATCCTTCTACCTGTTTCCCCCCAGTCTCCAGTCTTCCCACACTCTAACTAAACTGACCGAGTACACACCCCTAACAATGCTGCCCAATTCAAATCACCATAAAAAAATTCAACTGCCTTCACATAAATCTCTTGCGGCCTTTCCAAATTCTAGTGTTCATCCCCCTTTTTTATATATATAGGTCTTGCCACTGAAATCCTTGGAAATTAGGTGGTGGAGCCTGCCAGAGTACTTAAATAATCTACTGGGTGCCTGACTTGCCTCCTTATGGCAAAGTGTGTGCAACGGTGGGCCCAACAGCTAAATGGTCAGAGAAACAACAGAACATAACACTACACAACAAACCACTCCCCACATACTTTTTAAATCTCTGGCCTCCACAGAGTTCTGTGTCACTTATAAAGAATAGAAAAATCACCTGAGAGGGCATAAATTCAAATTGAGGAAAGACAGATGTAGGATAGATGTGCAGAAATTTGCCTTTAGCCAGCGGGTGGTTGGTGGGTGGAACAGACTTCCATCCCTTGTCGTGGAAGTTGATAGCCTAAATAAGTTTAAGGCTCAGCTGGACAGGTATTTCGAACGAACAGAGGGGTGAAGTGGAAGTGGTTATTTTTATTTATTTATGTTACTTTTTTTTTTTTTTTTTTTTTTTTTGGCTGATGCTGCATAAGCTTGCTTTCTTGCATCAAATGCCTCTACTAATGCTAATGCTAATGCTAATATGACACAGAGATGTCACCACCAAATACTGAGGATGCGGAAAGGTCAGGGAATGACCACCGCATATCCTGGAGCAATATGGCCTTAGTTGCTAATGCTCCTAAAAACCAAAATAACAATAACAATGCAGAGATAGGGGAAACCCCCAGTGCCATCAAACAACTAACACACTTGTCCATTTGCAGTACTTTGCATCTATTAGTTTTATCTAAGTTTAACATAGATTAACCTTCATTAATTAACCACCGTGTTAACTGCTGTGTCATCTTCATATTTAGACATTTGGTTTGATATTCTTTCATCTTTCACCCACTGCAGGATGGAAGCCACCTCAATAATTCATGCTGAGGGAAATGGACCATAATCTGCCACACTGGTCCAGTGTGGATTGGCAGATCGACCGTATTTAGCAGTCAGAGGCTTGAACCCTGGTCTACTCAAAGAGCGTGTGCTACTGCACTCCCGCTCCTGACCACTCGGCTACGGAGGCCGGTTCTTTCATCGTTATTGGTAATAAATATTGAAAATGGTAAGGGGCCCTGCTCCGAACCCTGGAGATTTATCGAATAATATTAGTCCAAGAAGGGCAGCACCCACTTTTAACCACCCTGTCTTCTGCTACTGAACTACCCTTTTATCCATAGCAGTAACTTGCTGCTAATGCCACACTGCTCCAATTTGTATAGCAGTCTTTCATGCAAAATCAAAATTGGTGTCAATCTTTACAGAAACCTAAGTTAAGAACAGGAAATACAACATTTCACTGTAACAAATCCATGATGTGATTTTCTTGTGAGTATTCCTGTCAAGGTGATCCTGCATTATTTCTTTAACCAATAACTCCATTATTTTCCCTGGAACTTGACTTCTGTTCCAGGTACATATTGCCCACATCATCCTTTGATCACATGGTGTATAGGACTTAGGAATTACAGAGGTTTTGGGGACACCACCTCAGATGTGGGAACGATATTCCACGTTAGAACATATTTCTAATTTGAATGGGAGGTGATTAGAAGGAAAGAATGCTGAGAGTGAAAGATCATAGTTATTTTGGTGCAGAAGAAGGCAATATTTGTAATATGATTATGTTAAGAAAGTTAAAGTTAGTTATTCTTAGTAATTAAGTTTTGTTGAAGTAGAAAGCAGATGTAGAAAGAAAAGTAGAAAGCCCTCAGTAAAGGGCGCCGAAAAATAATTCTGCCCATGGTGCAGAAATACCTTGGTCCAGCACTGAATACCTCTTATAGTGGATAGGATTTCCAGTCAGTAGAAGGTCACTAACATACTGGAGGGAAAAAATCTTGGGGGTTCTGCAGCAATAGAGTGAAGTTAGAAGACAGAGCAAGTAATAATTTAAGTTTTGTGTTCATAAAACTGTAATTTATTCTTTTGGCTAGCTGGAATTTTATGGTTATAAGTGTGACTTCTGTTTGCTTTTCAGGTAAAGAAGAGGATACGCCCTTCAGGATTTGGGGAATATTGTTTTTCTGAAAGTACTTACTATTTTCAAAATGGTAATCTTAGAAATTAGATACAGATAATTTCATTTATTTTCTTTGCCTTTCTTCCTTCTCCCTTTTGAAGTTAATTGCTGAATACAATTTTAAGGATCATGTTTTGTTGTTTGTTTACATGTTCTAGAAATTTACCAGGGAATATTATTAAATTGGAAGTAATATTTTAAACATAATACATTGTTTTTTAAACTAGTATTTTTATTTATGCATATTTTACTTATAATTGTTCATAATTTACTGAAAATTGTGCTTAATTTACTTAATTATGCATAATTTTAAATTTACTTTTATTGATACATAATTTACTTGATTTACTTTTATTGATACATAATTTACTCGATTCACTTTTATTGATACATAATTTACTTGATTTACTTAAAATATCAGTAGTGCACAGATTGCAGTATATAGAATAGTTGGTGAAAATTATTCTCCTTAACGGTAGTTATCACTTATTTAGGGAGGTTTCGGTTTGAGTCTCATTGATGATTGGAGGAATTACTTAAGGCCTCTCTGATTGGAGCTGTAGTTAGCCAGTCTCACGTGGGGGTGTATGCTTTTTCTTTAAGTTTTTCTGGGTTTTTCACCTATTCAACCTGTGAACACACTAAGTGATGTAATACACAATGCTGCAGTATGGTTTAAGTCACTGATGTGCATAAAATCCATCAGTAGTATCAGGTGCTAGCTCTTGGTAATATATGTGTTCATGTATTGCCAAAAACATGTGAAATACATGTATTTTATATATCAAAATTCTGTCTTTTAATAAAATCGTTAAAAGCTGTCCTACACAACACTGTTATTGTATTACTTATTTCCACTTTGGGATTAACACAACACAGTATTTTGGATGCCCATAAAATTTTAATACATTGAAATTTAAAGTCAATGTGGGCTGCTTAATCAGTGGTATTCTAATGCAGTAGTTGTCCCAGGATTTTCTAAGTGGGGGGAAATCATAGCCTTTTGTCCTTTCTTGAGACCTCCACATGACTTTGTACTGTCAATGTGCTTTGTACTGTCAATTGCAAGTTAAGAGCAAGAATTGTGTTTATGTGGACCTAGTAAAAAAAAGGGCAGCAAGAAAGGTCATCAATTCTCAGAACTCATAAATTGTGGCTTCAGCAGATCACAAATAATTAGCTACATTAGGCAGTAGACACTACTTCATGGTGCATGTGTTTTTCATTGTAGAATACAGTGGGGCCTCGACTTACGATGACATCGACATCTGATGTTCTCAGGAATCGATATACCTTCCATATGATCGTTTATTTTAAGGCCCAATGATATTTGCGGGTACCAATGGCTTTCCGATGTAGCTGGAATGATACATGCGTGAAAATTTTCAGACACGTGGCACACAGAACATCACTCATACGATTGTTCTCAACCAATTAGTCTTTTTTTTATTGTTCAACAACGTTATTGTTCAACATGTGGCGTGCGGAACATCACTCATACGATTGTTTCAGATCTACGATGATCAATCATAGATCTGAAATTTAAAGCTCCATCAACCAGTGGCAGTGCTGTGCACTTTGAAGACTTTAAAGCCAGCAGAGGCTGGTTCGAGCGCTTCAAAAAAAAGAGCAAATATCAAAAGTGTTGAAAGGTATGGAGAGGCATCCAGTGCTGATAAAAAAGCAGCTGAAACCTTAAAATTGAATTCCAAGAGTTTGTTGATCAGGAGGGTATCTTTCCCAGCAAGTTTTTAACATTGATGAAACCGGCCCCTTCTGGAAGCAAATGTCCAGGAGAATGTACATCACTAAGGACGAGGCTAGTTTACCCGGCATAAACCTATGAAAAATAGACTCGCTCTCCTGTTGGGTGCCAATGCGTCTTGAGATTTTAAGCTGAAGCCTTTGCTTGTGTATCACTCTAGCATCCCCAGAGTATTTTTAGCATTAGCATTAGTAGAGGCATTTGATGCAAGAAAGCAAGCTTATGCAGCATCAGCCAAAAAAAAAAAAAAAACCCACTTCCACTTCACCCCTCTGTTTGTTCAAAATACCTGTCCAGCTGAGCCTTAAACTTATTTAGGCTATCAACCTCCACCACAAGGGATGGAAGTCTGTTCCACCAACCAACCACCCGCTGGCTAAAGGCAAATTTCCGCATGTCTATCCTACATCTGTCTTTCCTCAATTTGAATTTATGCCCTCTCAGGTGATTTTTCTGAGCTAGAGGAAGAATCCCATCAGCATTGAGCATGCTTAAACCATTCAAGGCTTTATACACCTCTATCAGATCACCTCGCTGGTGCCTAGTCTCCAGACACTGTAATTTGCAAAACTTAAGCTTTTCTTCCTAAGAGCAACCCATTGTTCCATTCACTAATCTTGTTGCCCTTCTCTGTACTCGTTCCAGCAGCTCTACATCCTTCTTGAAATGAGGCCTCCAGACCTGTATACAGTACTCTAGGTGTGGCCTGACCATTGCCTTATACAATGGAATAATCACCTCCTTATTCCTGCTGGAAAAATTCCTGTATATCATTGACAATACTCCATGAGCTACTCTTGCAGCCCATCTGCACTGCTTAGAGAACTTCATATCTGCCTGCACAACCACCCCCAAGTCCCTTTCATTCTCTACCACTGTCAGTGTAGTACCACAGAGTTGATACGTTGCTCTGGGGTTGCTGTTTCCCATGTATAGTACTTTACATTTGTCAATGTTAAACTTCATTTGCCACCTCTCAGCCCATCTGCTCAACCTTTCCAGATCCTGTTGCAGCAGCATAGTGTCAGTAGTGTCCTTGACAACAATCCAACCTTTGTATCATCTGCAAACTTGGACATTAAGCTTGATATACCATCATCAATATCATTTATAAATACAGAAAACAATAATGGACCCAACACTGAGCCCTGAGGGACTCCACTAATAAAATTAGTCCACGATGAGCAGTGTCCATTGATTACCACTCTCTGTCTTCTCCCCCTCAACCACCCCTTTATCCATAGCAGCAATTTGCCTCCAATGTCACACTGCTCCAATTTGTGTAGCAGTCTTCCATGTGCAACAGTATCAAAAGCCTTTCTAAGATCCAAGTATATAATATCAAAGTTATTCCCTGCATCCAGTTCTTTTGTGACTGCATCATAGTATCCAATCAAGTTGGTCAGGCAAGACTTCCCCTTAACAAAACCATGCTGTGTCTGAGCTATAACTGAAGTCTTGTCTAAATGATCCTGCAGTGCTTCTTTAACCAGTGCCTCCATTAATTTTCCTGGAACAGAAGTTAAGCTCACAGGTCTATAATTACTTGTGTCAGCCTTTGATCCTCCTTTGTGAATTGGGGTCACATTTGCACATTTCCAGTCTATGGGTACCTCCCCTGAGTCCAAGGAAGCTCTCATAATTAGGGCTAAGGGTTTGCTTACTTCCTTTGCTGCCTCCTTTAATATAACTGGATAGATCCCATCCACCCCGGGTGCCTTTCTTGTGTTTATCTTCAACAGTTTCTCCTCCACTTTACTCCCAGTTATTTCAAGATTCTGTAGCTTACTGCTAGAGTTGAATACACCTCTGGTATTCCCCTTGCTGAATAACTCCTCATGTGTGAATGTCGATGCAAAATATTCATTTAGTTTGTTAGCAACCTGAGCAGGATCATCAACAGTTGACCCATCAATATCAAGTGGACCAATCTGATTCATCCCCTTCCTTCTAGAGTTTACATAAGTAAAGAACTCTTTGCTGTTTTTCTTTGCATCCCTTGCCAAGGATTTCTCGTAATCTGCCTTCGCCTGCCTAACCTCCTTTGTAACTTGGTTGCATATCAACTTGTATCTATTATAGGCTTCTGTGTCATGTGTTAATTTGTAAGTATCCCATGCATTTTTCTTCTCTGCCATATGCCTCATTAGTTCATCTGACATCCATTTTGGCCTAAACCTTGAACAATATTTCTTAGTTGGTATGTAAAGCCTAGTAGCTTCCAAGATAAGTTCTTTGAATGCTTCCCATTTTGAATTTGCTGTTGGTAACATCATCAGTTGGTCCCACTGTATAGAATTTAAATACTGTCTCAGTCCATCGTAGTTGCCTTTACGGAAGCAATAACCCTTCCCTTTGCCCCTAATGGTAGTTACCTCTTTGAGTAAATCCCACTTCAGCACACTGTGATCACTGCCACCTAGTGGTTCATTTATCTGCAGATTCTTAATGCATGAAGAATCACTGCTGATAATCAAATCAAGAATATTACTCCCTCTAGTTGCCTCCCGAACATGCTGATGTAGAAAACAATCATCCAATAAATCCACAAAAGCCCTGCTAGTGCGTGAGTAACCAGCCCCCAAATTCCAGTCAATATCTGGGAAATTAAAATCTCCCATTATAAGACTCTCTGATTTACTGGCCCACTCTATTTCCCTGTACAGTTCCTTATTATACTCATCAGAGTCATTAGGCCTATAGCACACTCCTACTCTCAATTTTGATCTCCCAATGCTTATGTCACACCAAACTGACTCAACACTGCACTGTCCAGCGATGTCGACTGGCTTCACTTCCTTGGTTTTTATGTGTTTCTTAACTAATAGCATAACCCCTCCCCCCTTCCTATCCTGTCTATCCTTTCTGTAGACGTTGTACTCCCCAAATTGCAGTTCTGCATCCCTTATATCCCAGATATAAGGGATGCAGATCCACGTCTCTGATATCCCAACAATATCTGCCTTTGTTTTGAGCAATACCTCAAATTCATCAAATTTATTTACTAAACTCCTAGCATTGGTGTACACACAAGTATACCTGCACCTGTTTCTATTCTTAGCTACCCTAACACAACCCATGTGTTTACTTGTACCGCAGTGGCTCCCAGCAGTCTCTGAAATACCATGCATCTTGTTTTTCAGGCTTCTGCTCATTCTAATAGAAGCAGTGCAAGAATCTCTTTCACCTCTGCCAGTGGCTACTGTCAGTCTGTTGGTCTTTGTCTCCCCCCAAGCTAGCAGTTTTCCGACCCACCTAACACTGCCTCGATAGCATCAGCAAATATTCTTGCACCCTTTCTATTTAAGTGTATCCCATCCCTGTAGAAGCAATCTCTCCTGTTAACAAGTACAGTCCAGGCTGAAAAAAATTCTACCCCTTGAGTCTTGCACAATCTTTCCCGGGCCGAATTGATCGACAAGGCTCTTAACATATACTCCCTCCTATCGTGAACAACAAAACGTTGACAAACGTTGACATTTAAACAACAAAAGGTTGACAAAGGCATACTGGGAATTCTTCAAATAGGCCTCTGGGGTTGGGTATACTCATACTATAATTTTTAGTGTTTTCCACCAACCATGGAATAAAACGAAAGACGAAAAACCCAAATTTTTAAAATATTTAATATTTACAATAAATGATTTACAAACAAAATATTACTGATAGTAATTTTAAAATAAAATAAAACAACTGTGATATACAGGATAATGATAAAATGCCGAATTTAAAATGCAATAAAATATACTGGGTTAAAGCGCTAAAATACTAACTGAAGCTTTCAAAGGCTTCTGCCTTCTTTCTCAACAGTGTAATTTCTGTTCTGCGGTGCATCATTAAATACCAGCAGGTTCACGGTGCATCTCACGTGAACGTGTACTGTTCCCGTCAGAACCGGAAGTGGCTCGGGAGCGTTTCAGGCAAAAACGTTCATCCCCTCCAAGGATTGTCGCCTCAAAGAGGGGATGAATGCGTGTGCCCCTATCTCTATTTATATTTTTCTCAGTAGAACTAATTCGCAAGCTCTCGAGCCACTTGCGGTCCCAAAATCTATGTGCCCGATCAGTGATGACCGCTGACCGTTGTTTACCTGCATCCCAATTGACCATGGGATACATTGTGCGTACATGGCTTTAGAAAGAGACACCACCTTGAATAATAGGACGCAACTAAACTTAGAGGACATATGTAAAGGAATAGAGTTGTCTTTCGAGTACTACCATGGTGTTTAATAACACCATGTACAAGCAGGTTAACGGTGCAGCTATGGGCTCCCCCATCAGTGCCATCGTAGCTAATTTAGCGATGGAGGAGCTCGAGTCCAGACTATTTAACACTACAGTTCTCCCTATGCGTCCGTGGAAAAGGTATGTTGATGATACGTTTTCAGTTATTCGGGAAGGGAGTGAGGATGATACGTTGAATTTTCTTAATAGCTTCTCCCCGTTCATACAATTCACCTCTGAGGTAAAGGAAGAAGGGGTTTTGCCGTTCCTGGATGTGCTGATTTGTAGAGAAGGCCAGCATTTGAAAACAAAAGTATTTAGAAAATCTATGTGCAGGGGCCAATATTCATACTACAACTCAGCGCAGACTAATTATCACAGGAACAGTGTAGTAAGAGCATTAGTGGATAGGGCAAAATCCCATTGTAGTACCTCAGAGGATAGAAACTTGGAGTATGAACGTGTTACGGCAGATCTTTTGAAGTGTGGCTACCCCCGGAGGATCATAGAGAAATACATTAGTGGAGGGCAGAGTAGAAGTGAGTCCTTCACGCCAATAGCCACCGCATACATTCCCTACTATCCGGGTTTATCCGAGTGTTTAGCTCGCGTATTAAGGAATTACCAGACACGTTGTGTGCAGCTCCCAGGCAGGAAGCTGCACACAATCGTATCACAGATGAAGGACCCTGTCTTAAATGAAAATATAAGTGGGGTCGTATACAGTATTAAATGCCCGGAATGTGGGGAGTGTTATGTGGGAGAAACAAAACGGCGTCTCAAAGATCGTCTGGGGGAGCATGCAAATGCGATAAGAAATGCAGACTATGGCAAATCCGCCGTAGCTGAACATTTCTGGGAGAAGCAACATCAAATCTCCCCAGATGAAGCGGTCATCACTGATCGGGCGCATAGATTTTGGGACCGCAAGTGGCTCGAGAGCTTGCGAATTAGTTCTACTGAGAAAAATATAAATAGAGATAGGGGCACACGCATTCATCCCCTCTTTGAGGCGGTAATCCTTGGAGGGGATGAACGTTTTTGCCTGAAACGCTCCCGAGCCACTTCCGGTTCTGATGGGAACAGTACACGTTTACGTGAGATGCACCGTGAACCTGCTGGTATTTAATGATGCACCGCAGAACAGAAATTACACTGTTGAGAAAGAAGGCAGAAGCCTTTGAAAGCTTCAGTTAGTATTTTAGCGCTTTTAACCCAGTATATTTTATTGCATTTTAAATTCGGCATTTTATTATTATCCTGTATATCACAGTTGTTTTATTTTATTTTAAAATTACTATCAGTAATATTTTGTTTGTAAAGCATTTATTGTAAATATTAAATATTTTAAAAATTTGGGTTTTTCGTCTTTCATTTTATTCCATGGTTGGTGGAAAACACTAAAAATTATAGTATGTGCATACTGGGAATGTTTCGGCACAGTAATAAGAAGGCATGGTTTACAAGATATGTCTTCAATGAATGGGAGCTTGAACTTTTCTGTCCTTCAGTGAAGAGTCCTTCTTGAGAAAAATAAGCTTCCTGTGAAGGCACTGCTCCTGCGTGATAATGCACCAGGCCATAATCCCAACCTTGTTCAATCTTTTGAGGCACAATTTGACTTTGTTCAATTCAAATTTTTGCCAACCAACACCACTCCTCTTCTTCGACCAATGACCAGCAAGTGATTGCAAACTTCAAGAAAATCTACACCATGAAAATGTTCACAAGTTGCTTTGCAGCGACCTCTGGTGAAATTCTGTCACCCTCAAAGATTTTTGGAGGTCAAAGTTCAACATGCTGGTTTGTGCGAGGATGATTGTAAGTTGTTGGAATGATGTTTCCACCAGGTGCTTAAATTTAGCACCATAACATTGATGGATTTGAAGATGGTGTTTTGACAAATGATATTGTTACTCTTGGTAAATCAGTGGGTCTGGAGGTTGACGAAGAGGATGCAGAGGACCTTATTGGCACTCATGGACGTGAGCTAACAGCAGAGGAGCTACAAGAGCTGGAGAAAATTACAGAGAGTGACACTGGAGGAGGAAGAAAAAGACACCAAAAAGTGTCAGCTGAAGAGTTAAACTGTTATTTCTTGTTGGGAGCATTTAAGAGAAGTGGTAAAAAAAAACATCCCAACATTGAAAACACTGAACTCATGCAAAATGGAAGACAGTCATTTCTTACTTCAGGAAGCTACAAAAAAGTTGTAAAAATAGTCCACTTTGGACAGTTTCTTTGCCAGTACTTAGCAACAAAAAACATGAAAAGACACTTGATATAGTCCCACCACCACCACTGCACCACTATTGATTTCATCAGCTCTGCACTTCAAGTCTAAGGTAAATGCTAATTAACAGCTTAAAACAGCTTAAAATGCTATTTTAAGATGTTTTATGACTATTTATTAAATCTTTATAAAACACTAATTTTTAATGTAAAAATGATCTATAACATGTAAGAAATACCTATTTTATGTGTTGTTAGGGAACGAATTACAGGAAATCAATGTATTATTGGTTACAACTTACATTGTTCAACATACAATGGGTTTTGTGGAACAAATTACCATCAGATGTTGGGGCCCCATTGAATTGTGGGTTTGGTTTAAACAAAAACTAATACTTATAGTAAGGTTACTTATAATAAGTAGAAGTTTTTTTGAATTAATGTACTATTACTTATAGTAAGTTTACTTACTATAAGTAAATAATACATTAATTCAAAAGAGGGCTGCACTAATTTCATTGGTTTTTTTTTCACCAATTTTTCAGATTTTTGCAAAAAAAACCCAGTAAAACTGTATTAAAATTGGAATAATTAAAAAATTCTGTGAAGTTTTTATTAATTTTGCTGTGATAAACAACTGAGAATATAGTTTACCATAGTTGTTCAATTAGCCATTAAAAAAAAGAAGCAAACTTTACCCTGCAGATTTTCATTTCTAATGCATCATAAGTAATGTCTCAGGGATGATATCATATCACAATTTAGAAAGCAATAAAGATTAATAAAAGAACTTAGTGTATAAAAAACTAATATAATTAAAGATTTATTTTCAAAGAAAATAAATTACAGCAGACTCTCGATTTACTGGGATCGGATTAACCGGGAAGCGTTTTAACTGGGACAGTTCGACTCCAAATAAAAAAAAAATAAATAAAAAATCGACCAGAAATCATAAAATTCAAGTAATAACTAGGATAAACCAGAGTTATAGTGTTCCTTTCTCTCCAGGTATAACCTATCGAGGAAGGAAAATGGTTTTGCATTTTTTCTGTTAAATTAATTTTTTACTTTATTTTTAATTGTGTTCATTTGATTTTTAATTATTGTGAATTATTTCTTACTGTAATATAAAATTTTTGATTTTTTTAAAATTGTTTTAATTTCTGGAGAGTATCATACGGAAGTGTTCTATGTATCACATCGAAGTAAACTTCTCTTATTCTTTTACAATTAGAATAGGTATAAACAGATATTTTGCAAGTCATAAATAAGTGACAAGAAGCGGCGTTATAAGTCATCATTAGGAGATTATTGTTCCTATTACCTTGCAACCCTGCTGTCTTCACACCCACCATTCAAAAAAAAAAAAAAAAAACCCAGAGAGAGAGAGAGAGAGAGAGAAGAAATGTTTAGTTTGTTTTAGTGCTTCGTGTCGATGATTGTGTTCCGTTGCACCGCAAAGAGACAAATTTTGTTTTGTTATTTATGTCAGGGATGTAAATTTTTTTTTTTTTTATAGTAAATCTATACAGCTGAGTTTCAGTCAACCCTTCCCCATCTCTTCCATCATGCAGTATGATTGATGACTTTTGAGATTATGATGAACATCGTGGTGAGATCTATTATTCCTTACATTTCGAGGGTACAGCTCTAAAACAGTGTTTGCAGGCCGGCCGCTAGTTAGTTCACCGGACCGAACCTTTTGGTAACTCTCTAGGAGGCTTCTGGATCAGCTAGTGTATAATCTTGCTACCTCTACTCTGCCAGATAGTGACTGAAGGGAGTCAGAGTATTGTATATGTGGGGGGGGGGGCATTGTCGAGACCATGTTATGTCAAGGATCTGGGTATATTCTTACCATGTGTACACCATATCCAAAAATTTCATTACTTCATACAGCATGTCCCACCCACTTTTTCTTACTATTGAATACACCATGAATTGTCAAACTAATAGAGCAAGCTTATCTGCAAAAAGAACTAAACATCCCAAACATTTCCTAATTTATTTCACAAATATACGTGGTCTCAATTCTAATCACAACGATGTCCATTTCCATGGAGGAGGGCGCTGACTCTCTTTAAAAATTACAGCTGTGAAATACAGACTTCGAAAAAGTGATAAGTGTTTGCCTTTTTATTTACCTAATTGTTATTTTATATTGTACTTTATATGTAGGCGCCTCCGTAGCCAGGTGGGAAGGAGCAGCAGTGCGTAGCACATGCTTCTTGATTAGACCGGGGTTCGAACCCGTCACCACCAAATACGGAGGATGCGGAAAGGTCAGGGAATGACCACCGCATATCCCGGAGCAATATGGCCTTAGTTGCTAATGCTCCTAAAATCCAAATAACAAACAAACTAACAAACAAACTTTATATGTAGTCTTAGTTATAGTTACGCTGGTTATTTTTAATTTAGATAAAAGAGTTTTTGTAGATTACTGCTTAATATACATAAAACCGTTATTTTGTTCGAATCTTGCAGCCATTGTTTTTGTATAGAGTGGTAGGGAATTCAAATTTTTAATTGTGGTAACTAGGTAGCTCTAACGTATAATTATATAGCATAATATGCATCACTGCATTTAAGATTCTATTAGATAGCATAGTATTGACAATTAATTAATTAAATTTATTGATCTTATTAATTTAAAATATAATGCCCCAGACTAGAGCAGCAAAGCAATGGGCACAAAGTGGCAGGAGTGCTGTGACTCAGTGGAGAACTGAGGGGGCGATTCTCTAATGCATCACAGTCTAAAAAATGTGCAACTTGTGAAATGTTTGCCGAACTCTCTGGAACAGAACATGATCTAGCCAAGGAGGATGTCTTTGTGTGTGCCAGGTGCAGAGAGTGTCTAGAATTAGGCATCAACTCAGCATTCTACTGGGCGTCTATGAGAGCTTGAGGTGTAGGGTAGATGCCCTCGAAGAAATTAATATGAGGGGCATGTCAAGTTCTTAGCTGCCCAACACAATGCCAGAGCTCACTCCTGGGCATCAGGCAACACAGCGGCAATCTCCAAGGCAGAATGTGCTGGCCCCAATGGAACTAGTTATTGTTGGTGACTCTATTGTCAAGGTGATGGGGAATATATTGTGTAAAAAGGATAGATGGACCAGGACCAGGGTATGTCTGCCAGGGGAAAAAGTTGATGACGTTGTAAAGCATATATCATCTTTTAAGGGCACAAAAGGTGCCCTTAAAAGGGTTAAATTTGAAAGTGTCTGCAATTCTCTCCAGACACGATAGGAGGGAGTACATGATGAGAGCCTTGTCAATCAATTCGGCCCTGGTGGGAATGTGAAGACTCAAGGTGTAGAATTTTTTCCAGCCTGTTCTGTGCTTGTTAACAGGAGAGACTGCTTCTACAGGGATGGGATACACTTAAATAAAAAGGGTGCAAGAATATTTGCTGATGCTGTCGAGGCAGTGTTAGGTGGGTCGGAAAACTGCTAGCTAGGGGGGATTCACAGACTAAAAGGTTAAAAGTAGCCGCAGGCAGAGGTGAAGGTGATTCTTACACAACTTCTATTAGAATAAGTAGCGACCTGGAGCGAGGGGTGCTGGGGGGAGGTTCAGGGACTGATGACAGTCATCCTGAAACAGGTGGGTATATGGGATGTGTCAGGGTGAATAGGAATAGGTGCATGTATGCTTGCATGTATACCAATGCTAGAAGTATAGTAAATAAATTTGATGAATTTGAAGTGTTGGTTAAGACATCAAAGGCGGATATTGTTGGGATATCAGAGACATGGTGTCACACTGATATTAGGAATGCAGAATTGGAATTTGGGGACTACAATGTGTACAGAAAGGATAGATAGGAAAGGAGGAGGTGTCATGCTGTTAATTGAGGAAAACAAAATCAAAAGAAGTGCATCCAGTTGATATAGATGAACAGTGCACAGTTGAGTGTTATAGGCCTAATGACTCGAATGAGTACAATGAACAATTGTACAGAGAAATAGTGGGTTAGTAAATCAGAATGTCTTATAATGGGGGATTTTAACTTCCCAGATACTGACTGGAATGGGTTAGTCACTCACACACTAGTAAGACTTTTGTGGATTTATTGGATGATTGTTTTCTGCACAGCATGTTTGAGAGGCAACCAGAGAGGGTAATATTCTTGATCTGGTTATCAGCAGTGATCATTTGTGTATTAAGAAGTTGCAGATAAAGGAACCACTAGGTGGCAGTGATCACAGTGTACTGATGTGGGATTTACTTAAAGATATAATTACCATCAGGGGTAAAGGAAAGGGTTTTTGCTTCCATAAAAGTGAGTACAGTGGTCTCAGACAATTTTTAAATTCTGTACTGTGGAATCAACTGACGATGTTACCAACAATAAATTCTAAGTGAGAAGCATTCAAGGAATTAATCGTGGAAGCTACTAAAAGTTTCATACCTATTAAGAAATATTGTTCAAGGTTTAGGCCTAAATGGTTATCAAGTGAACTAATGAGACTTGTGACAGAGAAGAAAAATGCATGGGATGCATATAAATTATCAAGCGACTCAGAAGCCTATATCAGATATAAGCTAGTCTGTAATCAGGTCACAAAGGAGGTTAGGCAGGCGAAGGCAGATTGCCAAACATTTCTCGTAATCTCATCCTGCTCAGAGAGCAATCAAACTGAATGAGTATTTTGCATCTACATTCACACGAGGAGTTAAGGTTTGAAAATGACAGAAGGTTATCAAATTGTAGCGGGGTGCTTAATGATTTTGTTATAATATCTGAGAGCAAAGTGGAGGACAAATTGTTGAAGTTAAACATAAGAAAGGCATCTGGGGTGGATGGGATCTATCCAGTTATATTAAAGGAGGCAACAAAGCAACTAAGAAAAACCTTAGCCATAATTATGAGAGCATCCTTGGACTCAGGGATGTGCAAATGTATCCCCAATTCACAAAGGGGGATCGAAGGGTGACATGAGTAATTACAGACAAGTTAGTTTAACTTCTGTTCCGGGTAAAATAATGGAGTTGCTGGTTAAAGACGCATTGCAGGATCATCTATACATGACTGCAGCAATAATTTAGACACAGCATTTCTCTTAACATTTGTTAAGGGAAAGTCTTGTCTGACAAATTTGATAGGATATTATGATATGGTTACGAAGAAACTGGATTCAAAAAATAATGGAAGAGTATTGTACAAATTGGAGCAGAATGGTATTAAGGGTAAGTTGCTACAATGGATAAAAGGATGGTTGAGTGGGAGAAGATAGAGGGTGGTAATCAATGGGTGCTGATCTTCGTGGACTAATGTTATTAGTGGAGTCTCACAGGGTTCAGTGTTGGGTCCATTGTTGTTTTCTGTATTTATAAATGATATTGATGATGGCATATTAGGTTTAGTGTTGAAGTTTGCAGATGATACAAAGGTTGGCAGGGTTGTTAATGACAGTGTGCTACTACAACAAGATCTAGAAAATTTGGGCAGATGGGCTAAGAAGTGGCAACTGAAGTTTAATCTTGACAAATGCAAAATACTGCATATGGGTAGAAGTAACCCCAGAGAAACGTACCAACTGTGTGGTGCTACACTTAAGGTGGTAGAAAATGAAAAAGACCTGGGAGTAATTGTGCAGTCAGATATTAAGTTTTCTGAGCAATGCAGACAGGCTGCCAGGTCAGGTCATGGGGTTTTGTCAATGATATATAGGAATTTTTCTAGCAGGGAAAAGGAGGTGATTGTCCCTCTGTATAAGGCAATGGTCAGGCCACACCTTGAGTACTGCATACAGGTCTGGAGGCCTCATTTTAGGAAGGATGTAGATTTGCTTGAGCGTGTACAGAGAAGGGCAACAAGATTGGTGAGGTGAATGAGGGGATCCTCTTACCAAAAGAGGCTTAAGTTCTGCAAATTGCAGTGGCTGGAGACGAGGCACCTGCACAGTGATCTGATTGAGCTGTATAAGGCCTTGAATGGGTTGAGCATGATGAATTCTGATGAGATCCTTCCACTTGTACAGCTTATGAACCGAAGGGGGCATAAATTCAAATTAAGAAAAGACAGATGTAGAATAAAAGTGCGGAAATTTGCCTTTAGCCAGCAGGGGGTTAATTGCTGGAACAAACTTCCATCTGTCGTTGTGGAAGTTGATAGGTTAAATAAATTTAAGGAGGAACTGGACAGGCATTTTGAGGGAATGGTGTGTGTTTTTTTTTTTTTTTTTTTTTTTTTTTGGCTGATGCTGCATAAGCTCATACACTTGCTTTCTTGCATCACATGCCACTACTACTATTGCAGTCTGCCAAACCCAATGTACATTTTCTGACAGAATCTCAGTGATCGGTTGATTCAACTACTGCTCATCTCAGATGCCCAAATTATTCGATGTATGATTCCTTTCGCCTCGTGCATATTTCCGTTGATATTCCCTGTCAGAGACTTGGTAATTTGGAATCTTCTCTCTTCGATCTTCTCTGGCTTAAAATCTCTCTACCTTATTGTGTCAAATTCATCTGTTGTCTCTACCGTTCTCCCAACTCCACTAATCACTTGGAGCTCTTTGACTTCCTCTCTTTGCAACTTGGCTTTCTCCAGACCAACTTTCCTAACAGTGAGGTAATTTTCCTTGGTGATTTTAATGTTCACAACTCCAGCTGGCCTCCGTTTTCTAGTCACACCGACCCAGCTGGTCGAGATGCTGAGGCTTTTGCAATTACTAATGACCTTGCACAGATTGTTCATTTACCTACAAGTATACTGGAGAATCCTAATCATACAGCCAACACGTTTGATCTTTTTCCTCACAAACAATCCTTCTAAGTACATGGTCGAAGTGAGAGGTCCTTTAGGCACTTCAGATCATAACATGGTGATTATCTCTTGTCCAATGGAGCCTTTATCTCATGGCTATTCCCAACCATGTGAATTCCCAACCAATTACAAGTATGCAAAATGGGATGACCTGCGAAATTTCTTTTCTTCTTTTCCTTAGTCTGACTGTTTCAAAAGTTCTGATGTCAACGTTTGCTCAGATCGTGTCAATGAAATTATTCTTGCAGAAATGGAATCCTTTATCCTACACTCCACTTTAAAATCTTGTCCTTTATCTAACCCTTGGTTTTCCAATAAATGTGCTAAGGCTGTTCAAGAGAAGAGAAGAATGCATATCATAATTGGCTTGTTTCTAATTCTTCAGTTTCATTTTCTGTCTACACCAAAGCTCACAACAATTGTAAAGCAGTTATTAATCAGTCCAAATTAGAGTTTGAACAGGCTAAGAGTAGAAGACTTGCTTCTTGCCTTAATGGTAGCCGAGCATTCTGATCTCTTGCCAGAGCTAGTGGCCTCAACTTTTGCCCATCTCTGTCGAAACCAGATGGTTTGGTTGTCAGTTCAGCCAAGGATAAAGCTGTCCTGCTGGCATCCCATTTTTCTTCCAACTCATGTATTAATGATCTTGGAAAAACACCTTTCACAACTCCCATTCAATGCTTCCTGTGGTTTTCTGTCAAAAGGATTTTGACGAAACTTGATTCTCGGAAAGCTCCAGGTACTGATGGTATTTCTCCACTTGTTCTCAAAACCTGTGTGCCCGAACTTACTCCTCTTGTTTGCCACCTTTTCACTTTATTATTCCAAAGGTGTTTTTCCTTCTGCTTGGAAATTTGCTCATATCTAGCCAGTTCCTAAAAACGATGACAAATCCCTCCCATCCAATTATCGTCCCATTGCAATTACTTCTACTCTTTCTAATGTAATGGAGAAATCAATTAACCACCAACTCTTAAACTACATAGAAATCTTCCTTCTGATCAACGATCACCAGTATGGTTTCCCTTAGTGTCGATCCACTGGTGATATTCTGGCTTAGTTACCCATTTATGGACTAACTCAATGGAAAGGTTCGGTGAAACACAAGTAGTTGCTCTTGACATCTCAAAGGCTTTTGATCGTATTTGGCATAAAGGTCTTCTAAACAAACTTCCATCTTATGGTTTGCCAACTGTTTTTTGTAATTGGTTATCCAGTTTTCTCTCTGATCGCTCACTGAGGTTGATGGTAGATGGCTCTCTGTCTTCTAACTTCTCCACTATCGCCGGTGTCCCACAAGGTTCAGTTCTTTTCCCCACTCTTTTCCTCTTGTATATTAATGAGCTTCTTCCATTGACTGGAAATCCTAGCCATAGTTTTGCAGATGATAGCACATTGCATTCCACTTTCCATTTTGAGAAACCTTGCCCTTCTCAATCATCTTCAACTTCTTGAAAATCTCCTACTAATTCCTTAAATGTGGATCTTCAGGTAATTCTCCAGTGAGGAAAGACAACTTAGTTGATTTCAATCCTTCTAAAACTCAGTCTTGTCTTATATCTCGCAAAAAGGATTCTTCTGCTCCTATGCTTATCTTAGGTGACACTCCGACTTCTAGGCAAAATGACATACAGGTGGTGCCTTGCAATTCGACAGTCAGATTTCGCGGGCCAGCGAAAACGCTACATGATATTGCACGATAGAATTCTTTGCTCGACTACGTAACTGCGTTTAACGTTACTAAATAGCACTAAATAGTGATGGCTGCTCCATACATTTTAACCAATGGTATTAAAGAGCGAGAGTAACATTTGACCAATGATAGATAAAGCGGGAATAGATCCTTCAATCGTTCAGCTACGTTAGCCGCCCTCAAAGATAGCTACAGGTATGCCGTCAGTTCTTCCTCAGTTATGAGACAACATTATCTCGTTAATAATTGTAGTCTGAGTTCACGTTTGCTCTAGTTGTTTGTGCTAATTTATAATTCTGCATTTCTCATAAAGTAAAAAATTTTGTGCTTTGGCAGTTATTTATTTTTTGAGTGAAATTTGGTAATGGGTCCAAAGAGAAGTGAACAGCGGAATAATTCAGGAAAGAAACACACTTGTTTGAGCATAGAAAAGAAGAAAGAAATTATAGAAAAAGTTCAAAAAGGTAGAACAATTTCAGATGTAGCTCAAGAGTATGGCGTCCCTAGGTCAACTGTGGCAACTTTTTGGCAACAAAGAGACAAGGTTATAGGTGCTAAGGTGTTCGCTGGAGCAATGAAAATTTCCGGCAGAAACAGATCTTTAATCAATGAAGAAATGGAAAAGCTGCTTCTTACCTGGATTAGAGGAAGACAGATGAAAGGAGATCCAGTAACTCAGGCAATGATCTGTGAGAAGGCTAGGTTCATTTTTGAACAATTGCAGAAGAAAATTCCAGGACGTATCTCAGATCAAACTGATGAATTCAAGGCAAGTCACGGGTGGGTTCACAGATTCAAAAATAGAACAGGTATCCATAGTGTTCTTAGACATGGGGAAGCAGCTAGTGCAGATAAAAAGGCTGCAGAAGAGTTTGTGAAAAAATTTGAAGATTTAATCATGAAGGAAGGCCACTTGCCACAGCAAATTTTTAACAGGGATGAAACTGGGTTATTTTGGAAGCGCTTATCAAATCGAACATACATCACGCAAGAAGAAGTGACGCTCCCAGGACATAAGCCTATGAAAGATAGGCTTTACCTTGTTATTGGCAGCAAATGTAAGCAGAGACTTTAAAGTAAAGCCACTTCTCGTTTACCACTCTAAAAATCCTCGCTGCTTTGGGAAGAAAATCATCAAGTCCCAACTGCCAGTGATGTGGAGATCCAATGCAAAAGCCTGGGTAGACCAGAAAGTCTTCAAAGATTGGATTTTTGAGGAGTTTGCCCCGACCGTAAAAAAAATTCCTCATTGACAACAATTTACCTTTGAAAGCACTGCTGATTCTTGACAGTGCTAGTGCCCACCCCCAAGACTTGGCAAACATTCTTGAAATTGACTTTGATTTCATCAAAGTCTAGTTTTTGCCTCTAAACACCACATCACTGATCCAACCCATGGATTAAGAAGTAATTGCCTGTTTTAAAAAACATTACACCAAGGCTTTGTTTTCACAGCTTTTTGACGTAACTCATTCTTCTGATAAGACACTGAAGGAGTTCTGGAAGACTGAGTTCAATATTCTTCATGCCATTTCCTTTATTAAAACTGCCTGGGAGGGCCCTCCGTGCATCATGGAAGAAACGCGTTCCTTCCTTTTTTCGGGATGACAACAATGCAGTCCATGCCGCTGAAGAATCAGAAGCAACTGCGGTCATGCGAGAAATCATTTCGACGGCGGAGAACCTCGACATAGGAGAAGTCGATGAGGCTGATGTGAAAGAGCTTGTGGAGGATCACAATGACGAACCAACCGTGGAAGAACTCAAAACACTCAGCGAACAGGAAGCAAAAGAGAGAGAAAAGGAAATTTCACTTGAAGAAGAAGACAGGGAAAAAGGGCCGATGCCAACAGCTGCCATTAAAGAAATTTTATTCCATTGGGAGAAGGTGCAGTCTGCTTGTTTAAAATGGCACTCCAACACTGCTGTTGTAACTAGAATGACAGACTTGTTTAACAACACTACTATGCATCACTTCAAGGCTATCTTGAAAAAGAGGGAGAGAGACAGTCCACCCTTGATCAATTCCTCATCCCCATTCAAGCCAAGAGGAGAAGAGAATGGGTAGAACAAGATAAATAAAACATCCTTCCAACATCTAAGGCTCAATGAAATGTATGTACTCATTATGTATTTTGTAATTTCGTTTGTTATATGGTAGAATATAGTAAAGTCAATAATACTGTGTATTTCTCTCCGACAACGAATTAATCAATTTTCCATAAACTTATATGAGAAATATTGACCCGCAATTCGACTCTAATTCGGTGACGGATTATAGTCGAATTGCGAGGCACCACTGTATCTCTTTTGGGGATTACCCTCACTTCTAATCTCTCTTGGCACAAGCACATTACAAATATTGCTTCCTCTGCATCCAAAAAACTTGGTTTTCCCTTTCACTCTTGGCGTTACTTTTCTTCCAAACAGCTGTTCACTCTGCATAAATTGCAAATCCACCCTACCATGGAATATTGTTCCCACATCTGGGGTGGTGCCCCCAAAACCTCTCTCAGGCTTCTTTATTCCATTCAGAAGAGGGCAGTTAGGTTAATTAATGATTCATCTCTAACAGAGTCTCTCCACTCGCTGTTTCATGGACATACTGTTTCTGCTGCATGCCTCTTCTATAGATATTTCCATGGACACTGTTCTTCTGAATTGGCTTCTATAATTCCCGTTCTCTCTTTCAAAACAGTCTCAACACCTGCAGCCACCAGCCAACATCCATTTACTGTCCAGCTTCAAACTCACAGAACCAACTTTTCATCTTCCTTGTTTATTCATTCAACTGCCGTTTTCTGGAACAACCTTCCTTCATACATATTTCCTGAAAATTACAGTCTACAGAAGTTCAAGTCCAATATCAACAAATATCTTCTTTCGTCTTCTCAACCTCCAACCCATTCACGGTACTAAGTACTACAGGTTCTAATACCTCTCGTGTACATTAAAAAAAAAAAAAAAAAAAAATTTTTTTTTTTTGGTTAGAAATCGCGAAAATGGTGGGCAAATGCAAAAGAGTTGCACTTTCAAACAAAAACTTGAAATTATTCAAAATTTTAAAAACTGTGCATCCGTTAAATCTTTAATGAACCATTATAACGTTGGTGACCAAACCATATGCGACATTGTAAAATATAAAGGGAAGCTATTCGATTTAAAATCGACATCGTAAAAAATAAAGGGAAGCATTGTATTGAACATGCGAATAGTGCGTGGTAAGTTGTTTTGTTTTTTTTTTTCTATCGCTATACTTTTTACGTAGGTTTCTGAACATTTTTCAATACAGTAAGTCCCTGACTTACGCAACTTCAGACTTGCGTAAATATTTTTTCACCCAATTTTTTTTTTTAGGATTGTAAAATTTAAAAGAAACAAAAAAAAAAATAAGAAATCAATAATGATGATCACGGCACACACAAATTGCACAAGTGAGATACGGAGTAACCAGCAAAAAAAAATAGGGAAAAAGAGATGATCTTTATAATTTATTTATATTTTTTTTATATGACTGAAGATTTCATTGAAGTGGGCACATTTCACCATAATAGTGTAAAATCCCACAGAATTCCAGCTATTGGTATTATCACAAATGCAGTAAGATCGAGTTTACTACCCATTTATAATTAGATGCACTAACAGAAAAGCCCAATAAACTGAAAGTGCAAATTGTTTTTATTGTTTTATGGTAGTGACCTCTAGAAATGTGCTTTAGTAAAATGTGAGCTCACATGGTGTGATAATAGTGAGTTTTTGCCTTAACCCTGTGAAGTTCTTTTTAGAAAATTTCATTTTGACCATTATCATGGTGCCAACTAAGAGTGACAGCGGTACTAGTAAATCTACCAACAAAAGGAAAGCGATCAATTTGGATCAGGTTTGTCAACAATAATATAGTAGCAATATGTTATTAGTCATACTCGACCTACGTTAGAAGTCTTGGAACGTATCTGTTATGTATGTCGGGGACTTCTGTAGTTTTGGATTAACCAGGAATTCTATTATTATCATCCGGGATTTTTTTTTTTTCCATTTATCCTGGAAAATCAAGAGTCTACTGTACATGCTTTCAACTCCTAACTTTGCATTGCCAATATTTATCCAAGACCCAAATTACTAAAGGCTGCTTTTCTTGTCAATCACAAAAGACCAGTGAGAAATGATACATGTTGAACACCCAGGTTGTTATTATTAGTGCTACATAATGCAAGATGCATCAGCCAAAAAAAAAAAAAAAAAACCCTCACATCTTTTGTCCACCCTTCCTTGAATTTATTCAAACTGACCAGTGCCACAACACCAAATGGAAGTTTTGTTCCAGCAATCAACCACCCACTAGCTGAAGGCAAACATCTGCACATCCATCCTGCAATCCATCCTTCCTCAATTTGAATTTATGCTCCCTCATGTGTGTAGTCTGAGCAAGATGCCATCAGCATTGTGCTTGTTCAATCCATTCAAAGCCTTAAACACCTCACTCAGATCACTTTGTGGGTGTCTAGTCTCTAGATGCTGCAATTTGCAAACTGAAGCTGGTCTTGATAAGAGCACCCTTTTATTCTATTATCTGCACCTCTTCTCAATCTATCTGTATAATTCTTCTCAGTCTACAAGCAGGGTGGTTAATAACAAGAATCAAATCATGCTGCAGTATGCTGCAGGGTGGTTAATAACAAGAATCAAATCGTGTATATATATATATATATATATGCTTGTTGCAGCAGTATGCCGCAGGGTGGTTAATAACAGTTCTTGTCATTAACCACCCTGCTTACCTTTGTATATCATCTGTAAACTTAGATGTTAAGTTTAATCTGCCTTTATCAGTATTAATAAACAAGTTAGTTAATGTATCCAGTGCAACACATTTCGGGCATGTTAGCTAATGGCAATAATTCATATTTTAAAATAATATAAGTCAGCCCATTGACAAAAGTTTGTTACAAAAATTCCTAAAATACTGCAAGTAAGCAGCGAAATTTTGAAATGGATCAGAGCTAATGTTCCCGATTTATAGGAATACTTTTTGTAGGGGGAAACTGAGCAGGGAATGCTTTGAAATTGAATTTAGAACCATACCAGGAGCCAACAGAATATATGTTGAAAATTTGGTTAATACAAAAACATATTTTCATTCATGCAGATGTTTTGTGGAAAGGGAGAGAATGAGGGCTGTGAAATCATAACTGGACTTGAAATTTTCCCAAGGACCAACAGAACAGGTTGAAAATGTGGTCTAGATCCAACTTTTCATTCTAGAGTAATTTCATTTATATGGATAGAAATTTGTGGTTAATAACAGTTCTTGTCATTAACCACCCTGCTTACCTTTGTATATTATTCTTGTATCATATGCCTATGCTATGGATCTGGTTCAGAAATATAAGTTCATACTTCAAAAATGATATTTTCTAAAATTTTGTACAGACATGATAAGAGGGATCCTATGATGAGAGTATGGTTGATTAATTCCAAACATTAATTCTGCAAGGGCTTATGGCAGCGGTTCCCAAACTGTGTACCATGGTGCCGCATCGAACTCACAGAGGCGGCGTGGGATATTTTAAATTTTTGAGGGGAAACACAGTGATATTTGACATCTGTCGGACAACCTGCGAACTACTAGGTCAAGGTAGTTCACAGTTTCAACATTACTATTAAATTGTTTGGACCTAACTGCTTAATAAATGGAATTGTTAGGTATTTCTTTTAGCTTAGGAGTGCAGTGAAAAAATTACTGAGACACTAAGGGGCCATGAACCGAGAAAGGTTGGGAACCTCTGGCTTATGGGGAGAAATTTTTAGTTAAACAAATTTATTTAATAGAGATGGTGTTGATTTGAACCAAGAAGGTGCAAGAGTGAGTCTTTGCTGAAGTCACAGAAGAGACATTAAAGGTTCAAGGGAAGCTGTAAACTTTGAAGTGAGGGAGATAGGAGATCCATTAGAAACTTAATCAGAGATGTGTATCAAGATTTTCATGTGCACTCCTCAAGGACATTTATGAGAGATCTCACTATAATATATGTATGGGAAAAGAGCTATCAACCCAACAAACAAAACCCACTTAGCAGTTATTATTATTAGCTACATGGTGCAAGGAAGCCTGAGACTTATGCTGCATCAGCCAAAAAAAAAAAAAAAAAAATCCTGAGTTACCTTGAGAGAGAGAGAGAGAGAGAGAGAGAGAGAGAGAGAGAGAGAGAGAGAGAGAGAGAGATAAAAGTAGAAGGGAATCATCAAGAAAGAGAAGAATGATGATATCCAGCTCAGGCCCTTGGTGTACCAAGCACATACTCACCAGATGTGAGTACCTGGGGTTAATGCTGGATGTGTAAGAATAGTTAAGAGTAAAAATTTAGCCTGTTTATATAGAAATGCCACCAGGAATTGTTTGTAGACTGAATCAATTTGAGCTGCTGGTCAAGACTGAAAGTTGATAATTTGGGTGTGCCATCTTGGGATTGGTGGTAAGGAATTTCGCTATGGTGATTATAAAAATGGGGGAAAGAGTAGTATGCTTCTTATTAAAAATGAGCTTAATCAGATTCTAAATCTAATTGCTTTCAATAAAAAAAAAAAAACTAGTCAGATTTAGAGTCTGATGAAGTTCAAATGGATGTAAAATCATTATGTTGGCAGCTCTCTAGTGATATTTAAAATTGATAATTGAGTACTTTAACATCATGGCCCATCTAGTTTGTGGATGAAACCAGGTCTAGGATTATGAGGAATACGAAAAATATGTTTAGGCAACTTGAATGGGCACGAAAAGGTGAACGACTCATTAAGGATGACTTTGACTTACTCCTTATTGATTGGAATTTTTAGTGATGCATCACACCTAATGGGATCAGGTTTTTGAATCTTGGAAAACTGTTACGTATTTCAGCATGTCAGAGGAAGTGCAAGAGACCTCAGCATCCTTAACCTAGTGCTCACACAGGATCCAAGCATTTCAAAGATTAACAGTGCAAGAACTGCTAGTTGGCAACGTTATAAAATGGTTAGTGTACAATTTCAGTGGACAAAGGATAGGGATTCAAATTTTAAGAGGAGGGGCTCCAGTGAGTTGAGTGTATTTTTAGGCTCTTCAACTGGGGTAGTAATTTCAGGTCATTAGATATGAATGCGCTATGGAAAAAAATTTAAGCAAAAATCTTAGAAGCTACAAATTCCTGTGATAAAGTATCACAAAAGGATTTCAAAATGGATGACAAGAGTTGACTAAACTTGTACAACGAAAGAAGGAATCATATCAGGCTGAAAGCAAGTAAGGCTCTGTAAGGAGTAGGTAGAATGCATAAATATGCAGAAAGGGAGTGCATTAGGATTATTACTGAGGCCATCACTGGAATCTTGGGCGATTCCTCTAGACTGGAGACATATAAATGTTTCACCCGTTCATATAAGGGAGGGGCTAAGTTGGAAAGGGTAACTGTAGACTGGTAAATTGAACTCTGTAGTGGATAGGATAATAGAATTGCAACACTGAAGCACCTTTATAAGAATGAAGAAGCACCTTTATAAGAATGAAGAAGCACCTTTATAAGAATGAAGTCCTAGAGGGATCATGCTGGTGATCCCTCTAGGATTTGTGAAGGGAAAGTCTTGGCTGACAAACCTGGTTAATTACTCTGATAAAGTCAAAGCATTTTGATGGTGCAAACAATTTTGATATTAGATTTTAGTAAAGCTTTTGATTCAGTTTCCCCGAGAAGCTACTGTACAAACTGGAGTGAGTAGGAATTAGTGGGAAGATTGTTAAGTGGATCAGGGGCTAGCTAAGTGAAAGGAGACAGAGTGGCAATTAATGAGCATTCTTCAGAGTGTACTAATTGAGCGAGTAGGGCCCTCAGGATTCAGTGTTGAAGCCTTGTCTTGTTTCTGATTTTGCTGGATGATATTGATGATGAGAGTATACAGGGAACACTGTTCAAAGTTTTCTGATGATTTAAAGGTAGATAGGATGGTAAATGATTAGAACCAGATTATGCTGCTTGAGAATGACTTGCATTTTATGTATATGGTTTTAAAAATGGCTATAGAAGTTTAACCGTACTAAATGTAAGGTTTTGAAAAAATATGGGGAAAAAGAAATCTGCAGGTGATATACAGACAAGGGACACAGAATTAAAAGTGGTTTGGGTTAAGAAAGAGTTTGTGGGGTTAGGATACAAACTGATATAAAGTTTTCATATCAACACTTCCTGGCTTCCAGTGTGAGCAGAAGGCCAGGAAGGCTCAGGATATACTGCTAGTAATCAATAGGACCTTTCCTAGCAGAAATAAGAATGTTATTATTTCTTTTATAAAATGATGGTGAGATTTCATTTTGAACCATTAGGGTCTGGAGGCCCGACTTAAATATAAGTGCTAAACAGAAATGTCCAAAATGATTATATTAGAGAAAATTCATCGTTTTATACCTTTAAAGCATAGACCAGAGTGGATGGCCACTGTATTGTCGAAGTTGTTAACAAAAAAGAAAGCTCATGGGATGAATATAAATTATCAAGAGGCACTTAATGTTATGATAAATATAAATTAATCTGAGCTATAATAAACTGTCTTACTTAGAAGTAAGACAGGATATGAAAGACTTTGAAAGGACTTGAGTGAAGTGCTGTATCCTTTTTTTTTTTTTTTTTTGTATATGTGAACACTAGAAGGATGGGACTGAGCTGTGTTAGTCCACTACAGGATAATTCTGGTAGCATCAATGATGAGTTCTTGGTTGACAGTAAAGTGGTTTTACCACTTGTTTGGAGAATGTATTTGATTCCTTTTGACAACTGGATGATTTTCTAGCGCTCTTCAGTTGAGACATAAAGGTTGAGAGGGTAGCAAATGTTGCAAGACTTACATAAATTATTATTTTATTACAGTAAATTGTATAAATGATAAATCAACAAGACCTAGATAAATTATTTAATTGGCCTTAAAAATAGCACAAAGTAAAATATTGGATAATGTAAAGTTCTACTGTTTTTGTAATAGTAATTCTCATTGTTTTTTGGTAGGCAACAATTTAAGGTACTTTATAAAGAAAAAGATGTGGAAACAGTTGTGCAGTCTGACATGAAATTCTGTTGGTAGGGCCAGTACCCCACCAAGGAGAGCACATTGTATTTTATCTGTGATATGCAGGAATTTTCCTATTAGGGAAAGAAGAAATTAGTCCATTATGTAAGGCATTGGGTGGGTAAAGTGCCTGCCTGGTAACCCAAAAATTGCGGGTTCGAATCCTGCCTCGGGCTTGGATCAGAGTAGAAATGCAAAAACCTTGAGAGGTGCAATATGGCTACAGAAACCAATGCGCTAACAACTAACAAAAAAAAAAAAAAAAAAACTTGTAGGGGCTTATATAAATTAATGAAGGGCGGAAGGAAATACCTGAAATATTCTTTTGATGCGTTATCCCAAAAGAAATATCCTTTTGGGATGATGCTAAATAAACTTGGCTACTTTGCTTCATTTTGTCTTTAATAATACTAGTATCGCATAGAATGCCCTCCATCCCCTTTGCTGAAAAATTAGTCTTTCAAGGGGATCATCCTCAATATTAATTCCAAGCAGGTACATAGGATGCAACTTAGGTGTGACCCCCATGGGTGAACAAAATGTGGGATATACTTGGATTGCAAACTCAGGCTTGGCTTTTGCACCTGCCAATACTGATCTCACAAACTCTAGCACTGGCTATGGTCATCTTTTTCTTAATTATATCTATTGAGAAAGTCATTAGCTGTATTAAAAACTTTAAGTTAAGCATAATTATATAATAACTATAATTATTTTTTTATTTGATATCAGTACTGTTTCTTTAGGTCTGCGTAAAGTGTATCCATATTATTATGTGTATTCTACGTTCTGTAAAGGACGTTGGGTTGGTAAGCTACTTCTTGATGTTTTTAGCCAAGAGTTCCGTGCTCATCCAAGAGAGGAATATGTAAGTAATATTCCTGATAGTTTTAATTATTTTGAATGCCTTAATTATTTTGGCCTTAAATATATGGAATTATAACTTGTAAGTTTGAAATATTTAAATTATTTCAAAACAAGTATAGTCAAAGTTCAGTATGTCATGCTTTGGAGAACATATTGAACAAGGTTTGACAATTAAGTTCCAGGAATAAGTCAATTTAAAGAAAACTGGAATGGTTAAAAAAAGCTAATAATATTTTACAAATTGCAGGGGATCCTTGTTATTCGAGGATAATTGGTTCCAGAAAATTCTACTTAAAACAAATCCACTTAAAATGGAGACCAATTTTTGTAATGTTTATTATTTAAATATGCAACTAGGCATAATATTTTAATTAGGCATAATATTATTATCTAAATGCAACTAGGCATAATATTTTAAGAGTTTAAGATTCTATATTTATATAATATCGGTGTAGATACACCATAGACAACTCTTATTAAAGAAAAACTATGATAGTAGTGTGAAAATCATAATTTCATCTGTATCTCATATTGTGTTCATACTTCACAACAAGTTGCCCATGTATTGCACTATCTCAAATAAGTAACAAAAGAGAAGACTATTGTTACTTATTCTCGGTGGGTGCCACCACCCAGACCACATCGTTTCAAAGCTAGTTGGCTTTTCATTGGTGGGTGGGCAGATACCCTGGTATTGCAAGTGAAGTGTTACTTATTCGAGGTGGTGCAATACATAGGCAACTCATTGTGAAAGATGAGTAGATATGGCATATCTATACTGATATTATATAGTAATGTGGTGAAGATAAAGAAAGCCTGCACGAGAAGTACGCAAAAGTTCGATGAAATTTACCAGTAAAAGGACTTTGCCGTAACGGCATTTGTATTGTTGCTCGCTTGGTAAACAGATGTTAGATGTTATTGGTCAGGAGTAGAAATTGAATCCCATGGGAGATTGAAACCCTCCTGAAGTGTAACCTGACCCTTTTTCTTTAGAATCACTGGTGGACTAGTGGATAAATTGTTTATTAAGGGAAAAAAAAAAAAAGGCAAAGGAAGCACACATGAGAAGCACGGCAATTTTCGAAAAAGTTTACTTGTGAAACTACGCTACGAACATTTTTTACGATGGCAGAACTTTCAATCTGACTCTGTACGTGATTCAATTAGTTAATTCACTTAGTTTATTTAAAGAAAAAAGGTCAGGTTACCTCTCTCCACTTCGGGAGGTTTCAATCTCCCGTGGGATTCAACTTCTACTCCAGACTGATAACACCCACCATCTGTTTACAGAGCGAGCAACAATACAAATGCCGTTATGGCAAAGTACTTTTACCGGTAAATTTCATCAAACTTTTGCGTGCTTCTCGCACAGGCTTTCTTTACCTTAGCCAGTAATGTTTATTATGCACTTGTACATAGTAAAAAATGGATGAAGGAACTGAAAAATGAGAAAATTATTTTATTAGACTTTTTTTTATTATAATATGTTACACAATGTAAGGTTAAGTAAAGTTTATTGAAGTTGCACTATTTTCCAGTTGCATGAATAAAGAATGAATTCAGAGTTGTTCGTGTTTTTTTTTTTTTTTTTTTTTGTTGTATTTTTTCAGATAAAATTGTGTCGTAGAATTTATTTATGTCTTTAAATTTGCGCTTAACATTTGTTGCACAATCATGAAGAAGATCGTTCTCACAAAAAATATTCAAGTGCTTGTTCAATTTTCTCAAGAGAAAAAGCTGTAATTCTTTAATTTTCAAATCCTCGTAACTGCAGGAACTTGGATTCCGGGGACCCCCTGTATTCTTGTTGAGCAGCTGCATGCTTATATGAATGCTCCTGGCACTGGTGTGTGCCACAGAGTGCCTAATGAATTAGTGCAGTTCTTCTGTTTTGCCAAAATCTTCTGCCAGAATTGCACAAATTATTTTTCTGTTGGTGTGAAGTTTTTCTTTCATCATTTGAAGAGACATTTGATGATCAGATGCAGCTTGAACTTTTTTTGACTGTTACTGGAGTCCAACATGTTTCCAGGATGTTCACTGCACTTATTTTTCAGATTTTCACAACTGTCAAATCTTAAACTAGGAAAATTTTAAAGCAAAATAACCCATTGTTACCATATGCTTGTTTTGCCAATTCATAGCTTTCAGTTGCACTTTTTCCTAACTTGAAACAAAATTTAATGTTTGCTTTCTTTTTTGTTTTATCACTTAATAGCATGACAATGCCTTAACAATACATGAGCTCTAACATGACTGTGTGAATGATTAATGATATGGAAATGACCTTATAGAGGGCAGCAGTCATGTAGGTCAGCTGCCATGGCAAGTTGTATTATGCTCCTATATGCTTTGACATGCATGTATTGGATTTGGTTCTAGAATTTAATTGACAAACCAATTGACAAGTTGACAAAGTTGTTGAAGTGCATTACCAATGTCATTAACGGGGGTGTGCTCTTACCAAGAAAGGCTTCAGTTCTGCAAATTGCATCATTTGGAGACCAGGCGTCTGCAAAGTGATCTGATTGAGGTATTTAAGGCTTTGATTGGCTTGAGCAAACTCATTGCTGATGGGATTCTTCCTCTTACTCAGGCTATGCACTTTGAAGGAGCATAAATTCAAATTGAAGAAAGACAGTCACAGAATAGATGTGCAGAAATTTGCTTTTAGCCAGTGGGTGGTTGATTGCTGGAAAAAACTTTATCTGTCATTGTGGAAGTTGATAGCTTAAATAAATTCAAGGAAGAACTGAACAAAGTTTTTTTTTTTTTTTTTTTTGGCTGATGCTGCATAATCTTGCTTTCTGATCACATGCCTCTACTAATGCTAATAATTTTATTTGAATGTGTATGTATGAATGTGTGTATAAATAAGTATGTATGCAAGTGAGTGTATGCATAAGTATACACACGCAAGTGTGTATGTGCCAGTTGTGTAAGTATAAATTGTTTTGATACCTGTGCATGTCTTAAATGAATGGTGTTATTGCCTTATGTGAATACATGCACATGTGGGTAGCAAATGTGCTGGGTGAGAAATGAGTCTGCTGAACCTAGAGGAAAAGAAAAAAAAATGTGTGAAACAATTTTATTCAGGATACTATTATGAATGGGTTTATTGTGCATAGATGAGGATTGAATGTCTCTTACATATTGACTGTTGTATTCTGAATATATATATTATTATTATTAGCCACATGGTGCAAGGAAGCCTGAGGCTTATACTGCACCAGCCAAAAAAATAATTTTTTTTTTTAACCCTGAGAGAGAGAGAGAGAGAGAGAGAGAGAGAGAGAAAGAACAAGGGTCAGAAGTAAAAGGGAATCACCAAGAAAAAGATGAATGATGATATCCAGCTTAGGACCCTGGGTGTGCCAAGCCCATACTCACTGGATGTGAGTCCACACACACACACACACACACACACACACACACACACACACACACACACACACACACACACACACAGTGCTACCACTTTATTAGGTACACCTACCTAGTAACATGTTGAGCCTCCTTTAGCCTTAAAAACAACCTGAATTCATCTAGTCATGGATTGAACAAGATGCCGAAAATATGCAGGAATGGAGTACCATGCAGACATGAGTGTGTCACGCAGTTCCTTGAGATTCGACGAAGGTGTAGTCCTGCATCGAACAGCCCTTTCCAGCTCATCCCAAAGATGTTCAATAGGATTGAGATCTGCGAACTGAGCAGGCCACTGCAGCAAAGAAAAGTCATTGTCATGTTCGTGGAACCATTTCATAGTGATTCGGGCTTTGTGCACCGACACATTATCCTGCTGGAAGTAACCATCTGACTGAAGATAAACTGTCAACATGAATGGCTGCACTTGTTAAGCAACAATGTTTAGGTCCCCATTCTTGCCCCATTCAGACATGAATCTATGGGTATCAATGGACCCAACGTGTGCCAAGAAAATATTCCCCACACCATAACACAGCCCCCACCACCTTGCACAGCAGTTGTCAGACATGATGGGTCCATGGATTCATGTTGTTTTTGCCAAATTCTGAGCCTTCAATCAACATGATGCACCAGGAACTTTGACTCGTCAGACCAAGGAACTGTTTTCCAATCTTCGATAGTTTGGTGCTGGTGTTACTATGCTAACCAGGAGGCGTGCTCTCTTGTTCTTCATTGATAACAAAGGTACACGATGTGGCTGTCGGCTGTTGTAGCCCATTCGTGACAAAGTGCAACTAGTGGTCCGTTGCAATATTTTGTTCTGCGCACCAAGGTTGTATTCTGACTTGATACGCAACATTATGGCCTGTCTGTTTGCTTGCACAATTCTAGCCATCCTCCTGAGCTCCCTCATCAACAAGCAATTTTCTTCCACAGGAGTGCCATTGAGAGGATAGTTTCTGTTTGTTGCACCATTCTCGATACACCCTTGAAACTGTGGTGCTTGAAAAGTTCAGGAGAACTGCCGTTTCAGAGATGCTTTGTCCAGCATGCCTTGCACCTACTACCATACCACATTCAAAGTCCATTAAATCATTCTTTTTCCCCATTCTTGCTACAGTTTGTATGCTTAACTGATACTAAAAAGGTTCTGCTGCAATTATATGCACAACTGTGGTCATGTGACTTGCAACATTGTGGGACAAACCATGTGTGCACAGCAGGGGTGTACCTAATAAAGTGGCAGCACAGTGTGTATATATATAAGTTGCAATAATATTAATTTAATTAAGTATGCATAAATAGATGTGAAAGTTACACAAGGTGCCTGTAACTATAAGGGTGAGGAAAGTAGAAAAAGAAGAGTAGTAGATTAGTGAAAGAATGTTAATATCCTAGAGGTTATGATGAATTAAGTAAATTATGTGCTGAATTGCCAAACCAATATAAAGTGGGGGAACTATAAAGTAAAATTAGTACAACAAAATACAGTACTAATAAAATTCAAATAAAATGACATAGCTGTCATCAGATATGGAGGGAACATATTTAGTAAATGGTCTAATATAGGTAATGCAGAAAATGCTTGATCTGATGTCAGCTGAAATAAATATTGATACATCAACCTTGGCCATACTGTATTAGAAAATGCTAATTTCTTTTCATTCCTTTTTGGCCTTTCACTTTTCTATTACTATGGACAAGTATAGAAACACAGTTCATGATACATGGTCAGGTGTAGTCCCCTGATGAAATACCTGATCATGTATCAATATTTATTTTAAGCTGACATCAGATCAAGCATTTTTTGCATTACCTATATTAAACCTTTTACTAAATATGTTCCCCCATATCTGATTACAGCTATACCATTTTCATTTTATTAGTATTTTGTTGTACTAATTTTACGTTACAGTTCCCCCACTTTATATTGGCAGTTCAGCCCATAATTTACTTAATTCATCATAACCTTTAGGATATTAACATTCTTTCACCTTTCACTAATCTTACTACTCTTCTTTTTCTACTTTCCTCACCCTTATAGTTACTGGCACCTTGTGTAACTTTCATATCCATTTATGCAAAATTAATTAAATTAATATTATTGCAACTTACATATACTCTTGCATCCTTTAATGCTGCTTTGCACTTTTAGGTGCATCTGTCATATCTAATTTATTAAACTTGCTTTCACTGAAACCATTTCATGTACTGTATACCTCTTTTCTGTGTAACTCATTTAAACTTTTCCTTTAAAGAGTTACCTTGAAAAACTCATTTTTATATATATATATATATATATATATATATATATATATATATATATATATATATATATATATATATATATATATATATATATATACAGGCAGTTCTTGCTTTGCGAGTTCCCAGGTTTAAGAGTTTTTTCTCCAAGTATCAACAAAATCGAAAATGCGAAAATTAATTGCGAAAAATGAATGTTAAACATTCATAAATACTGCATTCCAAACCATGTGTGTAGCTATACAATGCAGTGTACCCTGCTTTACGATATTAATCAGTTCCAGAGACACCATCGTATCGTTAAAATATCGTAATGTGGACCCAATACATTGTTTTTTGGTAATTCGTTTCAAGATCTCAGAAGTTGAAATTTTTGCTGTATAACTAAGCTATTTATCTCTCTAAAATGTCATTTTTAAAGTCATGAATGTGACCTGAAGGCCTTATAAAATGTCATGAAGTATGGTTTGTAAATTGTATTAGTTACCAATTCAAATCATTAAATGCACTACACTTTCATCGTTATCATCTGTTCTGTTATAACAACCAATTTTGAATGGCTTTGTGATATTTTTCTAAAGCACATTTCTGGAGGTCACGACCATAAAACAATAAAAACAATTTGCACTTTCTGTTTTATTGGGCTTTTCTGTTACTGCAAGCAATTATAAATGGGTAGTAAACTCGATGTTATTGCATTTGCAAAAATAAAAAATACCGATCGCTGTAATTGTGTGGGTTTTTACGTTTTTATGGTGAAATGTGTTTTCCCCTTTACTGAAATCTTCAATCATATAAAAACATAAATAAAATTTCAGAATCTTCTCTTCATTTCTTTTTTTTTTTAAGCTTTGTGAACTTGTTACTCCGTGCAAATTGTGTTAGTTGCAATTTGTGCGTTCTGTTAAAAAATGCTATTGAAATGTATAAAGAAAAGAGAAGATTATCATGGAAACAAGTGCCTCTTGAAGCATTTCTGAAGAAGACGACTCCTTCTGCAACAAACCAACGAGTGTCGAGCCAATAATGAGTGATCAACGAGTGTGCATTTAGTTGATGATGATGAATAAACATCCTTTAACATTTGTAAGTCGTAAATAATTTCTCTATTATTATAATTTACTTGATTTACTTACGTTTTCATTTCTTTCGATAAATCATCATTGTTTAAACAAACTAATTAGTTAACTAATTTCATTGTTGAGAATATAACCCCCATTTTTCACCTTATGTCTATGGGAAATGAATTCCCGCTTTACGAGCACGCGTTAGGAATGAATTAACTAGTAAAGTCGAGAACTACCTGTGTGTGTGTGTGTGTGTGTGTGTGTGTGTGTGTGTGTGTGTGTGTATATATATATATATATATTTAAAATATTGAGGATAATAATAGAAAAGGTAAATCAATCAAATAATACCATTCAAGGATTTAGGAAAACGCTAAGGATTTAAAAAAAAAAAAAAAAAAAAAAATTATCGCTTTTTACCCACGATCCAGATGACTTCAACTGGGGCCAACCACCCTTCTTGTCGTTTTTTGCTTTCAGTCTGGGTGGTTGGCCCCAGTTGAAGTCATCTGTATTGTAGGTAAAAAGCGATAATAATATTTTTTTTTTTTTTTTTTTTTTTTAAATCCTTAGTGTTTTCCTAAATCCTTGAATGGTATTATTTGATTGATTTACCTTTTCTATTATTTTCTATTATTATCCTCAATATTTTATATACATTATGGTTGGTTGTAATGCATGATTGCTTTGCAACTGCATATTGACCCATAAATATTAGTTACAGTCATTATAATTATTAATTTTCTTTTCTATTACTAATACACACACACACACACACACACACACACACACACACACACACACACACACACACACACACACACACACACACACACACACACACAATTAAAAGAAAAAAATTCTATATGTCATCTCTAGTTAAAGCAGTACAAATAAGAATGTAAAGCTTGGTCACCTGTGTAAACTCTGTGGTGAATGTACTTTGTTTTTGTCATTAAAAAAAATGTGCTGTCTTCATTTAGGTGGCACCTGTGTCCTGTTTGAATGTGTGATGATGGGTGAACAAGATAAATGATTGAGTGAGTGTTGTGTGCTATTATAAACCAGACTACCCCTAAATAAGTTTTATAAAAAAAAATTGTGTATTGATTAATTGTTAGTATGATGGCTTACTTACTTGTTAGTATACTTGAGAAGAATAAATGGTTAGTGTGTGTGTTGTTCTAGCGGGCCCCCTACAAATTAGACTGCAGTGGAGGCAGCCTATGTGGAAACTGCACTTCCCCCACTTTGATAACATCACCCCCTCTAATTTGTGGCATTGTGTGAGATATGCTGACACTGGCTACAACTGGTCTGGCTGGTGTGGGATTATTTGTAGAGAATCGCAGCCCTCAGTGTGATTTCGCACAAACTTAGGGCACCCTGGCCTGCTTTGTTCCCAAATTACCTATTCTCCCTTACCCCACCTCCTTTACTTTTCACCTGGTGGATCCTACTACCACAAATCTTTTACTTTTCTTGCCAGACTCCCACCCTGTGTGGAGGATTGACTTCTTCCACAGGGGTGCTCTTCTATTCCTTTAACTTTTTTCTTCTTGGTGGACAGCCATCCTGTTGACCATCTCTCTCCCCCTCTACTGTCACCCCTTTCACGTCTTCTGATTCTAAAGGTTTTTTTTTTTTTTTTTACTGGGGCCCCTCCAAGGCAATTCCAGGCACAGTCCAGGGTTTGCCCCCACCAGAGTCTTTCTCCTATTGTACCTGGTGGCTAAATGCTGGAGGAACAATAGGCCAACACTGCACTATGCAAACTAACACAAATACATTTAGTCCTCATATAGCATGATAGTTGTGTTCCTAGAAACCCTCGTGCAATATAAACAGGCCCTATGGGAAAAATAGGGTTAGGTGCTGACCACCCAAGATTGAACACACATTTGTAATCAAAACATTACCAAACACAATAAATAATCGTAATAAAATACTTATGTATTTTATTACGACTATTATGTAATAAAATATTGCTAATGCTTTTGCTTCTATTGTAAGCAAACTTGTTCTTTGTTTGATTTTCTATCCAAACAGATGACAGCCGTTCCATCTCTTCTAATTCTTTGTCTTGATCTAATGGATTTTAATTACACTGAGTTGTTCCTGCTATGAAAGTTGTTTTTATTTTCTCTGCATTCTTTCTAATTCTTGGTGTTGCCTCATTTAGGCCTATAGCATGTGCAATATCACATGGTCTTTCATTTTGCTCAAAGTGTTTCACAATTTCATATTTTTTTTCTCTATCGACAGAGGCGGACTGGCCATAAGCCTTAGAGGGAGAAACCCCGGTGGACCGGAGGCCAGTGCTTTTCTTTTTCTCTCTGAATCTGTAGTATCTTCACCAGGACGCTTCCTTTTTACTCATTTTTAAGGAATAAAGCACAATTACAAAATGAGGAGGCACGTTTGATACGCATAAACAAAGCTGCGCATGTGTAGCAACTGAATAAACAACACCGTAAGGGCAGAGACACACTATTAACACCTCACTAGCGCACATTTTACTAAAGCACATTTCTGGGGGTTACTACCATAAAACAATAAAAACAATTTCCAGTTGCATTTCTGCTAGTGGAATCTGTTATAAACGGGTAGTAAACTCGATCTAATTGCATTTGTGATAATACTGATAGCTGGAATTGTCGGTTTTTATGTTATTATGGTGAAATGTGTTTCTCCTTCACTGATATAAAAAACATAAATACATTTTCTGAATGTTCTCTTCATTCCTATTGTGTTGTGTTCAGTAGGGGTGATTCCGCGTTTGACTGCCATTTCTTGTAAACACAAAGGCGAATCGTGCATAAGCAAATTTGGTTCATGTTATATATGATATCGTTCCCCTATTTATAAATCGTGTATGATTGAATTCGTGTAATGTAAACACATGTTATACGAGGACTGACTGTACTTACACTATCTCTGGCATTTACAGAGTTCGTATTGTGTCACAAAACATACTTTGTGGTTTGTAGTGGGAACCCCCGGTGCCACTAGACAAGAAACATTATAATCAATGTACCCTTCCTGTCCTAACATATGGTTGTGAAACATGGACATTGAATGCCAAAGCTTTACAAAGACTGAGGGTCACTCAGAGAAGTATGGAGTGTCAAATTTTTGAACATAACCAAAAGAGACCAAAAAATGTGCATGAATTTGCTAACAAACCAAGGTCTGTGAAATCATTGAAAGAACAAAGTGCTTAAAATGGAAATGGGTTGGTCACATATTAAGAACTGATGATAGATGGACCAAATGAATTTTAGAATGCTACCAGTTGACACTAAACGCCGAAGAAAAAGACCAAATATAAGGTGAATCAATGAAATTTTGAAATTTGCTGGAATAAAATGGCAACAGAAAGCACAAGACTGCTGTTTCTGGAAACGTTTTGAGGAGGCCTTCATCCTACAGTGGATCAACAATGGCTGAAGATTATGATCAGATTATTAGGTTAACTAGGCATTCCTTACAGTTCCTACTGAAATGCCACCAAGGAGCTTTTGTTTCATGTTATTATTATTAATAGCCATATGATGCAAGGAAGCCTGAGGCTTATGCTGCACCAGGAAAAAAAAATTCAAGTTACCCTGAGAGTGTGTGTGTGTGTGTGTGTGTGTGTGTCGAAAGTAGAAGGGAATCACCAAGAAAGAGAAGAATGATGATATCCAGCTCAGGACCCTGGGTGTGCCAAGCCCATACTCACCAGATGTGAGCCCCCAGGGTTAATGTGGGAGTTTGTTTATTGCAAACTGAAAAGAACTAGACAAACAAAAATACATTGTATTGTAAGTGGTTCCAGCAACACTCAGCAGCGTGAATGAAATTCACAGGCAAAGCATATGATTCCATATCAGTAGATATATTGACAGTCAAAATGTGAGAATTTGTACAGCAAAAAATCTACATGTACTAACTGAGGTGCTGTTTCATTCCTCAAAAGTTGGTGTGTGGTGCACTGTAATTTCATTGCTGGATCATTAGCCCTATTTTCTCTACAGAAACAGTCAGCACTGAACAATATCTGCAGATGTTTGAGAGGTTCATAGACCAACTGGTTGGTGGTGAATGTCGAGAATGAGTATTTCAGACAAGATGGTGTAACTGTGGTGGTGGTATTACAGGTAGGAAAAAGTGTGTAAAGATCGTTTAATCTCTAAGGGACTCTGGCTGCCAGTGTCAAAAGACATTGCCTCTCCTGTGATTCCCCTCCCTCACCATAGAGATAGCTTAAAGAATAGGCATTTGTTAACATGTCACTCATTTGAAGAACTAAAGGAGATCATTTCCAAGGACATGCTTCTCAGCATTGGGAAAAGCATGTCCTTGATTGGCTAATGTCACCCATGTCACATGGTTTGAGCATGATTGAGTAGCACAAAATTGACAGGCACTTCAACTTCTCATATAATGCATTGTGATCTTATGCAATAGATGCCACTACATCAACCAAATTGTATTGTTTCCTCAAGTGTAATTGGAGACATATGCAACTATGGATTTAGAATAGTAAAATGAATGAAGATGAAAATTTCACTATTAATGATTCCAGAATTAGGATACCATAAATTAAAATTACAGGGAAGAGGATTGGATTGTAGACAATTTTTTTTTTTCCTTTTAGCTAGCAAGTTGTTAATTACTAGAATAAGTTAGCTCTCTGTGGCTGATTTGGGCTAATGGCTTGGGGAAGCCAAGGTCAGCTGGATAAGTACTTATATGAAAAAGGAAACACATAGGTAGTTTATTTATTTATTTATTTTTTTTTGGCTGGTGCAGCAAAAGTTTGGAGCTTCCTTGAACCATATAGATAATATTAATAGTGTTGGAGAACAGCCACTTTTATCTTAGTAGTAAAATAAGAGCATGTTATGTATTTGTATGACATGTGTTCTTACATCTAGCAAGTCTTGAAACAGAAGCCTTGCTCATTCTTGTTGAAATACTATTTGCTTGAACCATATATATATTTTTTATTTTTTTAAGAATTTTTGAGAATAATCTTTTGAAGAGTGTTCTGTAAATATTCTTACCCAAATTGCTACTGTTTTTATTTTATTTACCATGTTTTGTCTTTTCATGTGGGTATGCTTCTTTACTAAAAAGGTAAACTGCAGCCATTATCAATTTACTGCAGGATGGAAGCCTCCTCCTCTTGGCGCCTCCGTAGCCAGGTGGGAAGGAGCAGCAGTGCGTAGCACACGCTTCTTGATTAGACCGGGGTTCGAGTCTGTCACCACCAAATACGGAGAATGCGGAAAGGTCAGGGAATGACCACCGCATATTCCCGGAGCAATATGGCCTTAGTTGCTAATGCCCCTTAAAAAAAAAAAAAAAAAAAAAGGAAGCCTCCTCAGTGATTCATGTTAAGGGAAATGGACCATAATCTGCCATGCTGGTTCAGTGCGGGTTGGCAGAACCGTATTTAGCAGTCAGGGACTTGAACCCCGGTCTACTCAGAGAGCGTGCACACTCCCGCTCCTGACCACTCAGCTACGGAGGTCTTTTTGCTTGTTTACTACTATCTGTCAAATATTTAGTCTGTAAGAATATAACAATTTCACATTGTTTCATAATGGTTAATATTTTGAAGTAATACAGTAAAGCATTTTAGTTTTCCCATTCTTGTAAAGTTCATATGAAGTGTATCATTACATATTCTTATTTTTACCACTACCATCGCTACTACTACTACTACTACTATGTTTCTTTCCTTAGGAGCGATGCATCAATGCTGGAACTTTAAATGTGAATGATAAACCAATTAGTGTTGATTACAGATTGCGAGATTCTGATTTTGTTACTAATAAAGTTCATCGGTAAGTTTGCATGAAGTGTACAAGAAATACTATTCCCGTTAATGAGTTTATATGCTCTACTGTATATTTCCTAAAATATATATTAATTTTTCATTTCCAGCTCACTTCTCTCAATGTTTTGCATTCTACTGTGACAACCTTAAGGGTATTGGGTTGTCAGTTTTAGTTTTGATGCTAGTTGAAGGTCTTCTGGACTTTGCATCATTTTCATGGCTGCCATTTCCATGATGGAATCCTGATATAAGTCTAGTTTTTAGACTTTATTAGGTTCGTTTGTATATATATATATATATTTATATATATATATATATTTATATACACACACAGTGCTTTTTTTGTAAGAAAAAAGGTGCCGGAACTCACATCTTGTTAATCTTTTATTAAAAAAATTATATATTCAGTTCTTAACATAAATTTAATTTATCGTATTTAAGGCAGATGTTCATAGTAAATTCCAAAGTTTTGTCCAATTTTCGTCCCACAAATCTTCTCGACTACTTTCCTTGCTGTTAGTATCTGTGGCTGAATGTCGTCCTCTGAGTAACCACAGATCAACATACTTTAAAGGATCGAAAAGTCTCAGAGGTGGTTTGACAAGTTTGATGAACAAAAGTGTTGAAATTGTCTTAGTCTTCAACGAAGCTCTTGTTCGAGTGGCAATTGGATTCATCTGCGAAAACCCACATTCACTTGAACAAATAGGAATGGTATTCAGAGTCTGTATCAAATGCAACAGTTTTTCTGGATATGTCTTTTCAAGAATGTATTCACGGAATCCACGAATCATTTCTCTTTCATTTAGTTGCAGTCTGATTGACAAGTTTCTAATTTCCACTTCTCCAAATGTCAGTTGAGTATTAACATCTTCAGGCCAATGTTTTTGATCAAGTATGTGAGACCAATACGCCAACTCATCATCTTTGCTATCAAGCAATCTTTTTTCAATTGACTCTTTCAATTTTGTATAAAATGTACTTGGGTCAATGGGAGGATCCTTTCTTGAATATTTTTTGTGAAGTAAAACTCCACGAAAGTGAAGATCACATACAGCAGCAACAGCACATTTATAATAGGGCCCAAAGTTCTGTGTTCTTTCTTCAAAAACTTGTACCAGTATTTTTATTTTCTTATTTGCCTTGTACAGGTCCATGTTGCAGTCCTGTAGGTCCAAACTTAATTCTGATAATTCTTGGAGAGGGTCACTCATCAATCCTAGGTCCAATAAAAATTCTGTAGATGTGATTTTTCTTTTCAAGCCATCATAAGCGAATTTATAATTTTTATCTCTTGTAGGATCATGCATTGCTTCTTAAAAATGATACACAAGGGATTCAAAATTATTCCACAACTGTACACAAACTAGATGACACCCATCGGGTACTTAAAATTCTTCCAATTTTCAGCAACTCAGTCCCCAGTAATTCTGCACATAAATGCAACTCTCCACTATTCTTTGCCAAAGCATGGTATATGACGTAAAATTTATCAATAAATGATTTCAATCTATTTATTCCTGAAGTTCTCTTGACAGCATCACCTACTGATAATTCTAGTATGTGATTAGCACAATGCCAAACGTTCTGACAGCAATTTTTTCACTCCACTTTTACACCCTAACATCACAGCAGCGCCGTCGCACGCCAGAGAAACCAAATACTTTTTTAAATAATCTTCTATCATCCCATAAGAGTGAAGACATCGGAGTAAGGAATCAAATACTCCTTCTGCCTTTACTTTTTCAAGTTCTACCAAGTCCAAAAACAAATTTATCTGTGAATTCATTCCAACACCTTCGATACTGCATCGAACATATACTATGAGGGTATTTTTTTGCTTATTGTGGTTGATTCATCAGTTATCAATGAAATTTTATTATTAGATTGAACAATTTCTTTAACCATAGTTTTCCTCATTTCTTCACTTGTATGATTAAAAATGTTAATATACGCATTTGTAGAATGAAGGATACGACCCATTTCAACTCCGTTCAGTTCTTGCAGATCAATTTCAGTTTTAAAATGATGGAATGATTTTCCTTTGCTACTTTATATGCAGTTTGAAAAATTTTGCAGTTATTATATTTTTGTGAGATAATGACGTTAAAAAAACATTCTCAAGAGTCATTTTTTCGCTTTCAGCAACTATTTTTAATGCTGCTTTATGTGCAGCAGATTCTCTATGATCAAAAATTTTTTTTCGAAGTGAGCTCAACTATTGCTTCCTATCTTTGCCAGAATAGGTTATCTCATTGTTGGTCCATTCTTTGGAAAGTTTCATTCCCATTTTCGTTTCATCTCCAAGAGTTCCAACTTTTCTACAAGGCATCCAGCCAAGTTTCATTTTGCAAACACAGAGCCATTCATTTTTCAAGCAAAAATCATTTTTTGATCATAGGTCCAGCAGTCCGGCCAGTTATTTGTAATTTGGCTTTGCTTCTCAAGATCAGATTCAGAAATATCAACAGGTGTCGTTATTTTCGTGTGTTCTGTTGTTGTGTCTGTTAATATTCTGGCCTTTTTATTAGCAGGACCTGTGGTTGAGAAGTAATTAGTAATTTTTTTCATTTTTAAATTTGGGGTCACACTTTTACACTAAAAATAAAAAAAAAGATTTTCAATTCACCAACGATTTTTTAAAATAAAGAAATTATTTACCTTTTTGCACATAGTCAATCACTGTACACACACCCACACACGTCAGTTGTTTAACGAAGCATAACGGTCGCCGCCTGCAGTAAGCACTCAGCATGTTACCACACGACCAATCACAAGCCGAGCAGTGCCATCACAACCAGCACGGACGAAGTACGCATGCATCAGACTTGACACACAAGCAGCCTGCATGCGCCATTTTAATGATTTTGCCGCCGACCTGCTATGTTCGACAGGGTGATTCAAGTCCATGTGGACCAAACATCAAAGTTTCAAAAGTTACTTTTAAAACTTGGAAATTCCGTCGAAAAAAGGTGCTGGAACGCTGTTCCTGTGCGTTCTATGACAAACAACGGCATGCATATATATATATATATATATATATATATATATATATATATATATATATATATATATATATATGCATGCATGCCTAAGTGCCTCTTGTCTTTACCATGTCCATCCTTCTGTCCAATGTAACAACTCATTTCCCAGTGGATGAATTTTCACGAAATTCTGTTTACTTTTTTTAGAAAGATTTGGTGAGCCATTCACAAATTTCATTCAAATCGGACAAATAGAAATCAGCAATTATTTCTTTTCCATACAATTTGTTTGTAAAAAAAATTATAGATTAAATGTAGTATTTAGACAGTCTGTTCATGCTTTGCGTGTATTGTTATGTAAGTCTCATGAACGTAGTGAAGAGATATGTATATACAGGCTGACCTCAATTAACGCAATTAATTCGTCCCACGAGTGCATCATGCAAAATGGAAACGCGTTAATCAAATATAATAATTAATAGGAAAAATTATAATTGGTCCTTGACCTTCAGGAATGTCCATAAAGAATTTTAAAAATACCTTTTAAATAACTTTTTAACCGTATATCACGTTAAAGATAATGAAAATAGTTATGGAATTAAATGTTTATTGCATAAAACAGCGGTTCCCAAACTGTGGAATATTTTAAATTTTCAAGGGAAACACAGTTATACTCGACATCCGTCGGACACCGTATGAACTAGCTCGAGGTAGTTCACAGTTTCAGTTTTCTTATTAAGTTGTTTGGACCTAACTACTTAATAAACAGAACTGTTAGGTATTTCTTTTGATCTAGGTGCGCTGTGAAAAAATTACTGAGACACTAAGGGCACCGTGAACTGAGAAAGTTTGGGAACCTCTGACTTAAAATGCACAATGAAGAAACAATTTGTTACGGAAATATTTGAACAGTGTTGACTTTCTCTTTTCATCAATCAATTTCCGATACCTGACAACAATCCTCTCTCGGCCCTGGCGAAATAAGTATCGCAGAGAACCTCAAACCTTTTGTTTGAGGTTCTCTGCAATACGAAAGATTTCATCTAGTTCTTTTACCATTATCTCCTTCATGGTAATATATTCATCTGGCTCATTTAATAATTAGAATTTTTAAATGCAAATCTGCATTGACTTCATTAGCGGGACACAAACAAGTAACACGTCTTCTTCCAATGGTTGATGGAACACACTGAGGGGGGTAGCAGGCAAACGTTTATTTCCCATCTGACGCATGGTAAGCTTAAAAAGCGATTCAAATCTTTTTCGACTATCACATAAAAAGTAAAAAAAAGATTGCGTTAACTGGAAATTTGCATCGTGTAAAGTGAAAAGTGGTATAATTTTTTCAAATAATGGTAACTAAAAAGCATGTTAATCGAACTCTCATTATGTGAGGCCTGGCTGTGTGTGTGTGTGTGTGTGTGTGTGTGTGTGTGTGTGTGTGTGTGTGTGTGTGTGTGTGTAGAGAGAGAGAGAGAGAAAAGAGACAAAGTATGTGGAAGAAGAGTGATAAATATTATGTAGTTATAATTAAACTGAATGACTAATTTTAAAGAACATAAAACTATAAAGTTTATTATGTGTCCTATAAAGTTATAATCTTAGAAATTAATTGATAAGGGGATAACTGTATTTATGTTTCACTACTGTTAATCTTTTAATGCTAGAACTGCTGGCTAGCAAAAATACCTGAAACTGCTGTGCTTGTCATTCATTTTGACCACTGTGTTTGAAATAGACTGTTGCATTTGCAACATTTTATTATAAGCATTGATATAAAGTAACTGGTAACGGTACATAGTGTCATGCTTATGCTAATACACATAAAAGTAATATTTCTGATAGCAAAAATTTGAACACAACTTTTTTGTCCAGGAAATAAACTGAAGTTTAAAAATTAATTTGCACAACTTAAACAAATGACAGTTTTGCAACAGTTTCTTTATACTTTCTGCATACATACTTTTTACATGTAGTGTACATTTCTGTAGTTTTGTTTGCATTGAATAACCTAATTTGGCATTGACGCCTTTTGAGAAGTTTGTCATTGATGCCTTTTGGGAGGTTTGAGCTGATGTTTTCTGTGAATTTATATATTCTTTTCTGAGTTCTTCATCTAGATTCAGTATAAAATCTCTTTGACACAACTTCAAAACTTTATACCAAATTTGTTCTGGATTTTTGGCCGTATATTGGGCGAATTGGCATCTAGCTTTAGTTGGAAATTGCTGCCCATCTATTGTAATGTTTACTCCATGTATATGGCAAATTTTATATTGTAAATAAATTTGCACCATATTTCTGAAGCTGAAGCAAATTTATCATTTCATAGACACTCCTTCTTTGAAGAACATACGTTGAATTTTATTAGCCGCCTTAATTTCACAAAAGCTTTGACATTGTTCATGAAAAAATTGAGGATGCCATACAGTTGACTGAAAACTATCCAGTTCTAAATTTCTAGCATTGTATGCTCCGTGAGCTAAGAGTACAGCAATAAAAGTATTAAGTTCTTGAATGGATTATTATCCTTCAGTTGACTTTGTGCTTTGATTTCAGTGAAGTTCTGTATGTGTTTTATCAAAGTGTCTACAAATAAACAAAATGCACATACCACAGAATCCATATACATGTTTTGTCTTGCATAAGGAGTTGGCCCAGGGTTATTATGAATTATGTTCCTCTTTAGTGCACATCCAGCTGAAAGACCACCAGATTTTATAGCTTCCCATATGTGCCCAGATTTTGAAGTATATTTGCTGTCCACCGAGAGATACATATAGTTTTTACAGTTATGATGTTGCGTATTATCATTTAAAGTATCACTTTATGTACAAGGATCAGAAATATTATTTTCACTAATACTACTAGATTCCTTGCCTCTTTCATTAGCAATCCATTTGTCACTTTCTTCTATATTAAATTCATCTAAACTCTCCTCTCCAGACTTATTTTCAAAAAACTTTTCTAATTCCTCTAGACATTTTTGAATCTGCTGTTGGGTAAGACCAAAAGATCACCACATTTTAGTAATTCAATCAAACTAGCACTGTAAAAATTGTTGAAATACCTTTTCACATATAAAGTTTTACCCAGACTAAACTAAAATGGCACATTGCAGTAATACATAGTAGTGACTCCTACACACACACACACTGAGACATGCACATACATGGAAACATATGCATCTGCACAAACCATAGGGTGATTCAAATTGCAAATGTTTGCCACAAGGTAAATAAATGCAAAAACTTGATTAACTGTATAAAAATTAGCTAATTTTATTGAAATTTTACAGACAAATTTTGCTTTGGTTGTTTTAAGTATAGAGCTAAAATTTGAAAGAAAATGTGTGCAAAATTATTTGCAATTGTGCATGCTGAAAGTTAGGAAATGTCATGTACTCACACTTTTGTACTTCAAAACTGCAACAATTTAAAGTAGGCAAATCAGATTGACAGTTGTGGCAGTTCTAGTGTTAATAGAAGTGAAAAATAGAATGAAATTAATATTTTTATATTAATTAAAAAATTCAATTAAATTAAGAAAAAATTGAACACTCCTGAAATGTGTGTGTATATAGCCAATAATTGCATATACAATATGGTATAGCCTTTAATTTGGTCATTTGGTATATATAAAGAATGAAATATTATGCAACAGAACATTTATGAATTACAGTCCTTCCCCACCACTTTTTTTTAGTTAGGTTCAAACTTTTCAATTACCTTTCATAATTTATAGGATAATACTGTGAATAGATTTAACTGTCAACTATTTTATTGTTATTCAGACATGAGGTTCCAGTATTAGGTGTCCCTCTGAAGATCATACACCTTTCTGATGATCTGATTGTTATTGACAAACCACCTTCAATTCCAGTAAGTAAAATTCATTTGAATTCTACAAATGCCACTTCTAAAAATATATTTTAATAGTTCTTCCTTCATTTTTGCACATTAGTTTGTATTGGTGCAGCAAAACAAATGTTCTTGATATGAATGTACATATTTTTTGCTATAGGTTCATCCATGTGGACGTTACAGGCACAACAGTGTTGTATTTATTCTTGCAAAAGACCATGGTCTTAAAGATTTACACAGTAAGCATTATACCTCTAACTAGAATATACCAGGTAATACTTTATAAAGAAAAAAATTTTAAATCATTATTAGCATCAGTTGTATTGTATTAGCCTTTGTGTACTTGTTTCTGATAAGTTAATGTGCTCTTTCAGCTGTGCTGGAAGGATGTAACCACACATTAATATTGATTATTGGTGTGCAACCTAAATAACCCTTTCCCCTTGGAGACATTGTGAAATAGTTGTAGAGAAATTTTTAAAAAAAAAACAAATTATTATTGGGGGAAAAGTATTTATCTCCTGCTGATCCAAGTTTCCTCCTCTCCTATATATACACCAGGTGTGACAATAAAGTTCCTGGACTGGTGCAATAAAAAAGAAAACACAAAATGAAGGACCTCAAAAATGGTTTTATTCTTATTCAAAGTAATCAACACATGACTGAATGTATTTATTACACTGTTCTGAGAGTTTCTGAAAAACATTAGCAAAGGCATCCAAAGAAATGATCAGTGCGGCTATGTTTTTATTTATGTCCTTAAAATTCCTGAATATTTTTCCTTTCAGGGCAGTTTTCAACTTGGGAATGAAGAAGTGTGGGTGCTAGATTGGGAGAGTAGGGTGGATGGTTGATCTGTACAATGCCATGTATCATCAGAAATGCTTCATAACAATGTGGAATGGGTAGGGACATTGTCATGCAACAAGAACCATCTTTTGAAATTGCAGCCTCACCTGGAAAATGCACTTCAGTAGTTTGAAGCACCTGTAAGTAGAATGCAGGATTGACCCTCTTCCCTTCAGCTACAAATTCCCTGTGAATCACACCATTTGTCGAAAAACGTGATCAACATTGTTTTGATCTTGGACTTCTGTAAACAAAACTTTTTGGGCCTTGGTGATAATTTTGAAGTCCACTGCGTGCTATGATGCTTCATCTTTGGGTCATACCTAAACCCCCAACACTCATATCCAATGATAATGCAGTTGAGGAAATTAGGATTATCTTGACAAGCCTGGATGAAGTCTTTGCATGATGACACTCTCGCTTTATTTCTTCCATCCATCTATGAGCCTGTGCAGCACAAATTTTGCACAACCTTCCTTTTCCCTAAATCTAAAACAGTTTTTAACATTTCATATATTATGATTAATAATATATGAAATCTGCAACAGAATAATCTTCTGTTGCAGATTTTCCCAGTTTATGGCAAAATTTGATATTCGTTCATTGCTATTGCAAAATCATAACATGGAACATTAATTCTACTGGTTGTTACTTGCAACCTGTCAGCCTACTGGACAATCTCTCCCACCATCTGTTTGAGGAAGTTTGAACTACAACATACTGCTTCAGTTTATGTTCCTACTCATCAAAGAAGACTGCAACAGCTCCAGTCTGGGAACTTTATTTGCACACCTCATATATGAGGTGTTGCAATAAAGTGAATGTACTATTAAATTATAAAATATATGACAATTATTATATCTATCACTAAATTATACAATATTGTTTGATGTGCATTGACCCAACAAATAGTTTTGTGGAAAAACTATGGATATTGTTTCTTTAAAATGAAATCAGTGGACAGCTGAAAATAATTTCAACTGTCCAGTGTGTACTGAGGCATTTTGTGTTGGATTTGTAATAATAATAAGGTAATTTCATGTTGACCAGTATACCAGCCTCAAGCAGCTGTCAGAGCTGGTTTAGTAGAAGGCTGTTTTGACCACAGCCTAAGCTATTTCATCCCAGTCCAGGTTTTCACTAACATTGACTGAAAACTAGTCTTCTTTGACCCTTGTTGCATGATACGGAGATTCTCATGCTGTGGTAGTGTCAGGATTATTTCCATAGTGTGCCTTAGTGTCCAAATCATCCACAGAATTCTTGGTTTCAGATACCACCACCAGGACCTAGTCCAAACCATTTTAAACAGCCTGATACCATCACACTGCTGCCTCTATCTTCATTTTCAAGATGATACACTCCAACTCTAAAGTTTGTGCACTTTGGAGGACCATGCTATACCAATTTTGCATTGGTGTACCCATAGTATCAGATTTATATGCAGCTGGCCTAGCATTGAATTCATTCAAGGCTATGCAGCTCCCCACAGGTGGTTGATATATTGATGGATGTTTCTGAAGACTCTTGGACCTGCTTCGTGATGTTTTCCACAGAGTTTGTGGGTTGTCCATATTTTTATTTCATTGCGATATCATCTATGGTCTTCCATCTTTGTATAATATCCGCCACAATGGATTTCGGGATATTCAGCAAAGTCACAGTTGGTCACACAGAAAGGTTATGGATGTGGCATCCAAATGCCACCCTGTATTGAAAGCCTGCGAGTTCTGATCCATAATGCATACTGGTTTCTAACATATACTGTTGCGCATGTAGACCAACCAGATTTGCATTGGTATGTCTGAATCTATACATATGCACTAGAGATTGCATGCACAATATATAAATATTCTGGAGGAGTGTCCAAATTTTTGTATATTTGGTCATATAGTGTATATATATGGAGTCCAACTTTTATTCTAATCTCCAACCTTTCATCCAAATTATAGTGTGTACATTTTCATTTGAAAAACACTTATTTTTGAGATTTTGCAGTCAATTCCCCAAGCATACTAAAAATGATCAGGATTATTAACACTATCGATGTTTTTCTATTTGTGATATTAAATAGCTATCTGGTATAAGATAGTCAACTGGAAATGATTTTCATATCAAACATTGACGAATTAATGCCCAACATGACAATCTCCTGTTGAATGATATTTGGTATTATATTATCATTATAATATAACTTTTGTCAGATGTGAATTTTTTTTCCCCCTCCTCCAGTAATCATACCACATTTTCGCAATCAGGATATAAAAATACACTGCCTAAAAATTACCTAATTTTACAAAGGAGAGATCGTTAGTAGGCTGCGAAGCACCACAAAGTATTTTTTTTTTTAATTTAGGCAGAGCACCGGTGTGTGTGTGTGTTATTGTATATGAATATTGCATTAGTGTTAAAACAATGTAGAAAATGAAGCAAATAAGATCATTCATATTTACAGTACTTTTAAGTAAATTGGGTAAAAATTTATTCCTCAGCACGGAATCTCAAGTGATGAATACTTAAAAGAGCACTAGTTGAGAAACAATGACTTGAATGAGGACCAAATGGTAGTTGAGATATCCTGATCAGTTATCTCATTCATAATAAATGCATAAGTTATACATATTTTATTGAAGCAAAGTATATAACTTATATAGTTTTGCCTTTTACAACACAGAAGCAAAATCTGGTTATTGGACTGGAGCACCCCATCCATCACACGTTGAAATGGAGGTATAGTTGTTCATGACTGCACCTGGGAACTTTCAGCTGTTGGCTAGTTGGAGAGGTGTATTTTTTTTGTGTTTGTCCTAGAATTTCACTGTATGGTTGATTCTTAAAGACAATAATCAAACTGGTGTCAGTGTTTAGAAACCTTGATTTCTTTTGAGACATTTATTTGGACATAATGGGGATGGATTTTTGGTTAGGAGGGATAGGACTGAATTGTCAAAAGTTAATTTAATTTAGTATTTGGTGAACACAAATACTAAATTAAATTAAGTCTTTTTATTAAGTCTTTTTTAAGGTTTTGTCTTAAAAGTGTAGTCTTTTAAGGTTTTGCTTTGGATTATGCCCTTCATTGTTAAAGTTGATTGTGTTCACCAGTAAAATAAATCAAATCCAGAGAAGTTTAAAAATCTTCTTGAAATATGCAGTAAATAGAATAAAATTATTTATAGCACTGGTTGCTAGTAAAATTATAAAAATATAATAAAATCACAAAATTTCAAAAAGAAATTTGTAAGAAATATATTCTGATAAAAGGAACATATAATATAATGTTGTCATAGCAAAAAAAAATAAATGAATAAATAAAAAAAAATAAAGGGAATCATCATTAAAATATACTTTTCTCCAAAATGCACTGGAATACTAAATGAAAAACATCTGTTAGAACAAAAAAAAAAAAAAATAAAGAAAAAAATTAATGAATATAGTGTCTGGCCCTCCAAGGGTTTAGTAATTTCAATAAATCAATTTTGTACAAGTTTTTGCTATGTAGAGTTGAATCTTGCTCTATTTATCCCATAAGGTTACAGCTAGTTCTCTGCTTGAACTAGAATGTCTTGTTTTAGTCCCTGAGTGCTAAGCAGATCTCTAATATTCCTTATGATGTAGCTGTTCTATAGTGAGTCCAGAACCTGACTCTTTATTTAGCTCTCAAAATTCTGATAATACTGCAATGCCACTTTGTTGCAATATTCTGCTTTTTTCTTCTTCTCACTTAATTATCTGGTGGCACAGCACATGCTTCCATGTTGTGGGGGTTGATAACCTGAGACAAGATTATCTCACTGTCTCAGTGTTTAAAAGGAGCAAACATGGAGTTTGACTCATTTCTTCTGCTAGAACCTCTGAGCACATCTTGCTTATGGTTTCAGTTGCTGTTGTAAGTGAAATGAGCACCTGGTGTAGCTTTGGATTATAGTTATTTCTTTTTCTTGCAGCTATTCATCGTTTAGATCGCTTAACATCAGGGTTACTGTTATTTGGAAGAGAAAAGAAGATAGCACAAGAGATGGATAAGCAAATTCGGGAAAGGCAGGTAGAAAAGGAATACTTGTGTCGAGTGGAAGGTAATTTTCCAGAGTAAGTGGACCTTTTGATTTTTGGATGTCATATATTGCAATTTTAGAAATCATTCAGTTATTTTAGTAAGCAAATCAAGATTTCAACTTTGTCTGATGTGTGAAGAATTGTATAGGAATTAATCATAAGAAACTGTATGAGTATTTCCAGAACTTTTGTATTTTTTGTCTCACTAAGTGAAATGGGTACCTTTTGTTAAATTGATTGTACTGCTAATATTAGTACCATTATTTTGTTTGCTTTATCGATGTATAGGGTGAGGCAGGGACATGGACAATTTTAAAAACTCAATAATTAAATAAAGAATTTGTATTTTCCAAATTACAAGTATGCCATCTTAATGTACTTATTTTTTGAAGATAATAGCCTTGAGGTGACCTCCGTTTCTGTGTACGATTCTTCTAATCTTCCACATGCACTTCCCATGATTTAGCATAGCATCTCCAAAGGAATTCCAGCAATTTTTTTGCAAATCCCTTCTTTCAGCTTTAAAGTATTGTGTAGGAGATGACAGTACCTCCCATAAAAAAAAAAAAAAAGAAGTCACATGCTGAAAGCTCTAGGGATTTTGGAGGTCAAGAAATGTCAATTCCTGTAGATGATGTGGTTTTCAAAAAGCAGTCATACAGCGTCCTTTGACATCCTGGTGGTATGAGATGTGTCATCTTGCTGAATCCAACTGCCTTTATTAACTTGAGGGAACCTAGTAGCTAGTTCATCATTAAAGAATGTTGTGGTTATGTTAGCATAAGTGGCTTGGCATCACACTTGTAATGCCCTTACATTTACATTTCCATCTTAAAATGCCATGAGATGAAATTGCACACCACACTGTTATTACCTGGCCATTGTGCAGTGGTTGTTGGTGGAATTGGCAAGGGTTTTCTTCTGACTACTAACAAAAGTTTTTTTGTTTATTCACAGAACCATTTAAATGAGAGTGAGCTTCATCGAACACCCATAGATTGTGAATAAAGTCTTCATCATGATCCATTTGAGTTAACATTTCTTGACAAGAATTTTTAAAGATAACGAGATCATTAGGTTTAATTCTTGCATACCTATACCTTGTTAAGGATGGAAATATAAGTACTGGTGCAATATTCATGCAGAATGCTATGGACCCTGTTTGGTTGATTGATTTGGTAGTTGTTGGCGCATCGGCTTCTGTGGCCATATTGCACCTCCTAAGGTTTTTGCAGTACTTTGATCCAAGCCCGAGGCGGGAATCGAACCTGCGACCTTTGGGTTGCCGGGCAGGTACTTTACCCACTCGGCTAGCCCGGTCGGCACCCTGTTTGGGAGCAACCCTGATAGCTGCATTGTTTTCTGGTGTACAGGTGCTTCTTGTTTCACCCAGTAACTTCTTTTGGAAAGTAGAACCAGTTTCTTCAAATTACACACCTATGTTTTAATGGCATGAACAGACAGTACAGGATCTTGATGCTTAAACTTAGCATGAATTTGAAATAAATGTTGAGTGGCCTTGTTTTTGTTGATTTTGTAAAATGCCTTGATGGCAAAAGCATGTTGTACATTATTCCACTGTTCCTTGGTTACTAAATGGCATGATGGGGCAAGGGTATGTCAAGTAACACAATCCTCCTCCTCATCACTCTGGTATCCAGAAAACCAGTTTTTAAAATCGCCCATTTACCTGCCAACACTGTATTTGATCAATTAAACTGGTAATGGTACACCATTTTACTGGATAGCAGCAAAACATTTAATGGGTTCCTTATATACAATAAATTGAAAAATATTAACAAAGCTATGCATTTATATACCCCCTGACATGAGAACTTCATTAGGGAGCACACAACAATTTAAGTATTTACAGTTACATTTCACTGTTTAGGATATAATGTTGTGTAGGATATATAAGGTTGATAACAAATATTGGATAACATCACTCAAAACAGTTGAGTTACATCCTGACATCAAGAGGAATTTGTCAATTAATTTGGCAGAAACAGGGGGTATTGTCCTAGCTGGGCATATGGGAGGAGATAATTTGGTTGTTTGTTAAAAAAAAAAAAAAAAAAATAGCAACGCATGAAAGAGACAGGCTCTCTCTAGCATCTATCTCATACTATCTCATCTATATCATATCTCATGGAATATCCTTAGAGTTAAAGACAGCCAAATGCCATTAATAAAGTCACTACTCCTGTGAGGGACTTTAGACAATATCCCACCAAATAGAAATCAAATAGAAATTGCTTCCAAGTTGGTACTTGTGCATGCATCAGATCTGACATTCCCTGTTAGAGACCTCAGTAATTTGGAACTCCTCTTTTTGGTCTTCTCTAGCTTAAAGGCCTGCTGTGAGTCATGAAACAAGTAAATAAATAGGCTGTGTTAAGGTAACTAAGAGTAAGAACAGGTGTATGTATACTTACATATACACCAATGCTAGGAGCATAGTTAATAAATTTGATGAGTTTGAAGTCCTAGTCAATTCATTAAATGTAGATATTGTGGATATATCAGAGACAGTGTCACTCAGATATAAGGGACGCAGAATTTGAATATGGAGAGTAAAATGTGTACAGAAAGGATAGACAGGATAGGAGTGGGGATATGCTCTTAGTTAAAAAGTGCATAAAATCTAGCACAGTACATAAGGTTAATATGGGTGGCTAGTGCAATGTTGAGTCAGTTTGATGTGATATAAACACAAGGAAAGCAAAAATGTGTTATATTCTTAATGACTCTAATGAGTACAGTGACCGGTTGTACTGAGAAATAGTGGGCCATTAAATCGTAATGTCATATAATGGGAATTTTTACTTTCCAGATATTGACTGCAACTTGTGGGTTTGTTGCTCAAACACTAGCAAGAATTTTGTTGTTTTATTGATTGACTGTTTTCTATAGCAGCATGTTAGAGAGACAACAAGAGAGAGTAATGCCCTTGATCTGATTATCAGCAGTGATTATTCATGCATTAAGAATCTGCAGATAAAAGAACCACTAGGTGGCAGTGTTCACACTGTATTGATGAGGACATGTGCATATGTATTCATTAAGGGTGAAGGGAAGAGTTTTTTTGCTTTCATAATGGTGACTACAGTGGTCTCAGAGTTTTTAAATTCAATGCAGTGGGACCAGCTGATGATGTTACGATCAGCAAATACTAAATGGGAAGCATTCAAGGAAATATTCAGGGAAGTGAAGTTAACTAGGCTTTTCTTACCAACTAAGAAATACCATTCAAAGCTAAGACCTAAATGATGAACTAATGAGACTCATTGCTGAGAAGAAAATTCTATGGTAGATATAAACTAGTCTGCAATAAAATCACTAAAGATGTTAGGCAAGTGAAGGCAAATTATGAGGAATCTTTGGCAAAGAATGCAAATAAAAATAGAAAATACTTCTTTATTTGTGTAATCACTAGAAGGAAGGGGATGAATCACATAGGCCACTTGTTACCAATTGTTCAACTGTTGTTGACAAGCTGAATAAGTGTTTTGCCTCTAAATTCACACAAGGAATTCTTTAAGGAAGTGGGTGCCAGAAATCTATTAAACTATACCATGGAGCTAAATTATTTTGTAATAACTAAGAGGAAAGTGGAAGTGAAATTGTTGAAGATAAATGTAAGAATGGCACCGAGGGCAGATTGAATCTATCCAATTATATTAAGGGAGGCAGCAAATGAGATAAGCAAACCCTTAGTGTAATTATATGAGCATCCTTGGATTCTGGGAAAGACCCATGGAGACTGAAGATGTGCAAATGTATCCTCAATTTATAAAGGGGAATCAATGAGTGATGTGAGTAATTACAGACCTGTTAGTTTAACATTTATTCCAGGGAAAATAATGGAGTCACTGGTTAAAGTAGTAATGCAGGGCTATCTAGACAGGAGTGCAGTTACACTTCAAATCACAGAATGGGTTTGTCAAGGGGCAGTCTTGTCTGACCAGTTTGGTTTTATACTATGAAGGAGTAACAAAGGAACTGGATGCAAAAAATAATTTTGATATTATATACTTGGATTTCACAAACTTCTGATGTTGTGGATGTGGATAGCCTGAATAAATTCAAGGTAAAACTGGACAAACTGTTGGAGGGAATGGATAGGTGAAATGGAAAGGTGTTTTTTTTTTTTTTTTTTCTCTCTCTCTGACTGATGCTGTATAAGCTTGCTTTCTATCATTTGCTGCTACTAATACTAACACTAATATTTCTCTGTCACATTCTGTCAGCTTTATCATCATCATCATCAGCCATTTTCAATCCACTGCAGGATGAAGGCTTTTCAAGTAAATTTCCAGTTCCTTCTGTTTTGTGTAATGGCCATCCATTCACTACCCACAAACTCATGAATTTCATCTGTCCATCTCCATTGTTGGAGATGGACAGATGGACAGACACTCCCAACCACACATCCAAACCTTGGGATCTTTATCTCAGGAACAACTCTTCAAAGTACATGGTTGAAGTGATGGTTTTCTAGGCATCTCAGATCACAATTTGGTAATAGTCTCTTCTACAGTGGAAGCTTTGTCTCTTGGCCAATTTTAGGGTCATGTTGTTTAGCATTACAAGAATGAGAAATGGAATGATTTGTGAAATTTCTGTTCTTCTTTTCCTTGGTTGGATTAGTGATTTGAATCTTTTGATGTCAATGTTTGCTCAGATTATGTCATTGAAATTATTCTTGTAGGGATGAATTCTTTATTCTATACTCCACTTTAAGGTCTCATTGTTTATCTGAATCTTGGTTTTCCAATATGTTGCTAAGGCTGTTCATGATGAATGTTGTATATCACAATTGGCTCAAATCCATATCTCCAGGTTCATTTTCTGCCTACACTACAGCTCACAGTGATTGAAAGCAGTTATTAATCAGTCTAAATTAGATTTTGAACAGATTTTTGAGTAGAAAACTTGTTTCTTGTCCAATCAGTAGTTAAGCATTCCTGTCTTTTGCCAAAGCTATTGGCTGCAACTTTTGCCCATCTCTGTTAAAATATGATGATTTTATTGCTCCCTCAGATAATGATAAAGTCAGATAGCATCCTACTTTTGTTCTAAATCTGACAATTGTGGCAAACCACCTACCATTCCCAGTACACTCCACTCAATGCCTCCTGTAACCTTCTGTGAAAAGTATGTCAGAAGAATTTTGAACAATCTTGATGCTAAGAAAATTCCAGGTCCTTATGAAATTTCTCCATTTATTTTCAAAACCTGAGCTTAATCCTGTTCTGTGTCACCTTTTTGCACTTTCTTATTCTACTGGTGTGTTTCCTTCTGCTTGGAAATTTGTTCATATCCAGCCATTTCCTAAAAGGGTGAAAAATCCTTCCCATTCAATTATTGGCCCATTCCACTTACTCTTTCTAAAGTAATGGAGAAATTATTAACCACTAACTCGTAAACTATCTTGAAACCTTTCATCTGACCAATGACCCTCAATATGGATTCGTCAATGTCAGTTCGCTGGTGATATTTATGCTTATGTTACCCATCTATGAACATTTTCAACGGAAAAGTTTCATGAAACTCAAGCAGTTGCTTTTGATATTTCTAACGCTTTTGATTGTGTTTGGCATAAAGGTCTTCTAGAAAATAAATTGACAACCATAAGATGGAAACAGGCTTCCATCTTATGGATTGTCAACTGTTTTTGAAATTGGGTATCCTGTTTTCTCTCTGACTGCTCGCTGTGGATGATGGTAGATGACTCTCTGTTTTCTAACTTCTCCACTAATGCCCATGTACTCCAAGATTCAGTTCTTTATTCTGCTCTTTTCCTCTTGTATATTAATGACCTTCTTCCACTGATTGGAAGTCTTATCCATAGTTTTGCTAATGATGGCAAATTCCACCTTCCAGTTTGAGAAACCTTGCATGCACAAACAGCTTCAACTTCTTGAATATCCATCCCCAGTTTATTAAGTGGCAATCTTCTGGTAATTCTCCAGTTGGACAGAGATAACTTAGTTAATTTCGATCCTTCTAAAACTCAGTCCTGTAATATCTCACAAAAAGGAGTCTGTTGTATCTATGTGTATTTTTGATGATACTCAGATTTCTAGGCAGGATCATATCTCTATTAGGGATTGCCATGACTTCTAATCTCTCTTGGCATAAGCACATCACAAATATTGCCTCTTCTGCATCTAAAAAAAAACTAGGTTTTCTCTTTCACTCTTAGCATTACTTATCTTTTAAACAACTACTCGCTCTTTACAAATCTGAAATCTGTCCTACCATGGATTATTGTGTCCACATGTGGTGTTGGCGGCTCTAAAACCTTGCTCATGCTTCCATGATCTGTCTCATAGTTATTCTGTTTCTGCTGCATGTGTTTTCTATAGATACTTCCATGGGCACTGTTTCTCTGAATTTGCTTCTGTAATTCCTCATCTTTCTTTCAAACCATGTTCGAAAACATGCAGTAACCAGTCAACATCCATTTGCTGACCAACTTCAAACTCACAGAACCAACTTTTCTTCTTCCTCATTTATCCCTTTAACTTCAGCTTTCTGGAACAACCTTCATTCACATATTTTAAAAAAATTACAATCTGTAGATATTCAAAACTGATGTTAATAAGTATATCCATCTATATATGCATATATAGTATTAAAATAGTGGCAAATTATGCAGGAAAGCAAGCTTTTACAAAATCATAAAAAAAAAAAAAATACCTATCTATCTCCATTGATTCATCTAGTTTTCCTTCTGAATTCATTCAACCTACCTACCTCCACAACAACAGATGGAAATTTCTTCCGACAATAGGCTACCCATCTGTTGAAGGCATATTTCTTCACATCTATCCTACAATCATTCTTTCTCAACTTGAATTTATACTCCATCATGTGCGTAGTCTGACCAAGAGGAAAAATATAGTTGGTGAAGGATGTTACATGGTTGTTTTCCACTTAAGATTTCAATATATGATTACTATCACAAGAAAACCTATGGAATTATAAATATGTTTACAAGAAAGCAACAGATACAGGAATCCTACTGAACTTTCGTCGAGTGAGTGCCACTCTCACTTGACTAAAGTCGGAATATTGAAATCTTTCATCTTAAGAGCTTACTGGATCTGCAGTAAAGAAAACCTCCAACAGGTTATAGAAAACCTCCTCTATAACCAGACTAGCCCTTAGAAATGGATACCTCTATATATCAATAGAAAACAGTAGAGTACTGTGACAATATGAACCAACTTCAACCAAGTAATAGCAGGCCCACCATTTGCATACCATATATACCCAACATGCTTGTTAAGATAGAAAAATAAGCAAGGAAATATGGAATCAGCATTTGCTTCAAGGGATTGCATCTGTAAAACAGATTCCAAAACACCAGTCCAACTACTCCAACAATCCTAGAGGCCTTATTTACAAAATAGATTGCAAATGTGGCAGTACGTACAGAGGAGAGCCAAACAGAACACTTAGTTCCAGAATTAAAGAACACAAAAAGACATTCAATATGGGAGGATACAAAAATCTGACACAGCCCTGCATGCATTGCAATCGGGGACATGTGGCAGTTCAATAATGCTAGAGTCCATTTCACAGACTGCCAGTAAAAGAAAAGAAAATTTATGGAAGCGTTCTTTATAAAAATGTTTGAGACCACTTCTGTAAACAGAAAACAAGGGATTGAATTCAACCAACAATACTTTAAATATATTTAAAAAGACATTGGTGCTTATTTTGCATAAAGCAGGAGACTACACTTTAGGCAATACCAGGTACCTACCTGCTCACCCAAGAGAGGCCTTGCATAGTCTCATCTATGTTCTTCAACAAATGTATTTACTTTTCTCCATGTAGGTATATATGCAAGTATACATGCACCTGTTCTTACTCTTAGTTATGCTAACATATTTATAAATACATTGTGGAACAAGTAAATACATGTATTTACTTGTTCCACGATGACCCACAGCAGGGCTTGAAATTCCCAACACTTTGCATCCAGGCAGCTGTATTGTTACCTCTGCCTGTGACCCTAGTTAATCTATTAGTGTCCTCTTCCTCCAAGATATCAGTTTTCTGATCCATCTATCACTGCCTTGATAGCATCAGCAAATATTCTTGCACTCATTCTATTTAAAAACACTCCCTCCTTTGAATGAGTTGAGACCATACTGAGAAAAATTCTACCCCATGAGCCTTGCATAGTCTCACCTGGGCCAGATTGGTTAACAAGACTTTTGACTTGTACTTTCTCCTATTATGTCTGGGCAGAATTGCAGACATCTTCAAATTTAATCCTAACTTATGACCTTTTCCAACTTTGCCCTGTATTTGTTAAGTCGTCAGGTTCTTCTTTTCTTAATATCATTAGTGCTAACATGTACAACAATATCATCATCTATTTTTGGAACTAAGGGCAAGTTCCTTTCTTTATCCATTACAGTGGATAAAGGAATGGTTAAGTGTTAAGAAACAAAGAATAATTAGAAATTGTTGCTGCTCTTTATGGATGTTATGAGTTGGTGGGTCCCCTTACAGTGTTATGTTTTTGTTATGTATTAATTATTCACATAGGTATTACAAGTTTGCTAATGATACAAAGGTGAAAGTAATCAGGTTATGCTACTTCACTGAGATAGAAAAGTTATTTGAATATCAGCTAAATTATAATAGTGGAAAATGGAAGGTCTTGTATATAACATTACAGTAATACTAGAGCAGGTTATTTCTTGGATAGCACCAAACTCAAGATAATTGATAATTAAATGGACTTCACAGTTAACTATACAGTTTGATGTGAAGTTCTCTGCACTCAGATAGTTTCTGCTAGGCAACAAAGAGGTGATTATTATATAAGGTAATGCTCATGCCACATCTTGAATATTGCAGACTAACTTGAAGACTACATTTTAGGGAACATGTGGACCTGTTAGAAAGGATATAGAGGAGTTTGGTAAAAAGCATAAATGGTTATTATTGAGAGAGAGACTTGTTTTATAAGTTATAGTGTTTGGAAACTAGGTATCTGCAGGGTGACCTGATGGAAGTTTTTAAGACCTTATCCATAATCATGTGGCACACATTGGGGGACAAAAATTTAAAGAATAGAAGGGATAATTGCAGAATAATATCTGAAAATTTTCCTTTCATCAAAGTGTGATTGACTGTTGGAATAAACTACCTTAGAATTGAAGTTTATTCCAGCAGCCAAGTTTATCTAAATTTGAAGAGTCTTGGAAATATTTGAATGAAATGAGTGATATTATATTGGACTCTGTGAAATGACATATGCCATGGGCCGTCTTGCACAGCACTCTCTTCCAGCCATCCCCCCCACCCGCTACATATATTAATAATAATATTAGCGTTTTTCAGTACTAATTACGCCACTCTGCGTGGTTTTCGATTTTTGTAAACTAATAGCTGTTTTTAACTCAGTTTTTTTTATGCTGGTTTCAGAAATGTTTTTTTTTTTTTTTTATCACATACCATTTTTTCCCAGATCATTTAAGTTAGTATCAGTTTGTATTGTTGAATGTATTTAGTTAGGAGTATACACTGGAAATTTGTAAACTAAATCTTCACATGTTCCTAATCACAGTCGTTTGTGTCTTGACCTTGAACGCCATGCAGTGTTAAAGCAGTGTGAGCTCAGTTTATTTTTGCGGTTATCATGTCAAATTTGTGCTGAAAAGTGAGTAAAATGTCCTCACACAAGTGTTTGAACAATCTGAATTTATTTTGTTATATTTGTGGAAGTTATGTAGTCCTCAAGCAAAGACAAGGTATTACAGAATTTATACAAAATATGTATTATACTTATTTTGGAGTGAAACTTGGTGACCAGGATAAAAAATAGGCTCCACATAAAGTTTACCAAACGTGTGTTGAAGCATTGAAATTGTGGAAAAATGGTACAAAGAAGGCTGTGCCATTTACAATTTCCATGATTTGGTGGGTGACCACAAATCACTGTGATGATTGTTACTTTTGCTTAGTTAATGTAGAGGGATACATGTAGCACTGTATTAGAAATCTGTTAGCTTAGTATAATAATAATTTATTTATCAATGGCTTTTTAGGGGGTGTTGCCTTAAAAAAAATTATGAATGTACAAATATACAATTGAAAAATGTACAGTTCTGAAATTGTACAGGTAATGTTCAACAGGAAAGACATAAATAAATTGGAGTTTTTTGTACATTTCTTTACAGAATACTTCGAAAAGCATCACTACTTATAATATCATTGTGAACATTTTTACAATTAAATGAGGAGAGAAAAGAAAAATGATGAGATACACGCACAGGGGTAGTATAGTATTATCAATTAATCAGTAAAATTTATTAATCTTATTAAATTTCATCAATTAAATTGTACTTTTTAACTATATTTTTTAACTATAATGACCTAGATTTTACAAATGTAACAGTATAAATTAATACATAACTTGACAGGAAATATGAAAGTCATGTAATGTAACTTGGAGATAATACTCGATACTGAAATATATACAGGGTGTTTCGGTTAAACGTTTCAGAACTTCTAAGAGGGGTAGGGTGCATCCTGACAACTCGAAATCATATAGCAATGTGGGGTCGGAAATGCTTTCCTGAAGCGGTGTTGTACACAGAAGCACCATAAAGAAAAGAGACCGTAAGTGAGAAATCGTTTTAATAATACATGAAAAGAAGCAAAAAGGTACATGGATTAAAGTAAGTGTTCGAAGTTTCTTCCACGGGCTACAATGCACGCCTCACATCTCCGACACATGGACATCCGAACATTCTGGAATACTCCAGGCGAATTTCGAATTTCTTCGGCAGCTACTGCGATTCTTGCAACCAGCTCCTCAGCATTGTCAACAGGGGTGTCATAAACTAGCGATTTCATATGACCCCAGAAATAAAAATCAAGACATGATAGGTTGAGTGACCGAGCAGGCCAACGCACGGGACCACCACGTCCGATCCACTGTTGACCAAATGTGACATCCAGGTAGTTACGAACATCTCCGCTATAATGGGCAGGGGCTCCATCGTGTTGGAACCACATTGTCTGTTGCGTCGATGCAGAAATCTGTTCATCTCTCAAAAGTTGTGGCAATACTTGCTGCAGGAAGATCAAGTAGATAGGTCCGGTTAGACGACACGGTAACAGGTAAGGTCCGATGAGGTGATCTCCCATAATACCGGCCCATACATTGACCGAAAATCGAATCTGTGCTGCACGACATCGTATTGCATGCGGGTTCTCGACCGCCCAGATATGGTCGTTATGCGTGTTGAAAATTCCTTCCCTTGTGAAGGATGCCTCATCGGAAAACAACACTTCAGCAGGAAAAAGGGGATTTGTAGCACATTTTCCAAGGTACCACTGTGCGAAAGCAATACGAGGTGCATAATCCTCCGGTTGCTGTGTCTGGACACGCTGCACGTGAAACGGTTGCATGTCTTGTTCTCGGAGAATCCTCCAGACGCTGCAATGGGAAACCCCGACTGCGTTTGCTAGACTTTGTGTACTCGTTCTTGGATTCCCCTGTGCATGCAGCAGCACATTCTGTTCGACGGCTGGAGTCCGTGCTGTTCTTACCCTGTCCCTGTCAGCTCTTTCAAATGAACCTCTCTCAGCTAACCTCTGGTGCAGTCTTGCAAAGAAATTATGACTGGGAATACGCCTCGCCGGATATCGTTCCGCATACAAACGCTGTGCGGCTGGCCCACTACAATTTGCAGCCCCGTACGCCAAATGCATATCTGCTAACTCTGCGTTCGTGTAATCATCCATCCTACTAACTTGGCGTTCTTGTTCAAGAAATTCGAAATTCGCCTGGAGTATTCCAGAATGTTCGGATGTCCATGCGTCGGAGATGTGAGGCGTGCATTGTAGCCCGTGGAAGAAACTTCGAACACTTACTTTAATCCATGTACCTTTTTGCTTCTTTTCATGTATTATTAAAACGATTTCTCACTTACGGTCTCTTTTCTTTATGGTGCTTCTGTGTACAACACCGCTTCAGGAAAGCATTTCCGACCCCACATTGCTATATGATTTCGAGTTGTCAGGATGTACCCTACCCCTCTTAGAAGTTCTGAAACGTTTAACTGAAACACCCTGTATAGTGTTATAACTGCATTGGGATTATAAGTTTAGGGTTATATTTTTTTTTGAAATTTTATTTGAAATTGAATTGAAATCATGACTCAGATATTTGCTGATGCTAATATTTTTAATAGTGTTTTCAACATGTATTTAAATATAAAAGTCTGGTAAAAGTAGCATTTTGTTAATTTCAGTGTGCAAATTCTGCCAAAATTAAAAAAAAAATTGTGAAAAATCAAATTTTCTTTCATGATTTTTGAAGAAATGTGTGGAAACAAATGGACGTCATTTTTGAAACCAGCATTAGAAGAAAAAAAAAAAAAAAAAATATATATATATATATATATATATTCAGAAACAATTTTCTGAGAAATTCTCTTTTGAGAAAACAGTAAATTTTTTCATAATGCAGAGGTAGTGAATTTTTTTCCTACCAGTTATTAGGAATACTAATGTAATTATTATTATTTTTTTTATGTTTTTATTCTTGCCTTCTAGCTGTCTTGAGAAGAAGCCACTTAATATTTAAAAAAAGAAACCCTTTATTTTCCCCAGTAATTTGTCCAGACCTTTCTTAAATATATTCAAACCCACCTCAATATCTTTTGCCGAATGCAAATTTCAACACATCTGTTTTGCATCCATTCTTTTCCGATTTAAATTTATGCCTCTTAAATTGTTTTATCTGAGAAAAAGGTACAGATTCCATTGGGATTTAGTTTAATTTGCACTTTTAAAACTTATACACCTCAGTTAGGTCACATTGCAAATTGGCAGTTTCTCGACTGCATTTTATAAAACCCAAGTTTTTCTTGGTAAGAATAACCTTTTTGGGTTCCTAACTAATCTTGTTACTCTTTTCTGTATTCTTTCCAATGGATACTAATGTACAATGGATACTATATCCTTCCTAAAATGAGATTTCCTGACCAGTATTCTAGATTTGGTTTAATCACTGCATTATAAAGGTGATTATCCCACTTTTGCTAATAGAGGCAAAAGTGGTATAATCACCTTTGCCTCTACTGGCAAACTTTCTGTATATCCTTGACAGAACCCATGGGTTGTTCCATTAACTTTTTGGACTGTACAATTATACCTAAGATCTTTTTCATACTAGATCTTTTTTTCCTACCATGTGGTACCACTCAAATGGTGTGCTATTCTGGGATTATTGTTTCTCCTGGTAGTCCCTTACATTTATTACTGTTAAACCCCAGTTGTCATTTTCCAGTATGTCTGCTTAGTTTATCTAGATAAAAAGTTTTTAACCTGTGGTCCATAGGCTCCCTGAGGATCCATGCTTGTGCTTCAGAGGTCTGCTAACCTGACCCAGAAACATTTTTTATCTCTCTTTTAGCAGAACAGACATTGCCTTCACAACGAGTTGCACTAGTATTATTAGTATTGGCAAATAATGCAAGAAATCAAGCTGATACAGCACCTTACCTGACCTGATCTTTAATCTTGTTCTTCATTCATGTAGGTACACACAAAAGAAATACACTGCAGTTCTTATATCAGAAAATAATTTTGTAGACTGGGATAAAATGAATCTAGCCTTGGGTATGTGGCAGCTAGTCAAAGATTTACTGGAATTATAAGATTAACAAACACTAGAATAAAATTACATTCTTAGAAAACGTTACTCACCAGTTAGTTTGTACTGAAATTTAAGTTTGCATTTTATTAAAATGGATGATGTTTGTCTTTTGTTTTTAGTGAACCAGTGACATGTGATAGTTCAATTGAAATACTTTCCCACAAAATTGGAGTTTGTATTGTGAGTCCTACTGGAAAGGAATGTTCAACCAAATTCAAAAAGATAAGCTATAATGGAAAATCAAGTTTGCTACTTTGTATGTAACTTTAAATATATTTTGTTTTATTAACATGTCAGTTTAAATTAAAGCTAGAGGTACAGTCATTTAATTTTTAACAATTAACGCTAACACTTTAAATCACATGGGAATTTATTATTAGTAGTAGTAGTAGTGGCAAATGATGATTACTTTATCTTCCTTCATGGATTAGGCGATCTACCTGTTCCAATCTCGAAGAGGTCTGCCCATCTTTTCTTTGGTCTTCTGGCGTCTCTGTAGCCAGGTGGACAGGAGCAGCAGTGCGTAGCACACGCTTCTTGATTAGACCGGGGTTCGAGCCCGTGACCACCAAATACGGAGAATACGGAAAGGTCAGGGAATGACCACCACAACATATCCCCAGAGCAATATGGCCTTAGTTGCTAATGCTCCTAAAAACCAAATAACAATATCTTTGGTCTTCCTCTGTCTCTTTTTCCTTTTGCTCTATATGTATAAGATAATTTAGGGAATCTATTATCTTCTATTCTTTCTACATGTTCTTTCCATCTTTGTCTATATTCTATAATTTTTCCATTAATTGAGTAAATCTTTAATTCCTTTCTAGTATTTACATTTGGTATTTTATCTAATTTTGTACATTCTTTAACATATCTTAAAAATTTAATTTCTGCAGCTTGTATTCTATTAATGTCTCTTTGTTTCGGTATCCATGTTTCAGAACCATAAAGAAGTGTTGGTATTGCCATTACTTTGTAAAATTTCAATTGTGTTTCTTTCCTTGTTTTCTTAGCCAGAGTTCTTTTTATTGTTCCACATATTTTAAAATTTTGCCAATTTCTGGTTCATATCTTCTTCAACATATGTTATATCACATCCTAGATATTTAAAATGTTTTAATTGTTCTAATATTTTATTGTCTATAATTTTTGTTCTCACTGTTATTTTTCCCCTTAAAAGCCATTGTTCTAGTTTTCATCGTTGATATTTTAACTTTATATTCTTTTGTTATTTGGTTTAATTTAAATACTGCTCTTTGTAAATTATCTTCACTATCTTGAATAATTACTAGATCATTTGCAAATAACAGTGTATTAATCCTGTTCTTTGTATTTAAATATATACCTCTATTAATTTCTTCTTTCCATTTACATATCATATCCTCGATATATATGTTAAACAGCGTTGGTGATAAGCTACATTCCTGTCTAACTCCTTGATTTATTATACTTTCTTCTGCTAATTTATTACCTGTATCTATTACTATTTTTGTTCCTTGATATAAACTCTGTATTTTTGTAAGATGCTTTGAGTATCCTTTATTACTCAATATGTCCCATAGTTTTTGTCTGTTTACTCGATCAAATGCTTTTTCATAATCGATAAATGCATTTCTAAATTAAACTATTTTCATTTTTCTATTATTTGTTTTAATATAAATATATTTTCTGTACATGATCTTCCTTTTCTGAATTCTGCCTGTTCTTCTATTAATATTTCATCAGAGATAATTTTAATTCTATTATTTATTATTTTGCTATACATTTTATATACTGTATTTAGTATGCTAATCCCTCTATAATTCTTTGTATCATTTCTATTTCCTTTTTTAAATATTGAAATAATTTTTGCTATCTTCCATTCTTCTGGTATTTTATATTGTTCCCAACATTTATTAAATAAATTTAGTATCCTGTCTTTTAAAAAACTTCCTCCATACTTCATCAGTTCTGCATTTATACCATCCATTCCTACTGCTTTCCTATTTTTTGTAGCTTTCAATGCCTTTTCCAATTCTTCCTTCGTTATCGGATCTATGTCACTAACTGTATCTCTTCTGTTTGATGTGTTGAGTCTTTCCACAATTCTTCATAATGTTTTTTCCATTATTCTTCCTTTATTATATTTATTCTTGAAGTGTCTTTCTCTGTGCTATTCAAGTGTTTCATCATTTTATATGCCAAATTTTGTCTCCCATGAACATCATGTTTTGTTGTGCTTATAAATCTGCTTTAGCCTTCCTTATTATATCTTTAGTTTTATTGCGTTCTTGTTTGTATATTTCTTCATTCTCACTTGTCCTATTTTGTATATATTTAAGATATTTATCTTGTACTGCTTTAGCTATTTCTTTATTCCATATCTTTATCCCCCCCCTCTTCTTATAGTTTTTCCTGAATTGTCCTATTGTCTCTTTTGCTATCTCTTGAATTATATTTCGTATATTATTCCATTCTTTTTCTATTTGTTCTTTCTCTGATGTTTTACTTATTTCATCTTTTTTTTTTTTTCCCATATAAATTTTGTATATTTTCTTCTTGAAGTAGATATACTTTATAACACAACTCCTCCTTCCCTGTTTAATAGCTTTTCTCTTCTTCCATTTAGCCCATAACTACACTTTTGAAGCCACTAAAAAATGAACTGAATTAATATCATATCCTCTAAACACCCTAGTATCTCCACATTGTTTGGCTAATTTTTGATTTACTATTACATAGTCTATTATTGATTGGTACCTGTTGCTGACCATGTATATTTATATATATCACATTTTCTAAAAAATGTATTTGTTATCTTTAAATTATTAAATGTTGCAAAATATCTTAATTTTTATCCATCTCCATTTACTTTATTTTCTCCATAACATCCCATAATATTTTTTTTTGGCTTATTCCCTACCCGAGCATTATAATCTCCCAAAATAACATGGTCTTTTTTTATATTCTTATCTAGTTATTTTTGTAACTCTAAATAAAATTTATCTGTTTCTTCCTCTTTTCCATCTTCTGGAGCATAAATTCCAATTATACATAAATAACCTCTGTCTAATTTAAATCTTACTGTTATTTATAAATGTTTAGCTCTGTATTTTGGTTTCCATTTCCGATCTAGTAATATTGCTACCCTCCACTATCTCTTTCCTTTTGATCTACTCCACTGTATATCATTGTATAAGAATCATAATCTTTCGTACCTTTTAATTTTTTCTTTGTTTCTGTTATTACTGCTATATTTACTTTCTTCTGTTTTAAATATTTAAGTAGTTCGACTTAGTATTAGCTAAGTATGATGATAGGGTTAGCCAAAATAAAAAAAATAAAGATCAGCACTTCCCATTTCACCTATCCATCCCCCTCTAACACTTTATCTAGTCCTTCCTTGGATTAATTCAAACCACATATCTCCAAAACACCAGATGGGAGTAGTTTGTTCCAACAATCAACCAACCACCATCAATCAATCAGCTGAAGGCAAATTCCTGTATAATCCAACATGCAATTATCTTTCCTCAATTTGAATTTATGCCCTCTCCTGTGTATAGTTTGAGCTCGCAGAAGGATTCTATCAGTATTGAGCTTACTCAATCCATTTAAGTCCTTAAACATTTCAGTCGATCTCCTCGCAGATGTCTGATCACCAGATGCTGCAGTTTGTAAAATTGAAGCCTTTCTTAGTAGTAACACCCCCTTTTCTCTGCTCACCAATCTTGTTGCTCTTCTTTGCATCCATTTGAACAGATCCACGTCCTTCCTAAAATGAGGCTTCCAGATGTGTATGCAGTATTCAAAATGTGGACTAATCATTGCCATATAGAAAGGGATAATCACTCTTTATTCCTGCTGGCAAAACTCCTGTATACCATTTTCAAAACCCCACAAGCAGCCCTCCTGGCAGTTTGTCTGCATTGCTCTGAGAACTTCATATCTGAATGCATAATTACCCCCAGATCTTTTTCATTTCCACTGCCCTGAGTGTGGTACCACACAGCAGGTACCGTAATCTGGGAATACTGCTCCCCATATGAAGTACCTTGCATTTTTAAATATTAAACTTCAATTGCTACTTCCCATCTGTCTGATTTGTATAGACCTTGTTGTGGTAGCATATTTACTTTGATTAGCTATCCTGCCAGCCTTGATATTCACCACTGAACTCTGGGAGATTCCACTAATAAAATTAGGCCACAAAGAGCAGAGTCCATAAATAAACCACTCTGTCTTCTCTCACCCAGCCATCCCATTATCCATAGCAGCAACTTTCCCACAATGCCACACTGCACCAATATTTATAGCAGTCTTTTATGTGCAACAGTATGAAAAGCTTTTCTGAAACCCAAGTATATGATGTAAAAATTATTTTTTGCATCCAGTTCCTTTATTACTGCATCATAATATCCAAAGAGATTGTTCAGGTAATCCTGCCCCTTAACAAATTCTTGCTTTTTTTCCCTGCAGTATAAGTGCATTCTTATTTAGATGTTCATGCATCACTTTAACCAGAGACACCACTATTTTTTCCCTGGAACAGAAATGAAGCTAACAGGTTTAAAATTACCAGTATCTCCCTTTGATCCCCTTTGTGAATTGGGGATACATTTTCACATCTCTAGTCCATAAGTACCTCTCCTGAATCCAGGGATGCTTGCATAATCAGAGCCAAAGGTTTGCTTGCTTCTTTGCTGCCTCCTTTAATATAACTGGATAGGTCCCATTCACTCAAGGTGTCTTTATGTTTAGCTTCAACAATTTCTCCTCTACTTTCCTCTCTCATATCACAAAATCATTTAGTACCCTGCCAAAATTTATTTGACTCACTTCTGGCATTTCCATCCATAAAAATAACTGCTATGTGAATGTAGATGCAAAATATCCATTCAGTTTGTCAGTAACCTGTGCAGGATCATCAACAGTTAATCCATTCATATCTAGTGGACCAATAGGATTCAGTCCCTTCCTTCTGCCAGTTACATAAGTAAAGAATGTTGTTTTTCTTTGCCGGAGACTTTGTAATGTGCACTAGTTTACTGAACCTCCTTTGTGACTTGATTGCTGACTAGTTTATATCTACTTTAAGCATCTGTATCACCTGATAATTTAAATGCATTGCATGCAGTTTTCTTCACTGCCAAAAGTCCCATCAGTTCGTCTGATATCCACTTAGTCTATGCCTTGAAATGTATCTCTTAGTTAGTATATAAAACTTAGTAGCTTTTATGATAACATCCCTGAATGTTTCCCATATAAAACTTGCTGTTGGTAACTTCATCAGTTAAGTCCCACTGCATGGAATTTAAAAACTGTTTTAGCCCACTGTAATCATCTTTATGAAAGCAAAAGTCCTTTCCCTTGCTTTTGACAGTAGTTAAATCATTAAGTAAATCCTCCCATCAATACATTGTGATCACTGTCACCTAGTTGGTCTTTTATGCAGTTTCTAAATGCCAGAAGGGTTGCTGCCAATAATCAGATCAAGAATATTGCTTATTTTTTGTTATCTGTCCAACATGCTGTTGTAGTAAATAGTCATCCATTTGTAAATTTAGCCGACCGAGCTAGCCGCGTGGGTAAAGTGCCTGCCTGGCAACCCATAGGTCGCGGGTTCGAATCCTGCCTTGGGCTTGGATAAAAGTACTGCAAAAAACCTTGGGAGGTGCACTATGGCCACCGAAGCTGATGCGCCAACAACTACCAAAAAAAAAAAAAAAAAATTTGTAAATTTACAAAAGTTTTGCTAGTGTGTGAGCCACGAACCCACAAGATCTAGTTAATATCTGTAAACTGAAAGTTCCCCATTATAAGACAGTTTAACTGGTCAACTCTATTTGTCCGTATAGTTTTTTACATTCATCCCAGTCATTAGGGGCGCCTCTGTAGCCAGGTGGGAAGGAGCAGCAGTGCGTATCACACGCTTCTTGATTAGACCGGGGTTCGAGCCCGTCACCACCAAATACGGAGGATGCGGAAAAGTCAGGGAATGACCACCGCATATTCCTGGAGCAATATGGCCTTAGTTGCCAATGCTCCTAAAAACCAAATAACAACAACAACAACAGTCATTAGGCCTATAGCACACTCCTACACTCACTTTTGTTTTTTCACTGTTTATGTCAACCCAAATTGTCTCAACATTGCACTGGCCATCCATGTCCACTGGATGCACTACCTTAGATTTTATGTCCTTCTTAACTAAGAGTATAACTCTTACCCCCCCCCCCCCCGTCTGTTCCTTCTGTACTGGAAGAAAGCGAATTTAAAAATACTGCTAAAACACCTGGATAAATCAACCAACGACCTGTCTTCTTATAGGCTGATCACCCTGCTCCCAATCATGGAAATTTCCTGGAAAAATTAATTGCCACAGATTTATAACAGCCTATAATAGTAGAAGTTTGCACTATCCAAGGAAATTTGGATTTACTAAGTGACATTGCACTGTAGATGCCATCAAAGAATTAATGGACATAACCACCTCTAGCAACTCCAAGTACATCCTCAGCCTCTTTGTGGACTTCAGAAGGTCCTTTGATACTATATGGTGGAAAAGCATTGAGTGGTTCAGGAAGGCTGGGGTCTCAGCTCCAATATATTGACTTGTTGCAAATTACTTTGAGGAAAGAAGCCTGGTTTTCACTGCAGGCACATATAAAGTAACCAGAGAAGTCATGAGAGGCTGCCCACAGTAATCAGTTCTATGCCCCTATTGTTGGAATGCAGTCTTTTTATGAGTGGTTAACACTACAACATAACAAATGCTTAAGTTAGCCTGTGCAGATGATCTGGCTGTGTTCATATTTGGAAATTCTAGGTGTGACCTGGAGGCCTACGCCAACACGATCCTAGCTGATCCATCTGAATGGTGCAACACTTAAACTCCAAATTTCAATGGAAAAATCCAAACAAAATGTAACACACATCAATTGCACTAGTCAGGAAATACAAATAGCTGGAAATAATCCTAGATGACCAACTAAACTTCATAGCCCACGCTAAATACATTGTCCAGAAAATAAAGAAGATAACAGGCCAACTGGTCAAAATCACTAAAACAGCCTGGGGAATCAAGCCATCTACTCTGAAGCTCTATTATGAGTGTATTCTCGTCCTGATAATTTGCTACACAGCCAGTGCCCCGGGGCCAAAAGATTAATCACAGCCTAGGAAAGAGATATCTGCTCCAGGCCCAACGTTTTTTCCTCCTTGTTATTTGAAGGGCCTATAGGACTGTCTCTACAGTGGCTCTCCAAGTCATCAATGGCAAAATACTGATTCAGTATGATGTGGCTTTCTAACAGCCTATAATAGTAGAAGTTTGCACTATCCAAAGAAATTTGGATTTACTAAAGGTCCATCTGAATTTTCCAAACTTTTTTAGTCATGGAACACTTTTCATCTCACAGTATATTCATGGAACACTTACGAAACACAAGTTTAGCGTGAGCCAAAGAACTGTTTGCTAATATTTTATTACGTGTGGCACTCTGTGCATCAGGAGCATTTTTATTTCCAACACATGTAAAGCCAAATTTCAAATAACTGTCATCATACTTTCGTTTTGGTCTTTTATTAGTTGGTTCTTTTTTTTTTTTTTTGGATTTTTGGGGAACAAAAGGCTGTGATTATTCATCCACATTTTGAAGTGTGACAATATTGTGTTTGTTTTCATCGACCACAGTTGCAATACTAGAAGTACTTGTTTCTCATTTTGAAGTTTCTTTTTTCAATCACAAATCCATGGTCACATATATTTTAATAATAATATTTCAAAATACTAATAATTATCAAAAAAAATTTTTTAACAAGGAAATGGGTTTAGTTATGATATCAGTTCGCTTCCTCCTCTCCTTCAACCCGTGTACTCCAGGCATAAATTGCATATGAATGGCATACTAGATCACCACATTGCTACTTTTTCCGTAGGTGTCATTGCCTCTACACATACTTTTCTATGCAAAGCTTGCCAAAATAAAGTGTTCCGCAGTCTATTTGATTATTAGTCTATGCCAGTATATTAATAACCGAAAAAAAATTGTTAAGTATTACAGTAATACCCCGAAGTTACGCGATAGGTGGGTCCGACGAAAATCGCTTAAGTCGAATTCGCGTAAGTCGGGGTACAACTTTGCATATAAATACATATAAATTTTGCTTAATTGGGACCAAGGACTAACAAAAACACTAGTTTAGAAGAAAAATATTAATAAAATTGCAGTTCTTTATACATATTAATACAAAATATGTATTAAAAAACAAATGACTTACGTTAAAAAGTTATTTTGATGTCGATAGCTTCATAAAATCTAACAAATTCGTCTGACGACACAGCGCGTTCTTTTTTTCACGCAGAATTTCTTTGTAGCAAGCTAATAATTTTTTTATTCCTTGCTTTGTAGCTATAACGCGTTCTTCGTTGGAGTCTATGTTTTCTAAAATTTTTAAGCCCTTTACAATTGAGCCCTTTTCAATTTTCAACCTGTCAAGTTTGCAATTGTCATGTGCTTTTCGCCGTTGCTTCGTTTAGGCCTGTAGCACGTCAATATCACATGGTCTTTCATTTCGCTCAAAGCATTTCACAATTTTATATTTTTTCTCTATCGACAGAGGCGGACTGGCCATAAGACTTACCGGGGAAACCCCGGTGGGCCAGTGTGATTTTGGCCATAAACCATAGTATGAGGCCACTATAAATTTTTCCGGGTAAGAATTTTTGATCCAGTCCGCCTCTGTTTATCGATAATTGCTTTTCTTTTTCTCTCTGAATCTGCAATGTCTTCACCAGGACGCTTCCTTTTCACACCTTTTAATTAAGTATTTTACTCATTTTTAGGGAATAAAGGACAATTACAAAACGAGGAGGCACGCTTGATACGTATAAACAAAGCTGCGCGCATGTAGCAACTGAATAAACAACACCATAAAGGCAGAGATACACTATTAACACCTCACATTTCTAGGGGTTACTACCATAAAACAATAAAAATCCAGTTGCGTTTCTGCTAGTGAAATCTGTTATAAACTGGTAGTAAACTCGATCTAATTGCATTTGCGATTATACCGATAGCTGGAATTGTGTTGGTTTTTACGTTATTATGGTGAAATGTGTTTCCCCTTCACTGATATAAAAAACATAAAAGCAGCAAAGTTGAATTTTGTTCATCTTTCGCTCTCATTCTCTGCTGTCGCACCGTATATCGATAACATATGAAAAACGACCTTGAAGATAGTGGGCGGCAGCGTTGCCAAACGAAAAAATCAAGAACCGCGTAACTCCGAGTTCGCGTAAGTCGGGGTATTACTGTATAATGATACAAAAGTGGTGTACGATACAAATATGCAAAATTTATTTTATTTTTTTAATTATTAATTATGATTTTTTGCGGAACACTTGTTCACATCTCACGGAACATGGTTTGAGAAACGCTGACTTACAGTATCACAGAAGAAGGCAAATACTGGCTAGGATAAACAATTTCAGCATAAATCTAGAAATATCACCAAAAGAAGATAACACCAGCATCATAAAAGCAATGACCGAGGCCTCACAAGAGGAATGGACTGAATCAGACTTGGGAAGAACTATGTTTCAGTTCCTTCCAGTGGTTAAGAACTTTACAAAACAGGAAATTCAATAGTTTTGCTCAGGCCTAAATCTTCCTGCTGCATGAGAGCATCAACTCCAAGCTATTTGCTCTGTCTCTCTGACATTCAGAATTGCTCCTGTGGCCTCCCAGAAACAGTGTCTCACATATCTTTGATTGTCATCTCTACCTGGATATCAGAACAGAACTACATCTGGAAACAAATATTTACAGCTTGGAAGAAGCACCACAGGTGGTCTCCAGTAAAGAGACCTTCATGGCATTTTCCAATTTTGCAGACAAGGTTTTCAAGAGAAGACGGAGGATACTGCACTCAGCACCCAACTGAAGAAACCTACCACCTTCTCTCGCTGTCCAACTACTTTCTACTTCTCAAATCCTTTGCAGGGATGCCTCAACTATCTCCCCACTCTACCACCCATCACCTATTCCCACTCCCATACCCCACTTCTCTCTTTGGTAACCCACGCTCCTTTCAGGATTTTTTTTTGGGGGGATAGGGGGGATTCCTCTCTGAAGGAACCTCTTCCTGGGCATACTGTCAGTTCACTGTGTATTTGCTTTTTCCATAAGGACCCCCAACAGGTATTGAAATCTCTGATACCTTTCTTTCTTTGCAGGCTTCTGCTTGTTCAAATGGCCGACCGGGCTAGCCGAGTGGGTAAAGTACCTGACCGGCAACCCAAAGGTCGCGGGTTTGATTCCCGCCTCGGGCTTGGATCAAAGTACTGCAAAAACCTTGGGAGGTGCAAAGATGGCCACAGAAGCCGATGCGCCAACAACTACCAAATCAATCAAGCTTGTTCAAATTTAGCTTCAGTCCTCTTATATTTAAACTGCCTGAAAAACAGTAAGGAAAATGATAAAGAGAAGAAAGAAAAAAATTTTATTGTTTCTTTCTCTTTAGTATTTTGCTTTGTTTGTTCAAGCTGTTTAATTTACAGCATGATTGTAGGTAGTAATAGCATACAAACATGATCCGCTTGCAGTTTGCAGCAAAATTCCCATGTGATCAAAGATTAACAATGATAGCTAAAGTGTTAGTTGTAATTGTTAATCTTTAGTTGATTATACCATGTATATCTTTATTTTTCCAAATTTCTTATTTAATTTTTGTTTTTTTTTTTTTGGTTTCTTGTCAGCTTCATTAAGTATTTCAAGGTGTAAATTCTGAGTAAGGTTTCTGTGTGATGTATTTTGTGTTTCTCAAGTAGAGATACAACCTTCCTACCATTGTTTGGCGCATAATGGCCTTTAGCTGCCATTGCGCCGTAAAACCTCAAATAACAACAGTTACAACCTGGTTTGAGCATACCATGTTCAAGCTCTGGGTGCTATAATTTCTCTGGGTTGTAGAATGGTACAGAAAAAATAAAAATTTGGTGCAATATCGCATTTTCATTTTGAGAAAAATGTGATAATTGTATGTTATATTATATACTTTTTTTTTTTTTTTTTTTTTTAACGTATGTAACTTGGTTTTTAGGAGCATTAGCAACTAAGGCCATATTGCTCCGGGGATATGCGGTGGTCATTCCCTGACCTTTCCACATCCTCCGTATTTGGTGGGTCACGGGCTCGAACTCCGGTCTAATCAAGAATCGTGTGCTACGCATTGCTGCTCCTGCCCACCTGGCTACGGAGGCGCCTGTATGTAACTTATAAAATTGTTTTTATGCTTATTTTGTGTATCATTGAGTTTTAAACAAGGGTCCATCGATTTTTCCCTGCACATGAGTTAACTTTAAAATAGTCATGAAATCAACCTATCACAATTTTTTTTTTTTTCCAAGTGTATTTTAATAAAATAATTGTGGTTTAGAATTGTAATTTTTTTACTATAAAAAACACATTAGGTAGGTGCATAAAAATTAAGTGTACTTGAACTAAATCAACAAGTAAAGAGATTTCTGGAATTATTCTTCAGAAAAGTATATTTTTATTTCTATGCACCGTAATTGACCTTTTGAAGGACAAGGCCCAGTTTTAAATTATTGCATCGATAAGTTCCTAAATTGTTAATTAGAAATCTATATAAGTAAAGAGTTATATAAAAAAAAAAATCCTGCTTAGTAATTTTCTTTCCTAATAAATAATGTTCAACGCCATAGAAAATTTTAATTACCTGGAGAGGAGGGGTCTATGTGACTGCACTTATTATATTGTGTAGGTCAAGTAATTTATTAAAATTACTTGATCTACTGTGTATTATTAATTTAAATGATATAATTTAAGGGAATAATTGAATCACCTCAATGCCAAACACTTAAACTATTTATGGCTATGTTTCGGGAACTCACTATTTCCTGTCTTCAGACCTCTGGGGGGGGGGGAATAGAACATTGTTTGAGGAGTGGTATTGCAAGTTTTCAATATGATAATGATATTTGATTATTTACAATACAATGTATTCTAATTATGCTATACTTCTTTGCATATACAATTTTTGTATAATTATTAACTTTTTCTTATAAATTTAATTAGCTCATTAATTAATTTATTAATTAATAAAGAGAGCTTATGAAAAATCCCTAGAGTTACTCTCTAATCTAATTGGAGGAGCTTACTTGATAATGTGATCTGGGACTGGAGACTTGGTCTGGTTGGGAAAGACTGGGGTGGAAAGAGTGGCCTGACTGTTTATACATGGAGTTGATGGTATAGCCAATGGGGAGTTGTTTCATGAAGACCTGGGGGATTTTGGGTACAGGGATATATTATGTAGGTAGATTAGGATGGTTCTGAGGTTAAGAGGAGACGAGCGGAGAGAGAGTGAGAATTGGCTTGACAGTATATCTGTGGATATTTCTAAACTTTTTAATCTGTTATGGATTATTAGATCGACATATGAAGTATTTAATAATTGATTGTGTTGTACTACTATTAAATTAAAATTAAAGTAAATTAAATTACAATGTCCCTATAAAACTGCCATACAGTTGCCAAATTGTTATGATTATTATGTTAACGATAATTATTATTATTATTATTTTGTTTATTAATTGCTGATTAAATTTAAGTTAAGGCTTTAAAAATTAAATTTTTAATTTTAAGTTAATTTTAATTTTGACTGGGACTCCCTGGATTTACTTTTCCTTATTAAGAGGTTTGGGATCTTTTTTTCCGAGAATTTCTTTAGGATATCTGTATGGAATAGGTATTAATAAGCGACATGGAAGTTAACTCCTTACTTCTTGATTGCAGAACTTCTGAAACATTTTATGAAGTAAGCTTCTTTGACTGTTCTTCTGGTGTATGATGAATCTGTTGTTAGAATTATGGTGTTGGAGAAATCCCATGTGCCTTTGCAGGAAAGGGCATGTGCAGCTGTTTAAGACTTTTTGATTCTGCCGCATTGAGTGTCTTGCTTATGTTCTCGTATCCTTTTGTTGAGTCTTCTGTGTGTTTCTCTGACATATGTTGAGTTGCATGAGCTTTGGATAAAGTACACAGGATCTCTAGGATTAGATAGTTGATGTTAGTTCCTGGGTAGTTTTTATTTCAGAGATATGGGGATGTGGGTTTTTGCTGCTTTTGCTATGAAGCTGCTAATTCCTGGATGTATAGATTAATGAGCTTGGTCTTAAGTTTGTCTTCTTTCTTCTTTGAAGGTCTGGAAGTACTGTTTAGAGTTTCAGTGATGATACTGTCTGTTAATTCTGGAGGATATTGATTCTTTAAAGCTATTGCTTTTATGGTTGATATTTCCTGTTCCATTAATTGTGGTTGGCTGCAGATTTTTAGGGCTCTGTTGAGTAGGGTTCTGATGATGACTATTTTGGTGGAGAAATGATTTGAGGACGTAGTTTAGGATGCATCCTGTGTTTGTGGATTTTCTATATACTGTCTGTCATCTGTGTACTATCATCTATATTTTATGAGGGTTTCTTGAGATGAGGATGTCCAGCAATAGGAGTTGTCTGTTTTTTCTATTTTAATCTTAAATTTGATTTTGTGGTGAAAACTGTTGAGGTTTTGGTGGAAGTTATTGAGTTGGCTTTTTCCTTGATTCCACATGAGGAGGAGGATGTCGTCTGTGTATCTGAACCAGAACTTTGGTTTTATTAGTTGTTGGTTTAGAAAATTTTCTCCAAAGTGGCCTATAAATGTTTCTGTCAGGAGGGGGAGTCCTGCCGAAAGGTTGAGTAGATCTAAGATATCTAACGAGGTTATGAACTTGGTGAATCCAATGTTTATGTTCCTGTCTAGATTATCGTATGTGATGGATTTGGTATTTTGCAATGGAAGGGTGGTTATACATGGATTCTACATCGAAGGATAAAGGATGTCTTCAGTTTCTCTTGTTAGTTGTTGGAGTCTTCGGATGGCTTCTGCTGATCTGTGGATTGAGTAGGTGCTTCTGGGCAGTATGTTCCTGAGGAGCTTTGTTAATGAGATAGAGATTTGTTTCCCTGGGTGGAATCTTCAGTTAATAATGGAATTAATCAGTGGGGGGAATCCTGGTTTGTGGACTTTGATATTTACAAAGAATGAGGGGGGGCTTCTGAGTTGTTGGCTTTGAGTATGTCAAAGATGTCTTGGTTGTTCTGTTTTGTTTAAGGAGATAGATGGGTTTCTTCTTTATTTTTTGTTTCCAGTGATTTTGCAGGGTCCTTGTTTATGGGTTTGTAGGTTTCTTGGTCTGAAAGGTGCTCACAAATTTTCTGGTTGTAGTTCAATCCACAATCTACTTAATCCTACTCAATCAACAACCCAGCAGAAGCCATCTGAAGACTCCAACAGCTAACAGTAGAATCTGATAACATCTTTGTATCCTTCAATGTAGAATCCATGTACACCACCATCACGTTGCAAGATACGAAATCCATCATATATGATAATTTAGACAGGAAAATAAATATCGGATTCACCAAGCCCATAACATCATAGACCTTTTGGCAGGACAATCCTACTTCATCTATAATGGATCCTTTTTATGTCCAAATCTCTAACCTTATAAGGTACGTTCATGTCGGATGGCACCTGGGATTTCTCCCATCTTCGCGTGTGTTTCGCTGTATCGAGGACAGTACACTGTCAAGCCAGAGACTTGAAAGCGTGTGGGCCGTGTCTGTGCAGTGTGATGTGTTGTGCCCATTGTTTATCCGGCTTATTGGCCGCCAGGCCCCTAGTGGGGCCCAATGTTGTCCATACCCTGCCACGTGGAGGCTAGTCGGGTGTATCCAGTATCACAACAAATTGCTCTGGCAGGTCCTGCCACCTAGTTTCCTGGGATTTCAGTGGCTAGGACCTATTTAAAAAAAAAAAAAAAAAAAATTGCATTTGACATTAATGCTTAATGGGATTGCTGTTAGGAAATCACTGGTTGGGGCCAATTTGCATAGGATTCTCTCTCTTCATATTTTACCAGGAGGAAGGAATTTCAAGAGGATCTATTTTAAGTGCACATTTCTTGCTGTCAAAATAAAATATAACAGAACAACTTTCCCTAACTGTAAACAACACTCTCTACATTAGTGACTTTAACATATTTTGTCATTCATGCAATGTGAGGGGTCATTGAAAGGCAGCTACAAAAAGTCATTGATCAACTTGCATCCTGGACATTGGCTAATGGGCTCAGATTCTCAGAATCTGAACCCATGCATTGGAAAATCCATATAACACCTGTTTGAATTCTACTTGACCTTTGTATGGAATGGCAACTTCAAACTTACATTATCAATGGAATCTAGAAATAAAATCTAAAACATCAGTCTTCCCCGTCAATAAATTTGTAAAGGCTGCCCTTTTTGTCACTCATAATTATAAAAGGCTTGTGAGAGATGGCAGGGATGCTAATGTTGGGAACATCAATACAGCTGGTGGATGATGAACTCATCAGTAATATACCACAACATTCATTGCAATATTTACTGTGTTTTATACATGTGGAGGGGGGGAAGAGAAGAGCTAACTGTTCTACTAATGTTATGCTGTTGCAGAAATTTGTGTGCTGTTACATTCCAATGAAGTATTATAACTCATAGAAGCTGTATGACTTCATAAATAAATTTGTAAATTGTGCACTTAATTTGGTGGCCACCTGACTTTCTATTGTGAATTCCTAAGCTCGAAGCATGTTTCTTTATGGCAATCAAAAGTTTGCTGACTCCAAGCAATTCACAGATAGAAAGATGCCAACCTAATTTTCAGAAGTATTAATTTAAATATTATTTAACTTAATTATAATCTTATTTGGAGAACCAACTTGTCATCCAAGAGCACTATTTGGAGAACTAATAGCACTATTTGAAGAATCAATTTTTTTATCCAACAGCACTATTTAAAGAACAAGTTTTTTTGAACTGAGTTGAAATGAAACAATTTTGCAAATAAAAAAAAATCCCCCATACTTCTCAATATCATTAAAAGTAAAGAAATCAATACATTGAAGTATCAGTTTTGTCAGCTTCAGTCTGAGGATCTACTACATGCTACTATGAAAGAAGGAAAGATTGATATACAGTGGTTCTTGTGGAGCTTATAAGTGCATAAAAGAAACTTGAAATATAACAAATTGTTCTGAAGGATGCTAAACATTTTAATAATCCTTCATAGTAATGCTGAGTATTGCTATGAGAGGATATTCAGCCTGGTGAAAATAACCCAAATGCTCTTACCACAACATTCTTTATATAACTTTATGTAATCAGTTGATGTTTAACAGATAATGTAAACAGAAATCTACAGACAGAAATATCCTACGTAAATTATGTTTGAAAGCTTACTTTATTGTAAACAAATATGTGTTGTGTGTGTGTTGTTGCCAGTGAAATTTAATTTCTAGTGCAAAAAAGCAGGACTTAAAAAAAAAAAAAAAAAAGTCCTGTCCCCCCCCCCCCCAAATCTAGTTTTTCCCTCCTCTTTTGGACAAAAAATCTTTTTTTTTTTTTTTCACTCCTGCTTTGTGTCCCAATTTTGAGCTTGTCAAAAGTTGGTAGTGTGAAAATATATTATTTTTCATTTATTTTATTTTACATTTCATATAGAAATTGTGTTTCCACTCCTTTTCAGTTACACAAGTTATATTTTTCATAAACAGGCAGGCCATTAACAGGAAGAATGCATCAAATCAGAGTTCATCTTCAGTATTTAGGTAAGTCTTGAGAAATATTTCTTTACTTAAACTTACGAGAAAATGTATGATTCACTAGGATTTTTGTCAGTGGTCTTGAATAAGATACTCAATAACTTAGCCATGCAAATTGAAACTCATAGAATAGGGTGCCTGTTCTGATATCTCAGTGTAAAGTTAGATTAAGTATCCTCTGATATCCTAGCCTAAGTTTGCTGTGTTGACTTCAAAATTGACACCCCCCCCCCTTTTTTTTTTAGTAATTTATAAAAAAAGGAAAACTTGTTTTTCCATATTGGTAACACAGCTATTATACATCATGGAATAAATTCCATGAGGTGCTGGAGGTTGTTCGCAGGTAATCCATGCCAACAACAATGCATAACATAGTTTCTGGTTATTCAGTAGTACTAGATCCGGGTGCCAATTGGCCTATTCGATGATATTCCACACATGTTCAATTGGGGCTAAAATTGGGCAGGTTGTGACCGTGGGAAAGAGAACTTGTCAGAATGCATTCTTAACTAGTCCAACATCATTATAGCTTTCTGATATAAAATGTTGCCTTCTTGAAGGATGCCTTGGTTTACCAAGAATGCAGCTGCTATAAAACAGGTGCATGGGGTCAGAAATTATCAGCTTGTATGAGCCTCCCATGCAGACATTCCCAGAAAATTATACTGTCCCCACTGGCCTGTGCAACTCCTAGCTAATTTAGGTTTTGAGAACCTCATGGTAAATATGCCATACCTGTCTGTCTGCAGTTTGTGTAGATGTGGATTCATTGGAATAGGCAATCACTTTGCAGCCACTATATGGGTTCATTTTCTTGCACTGACCATCAGCAATATTTGAATGGGCCATATCAGCTGCAGTAGTCCAACCTTGATAATGGATTTTCCTCCTATCAATGTATCTTGCCTCTAGTTGGTAGTTTCTCCGCTTCCACCGTTGGTCCACTTTTGATACCCCCAGAAATTACTTTATGGGAATCCTGGATTAAATACATAGGATACGGAATACTGGACAGCGATGGTAGTGTCTAAGATGTTTATCCCTGAAAATTTGGCAAGGTGCACTATATCCCCAGCAGCTCGTGCACCATTAAACTCCCATCACACACACACACACACACACACACACACACACACACACACACACACACACACACACAAATTTGGCATCAAAGATCATCCCCAGTCACCCCCCCCCCCCCAAATGGCTGTAGTGTTTGGGGTTGTGCCTAATTCAAAGCTCTCTCACTGTTAATAAAATTGACAAAATTCACTCAAAGTGAAGAATTTGGTCTCAAATAAACATTCTGTACATTTTTACTTTTATTCATTATGCTAGACATCTCCCTTTCCAAAGACTAGCATAAGTCTGTCATCATGTTCTGTTATTTCTCTGGTTTCTTTTATATTTTGATGGAATTGCATACCATGTTTCTCACTGGCCAAAATTTTCTGGATAAAAGTATATGGGAGTGCAAGATCTTTGACCTAATCTTACCTTCTAAATTTTGAAATTTATTGAGGTATATTCTGAATGATGCTATCATAATTAGCATCTTTATTTTCTCTGAGAAATTATGAACTTAAAGCCAAAACACAGAGGGACAAGAAGCCTGTCCCTGTCTCTGCACCTAGTGTGCCTGGTCATTCTATGACTGCATCCACATATTAGTAAAAAAAAAAATATATAAGAAAAAAAATGTATATTCTTAACAGTAAATGGTCTGCTTGATGAATCTTATTGTATGTTAATCAAATCATCCAAATATCAAGTATTCATCAGGATGATAGAGAATGTTAGTCATTGAAATGCTTTTATTTTGAAATGCACTAATAATTTATGACATAATCGGATCATTTTCTGTCACCATTAGTTTATTTTTTGGTGATATTAAGAAATAGAAATGCAATGCTCTATACCATATATAAACTTATGTCAAAAGTTCATATATGGTATATTGCATATAACGGTAGCCAAACACATCTCACAAGCTGTATATGGCTGTCAGAGACAGTGACTTAAAAAAAAAATTCATGCCTCAAAATAATACTTTGATTAACAGGAAATGGGAAGGAGTTGAGTAGCAACTGAATATTAATTTATTTTAATACCAGATAAATTGCACAAAATTTGCATACTTTTTTTAACTTGGATCATGAGTACTCTCCTGTTTGGGCTGATTTTATTATTATGTAGTACTTGAAGTTTTTGCAAGGAAGCAGACTTATACAGCATCAGAGAGAAAATGCACACACACACACACACACACACAGCCGCTGATCCCTCATCTGTCTGTCTGTCTGTCCTTTCTAGTAATATGTCTAGTTATTTCTTAAATTTTGGCATTGGAGGAACTTTCTACACACTTGCAGCATCTGTCAACTACATGCATTTATTCTTTCAATTCTCAGTTAGCAAATATAACTGACAGATCTGGTAGAATGCAGTATTTTATTCCATAGAATTATTTGCAATTCACCTGGCATTGGAACACAAATTCTTCCCCCCCCACTATCAGACCTTCATACTGATTCTTTGAGTTTGGTACCTGCCTTGAAAACAACTCTCTTCACATCCCATTATGAAACAAATGCAATCCCAATTAGGGCACTTTTAGTCCATCTAGTCCTGTTTGATCCTGGGCTATGCTTACATTCCTCTCTCAGTTATATGAATATGTTCCCCTGTATTTTGAAGTCAGGAAAAAAGGAAGTAGCTTTTTTTTGCAGTGACATTAATATACGTAGTATTAGCAGTCACAAATAATGCAAGAAAGCAAGCTTATACAGCATCAGCCAAAAAAATTTCACATCACCCATCCATCTGCTCTAATAGTTTTTCAGGTTTTTTCTTGAATTTATTATTCAAACAATCCACTTCCAGAACAACATTTGGAAGTTTGTTCTGACAATCAGTCACTGCTATCTGAAGACAAACTTCTGCACATCTGCAGTCATTCTTTCTCAATTCTGAGCAAGAGGAAAAATTCCATCAGCATTGAGATTGCTCAACCCATTCAAAGCCTTAAGCACCTCAATCAGATTACCTTGCAGGTGTCTAGTCTTTAGCTGTTGCAGTTTGCAGAATTGAAGCCTTTCTTGGTAAGAGCATCCCCTTTGTTCTCCTCACTAATCTTACTGCTCTTCTCTTCACCATTTCCAGCAGATCCACATCCTTCCTAAATTGAGGCCTTCAGACCTGTATGCAGTACTTAATATGTGGCATGTTCATTGTCTTATACAGTGGAATAACCACTTCCTTATAAATATATTACACATTTGTAAAAACTAGTCTCTTGCCACATAAAATGTTAAAACATATTTATAACATCATGTCAAGAAGAAAACAAACACATAATACAAAGTATTTTCTTTGTTTTCTAGATTTCTTATATCATAAGTTATGACAAGTATGTTTGCATATTTTATTTTTCGTTAAGATTTAACTTTTAATATCTTAATATCAGCATTTTTTTTTTTTTTTTTTTTTTTTTATAAACCCTAAACACGAGAGGTATTAGAACCTATAGTACTTAGTACCGTGCTTGGGTTGGAGGTTGAGAAGATGAAAGAAGATATTTGTTGACATTGGACTTGAACTTCTGTAGACTCTAATTTTTAGGAAATACGTATGAAGGAAGGTTGTTCCAGAAAACGGCAGTTGAATGAATAAACGAGCAAGATGAAAAGTCGGTTCTGTAAGTTTGAAGTTGGACAGAAAACTGATGTTGGCTGGTGGCTGCACGTGTTCGGACTGTTTTGAAAAAGAGAGCGGGAATTATAGAAGCCAATTCAGAAGAACTGTGCCCATGGAAGAATCTATAGAAGACGCATGCAGCAGAAACAGTATGTCTATGAGATAGCGAGTGGAGAGACTCTGTTAGAGATAAATCATTAATTAACCTAACTGCCCTCTTCTGAATGGAATCAAGAAACCTGAGAGAGGTTTTGAGGGCATCACCCCAGATGTGGGAACAATATTCCATGGTAGGGTGGATTTGCAATTTACAGAGTGAGCAGCTGTTTGGAAGAAAAGTAATGCCTAGAGCGAAAGAGAAAACCAAGTTTTTTAGATGCAGAGGAAGCAATATTTGTAATGTGCTTGTGCCAAGAGAGATTAGAAGTTGGGGTAATCCCCAAAAGATATCATTTTGCCTAGAAATCAGAGTGTCACCAAAGGTAAGCATAGGAGCAGAAGAATCCTTTTTGCAAGATATAAGACAAGACTGAGTTTTAGAAGGGTTGAAATCAACTAAGTTGTCTTTGCCTCACTGGAGAATTACCTCGAGATCGGCATTAAAGGAATTGGTAGAGGATATTTGAGAAGTTGAAGCTGATTGAGCAGGGTAAGGTTTCTCAAACTGTAAAGTGGAATGCAATGTGCTATCATCGGCAAAACTATGGATAGGATTTCCAATCAATGAAAGAAGTTCATTAATATACAAGAGGAAAAGAGTGGGGGAAAGAACTGAACCTTGGGGGAAACTGGCATTAGTGGAGAAGTTAGAAGACAGAGAGCCATCTACCATCACCCTCAGTGAGCGATCAGAGAGAAAACTGGATAACCAATTACTAAAAACAGTTGGCAAACCATAAGATGGAAGCTTGTTTAGAAGACCTTTATGCCAAAAGCGATCGAAAGCCTTTGAGATGTCAAGAGCAACTACTTGTGTTTCACGAACCTTTCCCTTGAATTAGTCCATAAATGGGTAACATAAGCCAGAATATCATCAGTGATTCGACACTGACGGAATCCATACTGGCGATCGTTGATCAGACGGAAAGTTTCTAGGTAGTTTAAGAGTTGGCAGTTAATTGATTTCTCCATTACTTTAGAAAGAGTAGAAGTAATTGCAATGGGACGATAATTGGATGGGAGGGATTTGTCACCCTTTTTAGGAACTGGTTGGATATGAGCAAATTTCCAAGCAGAAGGAAAAACACCTTTGGAATAAGAAAGTGAAAAAAGGCGGCAAAGAACAGGAGTAAGTTCAGGAGCACAGGTTCCAATGGTATTTCTCAACAAGTGGAGAAATACCATTGGAACCTGGAGCTTCCTTAGCATCAAGATACATCAAGAAGATCCTTCTGACATCCTTTTGACCGAAGACCACAGGAGGCATTGAATGGAACGTGTTGGGAATGGTGGGAGGTGTTTTTTTTTTGTAGATAGCATTAATAATTCAAATGCAGTTTAGCACATTTTTGCCATTGGTTGTCAGTGATGTGCTGCTCCATTTGTAAGAGTTATCATAGTGCACTATAGTTGACTTCAGCTAGGTCATGTAATGTAAAGGTTTTGAAATGCCAATGCACTGAAACCTCTCTAAAGCAGTTACTGTGGGGTCATGGTGTGTATTATACAGCGGTAGCTACTTTACAGAGGTCGGTATAGGCAGTTTTAATAATTTGGAAAAATGAAATTCACTGTAACTGGTTGATGCTTAGTATTTTTTTTTTTTTTATTTTTTTTTTTATCAATTATCATTTTACATATTTATGTATCAATTAACTTTTAATAAATAGTAACTTTTAGTAAAAATGAATATAAATTCCTTTGTTTAGAGTATTTCATTTTCATTATGGAAAATTAGGTCACTTACTAGTTTTAGCCTATATTCATGGGAGAGGTTTTGATCCTTAAATGGATCAAAACCTCTCCCTTTTTAGATTTTTGGACATGGCTCTGCTGTAAACAGAATTTCATTTCTTAAAAAAAATGAGCTTGCAATCAATGTAAAGCATATATACAAATACATAGCTAAATTTTTCCTCAGTCAGAAAAGTGGAAATAGTGGCATAGTATTTAGGGTCAGGCGACACCAGTGGTTTCTCACATCTGCGCCGTATGTACTCTGTGATGGAATGCAGAACTACTGCAGAGCCAGAAAAAGTGTAATGTCTGGTTTATGTATTATTGTGCTTTGTTCTGTTGTGTCTCTGGCTGCTTGGCCACATGCCCCCCCCCCTCACCCATTGGGACCCTACTCTGGCACATTTTTGAATGTAGGGTCCCACTGAGTAGGGTCCCATCTGAGCTTCCTGACAGAGGCCATTAAAAAAATAATATATATATATAGAAGTCAGAATGTGGGGAACAGTAGTTGGAATGGACCAATAGGGAAGGCAGTCCACTCTAAGTGAGGCGAAGGTAAGTGATGTAGAAGGGAGTTGGAAGTCACAGGAGCATGTGCTCTGTGCACGCCATGCTCTCTCTGAATATCCTGCACTCTGAGGAGAGCTAGCATGAATCCTACCCTTATCTGGTTAACAGGGCAAATTGTTTTTGAAATCCTGCACCCAGGGTGCTTGCGTTATCCTATCCCACTCGGGGTTAGCAGGGGTGGTAAAAACTAGTCTCTTGCCACATAAAATGGTAAAACATATTCATAACATCATGTCAAGAAGTTATTCTGTTTCTGTTATTCTGTTCTGTCCTGAGTTCCACAAGTCTAGCTCTTCTATAATTGAATGCAGCCTCGGTGTAACGTGATAAGGCTAGGTATGTGGCCTCTTCTTGTAGTAAAGTTGACTCCTGATTGCGGGGGTTTCCTCTTATCTCTGTGAGGAATTGAAGTCTGGTGTTGTCATGAGACATTCATACATAAGGTATTCCCAGGACTCCTCTTCACCACAGTGGCAATATGCGTTATTTTCTATTCCCATGGCTGTCAGTTTTTGCTGAAACGATCCATGTCCTGTAATCAGGAAGGTGACTTGCAATCCAGGTGAGTACCAGGGAGGAGGGTTCAGGAAAGTGCAACTTATTGAGGGAATAAACCTTTTGGTGATTGCTCCTTTCGGCATTATATCTCATGTTTCTCACCAGAGGTTTTGGTGGTCTGCAAGTTTTCTTCTCTCTTGTTTAGGGTCATTTGCATGGTCCAACTGCAGATTTAACAACTGCGTTGGGATTCCCTTCTTTAGGCACTGGAAGAAACTTCTCTTGACAACTTTTAGATAGTCAATATCCTGCATTGACTTGTAATGCAGGGGTGCTGACAGTACAGCACACCCTGGTAACCGATAGTAACATAAATCTTTGAATGGATTCAAGCTTGCACTTGTTCCTTTCCAGGATTGCCTTTCCACACCAGATGAAGGCTCCATAGCACGCAATTGGGACATATACTACCTTATATATTAATGATAGAGCTTTATTCTTTAGGCCCCGATCCGCTGTACTAATCTGCCTTATCATTGCAGTGTAATTTTGGATTTTAGCTGTCAGCTATTTTAAGTGTGGGGTGGAAGGATAAGTTGGTGTCTAGATACAGAGCCAGGTACTCGATTTCTGTGTAGAGATGGATCGGGGTGTTGTTAATTTTCATCACTAGTGGCCTTCGGATTTGGAGCTTTCCTTTTAGAAGGATTGACTTTGTTTTTTCACTGGAGATTGTTAGTTTGTGCATGGCGGCCCAGTCTTGCAGCTTTCCCCGTGCAAAGTTGGTTTGTACTTCCAATGTGGCTCTTGTACCAGAATGAACAACCAGTACGAGATCATCGGCAAAGGCCATGGGCTTGACCTTGCTGAGATCCATCCCCAGGAACTCATCCAAGACAATGGACCAAAGAAATGGCCCAAGGACAGAGCCCTGAAGACAGCCTCACAGTATATTCCTGGTGTCTGTTTGGTATTTAGTAGTTACCTGCACTGTTCTATTACTGAGGTAGGACTTTATACTGTTATAAAGTAGGCTGGACCACCATAGTTGATTGAAGGCCCCAGCAAAGTCCACCATTATGGCTAGAGAGTATTTAGATTCTTGTCTGGGTAGCTAGGGAGATTAATCTGTGGATAGCATCATCTGTACTGCAGCCTGTTTTAAATCCAAATTGATGCGGAGATGGTAATTGTTGGTGAGGTGGGAGAGCAAAAGTCATTCTTGAAGTTTAGCCAAAAACAGAAAGCAGGGCTATTGGTCTGTAAGAAGTCAGGATTTTTTTTTGGGTGTTTTAGGATTTACTTGAGTGTTGCAACTTTCCAGAAGTTGGGAAAAGTTCCTTCAGTAAAGCATATATTAAATAAACTTAAGAGAATTATAGGATAGTGTTCTGCGAATTTTTTTTACTATGTCAACTTCCAGCAAGTCCAAGCCTGGGGTTTTACCCTACTTCGTTTTGGTCAGGGCCAAATTCATCTCCAGGGATGTGAAGGGTGGTTCACTAGTATCTGATATGTATGCCCTGTTTCTGTAAATGATTTCTTGTTGCTCCAGTGTCGGTGCCAGGTCATCATTTGGGTAGATATTATCCAGTACGTTGTTGAGAGAATCAGACCAAGAGTATGTTGAGGTTCCATCTGGCTAGTGTGGTGTCCAAAACTTCACCTCTGGGGAGCCTGTTTATAATGATCTTGAATACAATGCCCTATGGATTGCCATTTCCCACTGTGGAAACTAGAGTTTGCCATGACTCCTTACATCTGCATATTTCTTTGGAGTATGCATTTCTTATCACACGGTAAGCCTCCCATGCTGCAGCTCCCTCTCTGGGGGGGGGAAGGTGTACTCAGACTGATTGAAACATCTTCCTGGCTAGGTGGACTCTTCTTCTAAGATCTCTCAAGTTTGCATTCCACCAGGGGACCATGTACCTGTATTGCCTTCTATGCGTGATGGAAGCATCACAGGCACTCCTGATGGCAGTTGTTACCTTGGTAACGCATTCTTCAGGTGTGAGTGTAATAGGTAGTGGGATGTCTTCTGGGAGAAACTTGCCCAATTCCTCTTGGAATCAGCGCCAATCTGCTTTTTTGTTGTATCTCACTATGTCCCTGGTGGTGTGCATTCCACTGAATGAACAAGAGAGAAGGTGATCGGTCTGCGGTCTGACGTCCATGACTTGTGAACAGCCCATGGCCCCAGGTGCCAAGTGTTCCATGGCCAAGCGATTTCAGTGCGTTCGTTAAAGCGATCCTCCTAAAGAGCTTTTGCCAGATATAATTCTTTTTCGTTCTAAATACCGTTTTCCTCATTTTCTATTAGAGTAGCTCTTTCGCACTACAGGTAGTAGGCAAAGGCCCAGAAAGGAAAGTCACCTTTCTGTTTCTTTTTTTTCTCTCGCTAACACAACTAACAGCTGCTTGGTCACCTCTTGGTACTGCTCCTGCCTCCCCGTGGCGGGGCCGGAATCCTGGAAGAAAAAGTTATCCTTCCGGGGCCAAAAGGAGCAATTATGGAAACCGAAAAATTTCCACCTCTCAAGACTGTAAAACCTGCTTCTTTGGATCTGCAACAAACTGACTCTGACTATCAAACACGGAAGAGGATGAAAACAGATGTACCTCAAATGGAATATCCATCTTTCCTCATACTGCATTCCCTAACGAATCAGTCTTTGGGTACTTTGTCTCCTTTTTATATCACACGAAATGTCTAGAAAGTGTAGCTGAATCACCAAAAATGGTAAGAAGACTGAAGCCTGGCGACCTATTAGTCGAAATCGTAAACATTCTGAGTCCCTTCTGAAACTTACATCGTTTGGTGGAGTTCCTGCTAAAGTATCTCTTCATGCTACCCTGAATAGTTCCAAAGGAGTAATTTCCGAATGGGATCTGTTGAACGTCAAAGAGGAGGAAATTGTTCAAGAACTCCAAGACCAGAAAGTTACTGAAGCAAGACAAATAATGGTGAAGAAAGATGGAGAATTTGTTCCTACTCGTAGCATCATTCTCACTTTTTCTACACCAAACCTTCCTTCATCAGTAAAAGCAGGATACTTAAACTGTCGCATCCGTCCTTATATACCCAATCCTATTCGATGCTACAAGTGTCAGAAATTTGGACATTCCCAAACTGTCTGCCGAGGAGATTCAGTTTGCTCAAACTGCGGATCAAAAGAACATGTCCGTACTGATTGTAATGCTGAATCATCACGGTGTCCAAACTGCAAAGGCAACCATTCATCCTTTTCTAGATCCTGTGAGCAATGGAAGCTGGAGAAAAAAATCCCAAAATACAAAGTGGAGAACAAGATCACATACCCTGAAGCTAGAAAGAACCTACTACAAAACATGCCTAAGCGTACATATGCTGAAGCATCCAAAAGACAACAAACAGTTTCAACGCAAACAGATATATCTGTCCCACCAAAAGTGTCAATTTCTGATTGGGCTCGATCATTGCTATCACCTGCATCACAGTCAACAAAACACCAAATAGTAGATAGGACAAACAATATCCCAATCTCAATACCATCTACTGCTAAATTAGATCCAGTTACTGCAGATCAGAAGGAAAATTCAGTTCATGTTAGAAAGAAATTATCTGATAACACAGCTATGGATATTGCAGAAAACAATACTTGTAATGAACCCATTCTAGATCTTCATGCAGAAGACGACATGGACACGTCCATTCTTTTCAAAAAAGGACAAAATAAAAATTGACTGTCACAAGCTGAGCAACATTAAAAAACAGACAGATTCAACTTCTAATTCAAAACCAACACAATGAACAACATAGTTCAATGAATTGCAGAGGCTTTCGTAGCAACATAGACGACATATATGAACTAATTGATCGTTATCATCCTGTGAGCATATGCCTACAAGAAACAAATCTAATACCACAAGTGTCCGTGTCAGTTAAATATTACACTCTTTTTCGACAAGACAGGACAAACAGTGCTCATGGTGGAGTGGCCATACTCATAGACTCAAGGGTTCCTTGTAAACAAATTCCTCTTCAAACTGCCTTAGAAGCTGTTGTGGCTTGTGTAATGATTGGCATTTCTTTAACGATCATTTCAATATATCACCCTCCCAATCAGCAATGTACGATTCATGAACTAGAAAACCTTGTTTTGAAATTACCGTCACCAGTTTGCCTGTTAGGAGACTTTAATGGACACCATCCACTATGGGGATCCCCCGTCTCAGACAGATGCGGAGAACTCATTGAGACACTACTAGACAGAGAGAATTTAACATTACTGAACACAGGTTTACCCACTTACATTCATTTTCCTACTGGAGCACCATCTGCAATAGACCTCTCAATCTGCTCTCCGATCCTCTTCCCAAGTGTCGAATGGACAACACTTGACAATCTTCTCAACAGTGATCACTATCCAGTAATATGCAGAATTCAAACCACGAATTCCAAAACAACTGATCCACAAATGAAATGGAAATTTTCTAAAGCAGACTGGACAAAATATAAAAGTCATATCTCTTTTGATGATCACATCATTGAGTCTTCCTCTATCAATACTGTCACAAAACATATCACAATTCAGATACTATCAGCTTCAAAGGTTGCCATCCCACAGTCTCAATTAAGAAATCGTAGACATACCAATCACTGGTGGAACGATGATTGTAATAAGGTGAAAAGAGAAAAGAATGCAGCATGGAACTTATTCCGAAAATGCCCTACCACTGCCAACCTTATCAATTATAAGAAACTTAAAGCCAAAGCACAGTACATCAGGCGAAAGGCTAAAAAGGACTCTTGGATAAAATTTGCTTCATCAATCAATAAAGACACTGAAGCCAGAATAATATGGAAAAAAATAAGGCAGCTAAATGGTAAATACCCTACATTACCTGCACCTATTTTTAATTGGAATGGGAAGGAGATCTCTAATCCAGAAGATATTGCAAATGCTTTAGGAACTGTGTTCTCTGAATTGTCCGCCTCCATTGCGTATCATCCATCATTCCAAAAAATTAAAGCCGATGCTGAGAAATTCAAACTAAATTTCAAAACTACCTACTGTTTACCCTATAATCAACCGCTCACACTATCAGAATTGAAAGAATCTATAAATATTTCCCACAACAGTGCCCCTGGCCCTGATGGAATTTACTGTGTAATGCTTAAAAATCTAGATCAGCAATCGTTATCCTCTCTACTAAAATTTTACAATCGGATATTTTATGAACACACATTTCCTAGCTCCTGGCAACATTCATATGTAATTGCTATCCCTAAACCAGGAAAAGATCATTCGATCCCTAACAACTACAGACCAATCTCTCTAACCAGCTGCTTAAGTAAAACTTTAGAAAAAATGGTGCACCGTCGATTGATGTGGTACCTTGAGTCTAGAAACATAATCAGCAACAATCAGTTCGGCTTTCAGAAGAAGAGATCATCCTTAGATCTCATGATAAAGGCTGAATCAAACATAAGAAACACTTTTATCAGGAATCAACATCTCGTCATGGTGTGTCTCGATATAGAAAAAGCTCGATACCACATGGCGTTATGGAATCCTAAAGGATCTCCATTCTATAGATATGAAAGGGCATTTACCATATTTTATCCAAAACTTCCTTTGCCACAGGACATTCCAAGTTCGATATCAGCAGGCTCTGTCTCACACATACAGACAAGAAAAAGGTGTCCCTCAAGGCTCTGTCCTCAGTGCCACTCTATTTGCTATACGAATTAACAATATCACAAACAGCATTCCAAACACTGACTCATATATTTATGCTGATGATCTTACCTTGTCCTGCCATTCTCAGACTATAAATTATATTGAGAGGCAATTACAAATATCAATAAATAATATTGAACTATGGATGACACAAAATGGATATAGACTATCAAAACACAAATCTATGGCCATGCACTTCTGCAACAAGCGCAAAATGCATCCAGAACCCGAGTTACACTTGGCCAATCATCCTCTTCCAATCGTTAACAGTATTCGTCTCCTAGGGCTAATTTTTGATAAGAATCTAAATTTTCAGGAGCATGTTAAACACCTACGAACCACCTGCCTTAAGAAAATTAACATACTTTGGGTCGTCTCTAGTACATCCTGGGGTGCAGACCGGTACACCCTGCTCCACATGTATAGGTCTCTAATTAGATCTCGCCTAGATTATGGAGCGCCTGTCTAGTACTGTGCTAGAGAGAGTACTTTGGCTCGTCTTGCTCCAATCCAGCACACTGCCCTTAGGATTGCCCTGGGTGCATACAGAACATCACCTGTTCAAAGTCTGTATGTTGAGGCTCACAAACCTCCACTCTGTATCAGGAGAAAGATGTTACTGTTAAACTACTTGGCTAAAATTAAAAGCTTCCCCACTCATCCTATTTGGCCACTACTGTATGATCCGCAGTGGAGAACACACTATGGAAACAAACCCAGAACAATCCGACCTGCTGGTATCAGATTACAGAACCTATTAGAATGCTGGAATATTTCCTTTCATAATATCATCAGAGATTTAAAAGACCAGGATCCCCCATGGATTACCTTAACTCCTTCATATGATGATTACTTTGAAAAATGGGGAAAAGGTGCTGTAGCAGATGTTAACATCAGACAGTTGCATCTTGTCCATGAAGAAAATTATTCCCACTTTTCTAAGATCTACACTGACGGTTCAGTCGGGCAATAAAGTGGGTGCAGCTGCTGTCTTCCCTAATACAACTGTTTCTATTCCACTTCCAGCTGAATGCAGCAGCTATACTGCTGAACTCTATGCAATTAAACTTGCCTTGGAAAATATTTCCTTCCTGTCAACGAATAAAAGGATAGTGTATACTGATTCCAAGAGTGCTCTCTTAGCTCTCACAAACACCTCACTTTGCAATCCTTTGGTAAAGCTAATAAGACAAGAACTGATACATCTCCATGAGCAACATTGCACTGTTGTCTTCTCCTGGATCCCAGGTCACAGCGGTATTCCTGGAAATGAGTGCGCTGATCATGCTGCAAAGCATCCCTCCAACGTAACCTTATCAAATGATCTTGTTCCCTATCCTGATTATAAACATAAAATACAGGAAATATGTATGGAACAATGGACTCTTCTGTGGAAAAAGCAAACACATAATAAACTGTTTCAATTGAAACCTGAACCACAATTATGGACCTCTAGCCTCCGTAAAATCAGAAAGGAAGAAGTACTTCTAGCCAGAACCCGAATTGGCCACACTCACCTTACTCATATGTTTCTGCTCACAGGAAATGATCCTCCTCAGTGCACGCACTGTTTGCAGCCGCTATCAGTGAAGCACATTCTGATTGAATGTAGCTTGTTCGACACTGCCCGACAGTCTACTTTCAGCTCCATCTCAAACCTCTTGTCACTCAACAGCATCATAGGTAATGACGCAAAACTCTCCGAATTTTTCACCTACTTGAAAAAAATTAAAATGTATGACCAACTCTAATTGCTCCCAGAGCAGTTATCACATGTATACTTACTTACTTTGATAGGTGCAATATGGCCTATGTAGCCCTTGTGCCAGAAATCCCATAACAACAACAACAACAACAACAGCCCATAATTCACTTTCAATGTCAGGTGTTGCTATAGTGACATCAATTGTGCTCTTCCAGAGGGAGCTGCTAAAGGTGGAGAGGTGACCTGGATGATTCAGAATCCACACATCAGAAGAAATGATGTAATCTTCAAGTCTTGTACCATTTCTGGTTGGTGTTCTGTCTGGAGTTAGCTGTGCCAGTGTGCTTAGTGGCAGTTAGCATCCATGCCTATCAGCAACCGCCCACCTGGGAGGAGATGAGGTGCTTCCTGGATGACGGAGACTGCAGTAGAAATATTCTCACCTGGGTGAGAATATAGTGAAAGAAGATATAGGGACTCGAGAGATGTCATAATCTGTGCACAGGCGCTGATGGAGGTACATAATGGTGCGATTTTGGTCACCGGACTCCTCACAACAACAGCTACCTATGAATAATGGTCTTCAGTGCAGTGAATGATTTTATATGAAGTGGGATATACCACAACGTTCCCAGAGTGGACGTAGGGTTCCTGCAATATCATTGCATCAATTTGGTTTTCTTCAGCTTTGATCTTTAGTTGTTCTGCAACTATTCTCACTCTCTGTGCATTTAATTGCAGTAACTTGAGCTCTCGTTGTCTATTTTTTGTGGGGTATCTGTCCATAATTTACTCATTTGGTAAAGGCTCCTCACTTTTTTGTATACTGGACAGTTTGTGTCATGAATCGAATGATCGTGTGGTGCCCTAGCAGCCATGCAGTTTGTGCAGGTTGGTGACTGTTCCTTGTTCGGGCAGTCCTTAAAAACATGCGCCTTTTGAGCACAGTGGCTGCAGGTGGTCTCACACTGGTTGCAGGTATGGGACATATGCCTAAAGTGGAGACACCTGTAGCACTTAGGGACCGATATGTGCTTTTTAAACCTATGGCTGCCCCAGCCAATAGAAAAGTGCACACTGCCGTTGCTGAAGCAGTTATGAAAATAATGATCATAGCATATATAAGTAGAGTTATAATAATTAAGCTAGAGGCAGCGTGCTGTCTGATGAAAATGTAAAGAACACAAGGTGCCAAACTAGTAGATAACTATCTACTAGTTTGGCACCTTGTTTCTTTCTTTCTATCCAAACTAGGATAGAAAGAAAGAGAAGTATTTAAGACAAGGAAAGAAGGCAAAAAAACCTAAGTGATGCATTGAATTATAAGAAATTAAAGGCTGAATTAGATGGACTGAAGCTACAAAAAAAAAAAATATTTTATCTAATAATATTTTAGGGCAGAAAACCTCAAACTATGACATTAGTTAGTGCATTTGCATCATTACTACATAGCTGAATTTTTTAGACAAATCATATTGTGAAATTGCGATTTCACAATATGATTTATTTGGTTTGTCTAAAAATTCAACTATGTAGTAATGATGCAAATGTACTAACTAATGTCATATGTGTAACTTCTAATTCTGCTGGACCCAAGCTTTGAGTCTTTGAAAAGTATTCGTTAAGAGATGCTTCACTGCACTATGTAATTGAGCATAATAAGCAAGAAATCACAAACAGGCAAAGAACTTTTAAAGTACAGTTTATTGCATTTCATGATATGCATAATTTGCCCATTGCTGTATATGATATTCGTTCAATGTATGCTCTGTCTACATAGTTCTTAAGGATTCTCCATACCTTGATATGATATTAATTTGGAAGAAAAAATCCAGGAACACTGTTTGGACATTGTCATACAGTTTTGAAGCATTCTGCCTTTAGCCTGATCAATTAAAAAAGTCATCTGATTTTTAATTTCTAAAAGTTATGCATTGTACCCTTATTTGGCACAACTAACCATTGTTTTCCTGTTGTTAGTTGTGTCATTCATTTGCCATCAGTTTTGCACCACAGGTTTTGTTCAAGCTGCTTGTTTTGCCCTTTCTGCCATTCTTGTTAATGTTCCCCCTCCCAGCTGTAGCTTAGGAAAAGCCCACTGGATGCATTATTTTGGAGATGAACACACCTCCTTCCAAGAATTATGTTTATCATAATACAGACTTTTCTTGTTTGTCACATTGTATAATTATGTGCCAGCTGTACTTGTGGCCATGCAATGCCTAATTGTTTGCCCTGCCAAGTCCCCCCCCCCCAAATAGGTGGTTTTATTTTGGTTCCTTTCAGCATACTTCATAATTTCAGCAAGTGTTGCCTTTAGTTATTGATTTGCAATTGTAAATTGTGATTCCTTTTGCTTTCCATTTAGGTTATCCTATTGTCAATGATCCTTTATATAACCATGAAGTATTTGGACCAAAAAAAGGAAAAAATGGTGATATAGGAAAAACAAAAGATCAGGTATGTATTATTTTATTTTTTTTGAAACATGAGTTTATGACAGTTTAATTCAAGAACAGAGTCCCCCAAATGAACAATTTTATAACAGTCAAGTTTATGTATTTTTTATGCAGCCATAAAATGTGGTATAATTTGTATAGACTGGAAAAAGATCAAAGTGATGTGAAAATTTATCTGTAACAGTGTATAATTTGAAGTCATTCATTATTGGTGTTTTGCCAAGTTCATGCATACACTCAATTACTTCTCCATATTTTTGTAGCCCTTCTCTTCATCTCTCTATGTTCACTCTCCCCTCTCAATTTATCTATTGTAGGTTTCCCTCAGTCTCCCTCTGGGCCACTTCCTCCTCAACTTTTCCTTCAGTTCATTGATTCCTCACCTCTCAACATATCCGGTCCAATTTCTCTTCTGCCTTCCAATTATTTCAGCCAAACATTTCTTATCACCCACTCTTTTCTATACCTAATTTCTCGCTTTATCAGCCTGGCTTATCTTTTTCATCCTCATCTCAAAACTTTCCAATCTTATATTTTTCATTCTCAGCGTCCATATCTGTGCTTTATAAAGTACTACACTTCATACCAGATATCATACCAATAATTTTCCTAAACCAATTCCTAATCTCTCGCATAATACCCTTATTTATTTCTCAAAAGCTTTCTTTATCTATTGCTATTCTTATTCTTTTTTTTCTCTGCTGCTCTTGGCTTCTTTCACCATTAGCCTTTCCAATTATCTATACTCACCTATTCTATTTTCTTTCCTCCCATTTTCCAGTATTGAACTAACATCTTTCTCTTTCTGCTTTCATAACTTTTATCTTCTCAATATTTGTTTTCATCAAAAAATCTCAACTTTCCTTTAGCCTATTAACCAATTTTTGTGATCTTTCCTTAGAATCTGCCTTCATCTTCACTCCATAATGCAGTTCTCCCTCATCAATATTACTTTAGCAAATGCCTCTAACCAATTTTTTTCTATGTTATATATTAAATCGAGTTGGGGGCAAATAAGACCCCCATCTTACACCTCATCCTGTCCTTATGCTTCCAGTGTCACCTTGTCCTTTTCATTATTCTTCAGTTCTTTGAGTGCACTTGTATCCTTTCCAGTATATTCAGTAATTTAACCCAATCTCTTTGTTCGCTTTCATGTGTCTTTCTGTCAACATTCTCATTGCTCTTGTTACATCCCTTGTTCCACTGTCCTTCCTGAAACCAGACTGTTCTTTTCCCACATTTTCCTCTATTCTTTTTAATCTTTCTATTTAATATTCTTAGTATTATTTTTGCTGCATGCTCTACCACTCTATAAAATCATTACATTTCACTGCTTGGGTGTTCTTTTTCAGTGATATCATTAAAGTGTCTGCAATTCTGCCCAGACATGATAGGAGGGAGTACATGATGAGAGCCCTGTCGATCAATTCGGCCCTGGAAGGATTGTGCAAGGCTCGAAGGGGTAGAATTTTTTTCAGCTTGGTCTGTACTTGTTAACAGGAGAGACTGCTTCTACAGGGATGGGATACACTTAAATAGAAAGGGTGCAAGAATGTTTGCTGATGCTATCGAAGCAGTGTTAGGTGGGTCGGAAAACTGCTAGATTGGGGGGCTACAAGGACTAATAGATTAACAGTAGCCACTGACAGAGGTGAAAGTGATTCATGCACTGCTTCTATTGGAATGAGCTGCAGGCTGCAAAATAAGATGCAGGATAGTTCAGAGACTGCTGGGAATCATTGGGGTACAAATAAACACATCGGTTGTGTTAGGGTAGCTAAGAAAAAGAACAGCTGCATGTATACTTGCGAGTACACCAATGCTAGGAGTTGAGTAAATAAATTTGATGAATTTGAGGTATTGCTCAAAACATCAAAGGCAGATATTGTGGGGATTTCAGAGACGTGGTGTCACACAGATATAAGGAATGCAGAACTGGAATTTGGGGAGTACAATGTCTACAGAAAGGATAGACAGGGTAGGAAGGGAGGAGAGGTTATGCTATTAGTTAAGAAATACATAAAATCCAAGGAAGTGAAGCCAGTCGACATTGCTGGACAGTGCAGTGTCGAGTCAGTTTGGTGTGACATAAGCATTGGTAGATCAAAATTGAGAGTAGGAGTGTGCTATAGGCCTAATGACTCTGATGAGTATAATAAGAAACTGTACGGGGAAATAGAATGGGCCAGTAAATCAGAGAGTCTTATAAAGTGGGATTTTAATTTCCCAGATATTGACTGGAATTTGGGGGCTGGTCACTCACACACTAGCAAGGCTTTTGCGGATTTATTGGATGATTGGTTTCTACATCAGCATGTTCGGGAGGCAACTAGAGGGAGTAATACTCTTGATTTGATTATGAGTAGTGATTCTTCATGCATTAAGAATCTGCAGGTAAATGAACCACTAGGTGGCAGTGATCACAGTGTGCTGAAGTGGGATTTACTCAAAGAAGTAACTACCATTAGGGGTAAAGGGAAGGGTTATTGCTTTTGTAAAGGCGACTACTATGGACTGAGACAGTATTTAAATTCTATACAGCGGGACCAACTGATGATGTTACCAACATCAAATTCAAAATGGGAAGCATTCAAAGAACTTATCTTGGAAACTACTAGGCTTTACATACCAACTGAGAAATATTGTTCAAGGTTTAAGCCTAAGTGGATGTCAGATGAACTAATGTGACATATGGCAGAGAAGAAAAATGCATGGGATACATACAAATTAACACGTGACACAGAAGCCCATGATAGATACAAGATGATCTGTAACCAAGTTACAAAGGAGGTTAGGCAAGCGAAGGCAGATTACGAGAAATCTTTGGCAAGGGATGCAAAGAAAAACAGCAAAGAGTACTTTACTTATGTAAACTCTAGAAGGAAGGGGATGAATCAGATTGGTCCACTTGATATCGATGGGTCAACTGTTGATGATCCTGCTCAGGTAGCTAACAAACTGAATGAATATTTTGCATCGACATTCACACATGAGGAGTTATTCAGCGAGGGGAATGCCAGAGGTGTATTCAACTCTGGCAGTAAGCTAGAGAATCTTGTAATAACTGAGAGAAAGTGGAGGAGAAATTGTTGAAGATAAATACAAGAAAGGCACCTGGGGTGGATGGGATCTATCCAGTTATATTAAAGGAAGCAGCAAAGGAAGTAAGCAAACCCTTAGCCATAATTATGAGAGCGTCCTTGGACTCAGGGGAAGTATCCATGGGCTGGAGATGTGCAAATGTAACCCCAATTCACAGAGGAGGATCAAAGGGCGACACAAATAATTATAGACCTGTTAGTTTAACTTCTGTTCCTGGAAAATTAATGGAGGCACTGGTTAAAGAAGCACTGCAGGATCATTTAGACAAGACTTCAGTCATAGCTCAGACACAGCATGGTTTTGTTAAGGGGAAGTCTTGCCTGACCAACTTGATTGGATACTATGATGCAGTCACAAAAGAACTGGATGCAGGGAATAACTTTGATATTATATACTTGGATCTTAGAAAGGCTTTTGATACTGTTGCACATGGAAGACTGCTGCACAAATTGGAGCAGTGTGGCATTGGAGGCAAATTGCTGCTGTGGATAAAGGGGTGGTTGAGGGGGAGAAGACAGAGAGTGGTAATCAATGGACACTGCTCATCGTGGACTAATGTTATTAGTGGAGTCCCTCAGGGTTCAGTATTGGGTCCATTATTGTTTTCTGTATTTATAAATGATATTGATGATTGTATATCAAGCTTAATGTCCAAGTTTGCCAACGATATGAAGGTTGGCAGGGTTGTCAAGGACACTGCTGACACTATGCTACTGCAACAGGATCTGGAGAGGTTGAGCAGATGGGCTTTGAGGGGGCAAATGAAGTTTAACATTTACAAATGTAAAGTACTACATATAGGAAACAGCAACCCCAGAGCAACGTATCAACTCTGTGGTACTACACTGACAGTGGTAGAGAATGAAAGGGACCTGGGGTGGTTGTGCAGGCAGATATGAAGTTTTCTGAGCAGTGCAGACGGTCTGCAAGAGTAGCTCATGGTGTATTGTCGATGATATATAGGAATTTTTCTAGCAGGGATAAGGAGGTGATTATTCCCTTGTATAAGGCAATGGTCAGACCACACCTAGAGTACTGTATACAGGTCTGGAGGCCTCATTTCAAGAAGGATGTAGAGATGCTGGAACGAGTACAGAGAAGTGCAACAAGATTAGTGAATGGAACAAAGGGGTGCTCTTACGAAGAAAGGCTTAAGTTTTGCAAATTCCAGTGTCTGGAGACTAGGCACAGGCGAGGTGATCTGATAGAGGTGTATAAAGCCTTGAATGGTTTGAGCATGCTCAATGCTGATGAGATTCTTCCTCTTGCTCAGAATAATCACCTGAGAGGGCATAAATTCAAATTGAGAAAAGACAGATGTAGGATAGATGTGAGGAAATTTGCCTTTAGCCAGCGGGTGGTTGGCTGGTGGAATAAACTTCCATCCCTTGTCGTGGAAGTTGATAGCCTAAATAAGTTTAAGGCTCAGCTGGACAGGTATTTCGAACGAACAGAGGGGTGAAGTGGAAGTGGTTATTTTTTATTTATTTATTTATTTATTTTTTTTTTTAGCTGATGCTGCATAAGCTTACTTTCTTGCATCAAATGCCTCTACTAATGCTAATGCAGTCCTCAAATCTTTTGTCCCTTCCTCCTCGAATCCTTCTACTCCACACTCATACATTAACCTATATAATTCTGTTAATTCTCTTAAGCTCACTTCCCCTAATAACCTTTTAAACACCACTGGACTTCATCCGTATGTACTGACTTATTTCCCTTCATTTCCTTTAACACTGCAGTTATCTCCTGCTCTGTTATGACTGACCCCAAACTTGATCCATTATTATTATATTCATGATCTCATTGAGACATGTGAAAACTATACAAGCATCATTTGAAGCTGGTTAAACAACACCTATAGCTATATACTAACTGTTACAGTGTTAAGCAGCAATTCATTCTTCTCTGCCCTCTCATATAGAGATGAAGAACTTTGTAAAACTGATATCAACACGTACAGACAGATATTATTTCCTTTACAATGGCTCCTTTTTAAACTGTTTTATTGTGGGATTGCTCCTCTCCCAGCATGTTTGTACAGAGATGGGGGAATGCAGATGTGCCTTCGGGCAGCAAAAGCCAACCCATGCCAAAAAAATATATAAATAAAATTTTATATACTTTTATACGAAAGGAAATTTATATTTTGCTTTCAGTGGTGAAAGCTAAAGATAAATATAAAAATATTCTTTCTGACATGGTCAGTTTCACACAGGCTTGCCAGCCACAAAATGAGGAAGTACCCCCTTCTTTAAGTTTAATATTGCTTATGAGTGAGCATCCTGAAGGGGAATTTCTATAAGCCTGATCTCACTGAGATTTGTGAAAATTCCACGCATGTGTCACCCCATTGAGAGAAAAACAAGGATGAGCTCTTTCAACAAACATCAGTCAGCCAAAAGGGCATGTTATAGTGCAAAACCAATTGCTCTATAATATATTGCAGTATGTTATAGAGCATTTGGTTTCCAGTTGCTCTGTAACATATGTATGTTACAGAGCAACCTCATTTTGTATGTTAAGTTGCTTACAATAAAAAAGTTTGTTTAATATTTCATGTCTTTTGTTCATTGCTATTTTCCTTCCTCCTAATGAACATAAAGATGATTAGGGAGACAAGTGCACCTACTGCAGAACAATCGCTGTCAACAACTTTGATGTCACACAATTACTTTCTCTTCTATGTTCATTGAGGGAGAACTTAGAATAACTGGCGCCTCCGTAGCCAGGTGGGTAGGAGCAGCAGTGCGTAGCACAAGCTTCTTGATTAGACCAGGGTTCGAGCCCATGACCATCGAATACGGAGGATACAGAGAGGTCAGGGAATGATCACCACATGTCCCCAGAGCAATATGGCCTTAGTTGCTAATGCTCCTAAAAACCAAAAAAACAACTAGAATAATTATGTGCAAACAGATATTTCATTTCAAATAGCTCCCTTTTACTGTTACTGAGATTCCCCTGGCACATTTTAGCTGACAGGCTACTGTGTGATATGAGGATTTGAAGGCATGACATGGCAAAAGTTGATCAATGCCATGAATAAAGATAAAATTTGTTATGAAACTACATAAAATATCTTTTGGTGTGAAAACAAGAGATAAATCCATATTAATTTGGATATTTTACATGTGTTTGCCAGCAATAAAATGACATGTGCTAATCATTCCCACTTGGAACTGAGTGAATGGGGAAGAGAGAGTTTTTCAGAAGTGAGAGAAAATTTAGGCATGAGAGATTTTTTCAGGACTAAATTTTCAGTTAAAATTTGTCTAACTGCTTCTGTGTCCATACTGGGTTCTGATGCAACTATTTTAATGCTTAAATGATGGTCACTTCTAATCAATGTCCTCACCCAGTCCATATTTTCATCGGTTTTTCATGACATTTGTTGTCTTCCATGTTTTCTCTTGATATATGAAAAATTTAACCCATTTTGTTCACTAGTGGTAAAATAAAAAAAAAAAAAAAAAAGAACATGAATGAAATTTGCTTGTAATAAAAACACTTGCTTAATATTTTGTGCCTTTTGGTCATTACACATTCATATTACAAATTAGGGAAAAAAATGGGATAAATTTTATTTTTGGCTATAATGTGGGTGTTTAAGATCTTGACACTCCTGTTATATCATGTTGCACTGCATGTATCAGTGCATTTTTAAATATTAAAATCCTTATAGTAAAGAGAACTGATGACAAAGATATTTTTCCTTTAATCCTGCAGTAGTGGTGCCTCTGATTGTTACAGACATGGTGGTGGTGCTACATCTGACATTTATTTTTTTTCTACTTTCATTTTAATTTCTGGGTTTTTTGAATTCTGCTTGGTGTAATTGATATTTTTTCCTTTCTATTGTAATTATATGGTATTGGTATTATAATTGGTATTGTATATTGGTATTTTTTACTTTCTTAATGGATGCAATACTTATTGTATGCATTTTTTTAGTATTCAATAAAAAATTAAATATTTAAAAAACACCTTTCTCGTTTATCCCTTCTATTTCTGTTCTCTGGAACAATCTTCTTTCTTTCCTTCCTTATATATGTCTCTAGGTATCTTCTGTTTTCTTACCCACACATTGCATTAGGGTACTGTAGGTTCACATTTCACATTCTGTCAGATTAAAAAAAGAGTATTATAGGAAGGTGAAACTGTTAGACTCATACAAAATTTAAAATTTAACATGCGCATACATTTCTGTATATTATATTTATGAATAGTTTTAAAAAATATATGCACATATTAGGTGCTATTATTCACTGCCATATACAATTTTTTTAAAATTTTCCATGCTGTGAAGCACACAAAATTTGAATATTAGACATGGCCTCTAACTCACTATTCTAAGTATTATTACTTTTTGTATTTATTATACAAAAATAATAATGAATTTCAAGTGAATCTTTCAAAAAAGATGTAGTTTACAATCGTTACAAGCCATCATATCACATGAGATGGTTTTATAAATAATTTGGGCTAGAAATAAACACTATTTTGTGTGGTTTCACATGCTTTAAAAAAATATTTTTTTTTTTCTGAAAAATCTCCAGTCTGTTTTCTGCAAAGATCTTCCCCCCCCCCCCCCGAAAAAGTTCCTTTTGTTAATTATTTTGCCTGTTTTGGCCCAAAAAAATGACCACTGTTTCCCTCCTGCTTGCAGTTAACTTCTTCAGATTTTGTTTGAAGTGAAAAGTTTGTGTCTATGTCTTTCTCATTTATCCCTTCTATTTCTGTTCTCTGAAACAATCTTCCTTCTTTCCTTTCTTATATATGTCTCTAGGTATCTTCTGTTTTCTTACCCACACATTGTATGAGGGGTAATGGAACCTACCTCCTGAAAGGTAGATTCCATTACCTTTCATGTCAAGGGGGGGATAAAAGCTTTGACACATTGGTGCAAAGAGAAACCACATGAACACACACAGAGAATACATTTGACTTTTAATTTCCCTATTCAGAATTGTGTGCAACCCTGAGGAAGCTATGATTGAAATATTTGAAATTAATTTTGTAAATTTTTTTAATGTTACTTCCCAGAAATATTCCATTCTCTTTTCCTTTATGTTAAGTTGATAAGTGGGATAGAATATAAAATTTTGAGAATGAAAACATTTCCCTAACAAAATACTAAAGGATCAGCACATCCCAAAATGCAGGTGTCTTCTTTTGAATCTAAGTGGAACAGTATATCACTTAGTAATGTATAAACATAATTTGTTTTTGAGTAGAGCTGCATAGTAGAACTGTCATCATTAGTGTTTTGCTGTGGGAAAAGCAAAAGAAATATTCATGAAAGGTATGATTATTGAGTGTTCCAATAATCATTGCATGATTATTGGAATACTCAATAATTCAATAATCATGCAGTGCTGCCATTTTTAAGCATCCCTGGTGGAGGCCTTCACTGTTGAGTGAAGGCAACACAAAAATCTGTGCTGTCTGTTAATGGTTTGTAATCTGCTCAAATACCTCAGATTGTCTTGAAGTAGTCAGGCAGATGGTTGTAGCATTGGATGTACTTTTCCAGTAGGTCCCAAACATGCTCAATTGGGTTGATATCAGGTGAGTTGGGCAGCCATGGGAGGATGGAGAATTCATTGTCATGTTCCTGAAACCAGTTAGCAATGTGAAACCTTGTGGCATGCAGTATTGTCTTGTTGATAATTTCCGGAGTAGTCTGGACCACTGTCATCACGAAGGGGTGTACTTCGTTTGTGACAACAGAATAGTGGGCATTCCCATCAATTCCCATTGATTAACAGTGATCAGATGACTCAGACATGCCATGAAAACAGGCTCCAAACCATAACACCACACCACACCACCACCTCCAGCCTATCAAACACCAACAATGCATCCAGGTACCATGTCTTTTGTCCAAATGCAGATTTATCCATCAGTTGGAAATGGAATTCACCAGACCAGGCAGGTTCCATATGTCCATTGTTAGTGCTGATGTGCAGTTGCTTGTGTCTCACAGTAAGCATGGGTATCTGTGACAGTCTTGCTGTTCCTATATTGTACTAGGTGATTAGCTCAGCACTGTGCTGCATTGCTGCTGTGTTATGAGACAAGGTATGACACTCACCATGGGTGTTGACCACATGATGCTGCCCATGTGACCTTTGTCTGGTTGTTTGACTGCTGTTGGGCTAGTCATGGTAGACTCATGACACCGTAGAACGGAAGCATTTAACCATGTTGGCCATTGTTGAGATACTGGCACCTGCACATCTTGTTCCTCCACAATCATTCAATGTTTGAAGTTGGAAAGATCTTGATGCTGATCATTCTTCCTTGAATATTCAAAAAGTGGTTGCTTGTGCGAACTACAATCTTATATTTTCTGTTTCTTACTGTAACCAGTCCATTCCTGTACAATGGGGTTTGCTAATGCAAAGCAAACTCAGTCTATATTCAAGTTATTACAAATCAGATTGTTTCTATTATATCCAGTTTTTTTTTTTTTTTTTTTTTTTGTAGTTGTTGGCGCATAGGCTTCTATGGCCATGATGCACCTCCCAAGGTTTTTGCAGTACTTTGATCCAAGCCCGAGGCTGGAATCGAACCCGCGACCTTTGGGTTGCCAGGCAGGCACTTTACCTACCCGGCTAGCCCGGTCAGCCTATATCCAGATAATAATAGAATGGTCCGAGATGACAATGTCATCATACACAAGCAGGATTTTTGCAGGGATATGTAGGATTCATGGTTCCCACAGTCACCAGTATGAACACAGTAGCTGTTGACTGAGAAAAACACTTGGAAAGATGTAGCAGAATGTGATAACAGCTACCATTGAATATGGGCAACATATAGAGCCACACTCCTAAAGGAATAGGTAAATGGGTGTGCATTAACTTTAAGGAATGTACATCATGTAAAATCAGTGCCAAGCAGGATGATGTGCCTTACCAAGTTTATTTTTGCACCTCCAGAGGACAAGCAGAATGCTTTGATCTATTAACTTTAGTTGATGAGAGGTTAAAGCCACTTGTTGAAAATTGTGAAAGTTGAAAGTTGTGTTTTTTTTTTTTTTTTTAAGATGTTATATGAACCTCATGTGACAAGAGCTGTAGAACACTTATGTTCTTTAGCTCTCATAGAATGAAGCATTTGTCTCTTTCATTTTCTCCCTTTGTATCTCAATGGGTTGTTTGGGTCTTCGTTTCTACTTATCTGCCAGTGAATCCCCAAAATAAGCTGAAACCACAGCATTGGTAATGACATACACTCTAAATACACTCTTCTTTCTTGGAGCAATGCTTTTTATTTAGAGTACTGCAATACTGAGGTGACATGGTGATGTGCCTCCATAATGAGATTGATTCCTTAAGTAGCAAACCTAGTTTGCTCACTATGTAAAAAATAAGGCTGACTAGGTTCATCCTGTCCAATTGCATGTGTGATAGATCAAAAAACAGAATAAAATCATGTGAATAATAAAATGGATTTTATTTTCTCCCTTTTTAGCTTTTAGAAGAACTTCTAAGAATACATACAACTGAAAATTGGCTGGGAATAAAATCAGGTAATTTTATTTATTTTTTGCTAAATTCTACACACTTTTATTATCCTACTTTAGTGGATTGTTCTTACTTTGAAATGAGAACAGTCATTTCAGAATATACTGGTCAGACAGTTCTATGTGTGAAGCTTTTTTATATGGAGGCATATTGATGACTTAAAAAAAAAACATAGTGCCCATTCCAGATATGAAAAATAATTTTGGTAATAAGTGGCTTTAACCTCTCATCAACTAAAGTTAATTGATCAAAGCATTCTGCTTGTCCTCTGGAGGTGCAAAAATAAACTTGATAAGGCACATCATTAAGATCATCATCAAAAGCAGACTGGATGCACTTTACATTATCTGTTGTGATAAATTAGAATGTTATTTAATTCTGCATAATGTCTTTGTTCTAAATTCACATTGAAAATATAATTTCGAAATGTAATCTTTATTCCTTTGAGATCTTGCTATCCATAAAAAAGACTATAAAATGCTGACTATTAATTCATAAACAAAGGAAATGTTCTTGGGCTCAACTTTATTGAATTTTATGAGTATGAAAATTTCTTTTCAGAATACAGAAATTAATTCAAGATATTTGTAAATTGAAAGCACTTAACAGCTGGTGCTTGCTGAAAAAAGGGTGTTTGAATAATCAGGATTATAACATAAACATATTTTATGCAAACGTATTGTTAATTACATATGTATGTATTATACACTATAGTATTCACTTCTAAGTAAATTAGACTTTTTTTCTGTTTTACTTTGCTTGGTCTTGTCTCTAAAGGGGACTGACATAAAACCAGGATGTAGTAAAGTTGTGTAATTTTCTGTAGCCCATTCAGTATGTGTATTAAAGAATTAACTTTTTGCATTCATTTGAATGGCTACTTCATCCTTTTCATTTTATTTTTCTTCATTTTATGAGATATATATAGTAATACTATAGGTTTAAAATTGAAATTCATTTCATTATACCATTGATCCAATCTATAACCCCTTCGGTGAAGACAGGATATTAGAGCTGGAAAAAGAATTAGAAAATGTGAATTGGAATATCATTGGTTTGGCTGAAACAAGAAGAAGAAATGAATCACTTATAAGTTTATCAAGTGGAAATCTGCTGTACACCAATGGAAACAGTGAAAGGAGTGAAGGTGAAGTTGGGTTTCTGGTCCATAAAAATTTTAAAAACAACATTTTGAAGGCGAAGCAGCGTGGGAAGGAGCAGCAGTGTGTAGCACTCGCTTCTTGATTAGACCGGGGTTCGAGCCCATCACCACCAAATACGGAGGATGCGGAAAGGTCAGGGAATGACCATCGCATATCCTAAATTCATAAACAACATTTTGGAATTCAAAAGTACATCACCAAGGGTGTCAAGACTAACACTAAAGATTTCTAAGAGGTACAAGCTAAAGATTATAATGATTTATGCACCAACATCGAGCCATGATGATGAAGAGGTTGAAGAAATGTACACCAAAATTGAGTCTTCTAGATGAGCAGAAAACCCACCCCACTATTATTATGCGGGACTTCAATGCTAAGGTTGGAAAAAGGCAAAACAGCGCAGAAAGAGGAACTATAGGAAATTTTGGAATTGGTGAAAGAAATATGAAAGAAAAGAAAGGTAAATGTTGGAAGTGATCACAGAATGGTAAGATGTACACTTGATATAGATGTAGGAAAGGAAGGAAAAAACTGACTCGAGTAAATAATACAAAGGTCTTTGAGATAACAGAGGAGGAGAAAAAGCAGTATGTACTGGAACTTAAGAACAAGTTTGAGCTTCTGCAGACTGCTCAGGACCAATATATCGACGAGGAATATTACAACTTTCTGAAAGTGAAAGCCCAAGAAACCTATAGAGAAAAAAAAATCCAATGAAGAAAAAATTAGTCAAGAAACACTTATGATGAATCGAAGACGACAAATGAAGAGCAAAAAAAACACTGACAGGGAGAAAATTGAGTATACTGAGTTATGCAAAGCCATTAGAAAGAGACTCAGAGAGGACATAAGAAGATTTAACACAAGAAAAGTAGAACAAGCATTAAGGGAAAACAAAGGATTTAAATCAGCAGCCATGAGCAGTAATACAGAAAGACAAATGATACCGAAACTGAAGAATAGTGATGGTGTACTTATAAACAGCAGAGAAGGCATAATTCAAATAGCAGAAGACTACTATAGAGAATTATACAAGGAGCGAGGGAATGATGCCATCAGTGGGGAAGATGGATTGCAAAGTAGCAACACATACGACATACGCGATATTCTTCCTGATGAGGTAGAACATGCATTGAAGAAAATGAAGAATCGGAAAGCCCCGGGGGAAGATAAAGTTACTGTAGAGTTGTTAAAATTGAGAGGAAGAGACATAACACAAAAACTGGCAAGGCTCTTCACAAAGTGCATTAGAAGAGGTGTGATGCCTAAGCAGTGGAATAATGCAATCATAGTTTTGCTGCATAAGAAAGGAGATAAATCAGAAATTGGAAATTATAGACCAATTAGCTTGTTATCCCACATCTACAAGTTGTTCACAAGGGTCATTACTAACAGATTAGAAAGAATACTTGGTGAGAATCAATTGAAAGAGCAAGCTGGCTTTAGGACAGGATCCTCAACTATGGATCACCTTCACATAATATCACAGCTAATGGAGAAAGCAAATGAATATAAAACATCATTATGCCTGGCATTTGTGGATTATGAAAAGGCATTTGACTCCATACAGCATAAGGCAATGTTTCGGGCACTGGAAAGACAAAGGCATAGATACCCCATATATTATCATTTTGAAGAAAATATATGAGAGTGCTACCTCCTTCATTAGACTAGACAAGGACAGTAGGAAATTTAAAATCGAGAAAGGAGTTCGACAAGGAGACACAATATTGCCGAAGCTGTTTACTGCTGCCCTTGAGGAATCTTTCCGAAGATTAGACTGGTCGCAGAAAGGAGTCAATGTGAATGGAGAGTACCTAAACCATTTACGATTTGCAGATGACATTGCGGTCATAAGCCACAATCCCAAAGAATTAGAGGAAAATCTTAATCAGTTATGCACAGTTAGTAAGGATTTTGGACTAAAGATGAATATGGCTAAAACAAAAGTAATGATGAACAAATATGCCACAGAAAGGGAAATAATGATTGAAGGAGCAGTAATTGAAAAGGTGGAGTCATATACTTATCTGTGACAAGTTATTAGCTGTAATAATGATAAATGGCTGGAAGTCAAGAGAAGAATAAATTTTGGATGGATAGCATTCAGGAAATAGTCACATACTGAAGAGCAATATCCCAGTTTGTCTGAAATGTAAAATAATGAACCAATGTATACTCCCCACCATGACTTATGGAAGTGAAACTTGGGCACTCACCAAAAGAAAGGAAGAGAAGCTGAGAACTACACAGCGAAGAATGGAATGAATTATATTGGGAATCAGACTGTTAGATAACAAGAGAAACACATGGATTAGGCAGCAAACTCAAGTAAAGGACATTCTTATCAAAACTAAAGAATAAAATGGTCTTGGGCAGGACACATAGCTCGAAGACATGATGACAGATGGACTAAGAAAATAACAGAATGGTATCCAAGAGGAGCTAGAAGAAAACCTGGAAGACAAAGGCGGAGATGGATAGATGAAATTCATGAGTTTTTGGGTAGTAAATGGATGGCCAGTGCTCAAAACAGAAGGAACTGGAAAGTTGCTGGAGAGGCCTTCATCCTCCACTGGATTGAAAATGGCTGATGATGATGATAACCCCTTCTGAGTTATTTCACTTTCTTGGCTCATTTGGTTTATCAGATCAACAAATGTTTGGACAAAAGACTTTTCTAAATCTCTTAGAAAAAAAATAAAAAATGCAAATAATTTTTTACTAATGTGAAAAAAAAAATTATTTCAGCTATAATTTTTTGATTAGGTCTCATAACTTTGAGCAGTGCAGAATCTCAGACTTCAGCGAGAGCATACATCTTTTAGCCTTCCCATCTGTCATCCCCTAAATGGAACAGACTGTCACATGGTATCTGGCAGATCCCCCCCCCCCCAACCTCCTTTTCTAATAAAAATTAATTTTTGGATTTTTTGTGAATTGAAAACTATTTTATTAATTAGGATTTTTCTGATTTATTCCACTTTTTATTGTTTGAAATTTAGAGCTGTATACCCTTCTTTACCCATATTCTATTATATCTGCCCCCATAACAACCTTTTCATCTTGCAAATCCCCTTAAAAAGAAAAGTAGTCTTTTTTATAAAAATATGCAAAATGGGTAGTGCAGATGTATGGGTAATGCAGATATATCTGCTGGTGATGTATTTCCTGTAATTCACACCTTACACTTCAGGGTGAAGTTTTGAGGGGGAGAGTGAATTAGCTGACAGTTTGTGTGCGTACACACACACACACAGAGAGAGGGAGGGAGGGAGGGAGAGAGGGAGAGAGAGAGAGAGAGAGAGAGAGAGAGAGAGAGAGAGAGAGAGAGAGAGAGAGAGAGAGAGAGAGAGAGAGATTTGCCATTTACGCTTTGTAAATATGTGGTTATTTGGTGACGTATAGGCAAATAGTAATGATTGTTCACATCTTGAGTTCTGCTTTGCTTGCAACGGTCAAGCTGATGATAAGGTGTGTGAAGGGTAGTGATGTTTCAAATGAATGGGAAGTTATTGCTAATTCAAAGAGTGCATCAGAGTAGTAAACTATACATGAATACTTAGTCTTAAATGTGTGTCAATAAAATGAATGAATTTGAATGAATGAGTCTACAGGAGTGTCAGTAAAATGAATGAATTTGAACTCCTGCTTAGGACAACTAACACTGATATTATAGAGCTAACTGAAACACGGTGTTACCCAGAAATAGGGGATGACAAGTTTCATTATTGTCTGTACAATGTATTGGAAGGATAGAGAGGACAAAAGGGGTGGGGTGTGGGGTCATGCATCTTATCAAAAGCAGCTTAATAAGCATGATCCCCAAAAGCTTTTGCAGATTCAGAATTTATTCATGCTAGCATAAAATCTGTGTGGTGTGAAGTAGTTGAATGCAAAGTTAAAATGAGAGTGGGCATATATTACAAGCCAGAAGATTGTAATGCGAACCTCATTAAGTAACAGATAGTTGGGTGAGCAAATATGCGTGTCTTATTATGGATGTTTTCAATAGCCCCTTGCTGATTGGAGCAAATACTAAGAAAATACTAGGAACAATACTAAGGGTAAGAATATTCCTAAATCTGATCGTTACCCATGAACTAGATGACACCACAGGACTCATAGTACAGGAAACATTATCAGGAGGTGATCATGCAATTCTTAGTTAGAAGATGAAGAAAGAGGTTGCAGTTGGGATTCTTGAGGCCGGTTGGATTAAAATAAAACAAAATAATCTTATCAACACAGAGCCACATCTCTGTCTTAAGCTTACCAACACTGAGCTGGAATATCTCTGCCTTACTGTCACATCACAACTGGCAGTACCACTCCTCATCTTGAACAGCTTGTTTTTTTTCTAGGACTGTAAAATTTAATGATTATTACCTTGAAGTAGTAAAAACAGTAAAGGCTGTGAGGTAAGCCAAAAAGAATAAAGGCTGTTGGCTTACCCAATAGCATTTTCATAACTAAAACTTAAAAGGGTAAACTGATTCTGATATAATTGACAGAGAGGTAATGCACACAAATATTTTAGGGTTAGGAAACATTGTACTAAAGAATTGATTAATTTTCATCCATCCAAAGTTTGAGGGTGTATTGAAAAGTGATGCCTCTTATTGCATTCTTTGAAGGAATAGAGATAAATCAGATAGAAAAAAAAATGTACTTGAAAATAAAAAAAAAATTGTCTTTAATTTGATTATTTGTTTTCTGTATACATCTTGCCTAACTCAATACATTTCATCCTGTACTTATCAAGTTTTGTATACCATTCTGTAAAATTCCTTCAGTTGATTGGCCAGCTGTTTCTTTGTGGCAGATTTAACTTACTCATTAGAGTCATATATATTAACTCAGATGATTTTTAAATTATGAGAACAAAAAAAAAAAAAAAAAAAATTTGCGTAGGGCCACTTTAGACTATAGGGTTGATGTAGAACAACTTCAAATTCCAGTGACTGATGAAATTATTTCCATTGTTGCATGGCTGCAGTAAGGTTGTATATTATATGTTGAAGCAAAATTTGCAGTCTTACCAGTCCTTGTTTGATTTTTTTTTTGGGAGACTGAGAGGTGGGTTGTTCAATGGACTTAATTGATTGATTACTTTTTCAAAAAATTCATTGTGGTATACCCATAGAGTCCCAGAAACAATCTCATGGCTTCATCAGTTGGTGCTTGGACTTTGAATATTTTTATATGTGGAGATGTTTTATGGCAAAATTCCATGGACTGTCTTTTTTTTTCCCCAGTTCATAGTGCCAAATTCAGGATATAACTTATTGGTAGTCAGAAACTCACTAACTGCATGCTCTTTGAATTGCTTGTTTAAAAATTATTCCATTATGAACAGTGTAATTTATAAACTAGCAACCACATAAGAAATGCTAATGTGATTGCTTGGTAATGGGGCTGTGAATTTTTCCCATTCATCAATAGTAAGATAACTGAAGTTACATAGTGTAACATACTGCAGTACTAAAAACTTCTATAAAAAAACAATTGTAATAATAATCATTTGCATTCTTTTCATTTATTTTAGTATTAGTGAAGTCAGTTAATGCAAGAAAATAAGATGTGCGTTACAGTATCTAATGATTACCTTACAGGTGATTCAGCTGTAACTGAAGAATCTGAATGTGGAACTACTGCTAATTGTGTTCTAGATTTGTGTAGAACTGCCAAAGACAATCCATCAGCTCTGTTTATTCAGAAATATACAGATTATGATTACTATCAGAAGCTTGCAGAGCAGTATATATTTGATCCACAGAAAGTAACCAAAGATCCATACTGTGTAGATTGTTACCGCACATATAGAGATCCTCTGCCACAGGATTTAGTCATGTATTTACATGCTCTCTCGTATAAGGTAAGGAAAAGACTGGATAGTAGTTGACTTTCTTTATGAACTTAACTCACTGATGGTCATTTTAGGGAATGGTTCATTTTGACCACCAATTTTTTTAAAAATTTTATTTATTTATATATTTTATTTTCTTTAAATAATGATGTAGAAAATCTGATGAAAGACCTGTTTCATGAAAGACCTTTAAAACCTGTTTATTGCAAGAAGCATGTTAAATTATCTTTGAGGGTTACATACAGATTATTTTGCATTCCTGTTAGATATAAGTTTAGAAAATTTCACAAAGTAAAATTTTCTTAACATATATCTAACAGGAATTTTTGTTTCATAGTTGTGTAAGTAGGACATAGACTCAGTAAACTAAGTTTACTACTAAGTGCATATTAGGGATACCCTTCACCAGAGTTGCCACAATATGGGCTGTGAATTTTTCCCATACATCAATACTAAGATAACTGAAGTTAGATACTGTAATACTAAAAACTTCTATAAAAAAACAATTGTAATACACTGGTGTGCAAAACTTAAGGATCAACACTATTTCTAAAGGTTACAACCACAAAATCTTTACTTAAGGTACTCTTTACTGATGAGAGTAGATTGTCTTAGCAGCGATTCTGGCTTCTAATCTGGCGAGAGGTTGGCACACAGTATCACCCCGCAAACATCACTGAAAGGGATCAATATGGCGGTCGAGGTGTTCTTATCTGGGGAGGCATTATCTTGGATGGACGTACACAATTCCAGATATTGCAAGGCAGTACTGTAACCAGTGCATGCTACTGTACTGAGGTAATCCTTCCCCATACGTGTCTGTTCCGAGGTGCCATTGGCCTCAAGTTCGGGTTTATGGATGACAGCGCCACACCTCATTGCACTGCAGCTGTTGATATGCTTTTGGAAAGTGAGGACATTGTTCGTATGGATTGGCCTGCCCGTTCCACCATTCTAAATACCATTGAACACATGGGATGCTCTGGGGAGATACCTAGTGGCACGTCCACACCCACCAGAAAATCATCATCTGAAGATGGCGCTGACAGAGGATTGGACAATGTTACTGCAAGAACTTATCAACAACATTGCTCTAAGTATGGACAGGTGGTGCAAAACCTGCATTGACATTAGGGGTGGCCATATCTCCTACTGAGGACCACCTCTTCCTTTTGTTCCATCTTTGGCAGTGATGCATCTGTACCTTAGTAGAAGCATCAAAAGGAATGCTTCTGCTCTTAATACTGTATTACAAAACAGATGGTATATGCAGTAAATATCTCCATTCCACAGTCATCATAATTACATTGAGGAGTTTAATGACTATTGGAATCAGGAATCTACATAAGTTAATGAAAAAAAAATCACGGAGTTAGTTCGACAGATATCTTGCTCTCACACACACACACACACACACACACACACACACACACACACACACACACACACACACACACACACACACACACACACAGCTTTGAGCAAAAACCTGGAAAATCAGCAGAAAATCAAAGAATTGACTTCTAAATTTGGTTTCCTTATAAAATGTACTAGTAATTATTGTAATATATAAATTTCTAGTTCAAAATCAAATATTGTATGGTCAAGTTGAGAAATCTGATTTAATTTAGTCAATGTCCTATCTTTATTTGCAGCATCCCCCCCCATACAGAACCCTGCCATTTTTGTTTTTTTGTGTTTATTCTTCTTCCTTTCTTATTTTCACTAAACAAGAAGCAAATAATTTTTGTAACTGAGTATTATTTTTAGGTTGATATATGTTTCATTAAATTTCTCCTACTCTTCACCTGTTTAATAAGTCAAAGAACACAATTTGTTCTGGAATGAGTCAAATGTAATAAATGAATGAGAATAGTTAGAATTTATATTTTTAACAAATTAAGAACATCAATTTCACCAATCATGATTTTGTATAGCAAATTTTTGTTTAGGAATGCTCCAGCAGCTTTATCCCCTGATTTATTTACTGATGTAGATAAATTATCTACATCAGTAATTGTAACTACTGTTGTAGCAATCAGCCTTGTTTTTAAAACAAAATATTTTGCTAATTTATTTATTTTTTTTTTCCCAATTTTCTCCAAACTGTTTCTTGAAGGGTGGTGAGACAATACCAGAGTATTCTAAGTGTGGGATAATGTACATTTTGAAAACTTGAAATCAAATGTTCTCTCTCTCTCCTTACACACACACACACACACACACACACACACACACACACACACACACACACACACACACACACACACCTCTATAGTTTTTTAATAAAGCCATTTTTTTCCCCGAGTTTAAGTATTAATTATATTTTGTTTAAAATTTGTTTTGATGTAAATCCTAAGAACTAAGGAATATATCAGCATTAAGCAATATAATTCATGAGCTTATCAAGAGGAAATAAGGAATTTTCTTTAATGAAGAACAGATTCTGTCTCAATGAAGAAAACCAGTGTCCATCCAGAGCTGGAGATTCCAGGGTATTAGAACCCTTGAAGTAGGTACCCTAGTACAACAGCAAAATGCCATCCATTCAGAAGACTGTGGGATAATGTACATTTTGAAAACTTGAAATCAAATGTTCTCTCTCTCTCTCCTTACACACACCTAGCCCAAAATGGAACAAGAGTTTACAAATGTTGATATTTAATATACAGCCACTCCCCGGTTTATGTAATACTTGACTTATGGAAATTCGACTTTACGTAAATTTTTGCCGGCCGGTACAAACTTAAAAAAAAAACAAAAAAAAAAAACATGGAAATGTATTTTTCATCCCATAGGAATAAATGGAGGTATGAAAATATCATAATGTGAACCCAATAACATCGTTTTTTTTTGGTAATTTGTTCCAAGAACTTGGAAGTTGAAATTTTCACTATATAACTAAGCTATTTATGTCTCTAAAAGGGTCATTTTTATAATGGAAATTGCGCTACACTTTCATCGTTATCAATTTTGAATCAATTATAAGAATCAGTTTTGAATGCCTTTGTGATATTTTTCTAAAACACGTTTCTGGAGGTTACTACTGTAAAACAATAAAAACAATTTGCACTTTCCTATTTATTGGGCTTTTCTGTTAGCGCAATCTATTATAAATGGGTAGTAAACTTAATCTTATTGTATTTGTGATAATACCGATAACTGGAATTCTGTGGGTCTTTACATTATGGTGAAATGAGTTCCCCCTCCACTGAAACCTTCAATCATATAAAAACAAATAAATTTTCAGAATCTTCTCTTCATTCCTATTTACTTATTATAATGGTGAAGGGAAAGGGACCAACAGAAAGTGGCAGTGCTAGGAAACAAAACAAAATTGATTTAGAAATGAAGATGATTAAGTACGAAGCAGGAAAAAATTTGTTATCTATTGAACAGAATTAGGTCTTGCTTTTTCAACAGTGAATACTATTTTAAAGGACACTGTGCATATAAAAGAACATGTTAAGGGATCAACAGTGATCACAAAACAGTGTTCAGGTGCTATATCGAAGATGGAAAAGCTATTAATAATATGGATGGAAAATCAGATTCAGAAGCGAATGCCTCTGAGTCCAGTGGCCATTCAAGCAAAAGCAAGAAGTATTTATGAAGATATTAAGGATAAGTATGGCGAACCCCAAGCAAGTTCATGGCAAGCAATGGGCGATTTAATATGTTCAAGCATCGTGCTGGTTTCCACAATGTTAAAATATGCAGTGAAGTCGCCAGTGCCGATTCTGAATCAGCAGAGAAATTTTGCAATGAGTTGGAAAAAACCCCTTATAAGTCTCCACAGCGGTGTGCTAATTAGCTGGAGAGTTAATTCTGGCAACTATGCTTGAAAGGTAAAACTTGCTGATGTTATGCCTGTCTCCTCTCTCTTTTTGTAATTTTGAACGTTTTTGTAATTTCTCCTGCGCATGAGATAAAAAAAAAAAAAAAAAAAAAATAGAATAAATAATTCTATTTATAAGTTCGTCGAACATTTCTTTTTTGCTTCAATCAAATTTGCGAGTGCTGCATAAGCATTTAGGGAAATTCCGACTTAGTAGAGTTCCGCAGACCGCAACCCTTATGTAAGTCGGGGAGTCGCTGTAATATGTTGCTAATTTTTTTAAAAAAGCATCCCTTTGAACTCTTTGTCAAAAATTTGACCACAGAATCTAACCTTTCTTCTACCAAGCAAGTGTGGTGTCTAACTTTCATTGCTGACAGGTTCTTCAGATGCAATAATATATATATCACAAAACTCTATAATTAGGTTATTATAGAGTGCTACTCAATTTATATTGGGCAGAATCACTGACCAGTCAATATGTATATAATTTATTTATACAATATTGAAATTTTGTACAAAACACAATTTTGTACAAAATTGTACAAAAATAAATTGTACTATTCACTGATATCTTGAAGCATGTAACCTCAAATATAGGTTCTGTTATATTTATATATCGTGTATAAGTTTATTTCTCATTATGAACCTAGTTGAAGTATTTAGGTAAATATACTTGAGAAAGAAGTGTGCAAGAACTGGTCACCTGAAGATGGACCTTGGTTACAACTATCTCTTAGAGGTGGGACTTTGAAGTATTAAAAGTTTTGGCATGATTAGCCAATGTGTTTTTCAGGATGATCGATTTTGGAAAAACTTAGAGCAACTTTCATTTTGGAATGATGAAAAAGCAGTGACTGTTTTTAATTATTGGGTATGAAGCAACTTACATTTATGCTTTTTAAAAACATATATGATGATATATTTCTTGTTTTTAGCTTTCATTTATTTTAAGATATTAAGTGTCATTAAATGATTCATTTATTGGATGTAAATTTAAGCTTGAGGGTAAAGTACAGTAAAAGTCCACTGTAATAATAGTAAAGAAAAACCTTAAAAAAATTAAATTCATATAATGGATTGTTGTTAGAGCTAATGGTTAAAAAAATATATAAACAGTGATTGAAGCACAAGAAATTGAAAAAAAATCTTATGTTAAAATTTTTCCTCTCATCATAATGCTCTTCCAGTATAGATTAGCAGCAACTTTTTTTTTGTGTAACTCAGGAAAGTAGTTAAATAGTAAATAAGAAACAGCAGTGTAAGCTTAATTTATCATTTCATTTCACACCATACAGAATTAATGCAGTTAATAAGTTGTATAATGCCACATTGCCAGTCTTACATCATAAACGAACTGCCTCAGAATTGTACTCCAAGTAGTAACAGTCAAAGGTTCTTAGGAATCGCACCCCCATGTTGCTTCCTCTTTTTTTACCCCCCACCCTTGACAAATAAATGAGATGCATATGTTTATGGCAAAGTGGCATAGTGAACTTTTACTGGACTTTACATGTAAATAAATACTCACATATTTTCAACTTAGTATTTTTCTAAAAATATAAACTTTGTTTTGGAATTACAGCAATTATTTTGAAAGATTTACACAGATTTAAATTTTCAGGGAGAAAATTGGGAATTCAGAACAGAGGAACCAATTTGGGCTAAGGAAGACTGGACTGAATCTTAATACTTTTTTTGTGAAAAATAAAATTTTGTTTATTAAACTGACTAAATTTTTCTATAATTATACAGAATACTAATGGTTAACTGATGAAATGGTATGAAGGATCATTAAGTAACCAAAATTTTGTTCCATTTCAGAAATGATGCTAGTTAGTTGAACTTGCAAAAAATGTTTGTTATATTTGCATATTGCATTGCTAGATGTTGGAAAATGGCTAAGTTACTGTACATGGAAAGTATGTGAAATGCTGTTCAGTTTCTCTGAGCCAAAACTGTTAAACCACCTGGTAGACATTTATGACAAGAACTCCATGGAACATGATGTTGCAATATGCAGGAAGAGATCTGGTTGGAAAGGAGTGAAATATCACTCCCTCAAATCTACATTTAAATGAGTAGCTATAAAACAAATGCTCTCAACATCCATTCATCCAAGTTATCCATTGTGCTTGGCAGTTGCACATATGTTTATGGTGACTATTTTGAAATTAAATACAGTAAACCTCGTTAATTCAAAATTCAAGGGACCAAAATACATCTATTTTGAGTTAAACGGGTTCTGAGTATCTGTACAAGATCAGAACATGGTGATATTAATTTTATGTCAGATACTCCTATTAACATTGTACTAAATTTTCATAATTCTCATTTAAAATAGTAATAATCTTTTAGTTTTGTTGTTTTAAACTTTTGTGAATAGATGGTTACAGTTGTGTTGTTCAGTAAATTTCTCACACATAACAAGGTTGCTGTTTTGTTTTTTCCACCAAAACAGGCATGCAGCTCGATGTATATGAGCTATGTATAATTGGACTTGTATAATAAACAGCACCTTTTGAAGAGAGTGGGGTATCTTTATTTTTGGATATTATTTGCTGTTTAATATTGTAATACAGCAGAAAAGGGCTAGAAGTATCACTTTTTTATATTTTTTTTGCTTTATTGCTTTCAGTAAACTTTGTAACTAAGTGTGAAGTGTTCTTGCTAAACAAGTCTGATCAGCTTGATATCACTTTAGAACAGCTGAGAATGATAGATGGAAAATGCGTAGTGTCTGAGTACAAGATGAAGTACATTTAGTTACAGTTGCAAAATTTTATCTGTTTATGGAATTTTTTTTTATTTATTTTTTGTATTTGTAAATAAATTTTAATTTATGAAAAAGAATTTGATCATGGAGGTTTTCAAATCCTTTGTCTTTTAACTTGGTTTGGCAAAGTATTATTGAAAATTAGAGAAAAGTGGCTAAAGGAGCTTCAAGGTTAATCTCTGCCATGAATAGTGACTTAATTTATGCACACAAAAAAAATAGATTTAATGCCACACAAGTTAAAATTTCACAACTACAATCAACCACATATTTTTAAGCTTACCCACACATTTTTTCATGCAAGCACTTTATAACCAACTTACATAGTTATAATTAGCAAGTGTAATTTAGCATTAGGTTACAAAGTTTACTGAATGAACGGCAGTGCTAGAGGGAAGAAATGCCACCCCTTTTTTTGCATGGATTACAAGTATTAAACATCATATATCAAAAATATGGTTTCTCTCTCTTTACAAGGCATTTACATATAATAAATAAAACAGTATTTGTTTTAATGTTTAGCTCACATACAGTGAGCTGAATTACTACTTAGCAGAAAAAACAAATTTGGCAACCTTTGTTATTAGGTGTGAGGAAAGCAATTTCATATACCTCATTGTGAATAACTTAAAAAGAATCCTTAATTTTTGTAAATTCTCAATTTTAAATTTCATTGTAGATGCGTATTTTGAATAATCCATACAAACGAAAATGCATATTAAACCTATATCATTGGTTGGGAAACGAATAATGACTTTGAAATACATCGCATTTTGTGTAATCTGATATTGAATTAATGAGAATATACTGTATCACTTTACAGATAAATTCTGGTTATTTTATAATCCTTCATTGTCTATGTAGAGTAAGTTTAATACAAAAAATGGCAAATAATATTTTATTACATGTGCTTTTCCGATACATTATGAACATATTAATATAATTAGTTTACAGGAAATAATGACAGTTACTCAAAGTAAAACTTGTTGACACTGCAAACAAGTATTATTATTACTTATTTGAAAACATCTAAAAACGATTTTTGATGTTTCCAGCCTGACTAGGCCAGGAAATATGGGAGCAACATTATTTGACACTAATAAAATTTCAGGTGCTCTGTGAGGTGGTGAACCAGCAGAATGACCAAAATTTCTGTTTTCTTACAAGTTGTATGGATGGATGGGGGGGGATACATGCTTTCATACATGCATAGAAGAATACATGCTTTCAATACATACATGTTGTTTACATTCTTAATAATGCAAAGAGCAGTTTCACATGGATACCCTAAAAAATTATGCAAAATTAAACCCATCTGTTGAAAAAGAAATGCACAATCCCGAAATTGGAGATTTCATTGTAGTCAGTAGCATTGTTGTTGTTCATGCAGCAGCAGCATGTGGGCTGTTTGGTTATGTCACTTTCAATGCTTGAATTGGAAAATATTAACAACTTGAAGTCCATTGTAGTGGTTTTGCCACTTGGCACTTATTTGAAGAGGTTTGGGTGTGAATCTTGTTGATCACTGTAGAAATTTTTAAATGCTTATTCAACAAAATAATTTTCATGTAATATTCTGTGTGCTCAACAGAGTTTATATGTAAAAATAATTCAGGAGAATTTTATAAACAGACAGCATTGTTACAATCCTGAAAAATATTTTTTTATTATGATTACGGTTGGTCTGATGGACTTCCTGATGTGGCTATAAAATTCAGAAAAAAATCTTTTATAATGAAATATTAATGTTACAGGATCACATCTTACCTACAGACAACAATACCAAGAGGGAAAGACAAGTTACAGTTCTCTGGTTTAACGTTATTTCACTTCATCTGCAGACCAAAAGTGGGCATTATAGGTTGAACAGTGATTGATTGAAATCCTCTCTGAACCTAATATGGCTTAAGGAATTTTACCAATAGATGAGGGGCAGATGGATAACACTTTATGTTGGATCAAAAATTATTCACACTCTGCTTACTGTGGCATCAAATCACAAATTTATCTGATTCCCTTTAGGCATATAATGATGGGCAGCACTTCCAAATTCTAGCATGGTCTTACACGGTATATAAATGTTGCTACCCCCCCCCCCCATAAGATAAAACTGGAAGTAGGCCTGTCTGGCATAAGATCCAGCAATCTGCCTTGCTGATCCCCCTTCCCCATTAAGTTCCTCTTCAACCAGACTTGCTTCAATTTTCAGTAGGAATTTTACCTCTGGAAGTTAAACATTGGGAACCTTCTGTTTTCTTCTTGCTGGCATCTTTATGGCTGATATAAAATTGGAAGCACTGGCCAACAACTATTACATTTATAAATATGGACTGGATATATAGATGCTATTTTTATGATTTGGGAGCACAGTAAGGAGAATTTAGAAAAAATTCAACTCCTACATAAATAACATTCATTTAGACATACACTTCTCCCTTGGAGTGGAAGAAAACAATTATCTACCTTCCCTGATGTGCTTTTAACAAAGATTAACATATCATGCAAGCATGCATAGAAAACACACAGATACTGTATCCATGATATGCAAATCTAACTGTATTCCCCCCCCACACTGTAGAGGCAGGCATAATAGAGTACAGTCAGTCCTCGTATAGCACGATAGTTGTATTCCTAGAAATCCTTGTGCAATATAAATAACAGGCCCTATGGGAAAAATAGGGTTAGGTGCCGACCACCCAAGATTGAACACACATTTGTAACCAAAACATTATCAAACACAAATAATCATAATAAAAAAGTATTTTATTACTACTGTTACGTAATAATATTGCTAATGCTTTTGCTTCTATCGTAAGCAGACTTATTCTTTGTTTGATTTTCTATCCAAACAGATGACAGCCATTCCATCTCTTCCAATTCTTTGCCTTGATTTAATAGATTTTATTACACTTTGAGTTGTTCCTGCTATGAAAGTTGTTTTTATTTTGTCTGCATTCTTTCTAATGCTTGGCATTGCCTCATTTAGGCCTGTAGCATGTGCAATATCACATGGTCTTTCATTTTGCTCAAAGTGTTTTACAATTTCATATTTTTTCTCTATTTACAGAGGCGGACTGGCCATAAACCTTACTGGGAAAACCCCAGTGGGCTGGAAGCCAGAAGATGATGGAGGCCACTGTGATTTTGGCCATAAGCACTAGTATGAGGCCACAAATTTTCCCGGGTAAGAATTTTTGACCCATCTGCCTCTGTCTATCGATATTGCTTTCCTTTTCCTCTGAATCTGTAGTGTCTTCATCAGGATGCTTCCTTTTCACACCTTTTTAAGTATTTTACTCATTTTTAGGGAATAAAGCACAATTACAAAATGAGGAGGCATGCTTGATAGTACACATAAACAAAGCTGCACATGTGTAGCAACTGAATAAACAACACCATAAAGGCAGAAAGACACTATTAACATCTCACTAGCCCACATTTTACTAAAGCACTTTTCTGGGGGTTACTACCATAAAACAATAAAAACAATTTCCAGTTGCATTTCTGCTAGTGGAATCTGTTATAAATTGGTAGTAAACTCGATCTAATTGCATTTGCGATAATACCGATGGCTGGAATTGTGTGGGTTTTTATGTTATTATGGTGAAATGTGTTTCCCCTTCACTGATATAAAAAATATAAATACATTTTCAGAATTTTCTCTTCATTCCTATCGTGTTGCATTCAGTTGGGGTGATTCCGCATTTGACTGCCATTTCTTGTAAACACAAAGGCGAATCGTGCATAAGCGAATTCGGTTCGTGTTATATACGATATTGTTCCCTTATTTATAAATTGTGTATGATTGAATTCGTGTAGTATAAACACGTTATACAAGGACTGACTGTATATGTTTGAGAACTTCTCAGACAGAAGTAAAGATAAATAAAATGAAACAACTTTCTCTTGTGGCTAATACCCCCTCAACTTAATGAACAGGATAAGTTGCACTAAAGAACAGCCCCCCCCCCCAAATAGAAGTTGCTCGGGAAGTTCCTTTTACTGTTCTCCTTGCACATATGATGAATTGTAAGCAGTACAAGACTATTTGTGGGGCAATAAAAGCATACATATTTCAAGAAGTAATGACTTCCAACCCAAGACTATATACCAGGTTGATTGAAGGCAAATGTTACAATAAGACTAGTGCAATTTTACATTGTACCAGTTTAGGGAAGAAGATTACTGTCCTCCCCCACTGCACAGTTAGCTGTTTCACAACATTATTGTTGTTAATCCCTGAAAGCTTATTTTTTTTCTTTTTTTTTTTTAAAATATATATATACATTCACTATGTATGCCACTTACTGTAATTGCAGATAATGTTATGATTCGTGTACGGTTATCACTTTTATGAAGTTTTAATCAGGCATTTACTAATACAGGTTGACCATCACTAATCCGGCCACCGGTAATTCGGACATAATTTCCGCGAATGTAATTTCAAATTTCCAGGGGTCGGCGCACCGACCTGCCGCTACTATTTTGGTGGCGTTGGTTGCAGCATGTTGTTACCACGAACTTGTAAACACTGGCAAGCCATTCCCACTTGTTTTTCTGCATTTATTATTATAACCTGCTCGCATTTATCCAAAGCCACGGTTCCAATTCCAATGCATAAAGGAAGTGCCTCTCGTGGTGTAAAGTGCTAACACCGTACATTGTCCATAACAGATAAAGTTGAATTTCTGAGAAAACTCGACAGCGATGTGTCTGTGAGAAGTTTAACTCCACTCAATTGTAAATTCCAGGAATTTCTTTCAGTTCCTGTTATTTTAGTAATTTTCTTTTGGCCATTCCTTTTTAGATTTTTTTTTTTTTTTTTTTTACAACACTTATACAAACTTGTTGAAAAACAACACAATATGATGGCTAATATAGCTTGCAAACGAACTTGTTTTCACAAAATCTCTTAACAATACTGACAAACTTATTGCTATGTTTGAGTTTATTTTATCGTAATTAGTTTTATTGCAGCGCTCGCCGCACTTGCAATAAGCTAATCACAAACGACCTTCATATATATATGCCGTAATAGTGTCACATGTGGCTGACGCGGCTTCTCAAGAAAAAAAGTAACCAACATGTGTGACATAAAAAAAAAAAAACTTTTTTTTTTTTTTTTTTTTATATATTTTAAGCGAAAAAACAACAACACTAACATTACAAATATTTATTTTAGAATTACTAATCAAATTATTTCCTAAATAATTTTTGGCCCCTGGTGAATTTTTTTCTTAAAGCTTGGCAGTCAACATGTTAAAGGCAGAAGGTTAGCTGTTGGGTAAAATGTGTGTGCTAAAATAATCACTGGTGATCTGGCACCCCACAGGTCCCAATGCTGCCGGATTAGTGATGGTCAACCTGTATATAGAAAAAATGCATTTTATTGTAATCAGTGCTTCAGTTTATTATCGCTTCTTTGCCCTATCACGGTTTCATAAGCACTTCCACATCTGCAGTTGAAGTATTACCTGACATCCTGATATGGGCTTGAACTCTGACACATTGTTACTTCATATAGTTTGCTTAGTTGTCTGTGTAAAAAAAAAAAAATATTGTTGGAAAAAAAAGGTACTGTATCTGTACTGCCAATCTTACTGTTTTACAATAGAGCATTAACCCCTTTCTAATTCTTGATTTTAATATAATCTTTATTTGTGTTTAATGCATTTCTAGTAACATTATGACACCGAACATAATAGATTAGTGCATTGGCATCGTTTTTATCATATCTCATATTGTGAATATCTTCACGAGTTGCCTGATATTGCACTATGTCGAATAAGTAATACATCACCAGTGGAGAAGGCTGTTGTTACTTATTCTCATGGATACCACCACCACCCAGACAGCTGTTTGGCTTCTCATCAGTGGGGTGGGTACCCTGGTGTTGCAATAAGTGACAACCCAGTTGTGAAGTATAACTCCACAACATGAGATGCCAGATGATGTACAACAGTATAGACTGAAAGAATTTAGGGCTAAAGCCTCAACTTATGGGAAATTGCAATAAGGAAGCTTACTTATTGCAACACCAGGGTACGTACCCACCCACTGATGAGAGGTCAAACAGCCTTGAAATGGCCACCTGGGTGATGGTATCCACTGAGAATAAGTAACAATAGTCTTCTCCATGGTGAAGTGTTACTTATTCAAGGTAGTGTGATATCAGGCAATTTGTGAAAGTGTTCACAATATGAGATACGATAAAAATGATGCCATTTTACCATTTTCGGTAATTCACTAAAAACATGGTACTAATTCACTAACCTATTACGTTTAGTGAATTTCCTGAAGTTGAGGCTTTATCCCTAAATTCTTTCATTTTTATTGATAACTATCTTGTCGAAATAGTGGATGGCCAAATTAAAGTACAGCAGATTCTGGTTATTTGGGCCACCGGATAATTGGGATAAATCTCAAAAGAACAGAACCCAATCAAGAAAATAGCCAGGGTTTACTTTGCTTAATTGGGACATGCCATTTAATCAGGGCAGGAGACCACAGCACTGGAGATGACCCTACGATTGTCTCCGACTGAACCTCATGGTTCAGTCGGATTTCTGAAGGTCACAACCATAAAACAATTAGTCGCCTGTTTAATGGGCTTTTCTGTTAGTGCAATCTATCATAAACAGATAGTAAACTCTATCTTATTGAATTTTCAATAATACTGACAGCTGGTATTCTGTGAGTTATAATGGCGAAATGTGTTTACACTTCCATGGAATCTTCAATCATATAAAAAAATTAATTTTCAGAATCTTATCTTCATTCCTATTTTTAAAGCTTTGTAACTTGTTACTCTGTTTTCACTTGCCTGGATAGTGTTACTTGCAATTTGTGTGTGCCGTGTTCTTTGTTATTGATTGCTTATCTTTTTGTTTTAAATTTTAATCCTCACCTACAAATGTCAGTGAACAGAAATGTCAACTAGTTAGTATGTACATATTACAGTACGTATTAATTATTCTGATTATCATGTATCATTTAATTGGTAAGGTAATAAAGGCTAAATTTGTGCTCAATATATCTACTTTTATAGCCTGTGGATAATATTCCTCCTATTTTCACTAATTAGAATCACTGTTTAATAGAATTCAATTCACAAATGTAATCACAATGACCGGTGCTTAGTACGCATCGTATATGGTGAGGCCATCGTAGCATGATTTGATTACAGCAAACCAATTGTAAAGCTGGGATCCATTGTATTTTTAACTATTTACGTGAAACTTTGCATAATTGGGGCAGCCACTTAATCAGGCCAAAATGCACTAGTCCTGATGTGCCCCAAATAACCAGAATCGACTGTATTTGATATTGCTTGATTTTAATGGTTTTTTTTCTGTCCACTTTCACCTATTTTATGTACACATCTGCTCTGCATCAGTAAACAGCACTGAGCAGTTGCATTCTTGTTTCATAAGTTATTATCACTTAAGTTGATATCACTTATTATCACCCAAAGTGATCACAATAAGCAGTGTCAACTCTATTTTTATTTTATTTTTTGGCTAGTGCAACCAAAATGTGTGGCCTCCTTGCATTATATGGCTCTTTCACAGTATAGGGAAATTCAAAGTTAAACTGGATTGGCACCTGAATTAGGATGGAAAAACTGTGGAAGTGGTTTTATTATTATTATTATTATTATTTTTTTATTTTGTTTGACGCAACAAAAGCCTAATGGTTCCTTGACCTATTTGCCTAATACTGTGTTGACTAAGTTGGCTTTAGTCCCTCTGTTGGCTAGTTCTCACAGATTGCTACTGGCAAGAAAACAAACACTTGCAACTATTCACTGTTAAATCTACAACATGTAGACTTAGGTCTGCATTAATAACATCCAGCCAGACTATAGCAACTTTCCTTTTCCCCTCAAAACTGACATTTGCAGCAACTTGGTTATACTTTAGTTTTATTATGCAAGTTTTTCTGGACTTGATTTTAATATTAGCCAAAGATTCTTCCTAGATATTTGATTAATTATGTGATATTTTATTAATTACTATTTCTTTCTATTTTATTAATTACTATTACTTTCTATTTCTTAAATAGAAAGATGCTTGAATGTATAATTTGCAATGCCCAAGGTAACAAGCATAAATCTTTGAATTATCATAACTAAATATCATATCAACCAGCGTTTCGAAGTTTTTAGATGTAATGAGGAAATTAATTTAATGCACTGAACCTGAGTAATACATTTTAGACATACTATACCATATTTTGTTTAATCCTTTCATGAGTGTTTTTACACACACACACACACACACACACACACACACACACACACACACACACACACACACACACACACACACACACACACACACAGGTGCATTCCAAAAGTTTCCGGACTGGTTGAGTGGAGCACTAACTCCACGTAGTATAGCACTGCACCGTTTGATACTGTATAACTAATTTGTTGTTGTGAGTTAGTGTTGCAAGTTTTCTGCCAATAGGATATTGTGCTTTTGCAATTGGTGTTTAAGTGTATTTCTGTTGAGTGCTTGCAATTATTATAGCCAAGATGGAAGACATTAAGAGCAGCATAAACAAGAATTTGGTGATGATGCTATGGATATAACACAAACTTTTCAATGCTCACACCATTCATCGTCAACTCATTTATCAGGACAGGTGTAACATGATTAATGAAATTTAAGACATTCTAGGCCTATGATACATGCTGACACATTTCAATCGAAATATGAGGTGGATTGCTGCAAAATTTGTGTCCTGTTTGCTTGAGCGATTAACAAAACAGAACCAGCTTTGTGTGCAGGGACCTGAAAGCACAGAAATCTCCTATCCAAAGTCATAACAGGGGATGAAAGATGGGTTTATTGTTATGACCCAGACACAAAGCAGCAGTCCTTCCAGTGGAAAAGGCCATCTCCATGTTAAAAAAAAAAAGCAAAGCAGGTCATAGCAAACATCAGGAGTATACCGATTGTTTGCTATGACCTGCAAAAACTGAGAAATCGATTTGGAAAATATTTTCCTTTTTCATACAAAAAGGATAAATCCAAGACTGAGAAAGCAAAGCCCTAAGCACCTCAGGAGCCATCAGACAGACCCACAAAGCCCAAATAATGGCCAAATTCATACGGTGGAATTGCTGTGGGTCCTACATCCTTTCTGTTCTCCCATACTGGCCTCCCATGACTTCTTCCTGTTCCCCAAAATAAAAATCCAATTAAAAGGACAAAGATTTGAAGAAATTGTGTAGATTCAATCCTAATAACAAAAATTGGTGGACAGTCATGAAACAGGGATTCCAGAGGTTCTTCAAACAGTGGGAGAAGCACATGGGGTTGATGTATAAATTCTGGAGGGTACTACTTTGAAGGGGACAATGCCAATGTGTAACTAACATGTCTAAATTGTCCCATTCCAGAAACTTTTGATGTGCACCTTATTTGTGTGTGTGTGTGTGTGTGTGTGTATATATATATATATATATATATATACACACACACACACTGATGAGCCAAAACATTATACCACCTATCTAATACGATGTTGGTCCTCCATGTGCGGCCAAAACAGCCCGGAGAGGCATGGGCACTATAAGATTTCTAAATGTGTCTTGTGGTATCTGGTACCAACACGTAACCAGCAGATCCTTTAATTCCTGTAAAGTTTGTGGTTGAGACGCCGCAGATTGGAGTAACTGTTCCAACACAAACCACAGATGCTCGATGGGATTGATGTCTGGAGAATTTGGAGGCCAGGGCGATACCTGGAAGTCTTCCTCATGTTCCATGAACTGGTCATGAACAATCTGAGCGGTGTGGCATGGCGCATTATCCTGCTGAAAGATGGCACCACCAGAGGGGAAGGCTGTTGCCATGAAAAGGTGTACCTGGTCAGCAATGATGTTTAGGTAAGTGGTAGACGTCAGAGTGCCCAGCACATGGTTGACTGGACCCAGGGTATCCCAGCAGAACACTGCCCAAGCATGACACTGCTGCAACTGGCTTGTTTTCGTCCCACAGTGCATCCAAGCGGCATCACTTCCCTGGCCGTCCATCACTTCCTTTCACATGTGTCCAGCCGTCCACACGCAAAAGAAACGTGATTCATCGGACCAGACAACCTTCTTCCAATCACTGAAGGTCCAGTTTTGATGCTTGCATGCCCATTGTAGGCGCTGTCGACAGTGAACCGTGGTTAGCATGGGCACTCGGAGTGGCCTGCGGCTACACGGCCCCATTTTCAGGGTTCAATGTACCATGTTGTGACATTACTCCCATTACCGGCGATTTGCGCCACAGTCACCCCTCTGTTGCCATGTACCATCTGAGAGAGCCTTTGCTCACCTCGAGCATCAACTAGTCATGGTTGTCCAACACCTCACTGGCAGTTCATGGGTTTCCCCTCCTCAGACCACTTTTGGTGGCTACTAACCACGGCAGACAGCATCCCCACCAGCTGTGCCATTTCAGATATGCTTTGACCCAGTCGTCTGGCTATTACAATTTGGCCTTTGTCAAACCTGCTTAATTCTGCTGCCTTTCCCATCTGAAGAACAAGAGTAACACATTAATAGGCGCCTCCGTAGCCAGGTGGGAAGGAGCAGCAGTGTGTAGCACACGCTTCTTGATTAGACTGGGGTTCAAGCCAGTCACCACCAAATACGGAGGATGCAGAAAGGTCAGGGAATGACCACCGCATATCCCAGAGCAATATGGCCTTAGTTGCTAATGCTCCTAAAAACCAAATAACAAACAAACTGATTAATGGAGCTCAGTATCAGGTGTTTTTCATACCGTGTCCTGACCTGTGCCGTAGTTCACCTGCAGTTGCTTTGATTTTCATAACTCGCTGGTCATACTGTTTTGGCTAATTGGTGTATATGAACTTTCCTATGTGAATTCTGCAGATTAACTTCTTATATACACATTTTGAAAGTTATTTCAATGCAATTCAATAAAGCACATCATAGGTAGAGATTGTCTTGAAACCCTACTGGGCCATGGTGCCATCTATTAAATGTTTTTATATTTATAATAGTTTCAGAAATCCACACAAGAGGGCACAAGCTGAAATTGAAGAAATTCTCTGGGATTCAGGTAATAAATGCAGAATATATTATAGCATCAAAAATAATGTTTTATTTTATTTTGATCGTTTCCTTATTTCCTTCATCACAAAATTTTGATCTTGATTGTATTTTGAGGTAAATTTTATTTTGTATACAGAAGATTGAAGTTTATACAAAATACAATATTGTATTTTGTATAAAGCAAATTTTTTCCCCCCTACAAAATTAGTTAACCCTTCCTGCAGTACATATGTAGATTTTCCAAGGTAATTTCAGATATGATTAAAATAGTTTTGAAATCTGCTACCTTTTATTTGTATTTCCAACTATTAGATAGTTTTAAGCAAAACATTTGCCACTACTAAGTATAACAATGGCCAGAGTTTAGATCTAGTAATATGAAATCAGATTAAATAGAGAATATTACTACATTAAAAATAACTACTTTTTTTTTTTTTTTTAACTTCTGATTTCACTTTGGGCAATGTAAGAACAAATTAATATTTAAATGCATCTGGAGACAAAATTTTAATTCTTCAAGTTACAAAAAAATTAACTGCACACAGCAGATAATAGTGGAAAGCTCACTACCTGAAATCCACACACATACAGCAAACATCCAAAAGCATGGATTCTGTAATGGCTCCCAACATTGCAGAATATGCTACATTATGTCATGGATTATGTCCTGTATATCTGCGATAGTCTGTGACAGAGGATCTAAATGTTGGATCTGTCAATCCATTAATCTCAAAGACATTCTTTGGAATTCATATATGGCTAATTCGGTAACCATGGTAGCACCTGAAAGTCACTTTTCTGTTCTGTGAACCACCCAAACAATATCAATAATGTGGCAATGTGTATTATCCTGCTGGAACAAACCTGTACCATCTGAAAGACACCATGAAGGATGTACCTGATCAGCCACAATGGATAGGTAGTTTTTAGTATTCAGAGTGCAGTCTAGGGGTACGGGGGCTCCAAGAGATTCTCAGCTAAACACCCTATACAAAATACTGTCATAACCTGTATGTTTCACTCTGATGTCCCATTCGCCCAGGACATTGGAGTGAGTCACCTCTGCAGTTTGTTACCATACTCTCCATCTACCATTAGTATGGCATAGAGGGAAGTGTGATTCATTAAAAAAAAGAGAAGTTTTTTCCAATTAATGATCCAATGATGCTGTTCAGATTCAAACTTTAGGTGTTTTTGGCGATGAGAGGCCACAAGTATGGATATCTACTGTGGATGTAGATATGGTGTAGGATTCACTGGGTAGGATTCACCTTGGAAACACTGCTGGTCATCCTTGGTTAAAGTCTATGATCAGCTGTTCCACCATTTTCCAGCTACCATCTTGCACAAGGTGGGGCGACCTATGTTCACCACGACCTTCAAAATGAGACATGAATGGTTGCCATTGGCCCAGCGATTGCTGCTCTGTCTACTATCCATCCACCCTTGGAACACCTTAGTCACAGCACTCAGCAAATAGCCCACAAGGTTCAGTTTATAGGCATGGGGTGGGAGAATATTTCTATATACAGCAATGATCTTAGAAAATCAGAGCTCCTGGAATTAGTAAAAATTATATTTAATGTGTGTTTGTTATTTAGTTTTTAGGAGCATTAGCAACTAAGTCCATATTGCTCCGGGGATATGTGGTGGTCATTCCCTGACCTTTCCGCATCCTCCGTATTTGGTGGCCATGGGCTTGAACCCTGGTCTAATCAAGAAGCGTGTGCTGCACACTGCTGCTCTTGCCCACCTGGCTACAGAGATGCCGACATATAATGTTGACAATTTTTAGGCTATGTGGGCATACCATTTCTACCACCACAAATGCTATGAAAATTGAATCCATTTGACCTTACCTATAGAGAAAGTAAACTGTTAACTGAAACTAATACCTTTGCTGCCGGCTTGACCTATGACCATTATGAATCAAATCCAAATTTTATGGGATTGTCAATCTGGCTGAATTAGTCAGCTGCTGGTAAAGGCTGCTCAACAAAAATATTTGGTTTTTCTTCTGTCAATCAGAAGAAAACTGTTCTTAAAGTCAGGCATTTTTTTTTTTTTCATCCAACTAGATTAAAAATCCCATGTCACAACATGCAGTTAATGTGTTAAAAGCAAGAGCAGAAACAGTTTAATTAAAGGAGTAGGCAGGAACAAGGGCAAAACTGTTCCACAAAACATTGTACTAATCCCACATGCTTTTGATTACATGCTAGATAAATGGAAAAAAGTGTTGCAATCATGTAATTAAAATTGTAAGTTGATAAAACAATAATAATAATACACAACAAGATGCACTGTCATCTTGCACCTCAAAGTGGCCACCTGTACATACTAAGGGATCTTTCAGTGACACTACCAGCCCTCCAGATTGGCATTGCTGGGATCCATAGCCTAGGCTCCAGGCTATTGTCAGTGAATCTAGCATGTTTGCCAAGTGCTGTGATCCATGGAAATAGACCCTGGTGGTTGAGGGACCCAGCTTAACACACCACTTTGGCCCTTGCTTTAACAAGATGGGTGGTCCTGGATGGCTAGGCTGGGATCAGTTGGCTAATGGGTTTGCCATGTCCAGGCCCTTACCCCCAGGCTGGAAGCAATGGGGGTATAGTGTCTGGTTAGTTCTGGCAACCCATTGGGGCTTTGTGGTGGGTGAGGAGCCTGGGCACTGAACCATAACAAAGTCTCCATGAATCCTGATAAAGAAATTTCTTCTGGGCCCCAACCCGGTCCATACCAAAAAACAAACAAAATTTAATATCCTTTAAATGTGCACATGCCAAAGCATGCTCTGTTTAGCATTACAGGCAAAGGGAATCTTGCATAAGTATTCTCTCTCTCTCTTCCACAAGATTTGAAAAATGAAGGGAAAATAATCATTCCTTCAGTTGTTGTCCAATTGCAAATCTAGGTGAAACACTTAAAACTTAATTCCCCAGAGTTATTGGCCCCAAAAGAGGTGGGGGGGGAAGTGAGAAATGTGTGTTAAACTTATCTTTAAAAGGGCTTGAACTATACAACCCCTTTACACAGAGAGTTAAGCACAGCACTCATTGGCGCATTATGGCCACAGCTGCCAATGTGCCATAAAAAAACCAAAAACAAACAAAAAAAACACAGCACTCATTCTTTCAATACAATCTAAAGATTGTCTTGAAAGGTGGTTTATTTCCTAGATTTATTTAATAGTATCCTTCTAGGCAAAGAATTTCTGGATTCCTGGAGGAAGGACAATTATTCTTGTCTTCCCAAAACCCAGGTAAGGATCCTAGAAATCCAAGCAGCTATTGTCTCATTGCTCTGACAAGCTGTTTATGCAAGGTTCTGGAAAGAATGGTTAATGCTCACCTTATATAGTATTTGGAAACTAATGGTCTGCTTTCCAGGATACAGTGTGGCTTCTGAAGAAACATTCACTTTGGATCATTTAATCTGACTTTAAACATACATTCGTGATGCTTTTATTAAATCGAATATTCAATATCAGTTTTCTTTGATATCTGAAAAGCATACAACACAGCCTGGCAATTTGACATATTGCAAGATATCCATAATTATTTAGGAGTAACCTTCCCATTTTTATTAAAAACATTCTAATCATTGAGTTCAAGTAAATGTAATATCTGCACTCTTGAGAATTTTTCCAAGAGGGAGCCCCACAAGGATCGGTTCTAAGTGTCATGTTTTTGCCATCAAACAATGCCATCTACGTTGTTTTTATGATATTCTGCCATTGAAAGGCAACTGCAAAAAACCATTTATCACCTCACATCTTGGTCTTTGGCTAATGGGTTCAAATTTTCATTGCAGAAGACCATTTGTGTACACTTTTGTTGCAAACAATCTTCATCCTGACCCAGAATTAAGGCTTGGGCAAAACAGCATCCCAACTGTGCAGAAATCAAATCTTATATTCAACAAAAAACTGACATTTCTAGGACACATTCATCAGATAAGGACAAGGTGTGTCAAAGGGCTTCACATCCTTTGCACCCTTCTTTGGCTCTACTAAGCTCTTGTCCATTCCAAACTCGATTATGGTTCTGAGGTTTATGCTTCTGCTCCAGATAGTGTACTTCAGTGGTTAGATCCAGTCCATCAACATGCCATCTGGACTGCCACTGGAGCATTTCACACATCTCCCATCCAAAGCCTTTATGTCGAAGCTATTGAACCATTTCTGTATTTTCGATTTAAGCAGTTGTCCTTACAGTATGCTTTTAAATTGAAATCCCTGCCTGACAACTTCACACGAGCATCAGTTTGAGTCATGATGGGAAAATCTGTATATCACCTGACTGCCAACTGACCTTTTGCTATTAGAATCCAAGTGCTGTTAAGCAAACTAAACATGATGGTAGACAATGCCCAGTCACCAAGACAGTTCCTTCCACTCATGCCCATTTACTAACTTGTAACTGCTCCCTGAAGATCTGAGAGCAGGCTGCCACACCACCAGCTGTCTACCAGCAACATTTTATATCACACTGAGCACAGAATTCTGACTTCCCGCCAATCTACACAGATGGCTTAAAGTCGGAATCATATGCGGGATCAGCTGTCTTCCTTTCACAAGAAACTATCATATATACTGCAGAGTTACATGCAGTAGAAATAGCCCTTGATTATATTAAAGATAGTGATTACCAAAGGTATATGATGTATACTGATTCGTTGAGCATTTTATAGGCTCCATTATCAGTGAGGTATAAACCTCATCCAGTCCTCCAGCTTCTGCAAATGATTTGATGATTTTTTTCTCTTGTTGAATCAGAAATTGACATTGCTTTTGCTGGATCCCAAGCTACTTTGGGGGGAATGAACTAGCTGATACTGCCACAAACACCCATTACCCCAAACAGCCATTGCCTGTTGATCCCCTATACAGACTACAGGCAAATAATATGCACAAAATTATGTAATCAGGCAATGGTGGTTTTGATTGGCTGCACATAGGTCACAGTCATTAGAAACACTCCTTTTTTGCTGAGGGTAGATGACCCACCTATGTGTTGAAATGTGAAACTTAACTATTTATCATGTTTTTGTTGAATGTCCTATGTTTAAGGATGCACGCCTTTTATGTTTTACTGTGTTTAATAATCTGGCTGACCCTTTTACTCTCAGCCAGATTTTAGATGACAGAGACAGTATATGTGACATTAACTTTCTACAGTCTGTTAATCTATGCACAAAGATTTAAATTTATACTTTTATACCATATTATTTTATATGATGTCTTAGGACATCAATGGTGCATTATGGCCTAAGCTGCTAATGTACTATAAAAAAATAAAACCAACTTTCATGACATAACTTTAATAAATGATGATATAACTTAATAGAGTTACATGCATATATGTTAGACTTTGTCACTGGTTTCTCTATAACTCAACGTGGAAGCAAGTTTGCTATAAGAAATTTGAAAATCCTCTAAGTTTACTTTTTTAAGCAACATTGCTGGTTTTTTCCTGATTATTTTTAGAAAAAAAAAACTGTAGTTAATTAATAGTTTACAGTTGGTTTTTGTTCACATGGATGAGAGAGGATTAACCCTGAATTTAGGATTATTAATCAATCCTAAAATTTTAGGGTTGATTCTTTGATACACCAGATAGTAGCAGTTAGAATACTTATTTTATTTATCCATATAAGTTTCTCCTGAAAGAAATTTTTATTTACTGTTTCAATGCATGACTTATAAAAGTGACTACAATTAGATGGTCATATAACCTTAATGAATAAACTACACCTTGTCATTTGTACTCTCCCCTTTCTGTTATCACATAACCTCCCCACTCTGGTCAAGTTCATTTTATCTGGCTGAGCAAAGGCCACCATTTAAGATGTTCTAATCCATGCTTCCTGTTTATTGTAGGAATTTTTGATATTTAAATGTTTAGTGACACTTCTAAGAGATGGCATGTAGTATCTGTTGTTGTGGAAGTTGAGCACTTATATAAATTTAAGGCTAAACTAGACGAACATTTAGAGTGACCGGTTGGGTGAAATGGGAAGTTTTTTTTTTTTTTTTTTTTTTGGCTGATGTGGTATAAGCTTGCTTTCTTGCGTCGTATGCTAATATATCTGAAGGTAGTGCAATATAAAGGTGAAATGAACAATAGGCACCAATATGAGAACTTATTTTAGACTAAAGTACGATGATACCTGTGTATAATCATATTAGCACAAAAGATACTTGTATTTTACAAATGTCTTATGCTAATATGAATTGCTGTAAATTCTAGATGAAAGGAAAAAAAAAGCACGATTCCACGACACAAGTTTGAAATTATTTTTCTTTACTTTGAACATCACATATACAAATAATCTTAGAGTACAATTCAGACACCTTTAATGTCTGAATAAACTATCTACAGGGCAGGTTTACAGATTTTTTTTTCTATAGTGTCAATATTTTTAACCCTTGGCACTTTGCCAACATACTATATCTTTAAAGGCACTACGCTAACTGATGAATATTACTTATAACTTTGCCTGATTTATTCCAAGATTCCAGATATAACAAAAAATTTATCTGAAATAAATAGGTAGCATTTACAATAAATGAAAACAATGTTTCACAGGTATTAAATTATTACCTGAACATCCTCATTAAGAAATAACACAGTTTAAATGTAACAGCAACATAAATGTGTATTCTGTATTACAGATTTATGTTGCTATACTCTCATCATATTTAAGAGATATTAAAATCAACTCCATGTCTGATTATAGTTCAATAGCCTCTTATTTCTGAAAAAAGTACTGAAGATAAAATCAAAAAAAAAAAACAAAAAAACTGGGGAGTGAAAAGGTTGAACACATTTTCTTACTATAAGAAACATTTACATTCAGGTGTTTTTCTTAATAAAATTGATGAGTCCATTTGTTGAACTGTCATGAGTAGACACTGGATCTTTTCCTTTTAGTTCTGGTTGGATCACCTTAGCAAGTTGTTTGCCAAGCTCCACCCTAAAGATATCAATTAAAATATATTAATGAATAGGGATCCATATGGAATAAAAACCAATATTTGTTTTTAATGTAAAATGAGGTCAATTTGTTGTCTTAGTTTAAAAATTTTTTTTTTTTTCACTTAAAGATATAGAGAGAGTGTTATGTTTCTATATAGATAATACTTAACCATATGAAATATATATCTTAGGCAGGATTTTAGGCTAATTATGTAATACTGTTTGTCTGTCTGCATTCTGCTCACCCACATATGCAGGTCACTGTGAAAGTAATGCCTCCACATTTTTTTCTTGACTACTAGTTCAAGTCTCTGTATTTACATTTTCTCCACTACTGTACCAGAGTGATCCTTTTGCCTATCTGCCTTTGTATATGCAGAACAAAGGCAGATAGGCAATTAAAATGATTAATAATTGAGACAGACACATAGTATTATCTTATGCGTATCATCAGCAAAGTGTTCTCCATGATGGGCAAGGTCAGGATAGTAAAAAGGGCATGGCAGAAGAGCCCACCACCCAAATTCCACAATAATCTCTCTCGTTATGATGTAATTATGGGGGGGGGGTAATAGCATTGTCATGATGAAGGAAAACATTTTCTACCTTTTCTGGCTCTTGAAATTTATTTCTTAATTGTCTCCACATACTGTGCAGAATTAATTTTTGAGTGGATTGATTTTCCTCTATTGGTGAATCAATGGACTTTGACTTCAGTTTATAGTGGTGTACTCTCAGATCTCATCTATAACAGTGCTGACAAAATTGTCGTCAGTTGTCTCGTTATGCACCAATCAATACAATCCTCCACTCGTTATTTGTAATCGGGCATTAGCATTTATGGACCTTGCACACAATTTTCTGTGTCCAGGCTTGCCTCAGAATTGTTTTTATCGCATCAAAGCTAATTCCCAATCTCTCTCTCACATTTTCTGTTAATTGTTGCAGTGCGAGGAAGAGTTCACACCTTGGCACAGCCGTTAAACCACTACCCCCAAATGAACTGCTCTTTGCCACATCAAAGCCACCTTCCATTTTCACAGAGTGCTAAAGTTCTGAAACATGGCATACAGTGTTGATTGCAGTAATATTTAAATCTTCACTGCACACCATTACATGAGTTGGAGGGGGGGCAGGACTGAGGCATTTTTTTCAGGGCATGGAGTGACTGGAGCTACAGTTTAAAATGTACATCAATACCGTCACAAACTCTAAAGTTAAGTCCCCGTAGTTTATTATACACAATTCCACAGCCTTAGAATTCAGCATTTAATTCCTTCCAAATGCTCTTTTATAAAACAGATGCTCCATAATTTCATGTTCACTTTCTTAACTGAAAAGCATGTTACATTTCTATTTGGCAGTTCTGGTTTTTCATCCAGCAAATCAGACAAGCCACTACATGCATGTAAATCCCAATACACTGATGCTTGGTTGCTTTCGACAAACAACTAAATTTTATGCATTTGGTGAAAACTTTGCCAGCCACAAAGTTTTGCGTTTGTTGGCCTGAAAGAGCTCTATTAGCAAATGTGTAAATTACTAAAACAAGCTAAACATCAGCTGCTCTAAGAGTTTTTCATTTTTGTACAAAAGATCTCTGACCAACAGAAAACACAAATTCCTGGTCTGAAAGATGTATTACTGTAATGGAGACCTTCCATTATAGAGTAAAAAAAATGATGGAAAGTTCTACGAATGGCAATGTATATTGGACGTGTTTTTTTACATATGTAGATTTTAAGGGACAGATTAATTTCAATGGTCATATTTTTTGACTTGGCAAATTAATTTGTTTCCACTTAACTATTCACTGAAAATGAACATCAATAAAATATACATTGTACTGTGTATTTTACATTGTACATTGATCTTCAGATGCAAACCACAAAGTCTGAAAAGAATGCTGTTGCTTCTATCTTAATACAGTTCATTATAACAGGGCAAAAGATCACTCAGTTCTCAACAGAATTTGCTGCTCTATTCCATCTTCAACAAGAATGGCCATCCCTTTCTTGAATGAATGAAAGGTTTCATACATCATTTTAGTTGTGAGCATCATCTTCCTGTAATCTTATCCTCTGTTGCTGCAATTGAATCAGTTTCTTGTTGGTCAACTCAGCATAATGTGATAATGCTGAGTTATTGGTAAGGCACATCATGTATTCCACAACACAAATCATTTGCTATAATAGGCTTTAACATTTTTGCTGCCTCGTAAATTTTAAGTTCCCTTTCTATCTGCCTTTAATTTAACTTATATTTTCAAAATTTTGATACAATATCATTCTTCAATTGGATTATTTCTCTGGGGCTGAACAAGTTGGCACTGCTGTTTAGAAAATAGAACAAGGTTTAGAATCCACATCATTTGAATAGAATTCTATTTCATTATCGGATATAGGATAAAGAGCTGATTCTATGTCATCAGCTTCAACATGCTGTCCAATCCCTGTAGATCCATTATAACAACCCTCTGGCATAAAATTTTATAGAAAAACAACATTGATTCACACAATTTTATCAGTAGATACACATTAAGGATGTAATTTTTTTTTCACAAACTAAAGAGTTAAAATTCAGCAAGCATAATTTTCAAAATTTTTTTTCCTTTTCTTGTGGAAAATATTGAACTAGATAAAAATAACTTCAACATAAGCAAAGAACATATGAAACTGTGAACTAAGTATACAGTTTTCATATTGCTCTCTGGACAGTGTGATTGATGTAAGCAAAATCCCAGCTGTAATGCTAATAGCCCAGGGTTCAATTAGTGTACTGATATCGATCAGTTGCTTGTTTCATGTGCCTTTCCTTAACACAAATATATGTGTTCATTCAATTGCAGTCATTTATTGACTGAAACTGAATGGACACATTTGTGTTAAGGCACAACACTTGCAGTTCATTTTGATATAAGTTTGTGTTCTGGCAGCAAATGTGTTAAATGTCCTGAAGTCCAAAGGTTGCAACAGAGAAGTCACATTTGTTGGCTTTAAAGTGGGTGCGGTTCATCCAGGGCCAGTTATGTTCAAATTTTGTCACTTAAAATATTCAGTGAAAGTCAAGAACAACAAAATGGCATAATTGGGTTACTGTCTGTATTATGATAAGATATCACTACACTTTTATCCATATTAATAATGTGTGAATTGTTTTTATACAAAATGCCCACTTTTTGCATCATTATGATATTTTATATAAAGAGGTCCATTAAGGCATTATTAAAGCAATACAGAAAATGCAGTCTAAAAAAAACAATTTAACTCAGCTGAATTAACTAGACTGAATTACTAGGCAAAACTTGCACAATTATGCAATACTGGTAGTTCCTGACTTTACGAGTTAATTCATTCCTAGTGCAAGCTCGTAAAGCGACAACTTGTAATGCATAAATTTTTTCCCATAGACAATGTGCTGGCGCCTCCGTAGCTGGGTGGGCAGGAGCAGCAGTGCATAACACATGCTTCTTGATGAGCCCGTGACCACCAAATATGGAGGATGCGGAAAGGTCAGGGAATGACCACCACATAGCCCGGAGCAATATGGCCTTAGTTGCTAATGCTCCTAAAAAAAAAACAAATAACAAATAACCATTGACAATGTCAAATAAAGGTCAACAAAACAATAGCTTAAGCTTAAATAATGATTTATTTATCCAAAGAAATGAAAAAATAGCCTTTAAAATCAAGAAAATTATTTATGTCAAACAAATGTTAAAGAACATTTATTTTTCTTCATTATTGGCTTGGAACTCGTTGGTTTGTTGAAAGCACAAGGAGTCGTTTTATTCTTTGGAAATGCTTCAAGAGAAAATAGAACAATGAATAGAACAGTCTTCTTTTCTTTAGAAATTTCACGATTGCATGCATAAGCATTTTTTTAAATCTATAGCAACTTGTGTAGTGTGATTGAAATTTGAATCTTGTGACTCAAATCTCAATTGCCCTTTCTATGTGTTGAAAAGCTTTGTCAAACTCCTTGAGAGTAAAGTAACAAACAGGAGTTTCATCTGCTAAATCTTTTTACTCAGCTTCTACACATTTTGCCATTTCAAGGTCTTGATTTGTCAGTTCTCCATTGTGTGTTTGAAGCAGATCAGTGATGTCTTGGTTGTAGAAACCTCAAGCTGCAATTGGTTACCAAGATTAATGACTGCTTCTATTTCATTTTATTCAAGAAGCTGCATACAATCTATGCTGCTTCTTGAAATCCTTCAAAATTATCAATAAAATGATGAGTTTAAAACATGTTATTCTTTGTAATTTTGTCCCAGGCTCATTTTATTGTTTTGATTGCATCTATTATATGGAATTTTTTCCAAAATTCTTTAAGAGTTGGACCTCCCTCCTTATCTCTGCCTGAACAAATAAACACATGCACAGTAGTATGTACTGTATAGCTATGCGCATGGTTTGAAATGCCGTATTTATGACTGTTTAGCATTTATTTATTGCAATTAATGTTCATATTTTTGATTCTGTTGATATTTGAAAAAAGAACTTGTAAAGCAAAAACTCACAAAGCAGGAATATATATGTGCATATAAATTAAACGGTCAAAATCAAAGTAGATTCTTTATCGATCAGTTCTGTGGTCTCACACATGCACTTCTCAATAGCAGAATATAATTCAGATGCAGAGACATAACGTTAGCATTATTCAACACAATGCCTGGAATGGTCTCAACTTAGTGGTCAGTCTGTGATGGTATACAATTCACCTTAAAGAACAAGACATTTTTACAGCACTTGAAGAGATACAATATGCTCCTCTGCAAGTGCATAAACACATAAGTCGAGGCTTAAGCTCTGGAAATAGTGGGTGGATATTGGACACTTTGAAGAGGATGCTGCACTATGAATGGAGTATAAGGATGTAGAATGAGAGAAGGATTCTGATTTTGAATGAAATCAAATATTTTGCTATAGCCATTTCCATCAGCTGACTGTATGCAATTTTTACTTTAACTTGACAGGCAATTTGACCTATTTCGTCATGATTAAATCATTATGCCTAATAATCTTTTAGGCCACTTATTTTCACAGCTTCAAAGAAATAAGGAGATAATCATGTGAAATTTAGACTTACCCCCACTGATCATAGGAATTGACATCCCATATAATGCCTTGAGTAAAGATTTTATGTTCATAAGCAGCTGGAAAGAAAAATTCACTGTACTTTGACATTGAACAGTTATGCAATTCTAAATACTTCTATTTAAAAAATTTTAAATAAGATTAAAAAATGTGCTAGGCAAGTAGTTCCTATTTAAAAGGGCAAAAACAATCACACTGAAATAATGATTTGTTGTGGCTCCAAGTGAATGGAGTCGCTGATGGAAAAGAACTAGTCTTTTCCATCAGTGTTTGTCTAGAAGGAAGTGCTTCAATATATGAAAACATGATTCTCAATGACAAGAGAGACTCCTCTTTCATAACAGCTGAACTGACAGATAATTATACATTCCTCACCTACCGTCAGTGTACTAACACTGACTATAAGTGAGGAGGGACTCATTAACTGTTCAAAACAGTAGTGCAGATCTACAGAACTGTGTAGCTTGGAAAACTAGTGTTATTTGTTTCACTGTGGATGCGTCAATTTGGCATTCCACTTTAAACAGGTCCAAACATCGGATATAGCTAGCTGTGGAATGTTAAACAAAAGAGAATGAGAAAGCTAAACTGATACTTACTTATCACCATGATTTATTTAATCTAGTGCAGTTTCAGCAGGCACAAAGATTGTGGGAGAGAAACAGCTGAACAACACTACATGAGCACCCCGACTTGTGTATTACTTGACTTATGGAAATTCAATTTTACATAAGTTTTTGCTGGCCAGTGCAAACTTAAAAAATTCTTGGAAACTTATTCTGCACCCAGTAGGAATAAATGGAAGTATCGTGAAAATATAATGTGAACCCAATAGCACTTTTTTTTTTTTTTTGTTATTCGTTCCAAGTCCATGGAAATTAAAAATTTTGCTATATTACTAAGCTATTTATTTCTCTAAAAGATCATATTAAATAATGGAAACTGCACTACCCTTTCATCATTGTTATCATATGTTCCCGTTATAAGAATCAATTTCGAATGCTTTTGTGATATTTTTCTAAAGCACGTGTCTGGAGGTTACGACCAAAAAACAAATTGCACTTTTTGATTTATTGAGCTTTTCTGTTAATACATCTAATTATAGTTTGTTTGTTATTTGGTTTTTAGGAGCATTAGCAACTAAGGCCATATTTCTCCTTCTAATTATAAACGGGTAGTAAACTCAATCTTATTGCATTTGCAATAATACCGATAACTGCAATTGTGTGGGTTTTTACGCTATTATGGTGAAATGTGTTCCCCTTCACTGAAATCTTCAATCATATAAAAAACAAATTTTCAGAAACTCCTCTTAATTCCTATTTACATATTAATGATGAAGGAAAAGCAACCAAAAAAAAAACTCCAAGTTGTGGTAGTGCCAGGAAACGAAACAAAATTCATTTAGAAATGATGATAAATGTGATTAAAAAGTACGAAGCAGGACAAAGTTTGTCATCTATTGCAAGGGAATTAGGTCTCGGTGCTTCAATAGCGAATGCTATTTTATAGGACAGTGTGGGTATAAAAGAACGTGTCAAAGAATCAACGCACTTAAGATCAACAGCGATTACGTGCTATATCAAAGATGGAAAAGCTATTAATAATATGGAATGGAAAATCAGATTCAGAAGCGAATACCCTCAAGTCTAATGACCATTCAAGCAAAAGCAACAAGTGGTTTAATAGATTTGCGCTGGTTTCAACAACGTTAAAGTATATGGTGAAGTCGCCGGTGCCGATTCTGTAGCTGCAGAGAAATTTTGTGATGTGTGGGAAAAAATTATTGATGAAGGTGGTTATTCAATGCGGCAAATTTTTAATGTCGACGAGACTGCTCTGTATTGGAAAAAAATGCTGGATCAAACATACATTGCAAAAGAGGAAAATACAATGCCAGGTTTCAAGGCGTCAAAAGATAGGGCCATGCTCTTGCTTGGGGCTAATGCAGCGTGAGGTTACAGATTAAAACCACTGCTTATGTACCATTCTGGAAATCCTCTTGCATTTAAGGGCATCAATAAAGCCACCCTACCGCATTTCCAATCGAACCAAAGAGCATGGATAACAATATCTCTCTTTGAGGATTGGTTTATATAAATGCTGCTTCATTCCGGAGGTTGAAAAATATTGTAACGACAACGATGTTTCTTTCACGATTTTGCTTGTATTAAGTAATGTTCTTGGACATCCTATGCATCTAAATGATTTCAATTTGAACGTGAGAGTCATGTTTCTACAGCCAAACACGACTTCACCCATCCAACCTACAAATCACGGTGTTATTTCGAATTATATTATTTATGCACATTTGCTCAGGCATTGTCTGCAGTAGACGGGGAGAAAAATTTTACGTTAAGAGACTTTTTGGAAATCTTAAAATATTTACCATGCCAACTTAAGGCAATTTACAGGAATAATAGATGCAGAATTAAAGTAGGGTCAGCTTTGTCACCTGAATTCCACACTTCAAAAGGCTTATTACAAGGTTGTTGCATGTCACCAACACTTTTAAAAATTTTTTTATCGCCATCTGCCTAAGATCCTGGTCAAAAAAATGTAATAAAATGGGATTGCCGATTAATAAGAACACCTATATTGACAATTTACGTTTTGCAGACAATCAGTTGGTGATAGCACAAGACTTAGAAGATGCAAAGCATGCATGTCGTCAATTGTTTGAGGAATATAAACAATGGAGTCTAAAAATCAATTTTAGCAAGACTGAATGTTGTCTTCAGGGCCAGGACACGTTCTAAATATTGCAGGTTTTAAAATCAAACAAGTCGATAAATTCAAATATTTGGGATCAATCTTACAAAGTGATGGATCATCCCAAGGAGAGATCAATAAGAGAATTACAGACAGCAGAAAGGCTATCAGCATGTTAATCTCTGTTCTGTGGAGCAAAAACATTCTACATAAAACAAAGAAACTTATATTTCAAACGATTGTACAAAGTCTTCTATTGTATGGAGCGGAAACCTGGACATTGAATAGACGAGTATTCACTCGGGAATTAAAATCATTTGAGTGTCAAAATTAAATATCTTATTTAAGTTACCATAGACCAATAATTTTAGTGTTGTTATAATATATTTTGTACGAATTATTTCATTGTACTGAAATTATTTTTTCAATAAAAATAATGCAGCAATACTTCTTTTATTTTACTGTACCAGTTTCATAATGAGTTCCTGCAGTAAAGACATTTTTAACGGCTGCCACCGTGACATTGAGTCTCAGAGTAGAGTGGGAGCAACTCATTATGTACCTGGTACATAATTTTTATTTATTTTTTTGGCTCATGCTATATAAGCTTGCTTTCTCGCATCATATTCCTCTACTAATGCTAATTCACATATAAAAAAAGTAATAACAAATTTGATTTTTTTAAGGCTCCAATGTTTGGCTTAAATTAGCATTAGCAGAGGCATATGGTGCAAGGAAGCAAGCAGAACCTCAGCCAAGAAAAGAAAAACAAACCCATCCATTCACTCTAAAAGTTTGTCTAGTTCAGCCTTCAATTTATTTAAGCTGAACCACAACAATAGTTGGAAGTTTGTTCCAGTAATCAACCACCCACTGGCTAAAGGCAAATTACCACACATCTATTCTACAACCATCTTTCCTCAATTTGAATTTATGCCCCCTCAGGTGTGGAATCTGTGCAAGAGGAAGAATCCCATCAGCATTAAGCTTGCTCAAACCATTCAAGGCCTTCTACACCTCAATCATATCACCTCCCAGGTGCCTAGCCTCCAGACACTGCAATTTGCAGAACTTAAGCCTTATATCTTGATAACACAGCAACCCTTTGTTCAGCTATTCTTATGTTTAACTTTAGTAAAATCTCCTCCAAATCATTTAATTCACTGTTAGAGTTTGATAAATTTCTGGCTTCCACTTCCCTACAGAATTCCTCATGTGTGAATGTAGATGTAGATAGATACAAAATACTCATTCAGTTTGTCAGCTACCTGAACTGAATCATCAACAATCAAACCAATCTGATTCATCCCCTTCCTTCTAGAGTTTACATAAGTCTTTACTGTTTTTGTTTGCATCCTTTGCCAAAGATTTATCATAATCTACATTTGCTTGCCTAACCTGCTTTGTCACTTGATTACAGACTATCTTATATCTACCATTGGCATCTGTGTCTCCTGAAAATTTATATGCATCTCATGCATTTTTCTTCTCTGTCACAAATCTCATTAGTTCAGCTGACATTCATTTAATTTAGGGTTGAATTTGAAAGTGTCTACAATTCTGCCCAGACACGATAGGAGGGAGTATATGATGAGAGCCTTGTCGATCAATTCGGCCCTGGAAAGATTGTGCAAGGCTCAAGGGGCTGAATTTTGTTCAGCCTGGTCTGTACTTGTTAACAGGAGAGACTGCTTCTACAGGGATGGGATACACTTAAATAGAAAGGGTGCAAGAATATTTGCTGATGCTATCGAGGCAGTGTTAGGTGGGTCGGAAAACTGCTAGTTTGGGGGAATACAAGGACTAATAGATTAACAGTAGCCACTGGCAGAGGTGAAAGTGATTCTTGCACTGCTTCTACTGGAATGAGCAGCAGCAGCCTGGAAAACAAGATGCAGGATATTTCAGAGACTGCTGGGAGTCATTGCGGTAAAAGGAACAGGAACAGCTAAGAATAGGAACAGGTGCATGTGTATGTACACCAATGCTAGGAGTTTGGTAAATAAATTTGATGAATTTGAGTTATTGCTCAAAACATCAAAGGCAGATATTGTTGGGATATCAAAGACGTGGTGTCACACAGATATATATATATAAGGAATGCAGAACTGGAATTTGGGGAGTACAATGTGTACAGAAAGGATATACACGACAAGAAGGGAGGAGGAGTTATGTTATTAGTTAAGAAACACAAAATTCAAGGAAGTGAAGCCAGTCGACATCGCTGGACAGTGCAGTGTCGAGTCAGTTTGGTGTGACATAAGCATTGGGAGATCAAAATTAAGAGTAGGAGTGCTATAGGCCTAATGACTCTGATGAGTATAATAAGAAACTGTACAGGGAAATAGAGTGGGCCAGTAAATCAGAGTCTTATAATGGGCAATTTTAATTTCCCAGATATTGACTGAAATTTGTGGTTTGGTCACTCACAAACTAGCAAGGCTTTTGTGGATGATTTTTTTCTACATCAGAATGTTCGGGAGGCAACTAGAGGGAATAATACTCTTGATCTGATTATCAATAGTGATTCTTCATCCATTAAGAATCTTCAAATAAAGGAACCACTAGGTGGCAGTGATCACAGTGTGCTGAAGTGGGATTTACTCAAAGAGGTAACTAACATCAGGGGTAAAGGGAAGGGTTTTTGCTTTCGTAATGGCAACTATGATGATGGTCTGAGACAGTATTTAAATTCTATACAGTGGGACCAACTGATGATGTTACCAAAAGCAAATTCAAAATGGGAAGCATTCAAAGAACTTATCTTGGCAGCTACTAGGCTTTACATACCAACTAAGAAATATTGTTCAAGGTTTAGCCTAAATGGATGTCAGATGAACTAATGAGACATATGGCAGAGAAGAAAAATGCATGGGATACATATAAATTAGTGGGTGACATGGAAGCCTATGATAGATATAAGCTGTTCTGTAACCAAGTCACAAAGGAGATTAGGCAGGCAAAGGGAGATTATGAGAAATCCTTGGCAAAGGATGCAAAGAAAAACAGAAAAGAGTTCTTTACCTATGTAAACTCTAGAAGGAAAGGGATGAATCGGATTGGTCCACTGGATATTGATGGTTCAACAGTTGAGGACCCTGCTCACATGGCTAACAAACTAAACAAGTATTTTGCATCTACATTCACACATGAGGAGTTATTGAGGAAGGGGAATGCCACAGGTGAAGTAAACTCTGGCAGTGAGCTAGATGATTTTGTAATAACTAAGAGGAAAGTGGAGGCACTGGTTAAAGAAGCACTGCAGGATCATCTAGACAAGACTTCAGTTATAGCTTGGACACAGCATGGTTTTGTTAAGGGAAAATCTTGCCTGACCAATTTGGTTGGATACTATGATGCAGTCACAAAAGAACTGGATGCAGGGAATAATTTTGATATTATATATTTGGATCTTAGAAAGGCTTTTGATACTGTTGCACATGGAAGACTGCTGCACAAACTGGAGCAGTGTGGCATTGGAGGCAAATTGCCGCTATGGATAAAGGGGTGGTTGAGGGGGAAGAAGACAGAGAGTGGTAATCAATGGACACTGCTCATCGTGGACTAATGTTATAGTGGAGTCCCTCAGGGTTCAGTGTTAGGTCCATTGTTATTTTCTCTATTTATAAATGATATTGATGATGGTATATAAAGTGTAATGTCTAAGTTTGCAGACGATACAAAGATTGGCAGGGTTGTTAAGGACACTACTGACAGTATGCTACTGCAACAGGATCTGGAAAGGTTGAGCAGATGGGCTGAGAGGTGGCAAATGAAGGTTTAACATTGACAAGTGTAAAGTACTACATATGGGAAACAGTAACCCCAGAGCAACGTATCAACTCTGTGGTACTACACTGACAGTGGTAGAGAACGAAAAGGACCTGGGGGTAATTGTGCAGGCAGATATGAAGTTCTCTAAGCAGTGCAGACGAGCTGCAAGTGTAGCTCATCGTGTCTTGTCAATGATATACAGGAATTTTTCTAGCAGGGATAAGGAGGTGATTATTCCCTTGTATAAGGCAATGGTCAGGCCACACCTTGAGTACTGTATACAGGTCTGGAGGCCTCATTTCAAGAAGGATGTAGAGATGCTGGAATGAGTAAAGAGAAGGGCAACAAGATTAGTGAATGGAACAAAGGGTTGCGCTTACGAAGAAAGGCTTAAGTTTTGCAAATTACAGTGTCTAGAGACTAGGCACCGGCGAGGTGATCTGATAGAGGTGTATAAAGCCTTGAATGGTTTGAGCATGCTCAGTGCCAATGGGAATCTTCCTCTTGCTCAGAATAATCACCTGAGAGGGCACAAATTCAAATTGAGGAAAGACAGATGTAGGATAGATGTGCAGAAATTTGCCTTTAGCCAGTGGGTAGTTGGTTGGTGGAACAGACTTCCATCCCTTGTTGTGGAAGTTGATAGCCTAAATAAATTTAAGGCTCAGTTGGACAGGTATTTCGAAAGAACAGAGGGATGAAATGGGAGCGGTTTTTTTTTTTTTTTTTATGCTGATGCTGCATAAGCTTGCTTTCTTGCATCATATGCCTCTATTAATGCTAATGCTTAACCCTGAACAGTATTTCATTGTTGGTATGAAAAGCTAGTAGCTTCCAGGATTAATTTCTTCAATGCTTCCCATTTAGAATTTGCTGTTAGTAATAACATTAGATGGTCACACAGTAGAGAATTTAAAAACTGTCTGAGACCACTGTAGTCACCTTTACGAAAGCAAAATCCCTTCCCTTTATCTCTGATGGTAGTTACATCTTTAAGTAAATCCCACATCAGTACACTGTGATCGATGTGACCTAGTGGTTTCTTTATCTGCAGATTCTCAATGCATGAATAATCACTGCTGATAATCAGAACAAGAGTATTACTCCCCCCGCCCCCGGTTGCCTCTCGAACATGCTGCTGAAGAAAACAATCATCCTGAATCCCCTCGTTATAAAACAACCTGATTTACTGGCCCACTCGATTTCTCTGTACTCATCAGAGTCATTAGGCATATAACACATTCATACTCTCAACTTTGCTTTCCCAGTGCTTATGTCTCACTGATGCACTTCCGTAGATTTTGTGTTTCTTATCTAACAGCATGACTCCTCCTCCCTTTCTATACACATTGTACTTCTCAAATTCCAATTCTCCATTCTGTGTGTTTGTGTGACACCAAGTCTCTGATATCCCACCAATAAGTGCCTTTGATGTCTTCACCAGTACCTGAAATTCAAATTTATTTACTAAATTAGGGGAAGGGGTGTTTGCTATATACAGGGTGTCTCAAAAATATTGGTATAAACGTTTAGGGGAGGTAGGTAACATCTAAAGGAATGTGAAACATCACAGGAAAGTAGTAGCAGAGGCACAAGAAGCAGAAATGACACAAGACAGTAATTAGTGGCAAATGTTTATTTGACATAATATTAACAATGGAGTACGAGATGGATGCATTTCATGATGTTACAACAGATGCTCGAAGGTTCCACCATGAGACGCGATGCATGCGTGACACTGACGCAGCATGGATTGGCAGACACTGTCGAACACACCTGGAGTTTCTTTGACAGTAGCAGCAGCGCAGATGAGTCTCGCCACGAGATCTATTTCCGTCTCCACAGGCGATTCATACATGATAGATTTGAGGATCCCCCGCAGAAAGAAATCAAGGCTCGATAAATCAGGTGAGCATGGGGGCCAGGCAGCAGGTCCACCAGGGCTAATCCACTGACGCCCAAAACGCCTGTTCAAATGGTCACGAACACACCTTCCATAATGGGCAGGCGCCCCGTCATGTTGAAACCAAATGTTGCATCTCAGATTTACTGGAACATCGTCAAGTAACCCTGGTAGAACTTGTTCAAGAAAGATCCGATATTTAGAGGAGTTCATGCGGGATAGTAACAGGTATGGCCCGACTAAGCAGTCACCGACCATACCTGCCCACACATTTATCGCGAAGTGATGTTGTGCCGCATTGGGGCACACACTGTGTGGGCCCTCTGCTAATCCATACACTAGGTGCATGTGTGCCAGCTCACAGTTCGTATATTGATGCATGCTCTTCGTGCAGCGACTACTGCTTGAATGAGTAAACCAGAAATTTTCCCTCTTGTGAACTGATGAATAGCGCCGTGTACTGACTTACGGTGACGTTGCCGGTTATGGGTTCCTATGCGATTCACATTCCTTTAGATGTTAACTAAATGTTTCTACTCCCTAAACGTTTGTACCAATATTTTTGAGACACCTTGTATATATATTATTAATAATATATACAAATAACGAACTTACAGTGTACAAGATGTATTAAAATATAATTATAATGTATAAGTATGAATAAAATATTATTATATTGTACATTGAGTAATTTATACATGCCACTAAAACATCTTTTAAAAATATAAAAATAAATTCAGACAGGAATAAAACTATTTTAATTAAACACATCAAAAACTATACTATGTAACTAATGGAGTGTTTCCACCACTTTTTTTTTTTTTCTTAAAGCTCACACGAAGTTGTTTTCAATGTGAACATTAGTTTTTTCATTTAAATCCATTTTAGTGGGAAAAAAATACTTTAAAATTCTTAAGCTCCAATGAATAAAAAACATACAAAAAAAAAAATATATTATAAAAAAAGATACATAATATTCAATATTAATATTAATTTAATTGAAAAAAATCACAATTTTCAGAGAAAGAAACAACTGTCATATGGAGGGAGAGGTGTTAATTCCTTGCTGGCAGAGGGTTCTGGTGAAACAGGTCTAGTTGATGAAGTGTTCTTGAAGAAATCACCAAACTTCAGTTGTCTTACATCTTGTTGTTGCTTCCTTTTTACTGTAGATTGAAATTCTCTAAAATGCAGATCAAAATTCCCTGATGTGCTTCCTTATTCATAATAAGGAAGCACATCAGGGTCTGATGATGATTCAATATAATATGTTGTCTTATTACAAACAATTTAGGACGAGATGCAATTGATTTTTTGTCATCATCATCCTCTTGTTCTCCACGAAGAACATTTTCTGCAATCTCTAACTCAGAAAAAATTTGATAACCTGGATCACCTTCATTTTCGAGTCACTGTTCCACATCATTCTCAGCTGCATTTTTGTTGCCTGCCCTCAGAAGAGTGTCCTGAAAATTAAATGTCTTGACTCCTTCAAAGTCCATTTCAGTTTTTACATCATACAACTTCTTCCAAGCACTGGCCAAGGTAGTAATCTTCATATCTTTCCCACACAGCTGCTGTGTTGAAGACAGCAGATCTGATGTTGTATGCATGTAAATTTTGCAGTATCCTGGTGCCTCTTGTATTGTTTTTTGTTTCTTCCAAAAACTTTTTATACAACCTCTTACATGCAACGATTACACCCTGATCCATTGGCTGTATCAGTGAAGTAGTGCTAGAAGGCAGAAAAACATTTAATTCTCCTATCCCTGCCAACTTACCTCTCAGCATTAGGGTGAGCAGGTGCATTATCTAGCAGTAAAACAGCCTTTATTTCATGAGAAGGAATTTTTCAGCACATCTGTCTGATAGCATTGCACATCAGGAATAAAACGGTTAAAGAACCAGTCACAGAAAATATCCATTGTAAACCAGGCATTTTTTGAGTGGGAATATATCACAGGTAATTGGTTCATTAAATCCTTTAAAGCACAAGTTTTTTTGTCATACCAGCTACCATAGGTTTATGCCAATGCAAGTCATCAGCATTTGCACCTTATTTAGCTTACAACCAGGGGTGCTTGTTTCATGCTTGTAAGCCTGGGTATTTTCAGGAACAGCATGATACAAAAGCCCAGTCTCGTCAGCATTATAAAGCTGTGATAAAATGAGGCCCTAATTTTTAATGAGGTCATTTAGATATTTTCTGAAAGACTCAACTTGTTCTTCATCTGTGCCTAAAGATTCACCACAGGTTCTTTTATTAACAATGCCGTGGCACTTTCAAAAACGTCACAGCCATTCATCACTCCCCTGAAATTTTAGGTCCATATGCTCAGCAAGCCTTTTAGCAGCTGACTTTAACTCAACACCTCTAACAATAACACCACTTGAGCTCTGCTGAACAAGCCACTTGTACACTGCTTCCTCTAGGTTTTTATCTTTGGCCACTTTCATATGTTTTCTACTACAACTGTAGTAGTCTTGGAAGAAACATCTACACTGTATTTTAATGCAAACTCCTGAAGTTATTTTTTATTTTTGCGAATGACTGAAACTTTGCTTTTTTGACTATAAATCTCGCACATGTGCAATAGTTACACCACCTTCAAGCTTCTCAATCAGTTCTAATTTCTGTGCAACACTCAAGTTAACACACTTACTTCTTTATCCTGCAAGGCCATAAGGTAGACAAATATTACCTATTTATTATAAAATATGTAAAAATTACAATTACATAAGACGCAAAATGTAAATAATAGAATAGGATTTGCACCAGAAGACTGACAGTGTTGATGCACATCACTAATCACTCCCCCTCTATTAACCCCTTCCTTCACCTACATGGCGTAATACCCTGAACCCAAAAACAGATGCATGATAAGATAATGTTGACTCATTAACCCAACTTTTTAGCATGCTTTATTCGCAAATAAAAAAAAAAAAAAGGTTCTAAATTTTTCCTTTAGGACAAAAATTTTTTGTCCATTAAATCGAAGGCCTACTGTATTTAAATTCAAAATTCATAAAAACAGTCCACTCCAGGTGACTGCAGTGTTATTTGCATGTAAACTCATTTGCAAAAGTTAACGTGGATTCTCTGTCTTGAACTACCATAATATCTTGGCTTTCATTACTCACCTTTCATAAAGTTTAATGGAAAAGTTCGGAGAAACTCAATAAGTTACTTGACATTTCCAGTTTTTTGATAATGTCTAGGATAAAAACTTTCTAAATATGCTACCAGTTTTCTATCAGTCTTCTAACTGCAGGTGATGGCTCTTCCCCCCCAACTAATGCTGGAATTCTCCAAGATTCTGTGATTTCCCTTACTTTTTTACCTTTTATTTTGTATATTAATGGACTTTTCCACTAATGAAATATTTCTTAAATGTCCACAATTTAAATGCTGATAGTTGACTTCAATCCTTTTAAAAAAACTCAGTCCTGTCTAAGCTATGTTTTCCTTTTCAATCTTGATATCCCCTTCAATTTGAACAAATACCGACTCCATAAAAACTCACCTTTGCCATATCATGGAATGTTTTTCCCCAAATCACAGGTGGTTCCTCCAAACCTTTATCAAGCTCTAGCCTATTTAGATCATTCAAGTTAAGTAATGATCTCTCTCTCTCTTATAAACTTTGTCCATTCTTATCGTGCAGATGCTCACTTTCTGTTAAATACCTCAACTAGTCAACATCTATTTGCTCATCAACTGCACACTAACGGAGGTAACTTTTCCTCATTTGAAGAGTGAACATGCAAAAGAGGTTAAATCCATTTATGAACAGAATTTCAATGGATTTATGTAAGCTTTTTGCTGCTGCTGTATGGTTCAAAATAAATTATATTCCAAGTTGGACAGTCAGTGAAAATTTTTTTTATAAAACAAGTTATATCCAGATTCATGTTTGATTAAACTGTGTTAAACCCATTACATGGTTTTGTGCCATCTAGTGATGACATAAATTGGTGGAGTTCATGCAGAGACCTACTGCATACCCATTCTTCTATCATATACTGTTTATTTTCTGTAATTGTTGCTATCAATTTATTTTTAAGTCAATAATGGCAGATTTGGGCATGCTGTATATATCTTCTGACATATTAGTTACTGTGAGCAAAGCTAACAGAGTATAAGAAAGTGCAAGAACAAAGAAAGAAAATTTGGTACAGTGATCCTTATATCAATATTGCAGGAACAAAAATTAGTATTCATCATTCTGATTAACCTGCATCATTCTCACAATTCATTTCAACAGACAGATAACCTCTTTCTGAAAGTATCTGGCTTGAATTTCAAGAAATATTCAATATTGTGATTTTACAATGAGCTGCTGCCATGATAACACCTTGAGGAAAGTGAAGACAAACTACATTATAATTCCAACTATTCAGATATTGAACCAGTTTGTTTGTTATTGTTACAAATATCTAAACTTGACAGAGAATTTTAAATAACTTTTTTCTATATGAGAAGCCTTTAGTTATATTATTATTAAATAAAATAATTTTATTTTAAAAAAACAAAAATTTTAGTTTTCAAAATTGCAAATTTTTTATTGTAAACATAAAGCTGTTTTATTTTTATAATAAAACTGAACTTCAATTACATCATGCAAAACAAGTTGTGTCCAAATTGTAAGTTACAACAATGTGGGTTATGTTAAAAATTGAAATCTGAGAATCTGCATAAACCTACATGATTAGTATGTATTCATTAAAATGAATACATAATAATGGTGTAGGATTAAATAAAATAAAATAAAAATTGCAAGTGTAACCTAGTAACTTTTTCCATTAGTTGAGTTCAGAAGATATAACTTGTTTTGCATATTTGCTCTTCATTTATCCTTTCTAGTTCTGTCCTTTAGAATAATCTCCCTTTGATGAAAATTACAATCTACAGAAATTGAAATTCGATGTCAAGTATCTTTTGTCTTTCAACCCGTATACAGTACTAAGTCCTGTAGGTAGTAATACTTTGCATTTGGGATTACCATGCCAGACAGTGAGAGGGGTGGTGGGGAAAAAAAAAAGAAAGAAAGAAGTGCAATGATGTTGCATTTGAATGAAGTATACACTTGGGGCTGTTTGACACCTTTATTCCAATATAAAAATAGATTTACTTTATATTGTTGAACTTATGAAATGATATATGACGACACATTTGAATTGTCCTGTGTAATATAATTTTTCTGCATTCAGATTCCTTTTGACTATTATATTAAAGAACCTTATGAATTTGAAATATCTAATATTCTAAATAAACATAAAAAAAAAAAGAAAAACAGAATTAGTGCATTATGATAAAAATAATTCAGAACTTACCAATTAATGCACCGAGAATGTATGGTGATATTTTCTCTACCATAATAGAGTTTGTAGGCTTATTTCCTTCAAATACCTGTAAGATAAAACAGCAATTAACTGAATGAATATTCTCATTACTATTGCAACTATTGGGAGGAACACTTACTCCATTTTAAAGAGTTAGTTTTTATCTGAATCTGGAATAACTAGTTATTATATTTAGTCCAATTTTCTGTATAACCTTTGTTTTATTAAATGCAGGTGCATATAATAGATAATTATTGATATAACAATGAGCAACTTCTTTACTACATAAAGACAAACCTTGTGAGGAAGAATTTTTTGCAGGTTGTCACCTGAAAGACCCCCTTTAGCAAGTTCTTCTTCTGCTTCTTCTTTTGTTTTGCCCCTCATCAATGCTTCTGTCTGTGCCAAAAAGTTGGCCAGAAGGATCTGAGAATGCAAAGAAATATTTTAAATCAAATTTTCAATTTCTTAAGATTATTTACTAGGTATATTATTCAATTATTACACTGTTTGATCAAACAGTTTGGTGAATGATCTTATAATTCTTGAACACAGTGGTAATTAAAAAAAAAGATTGTGAACAGGACATATATCTTTTGAGCATGCATATACTAAGTTTTAACTTGAGCTGCACTTGTGGAAAATTACTTTCAGCGAACTACTGTTTTTCTCATTTGAGGTGCACTGAAAAATGACAAAATTTGAACAATGCACAAACATTAAATTTTGTTGTGAACTTCAGAAGTTTGGCCACAAAACCACACAAAATATTAGTTTATGGAGGTATTATGATGAAAAAGACAGTTTAAGTGGTTTCAAAGGCATTTTTATGAAGAAAATGTTTCACTTGAAAATGAAACAAAGAGAGAAGCAACTGTCCATCAAAATCTCAAAACATCAATGAAGTCTGTACAGTTAGTCCTCGTATAGCACGATAGTTGTGTTCCTAGAAACCCTGGTGCAATGCAAAATCGTGCAATATAAACAACAGGCCCTATGGGAAAAATAGGGTTAGGTGCCGACCACCGAAGATTGAACACACATTTGTAACCAAAACATTACCAAACACAATAAAATATTGCTAATGCTTTTGCTTCTATCGTAAGCAAACTTGTTTTTTTTTTTTTTTTTTGATTTTCTATCCAAACAGATGACAGCCGTTCTTTGTGTCTTTAATGGATTTTAATTACACTTTCAGTTGTTCCTGCTATGAAATTTGTTTTTATTTTCTCTGCATTCTTTGTAATTCTCAGCGTTGCCTCATTTAGGCCTGTAGCACGTGCAATATCACACGGTCTTTCATTTCGCTCAAAGCGTTTCACAATTTCATATTTTTTCTCCATCGACAGAGGCGGACTAGCCATAAACCTTACTGGGGAAACCCCCGTGGGCCGGTGTGATTTTGGCCATAAACGCTAGTATGAGGCCACTATAAATTTTCCCGGGTAAGAATTTTTGACCCAGTCCACCTCAGTTTATCGATATTGCTTTTCTTTTTCTCTCTGAATCTGCAGTGTCTTCATCAGGACGCTTCCTTTTCACACCTTTTAAGTATTTTACTAATTTTTAGGGAATAAAGCACAATTACAAAACAAGGAGGCATGCTTGATACACATAAACAAAGCTGCGTGCGTGTAGCAACTGAATAAACAACACCGTAAAGACAGAGATACACTATTAACAGCTCAAATTTTACTAAAGCATATTTCTAGGGGTTGCTACCATAAAACAATAAAAATTTTATGATAGTAACCAGTTGCGTTTCTAATAGTGGAATCTGTTATAAACTGGTAGTAAACTCGATCTAATTGCATTTGCGATTATACTGATAGCTGGAATTGTGTTGGTTTTTACATTATTATGGTGAAATGTGTTTCCCCTTCACTGATATAAAAATCATAAACACATTTTCAGAATCTTCTCTTCATTCCTATCGTGTTGCATTCGACTGCCATTTCTTGTAAACACAAAGCAAATTGTGCATAAGTGAATTCGGTTTGTGTTATATAAGATATCGTTCCCCTATTTATAAATCGTGTATGATCGAATTCATGTTAGTGTAAACACGTGTTATACGAGGATTGACTGTACTATCATTTGACCAGATCAACAATTGAACATTTGAGAAAATGGTAAGGACACATCTCTTTCGTTTGGTTTAATTTTCCACACGAGGCAAGTCTGTTCGTTGCATTCTCACGATATCAAGGACAGTACCGACTCCTCATTTTATCTGAGCTGTTCAAGTAAGCTCTGCTGAATCCTGCATTTTTGATGAAAGCTTTGGGAAAACAAAAATGAGAGTGGAAATATGTTATAGGCCAAATGACTAATGAACAGCTATGAAGACAAATAAGAGTGGGCCAATAATTTAGAATATCTCTTATAATGCAGTATTTTAACTTACCAGATATTGACTAGAAATCTGTGGATTGGTCATTCACTCAATAGCAGAATTTTCTTGATTTATTGGTTTTCTGTTTTCTACACCAGCACATTAGGAGACTCAACAAGAGAAAGAAATACTATTGATCTCTATTGGACTACATGATCTCTTTTGGACCAGATTGGGCAATATTGAGTCAGTGTGTGACAAAAGCACTGGGAACACTAAAATGAGAGTAGGAGTGTGTTATAGGTCTAACGACAGTGATGAGTATAATGAATAGCTACAGAGGCAGATAGAGTGGGCCAGTAGACTGGGACTGTCTTATAATGGAAGACGCTGATCTTTGACATATGACTGGAACTTGTGGGTTTGTCACTTAGAGTAGCAGAAATTTTCTGGATTTATTGGATAACTGTTTTCTATAGCACCATACTGGAAAGTATGGTGCTATAGAAAAGAGAAATCAATATTCTTGATCTGATCATCATCAGTGACTCTTCATGTATTAAGAATACCCAGATGACAGGAATCACTAAGTGACAGCGATTACAATATAATGACGTGGTACCTATTTAAAGATATAAGTACTGCCAAGGGTAAAGGGAAGGGATTTTGCTTTTCTAAAGTTAACTACAACAGTCTCAATTCTTAAATTTTTAGTAGTACCAGGTGATGATGTTACCAACTGCAGATCCTAAATGGGAAGCATGCAAGAAGTCACTTAGATGCTACTATGCTTTTTATATCAACTAAAAGGTATTCATGGTGTAGACCTAAATGGAAGAAAAATGCATGGGATGTTTTATAAACTATTGAGGGCCACAGTAATCTACCGTAAGTACAAAGTAGTCTGCAATCAAATCACTATGGGTATTAGGAAAGATAAGGCAGATTATGCGATTATGAGAAACCTTCAGTTAAGCATGCAAAGAAAAATAGCAGAGCATTCTTTGCTTCCATTAATTCTAGAAGGTAATGGATGAATCACATTGGTCCACAAGGTATGTATGGCATGACTACTGATGATCCTTTTCAGATTGCCAATGAACTGAATAAATATTTTGCATCTATATTCAAATAGAAGTTTTTAGGGATGGAGATTCCAGAAGTGTACTAAATTTACAAGTGAGAGGAAAGTGTAAGAGAAATTGTTGATGCTAAAACTACATAAGGTACCTGGAGCTGATGTAATCAATCCCATTATATTAAAAGCAGCAACAAAAGAGATAAACCTTTATGCCATCCTTATGAGAGCCTCCTTGGGTTTAGAGGAGGTACCAAAGATTGGACATGTGCAGTTCTCCCCATCCACAAAGGAGGATCAAAAGACAAAGAGAGACAGGACAAAAGACCTGTGAGCCTGACTTGTATTACAGGGAAAATAATGGAGTCAATGGTCAAAGAAGTAATGCAGGATCACCTTGACAGGAATGGAGTTACAGGCAACCCCCGTATAATATGGTACTTCTACAACATGGTTTTGCTCTAACACGATTTATAAATTGCAGCAACCCTCGCACAACACTGTACTTATAAAACACGGTTTGAGAATTGCAGGAAATCTCGCATAACACTGTATTTTTGAGCTTTTGTGCTGGGAAAACCCTGCTATTATGTTAGATGTAATTTTAACGTTTCCATTCCTTTTTGTGAATCCCTCTGTTGACTTGCGAGTTGTTATCGCCTTCCTGGTACTTTTCTAAAGACATTTCTGGAGGTCACTAGCATAAAACAATAAAAACAATTTGCAGTTTCCCGATTATTAGTCTTTTCTGTTAGTGTAATCAATTACAAGTGGGTAGTAGTCTTTTCTGTTAGTGTAATCAATTACAAGTGGGTAGTAAACTATCTTCTTGCATTTGCTATCCTACCGATAGCTGGAATTTTGTGGGTTTTCACGTTATTGTGGTGAAATGTGTTTCCCCTTCCATGAAATATTCAATCATACAAAAAAAACATAAATAAATGCTCTGAAAATCATTACTCTGTATCTCACTTGTACGTATTTTGTTTGTTGAATGAACATTATCTGACATATAAGTATCACAGTTTACAAAGTATATGCCGTCCTTGCATATGCCATCCAAAAAGAAAAAGGAAAATCATGTTTCTTTTTTTTTGTGGATGGCATATGCAAGAACATCCTTTTAGGTGTACACTATCAGAAGCACGAGTGGCAGATATGTGGTGATTTAAAGGTAATCGCCATTTTATTTGGACTAAAATAAATTAATATCTTCATAAATACAGGCAGTTCCCACTTTGAGTTTTTTTTTTTTTTTCCCCCCCTAAGTATCAAGCATCAACAAAATTGAAAATATGAAGATAAATTGAAAAAAATGAAGGTTAAACATTCATAAATATTGCATTTCAAACCACATGTGTAGCTATACAAATACAGCGTAATCCAGCTTTACGATATTAATCTGTTCCAGAGACACCATCGTAACGTGAACCCAATAACTCGTTTTTTGGTAATTTGTTCCAACACCTCGGAAATTTAAATTTTCACTATATAACTAAGCTATTTACTAGGTAAAATGACATTTTTATAATGAAAATGTTTTAGTTACCAATTCAAATCATTAAAATGCACTATACTTTCATTGTTATATGTTCTGTTATAAGAATAAATTTTGAATGCCTTTGTGATATATTTCTAAAGCACATTTCTGGAGGTCATGACCATAAAACAATAAAAACTCCTCATTCCTTTATTTTGAAGCTTCGTAAACTTCTTACTCCACGCAAATTGTGTTAGTTGCAATTTGTGCGTGCAGTTAAAAAATGTTTATGCATACTATTGTGAAATTTATAAAGGAAAGAGAAGATTATCTTGGAAAAGAACGCTCCTTGAAGCATTTCTGAAGACGACTCCTTGTGCAACAAACCAACGAGTGCCAAGCCAATAACAAGTGTGCATTTTGTTGATGATGATAAAGAATAAACATTCTTTAACATTTGTAAGTCATAAATAATTTCTATATTATAATAGTAGCATTAGTTAGCCTTATATGATGGAAGAAAGCAAGCTTATATAGCATTAGACAAAAAAAAAAAAAAAAAAAACACACACCTTCCCATTTTGCCCATCCGGTCACTCCAAATCTATCAACTTCCACAACAACAGATGGAAGTCTGTTCCAGCAATCAACTACCCGTTGGCTAAAGGCAAACTTCCGTACATCTATTCTTCAATTGTCTTTCCTCAATTTGAATCTATGCCCCCTCAGGTTCTTAGACTGAGAAGTTGATGGAAGTATCCTGTCAGCAATGAGCTTGCTCAAACCATTCAAGGCCTTATACACCTCAATCAGATCATCTTGCAGGTGCCTAGTCTCCAGATGCTGCAACTTGCAGAACTTAAGCCTTTTTTCATAAGCATATATATATAATGTTTGTTTACAGGCTACGTTTTCATTTCTTTGGATTAATCAATCATTGTTTAAACATTGTCTATGGGAAAGATTTTTCCGCTTTACAAGCACGCATTAGGAACGAATTAACTTGTAAAGTCGGGCTAACTGTATTTCTTGGTTTTGCTTGAATGCCCATTAGACTCAGGGGTGCTCATTTCCGAATCTGATTTTCCATCCATATTATTAATATCTTTTCCCTCTTCGATATAGCAACTGAACGCTGTTTTGTGACACTGTGCATCTTAAATGCATTGATCCTTTAATATGTTCTTTAAAATAGTATTCACTGTTGAAGCAGCGAGAACTAATTCCCATGCAATAGATGACAAACTTTGTCCTGCTTCGTACTTATAAATCAATTTTGTTTTATTTCCTAGCACTGACACCACTTGCACTTTCCATTGGTTGCTTTCTCTTCATCTTTGTAATCAGTAAATAGGAATGAAGAGAAGATCCTAAAAATTTAAGTTTTTTTTATGAATGAAGATTTCAGTGAAGGGGAAACACATTTTACCATAATGACGTAAAAACCCACACAACTATCGCAAATGCAATAAAATAGAGTTTACTAATAGTTTGTAATACATTTCACTAACAGTCCAATAAACTGGAAACTGCAAATTGTTTTTATTGTTTTAAGGCCGTGACCTCCAGAAATGTGGCTTAGAAAAATATCATAAAGGCATTCAAAATTGATTCTTATAATGGAACATATGATAACGATGAAAGTGTAGTGCATTCTCCGGCCGGACCCGCGCAGACCTTCCACTCAGCCAATAGTACTGCTTTTAAACATGTTGGCCACTTGTTTTGTTCTTATTTGACATAAATTTATATAAAACTAAAACAATTTCCATTATAAAAATGACCTTTCAGAGATTTAAATAGCTTAGTAATATAGCAAAAATTTCAACTTCTGAGGTCTTGGAACGAATTACCAAAAAAAAAACGTGTTATTGGGTTCAATGAACAGTTCGAATTTGTCCTTAGTGATAACGAGAAATCGGCGTGGAAAGCCTTTTGAAATGTTTCAACTGGCTTTCTAGGAAATGTTACAGCTGGAAACTACAGGCAGCTTGTGGAAGATCTCATTACGTTTTACAAAAAATTGGGAGGCAACATGTTGTTGAAGATGCATTTCTTGTACTCACACCTGGATTTCTTCCTGCCAAACGGTGTTGCTGTCAGCAGCGAACATGGCGAGTTCATCAAGACATCGCAGTGATGGAACAAAGATACAAAAGCAAATGGAGTGCCACCATGTTAGCTAATTATTTTTAGATGGTGAAAAGGGACGCTCCCGAAGTTGAATACAAGAGAAAGATGAAAAGGTCCAGTTGTTTGATATGGGTATGTTCGTAGCTACATCTTACTGCCATATAAATAAAAAATACCTTGTATAAATATAGAAAACCACTATTTTCAAAAAAGCCAATCTGCCATTTTAAGCACCATTTCCATGTTTAGCACCCAAAAATCTATAAAGTAAACTTACTTAGGAAAAGGCCTTTTGCTTCAGAATAAGGAGACTACGTTGAAGGGGGCCATGATCTGGTCTTTGGAGAAGTGCAGGAATTCTAATAGTGTTGAATTCCTGCACCCTCACTGAAGACCTCACCATCTCCGAAGACCAGGTAATGACTTCCTTTGACATAGTCTCCTTATTTACCTCTGTTCCATGCAGCAAGCCATTACCTGTGCTAAACAACTTTTGGATAATGATACCACTTTATCTGACAGAACCTCGCTCACAACGGAGGATATTTGTGCTGCCCTCAACCTACGTTTGACCAGCAGCGTCATGTTTGGCAACTCTCTATTTCACCAGATCCACGACACAGCCATGGGTGCCCCAATCAGCTCAGTCATAGCAAACATTGCAATGGTGGAGCTGGAAAGCTGCATATTTCCCAACCCGCCCATCACCCTGCCAATACACAAACGACATTTTCGCAATCATCCCAGGGGTTCAGAAACCCAACTACTACAACACCCTCTACTTTCCAGATGTCTTAATGCAATGCGTGGACCCACAACTAAGAAATTCAGTCTATAGAAAGCCCTGGACCCATTCTAGCTCTATGAATGACAGGTAGACGGAAATTTCGAAAATAAAATAAGCGCCAACCTCTTAAGTTGTGGCTATCCCGCTAATATCCCAGACAAATACAACTTACAAGCTTGTGAACTTTCTACACACCCCAATCTGCCTCGGGTTAACGAAACTACTTCTATCGCCTACATCCCTCATTACCCAGATATTTCAGACCATCTTTCCAGAATCCTATGTGCCTATCATATAAAGTGTTTACAACTTCCAGGCAGAAAATTATGATTACTAATTTCTAGGGTGAAACACCTATCCCCTCCTTTTTACTTAGTGGTTCTGAATACCGTATTACATGCCCTGATTGCGGCAGTTGTTACGTTGAGGAAACTGCTAGAAGGCTCCAAGATCACATCTCAAAACATGAAAGGGCCCTATGGTCTGTTGACTCTGGGCACTCTGCAGTCGCAAAACACCACTGGTCTGAGCAACGTGACTTTGACCCCCGGCGAGATTGTTGACCAGTCACATAATTACCATCAGCGATCTTGCCTTGAAGCACTACATATAACCAGTTGCCGTAGTGTCTTGAATCACAATAGAAGTGTGAGCATGCACCCAATTATGGAGGCAGTCGTCTTGCAATACGTCGAATACTGGTATACATCCCATGTAAGCGCCCTACATTCCCAGCAGCAAGTGTCTGATTCTGCCAAGTAACCCATTTGATGTTACTTCCATTTAATGTTCACCAACTTCGTGCATGCGCTTCACTTGTCTAACGCATGACTATACCCGGCATTATTTGATATTTCATTGTAACATATTTGTATATATAACATTAGCTGATGAAGGGACCTATTGTCCCAAAAGCTCCTGTTTGTCTGTATAAAATATTTTAGTTCCTGCTCTTTTAGACAGATGGAGATAAGAAAATAAAAAGAAGATAATATTATTAATGGAGTCCCACAGGGTTTGGTGTTGGGTCCACTGTTGTTTTGTATATTTAGCAATGATATTGATGAAGGTATATCAAGGCTTAGTGTTAAAGTGTGCAGATGATACAAAGGTTGGCAGGGTTGTTAATGGCAGTGTGCTACTGCAACAGGATCTAGAAAATTTGGGCAGATGGGCTGAGAAGTGGCAACTGAAGTTTAAGCTGACAAATGCAAAGTATTGCATATGGGTAGAAGTAACCCCAGAGAAATGTACCGTGCGGGAGTAATTGCGCAGTCAGATATGACGTTTTCTGAGCAATGCAGACAGGCTGCCAGGGCAGGTCATGGGGTTTTGTCAATGATACATAGGAATTTTGCTAGCAGGGAAAAGGAGGTGATTGTCCCTCTGTATAAGGCAATGGTCAGGCCAAGCCTTGAGTACTGCGTACAGGTCTGGAGGCCTCATTTTAGGAAGTATATTTGCTTGAGCATGTACAGAGAAGGGCAACAAGATTGGTGAGGGGTATGAAGGAATCCTCTTACCAAGAGAGGCTTAAGTTCTGCAAATTGCAGTGGCTGGAGACGAGGCACCTGCACAGTGATCTGATTGAGATGTATAAGGCCTTGAATGGGTTGAGCACGCTGAATTCTGATGGGATTCTTCCACTTGTTCAGATTACGAACCTAAGGGGGAATGAATTCAAATTAAGGAAAGAAAGATGTAGAATAGATGTGCAGAAATTTGCCTTTAGCCAGCAGGTGGTTAATTGCTGGAACAAACTTCCATCTGTCGTTGTGGAAGTTGATAGGTTAAATAAATTTAAGGAGGAACTGGACAGGCATTTGGAGGGAATGGTGTGATTTTTTTTTATTTTTTGGCTGATGCTGCATAAGCTCATACACTTGCTTCCTTGCATCATATGCCACTACTACTACTACTACTACTTAGGACATCTGTCAGAGATGCTTGGTATTTGTAGTTCTGTGTGGCAGCAGTAGTATTGGCAAAATGATGCGAACTTATACATAATCCAACAATAAAACAATTTTACACACAATTTATTTGCTCATCATCTTAAAATTTACTAATCCTTAAATTTGAATAAATTTAAATCCTTTAAATTTATTCAAATATCTGTTCTACAACTGTCTTTTATTTTCCGGTTTAAACGTAGTTAAGTTCTCTTTCAAAATCATTGGAGAAAAAATAAAGATGCTATCAGCATCTTACTCTACCTTTTTTAAGTCTTAAACACTTCAATTAAGTCTCCAAATGCTGCAATTTACAGAATTTAGTCTTTCTTAGTGAGAAACTCTTTTGTGCTTGCTCTGCACAATTTACAACAGCTATACATTCTTAAAATTAGTTCTTCCTCTTAAGGTTAAAGGTATAGCTCTCACAGATGCCATGAAATGCCAAGTCACTCTCTCAAGTTGCTCCAATGTGTTCAGCAAGTGGTATGACAGCCAAATATAGTTTTTACCACACTAGAAGTCCACTTGGGCTACCAGTTCATGCCATATTGGGCATTCCATCCAGTAGACAGTCTATCAAGTTTATAGTCTAATGTTGTCCACTCAGACAGAGTCATGCACCTTCAGGGGACATGGAGGGATTCTTGTTGCTCTTGGCATCTGCTGAAGCTTGCAGTTGCCTGTAAAATATACCTTTATGCTTTGCTGTGCTGTTTGGTTATTTTAAAGATAATTGCCCTAATCCTGGCTATAGGAATCTATCTGTAGTAAAAGAATTGGGGAGCCACATCTGCAAGATGCAGTTTCTTCATGATGCAGTTAGTGAACTGTGCAGACATTGCTCCTTAAAGCTCTTCAAACAGAGAAGTTTTTCCTGATTTATTTTCTGCTTTATTAGTTTAAATTGTCATATTAACTTATTTTCTAGAGTAGCTTTATATTCCTACTTACGATACTTAGTTTAAAGTTTAACTTAGACAGAGATTTCGTAGATATTACTTAGTATCGGTAACGGTATCAAATCCACGTGTCACAAATTGAACGAGAGGTCTTTTAACCAAATTTAGTCGATTTATTAACCAATTGTTATATCAAATTATCTTCTATAAGTAGATTATAGACCTAGTCAGGATCCTTAGTTTATTCTAAATTGAGATAGCGAGATTTCGAAGCTAATCAATACTTACTTACGAGTCCGTAGAAATACTGTTCGTGAATTCCCGCCATTTTTACACGATAGCATAAGCTTAGTGTAGTATACTGCATAATATAATATTGTCAATTAATCAGTAAATCTATTAATCTTGATAAACTTTATTGTCAATTAAATTGTATTTTTAACTCTATATATATATAACGACTTAATCGTAACAAATAATTAATACATAACTATAGTGGTACACGTGATACGGAAGTTGTATAAAGGGAACACTAGATACCGAAAAAAAAAAAAAATATATATATATATATATATATATATATATAAAACATAACTGTTTTGGGATATAACTTAAGGATTTAATTTTTGTTTTAAATTTTATTGAATTAAATTGGAATCATGACTCTGACCAGAGCAGCAAAGCAAAAGGCTCAAGCTAATGGGAGTGCTGTGGTTCAGGGGAGAACTGAGGGGGGCAGTTGCCCTCTGAATCACAGTCTATTAAAATGCACTGTTTGCTTGATGTTTGCGGAGCAGTCGGGTATGGGACATGATACTGCCAAGGGGGATGTCTTTGTGTGTGCACGATGTAAGGAGTGCAAGGAAATCAGGCGACAACTCAGCGTTGTTATGGGCCTTTATGAGACCTTGAAGGACAGGGTGGATGCCCTCGAAGGAAATAAATTGAGGGGCCCATCAAGCTCTCAGCTGCCCACATCAACGCCAGAGCTTGCACTTGGTCATCAGGCAACACAGGGGCAGCCCCCTAGGCAGAATGCGCTGGTCCCACAGGAACTAGTAGTTGTTGGTGACTCTATTGTCAGGGAAACGGGGAACATGCTTTGTAAAAAGGATAGGTGGAATAGGACCAGGGTATGTCTGCCAGGGGCAAAGGTTGATGACGTTGTAGAGCGGATATCATCTTTTAAGGGCACAAAAGGTGATATAGTTGTACACGTTGGCACTAATGATATTAAGAGTAGGAGACCGGCGGAATTACTTAGCAAGTACAGGTCACTGTTGAAAAAAAGCCGTGAATTAGGGTTGAACTTGAAAGTGTCTGCAATTCTGCCCAGACACGATAGGAGGGAGTATATGATGAGAGCCTTGTCGATCAATTCGGCCCTGGAGGGATTGTGCAAGGCTCAAGGGGTAGAATTTTTTTCAGCCTGGACTGTACTTGTTAACAGGAGAGATTGCTTCTACAGGGATGGGATACACTTAAATAGAAAGGGTGCAAGAATTTTTGCTGATGCTGTTGAGGCAGTGTTAGGTGGGTCGGAAAACTGCTAGTTGGGGGGGGATACAAGGACTAATAGATTAACAGTAGCCACTGGCAGAGGTGGAAGTGATTCTTGCACTGCTTCTATTCAAATGAGCAGAAGTCTGAAAAACAAGATGCAGGATATTTCAGAGACTGCTGGTAGTCATTGCGTTACAAGTAAACACATGGGTTGTGTTAGGGTAGCTAAGAATAGAAACAGGTGCATGTATACCTGTGTGTACACCAATGCTAGGAGTTTGGTAAATAAATTTGATGAATTTGAGGTATTGCTCAAAACATCAAAGGCAGATATTGTTGGGATATCAGAGACGTGGTGTCACACAGATATAAGTAATGCGGAACTGGAATTTGGGGAATACAATGTATATAGAAAGGATAGACAGGACAGGAGGGGAGGAGGGGTTATGCTATTAATTAAGAAACACATAAAGTCAAAGGAAGTGAAGCCAGTTGACATCGATGGACAGGGCAGTGTCGAGTCAGTTTGGTGTGACATAAGCATAGGGAAATCAAAATTGAGAGTAGGAGTGTGCTATAGGCCTAATGACTCTGATGAGTATAATAATATATTGTACAGGGAAATAGAGTGGGCCAGTAAATCAGAGAGTCTTATAATGGGGGATTTTAATTTCCCAGATATTGACTGGAATTTGTGGTTTGGTCACTCGCACACTAGCAAGGCTTTTGTGGATTTATTGGATGATTGTTTTCTACATCAGCATGTTCGTGAGGCAACAAGAGGGAGCAATACTCTTGATCTGATTATCAGTAGTGATTCTTCATGCATTAAGAACCTGCAGATAAATGAACCACTAGGTGGCAGTGATCACAGTGTGTTGAAGTGGGATTTACTCAAGGAGGTAACTACCATCAGAGGTAAAGGGAAGGGTTTTTGTTTTCGTAAAGGCGACTATGATGGTCTGAGACAGTATTTAAATTCTATACAGTGGGACCAACTGATGATGTTACCAACAGCAAACTCAAAATGGGAAGCATTCAAGGAACTAATCTTGGTGGCTACCAGGCTTTACATACCAACTAAGAAATATTGTTCAAGGTTTAGGCCTAAATGGTTGTCAGATGGACTAATGAGACATGTGGCAGAGAAGAAAAATGCATGGGATACATACAAATTAATGGGTGACATGGAAGCCTATGATAGATATAAGTTGGTCTGTAACCAAGTCACAAAGGAGATTAGGCAGGCAAAGGCAGACTACGAAAAATCCTTGGCAAAGGATGCAAAGAAAAACAGAAAGGAGTTCTTTACATACTTGAACTCGAGAAGGAAAGGGATGAATCAGATTGGTCCACTGGATATTGATGGTTCAACAGTTGAGGATCCTGCTCAGGTGGCTAACAATCTAAACGAGTATTTTGCATCTACATTCACGCATGAGGAGTTATTCAGGAAGGAGAATGATGTAGGTAAAGTAAACATTGGCAGTGAGCTGGATGATTTTGTAATAACTGAGCGGAAAGTGGAGGAGAGATTGTTGAGGATAAACATAAAAAAGGCACCTGGGGTGGATGGGATCTATCCAGTTATATTAAAGGAGGCAGCAAAGGAAGTATGCAAACCCCTAGCCATAATTATGAGAGCTTCTTTGGACTCAGGGGAGGTACCCATAGACTGGAGATGTGCAAATGTAACCCCAATTCACAAAGGAGGATCAAAGGCTGACACAAGTAATTATAGACCTGTTAGTTTAACTTCTGTTCCAGGTAAATTAATGGAGGCACTGGTTAAAGAAGCACTGCAGGATCATCTAGACAAGAATTCAGTTATAGCTCAGACGCAGCATGGTTTTGTTAAGGGCAGGTCTTGCCTGACCAATTTGATTGGATACTATGATGTAGTCACAAAAGAACTGGATGCAGGGAATAACTTTGATATTATATATTTGGATCTTAGAAAGGCTTTTGATACTGTTGCACATGGAAGACTGCTGCACAAATTGGAGCAGTGTGGCATTGGAGGCAAATTGCTGCTATGGATAAGGGGATGGTTGAGTGGCAGAAGACAGAGAGTGGTAATCAATGGACACTGCTCAACGTGGACTAATGTTATTAGTGGAGTTCCTCAAGGTTCAGTGTTGGGTCCATCGTTTTTTTCGGTGTTTATGAATGATATTGATGATGGGATATCAAGTTTAATGTCTAAGTTTGCAGATGATACAAAGGTTGGCAGGGTCGTTAAGGACACTACTGACGCTATGCTGCTGCAACAGGATCTGGAAAGGTTGAACAGATGGGCTGAGAGGTGGCAAATGAAGTTTAACATTGACAAATGTAAAGTACTACATATGGGTAACAGTAACCCCAGAGCAATGTATCAACTCTGCGGTACTACACTGACAGTGGTGGAGAATGAAAAGGACCTGGGGGTAATTGTGCAGGCAGATATGAAGTTCTCTGAGCAGTGCAGACGAGCTGCAAGAGTAGCTCATGGTGTCTTGTCAATGATATACAGGAATTTTTCTAGTAGGGATAAGGAGGTGATTATTCCCTTGTATAAGGCAATGGTTAGGCCACATCTTGAGTACTGTATACAGGTCTGGAGGCCCTCATTTCAAGAAGGATGTAGAGCTGCTGGAACGGGTACAGAGAAGGGCAACAAGATTAGTAAATGGAACAAAGGGTTGCTCTTACGAAGAAAGGCTTAAGTTTTGCAAATTACAGAGTCTGGAGACTAGGCACCGGCGAGGTGATCTGATAGAGGTGTATAAGGCTTTGAATGGTTTGAGCATGCTCAATGCCAATGGGATTCTTCATCTTTCTCAGAATAATCACCTCAGAGGGCATAAATTCAAATTGAGGAAGGACGGATGTCGGATAGATGTGCGGAAATTTGCCTTTGGCCAGCGGGTGGTTGGTTGGTGGAACCGACTTCCATCACTTGTTGTTGAAGTTGATAGCCTAAACAAATTTAAAGCTCAACTGGACAGGTATTTCGAACGAACGGAGGGGTGAAATGGGAGAGGGTTTTTTTTTTTTTTTGGCTGATGCTGAATAAGCTTGCTTTCTTGCATCATATGCCTCTACTAATGCTAATGCTAACTCTGGAGATAATTGTTGAGAATAATGTTTCTAATCCAATCACATTCAGGGGCTAGGGGGGGACTAAAATGGTTTAGGCTTTAACTAATCTAGTCTTCATACTGGGTTTGCTGAAGGGAGGCATCCAAGTGCATCTCCCACCCCTTCTGGGGACTGGAGTGAATTGGAGACCCAGGTGGAGCACCTGGTCTGTATCAGAGTTATCTACTGTTAAATTTGAAGATCCTATTTGAAGGCATGTTGGTGGGAAGTTTGCATCATCAGATTGCAGTCATGACTCCATTTATAGAGTCAAAGCCATTTAGGGAGTAGGCTGTATTGTGTCCATATTTGAACATAACACAGTAGGTGAGGGCAATCTTCCATAGTCATAAATATTATTGGCCTATATTTCATCAGCATTTAGTTTATTCAATCCATTTAATGCCTTAAAGACTTCAATCGGGTCTCCTAATGCTGTTGCAATTTACAGAACTCAAGTCTTTCCTGGTTAGGGTACTCTTTTGTGATTTGTCTTCCCTGCTGCACCGGTTTCTACATCTTTCCTAAAATGAGGCTTTCAAGATGTTGCCCAACTATTTCCTAATAACAAGGAGATAATCACTACTTTGTGCCTGCTGGCAACATTCCTACTGACAAAGCTGTTCAGTAGAGCAGCAAAACTTCACAAGCTGTCCTAGCAGACCATCTGCCCTGCTCAAAAAATTTCGTGTTGGACTGTACAACTATCCATAGGCCTTTTGAGTGCGGCAGCCACATCATTGAGATGTTACAGTTACCAATAAAAACCTAAAAAGTTATAGGTTGGATATTCTTTTAATTCAACCCGTAGTTATCATCTCAGTTATCATCACATACATGCCAAACAAACATAAATGTTCATTTTGAATCTGTTTTTTTTTTTTTTTTATGTAAACTCCAAACAGGAGAGGTATTAGAATCTACAGTACTTAGTACTGTACTTGGGTTGGAGGTTGAGAAGACGAAAGAAGATATTTGTTGACAATGGACTTGAACTTCTGTAGACTATAATTTTCAGGAAATACGTATGAAGGAAGGTTGTTCCCGAAAACAGCAGTTGAATGAATAAACGAGGAAGATGAAAAGTTGGTTCTGTGAGTTTGAAGTTGGACAGTAAATGGATGTTGGCTGGTGGCGGCACGTGTTGGGACTGTTCTGAAAGAGAGAGCGGGAATTATAGAAGCCAATTCAGAAGAACAGTGCCCATGGAAATATCTGTAGAAGAGGCATGCAGCAGAAACAGTACGTCTATGAGACAGCGAGTGGAGAGACTCTGTTAGAGAGGAGCCATTAATTAACCTAACTGTCCTCTTCTGTATGGAATCTATTTGAAGCCTGAGAGAGGTTCTGGGGGCAGCGCCCCAGATGTGGGAACAATATTCCATGGCAAAGCAGATTTGTGATTTATACAGAGTGAGCAGCTGTCTGTAAGAAAAGTAACACCGAGAGCGAAAGAGAAAACCAAGTTTTTTAGATGCAGAGGAAGCAATATTTGTAATGTGCTATGCCAAGAGAGATTAGAAATCAGGGTAATCCCCAAAAGAGATATATCATTTTGCCTAGAAATCAGAGTGTCACTAAAGATAAGCATAGGAGCAGAAGAATCATTTTTGCGAGATATAAGACAAGACTGAGTTTTAGAAGGGTTGAAATTAACTAAGTTGTCTTTGCCCCACTGGAGAATTACCTGAAGATCCGCATTTAAGGAATTGGTAGCAGATTTTCGAGAAAGTTGAAGCTGATTGAGCAGGACAAGGTTTCTCAAAATGGAAAGTAGAATACAATGTGTTATCATCGGCCAAACTATGGATAGGATTTCCAGTCAATGGAAGAAGGTCATTAATTTACAAGAGGAAAAGAGTGGGAGAGAGAACTGATCCTTGGGGGAACACCGGCATAAGTGAAGAAGTTAGAAGACAGAGAACCATCTACCATCACCCTCCGTGAGCGATCAGAGAGAAAACTGGATAACCAATTACTAAAAACAGTTAGCAAACCATAAGATGGAAGCCTGTTTAGAAGACCTTTATGCCAAACATGATCAAAAGCCTTTGAGATGTCAAGAGCAACTACTTGTGTTTCACCGAACCTTTCCATTGAATTAGTCCATAAATGGGTAACATAAGCCAGAATATTACCAGTGGAGTGACACAGATGGAATCCATACTGGCGATCGTTGATCAGACGGAAGGTTTCTAGGTAGTTTTAGAGTTGGCAGTTAATCAATTTCTCCATTACTTTAGAAAGAGTAGAAGTAATTGCAATGGGATGATAATTTGATGGAAGGGATTTGTCACCCTTTTTAGGAACTGGCTGGATATGAGCAAATTTCCAAGCAGAAGGAAAAACACTTTTGGAATAAGAAAGTGAAAAAAGGCGACAAAGAATAGGAGTAAGTTCAGGAGCACAGGTTTTGAGAACAAGTGGAGAAATACCATCGGGACCTGGAGCTTTCTTAGCATCAAGATTCGTCAAAATTCTTCTGACATCCTTTTGACGGAAGACCATAGGAGGCATCGAATGGAGCGTGTTGGGAATGGTGGGAAGTGTTTTACCAAGATCATTAATGCAGGAGTTGGAAGAAAAATGGGATGCTAGCAGGTCAGCTTTATCCTTGGCTGAAGTGACAACAGAACCATTTGGTTTGGATAGAGGTGGGAGCAGAGATGGGCAAAAGTTGCGGCCAATAGCTTTGGCAAGAGACCAGAATGCTCGGATACCGATAGGTCAAGAAGCAAGTTTTCTACTCTTAGCCTGTTCAAACTCTAGTTTGGACTGATTAATAACTGCTTTACAATTGTTGCGAGCTTTGGTGTAGGTAGAAAATGAAACTGAAGAATTAGAAACAAGCCAATTACGATATGCAACATTCTTCTCTTGAACAGCCTTAGTAAATTTATTGGAAAACCAAGGTTTAGATGAAGGATGAGATTTTAAAGTGGAGTGTGGGATAAAGGATTTCATTCCTGCAAGAATAATTTCACTGACATGATCTGAGGAAACGTTGACATCAGAAGTTTTGAAAGAGTAATCTGACTAAGGAAAAGAAGAAAAGAAATCTCGCAGGTCATCCCATTTTGCATTCTTGTAATGCCAAACAACACGAGGTTGGGAATAGTCATGAGATAAAGGTTCCATTGGAGAAGAGACAATCACCAAGTTGTGATCTGAAGTGCCTAAAAGACCTCTCATTTCGGCCGTGTACCTAGAAGAGTTGTTTGTGAGAAAAATATCAAGCGGCTGTATGATTAGGACTGTCTGGTATTCTTGTAGGTAAATGAACAATCTGTGCAAGGTCATTAGTAATTGCAAAAACCTCAGCATCTCAACCAGCTGGGTCGGTGTGACTAGAAAACGGAAGCCAGCTGGAGTTGTGAACATTAAAATCTGGACTGGAGAAAGTCAAAGAGCTCCAAGTGATTAGTGGAGCTGGGAGAACGGTAGAGACAACAGATGAATTTGACACAACGAGGTACAGAGATTTTAAGCCAGAGAAGATCAAAGAGAGGAGATTCCAAATTGCCAAGCCTCTGACAGGGAATATCAGAACGGACATATGCACAAGTACCACTTTTGAGGCAAAAGGAATCATACAGCAAATAATTTGGGCATCTGAGATGAGCAGTAGTTGAATCAACCGATAACTGAGATTCTGTCAGAAAAAGTAGATGGGGCTTGGCAGACTGCAAGTGGAAATGGACATCGTTGAGATTGGAATTGAGACCACGTATATTTGTGAAATAATTAGGAAGTGCTGGGGGGGGGGGGGGTTTAGATCTATTAGTTTGACAATTCATGGTGTATTCAATAGTAAGAAAAAGTGGGTGGGACATGCCGTATGAAGTAACGAAATTTTTGGATATGGCGTACACATGGTAAGAATACACCCAGATCCTTGACATAACGTGGCCTCGACAATGCTCCCCACATACACACTACTCGGACTCCCTCCAGTCACTATCTGGCAGAGTAGAGGTAGCAAGATTATACACAGCTGATCCGGAAGCCTTCTAGAGAGTTACCAATAGGTTCAGTCCGGTGTACTAACTAGCGGCCGGCCTGCGAACACCGTTTTAGAGCTGTACCCTCAAAATGTAAGGAATATTGGATCTTGCCAAGATGTTCATCATAACCTTAAAAGTCATCAATCATACTGCATGATGGAAGAGATAGGGAAGGGTTGACCGGAACTTAGCTCTAGAGACTAAACATGGGTTCCACCACTTCAAGCCTCCAATAAGCAAAGTGATGGTATTGCACCAGTTGACAAGAGTCATCTACCACCTAGTACTGTCTGGTAACATAGAGGAGCGGCATTCCTCCATGTGGTGTGGATGCCACATCTTGACCCCTGCTTACGTTGGTTCACACCTGAGTGGTCACCCACCATGTACTTGTGCATGAAGGTTATACCCAGGATTACTAACAGTCCCACCATCGTGAAGTTGCAAGCAGAGGATTTGACTGTTGCATACCGCCTGGACTTCACCGAAATTGGGGCAACCTGTCTTGAGTGTCACCCGAATATCAGTTCCATCAGCGTTTTAGACTCCCAGGTAGCAAGTACAGCTTGTCTGGCATATCCGAGAGAATGTCTGTGACAACCTCAAGGACCAGTTGTTGTATTTACCAAGTGTTGTATTTTGATAATCAGTCTAAGTAGTAATAGTAGCAGGAGAATACGGCAGATTCATAAAAAATATTTAAATTTGACATTTATGCAAATTATGTATTTTTTTCAAGCTAATTATTGCTGTGGCATCTCGAATTCCAAATCTAAATGTGGGCTCACTATGGTTAAGAGTCATAAAGGACATAAAAAGTCTTGGTCTGTAGCATAGTCTGCAGTTAACCTTACACAGCAATAAAGATTATTATTATAATTACTACTTACTTTGCCGACTGGGCTGGCCAGGTGGGTAAAGTGCCTGCCTGGAAACCCAAAGGTTGCGGGTTTGAATCCCGCCTCGGGCTTGGATCACAGTAAAATGCAAAAACTTTGGGAAGGTGCATTATGACCAAAGAAGCCGATGCGCCAACAACTAAACAAAAAAAAAAAAAAAAACCCTACTTACTTCATGGTGTAAACCATTCTTGATTGGGTTGTGTGTCTTTACAGGAGCAATGAAGTCACAGGGAATTAGTCTAGTACCTAGACGAAAAAGAAACCAGTTATAAAAATTTTCTTCATTCTGTGACACAATAAATAGGCATTAACTGTGGCAATCAAATGTATTCTGCACACACATAGTATTAATATTAAATATAAAAATGTTTATTATAACCACTGAGCATTAAAAAAGTGTCTGTATATTCTAGAATAAATATAATGATTAGTATAAAAAACTATTATATGTTAATACAATTTCTTTCATGGATTACAAATAAAAACAAATAAGCTGGCTCAAAGTTAAATTTAATGTTTACAAAAACATTTTAACTTATGAACATACTTGGTTACAATAAACGTGCTAGCTGCAAATAGCCTCTTTTCCTTTACTGAACTTTTAAAATTAAAATACAGTTCTGTAAATCAGATGCTACCAAGCTTTTAATACTTTTATTCCAGTTTTGAACTTCAGTTAAGTCTTGATTTGTAGTGTGACTTCTTATAACATGCAGATTCCAGTAATTTTATTTCTACTTATTTTTTTTCCTTCTATAAAGTTCTTCAAAGTAAATACAGTGCAACCTCCATATAACACAGGTGTCAAGGCAACAACTTCAATTAATACTCTCATTATAGCTGAGAAAATTTTACCATTTTTTCTCAGTTCTTTTAACATAAATACACATTACTTAATAAATAAATACTTTATTTACTAATGTTTTATGAGTATACAGTAAAGTATTAAAGGTTAGAATCATTCCCTTTACATTCTACTATTACACAATGCTGTTATGGACTTACATTTTACACATCCATTCTGAAATAGTCATGTGATTTAGTTTGCCGGAACTGATGAAAGTATTTTTTTCAGTACATAATTCTTAATAGTGGTCAGATGCAATGAATGAAGATGTTCACTATCAAACCCTGACATTCTAACCATGCCACTCATTAATGTTTTCAGGCACTTTGTGTATCGATGTTAGTTTATGTATATGAATAAACTTTTTTTTTAAATTTTAAGATTTGTTCTGATTTACAGCTCAGCACGAAAGTAAGAGGTCGCTTTTTGCAATGAATTCCAAACTTTTAATTTTCAACCATTCAACTTCAATGCTGGTGATGTCGGAATGTTGACTTTTTTCAACATTCTAAAAATTATGGTGCACATTCAGCAAGTTCTCTTAAATTTAGTTGGCAGCAAAACATGTTAATTAGTTTACTGTTATTCAAAGGACAGTTGGTACAATCAGATGATCCCAGACAATACCAATAGTTAAATAAAATTGGCTATGTTTTGGATTTCAATATTGAAATCCATCTTCAGACTTGGATTTTTGAAACTTGAATGGGAGATCTAACTTTACAGCTGGAGAGATCAATCTCTAACACCTTAGTAAACTTTAATAGAGGTAGAGTTCCTCAGTGTAGTATAAGTTTTTTTTTTTTTTTAAATGTTATATTTGAATTCAGTAAAGCTTATGTCATTGCATTTGAACAACTACTGTACAAATTAGAGCAGTTTGGTGTGGGGGGAAAGTTACTGCTATGGATGGTTGAGTGGCCGGAGATAGTGGTGTTAATGGCTTTGTGGGCAGCACCAACCCTGAAGGACTCGAGTCCTACAGGGTTTGGTGTTGAACCTCTTTCTATTTTCAATATTTATTAATGATATTGAGGAAGGCATATCTAGATTTTTTTTTTTTTTTTTGTTAGTTGTTGGCGCATCGGCTTCTGTGGCCATATTGCACCTCCCAAGGTTTTTGTATTTTGTACTCTGATCCAAGCCCAAGGCGGGATTCGAACCCGCGACCTTTGAGTTGCCAGGAAACTAGTTGTGAAAAGGATCAAGCAGCAGCAGAAGCACACACAGATGTTTCCAACTTTGAGTCTAAAGTGTATATTTGAAAAACGACTGAGTATGCTGATTAATGCTGTGTGGCGGGGGATAATTAACTTACGAGGTGTGGCAATAAATTTCCCAGACTGGTGCTATTACAGTCATGTTTGATGAATTTGAAAATAAATGGAAATGCTGTAGTTCAAACTTCCTCCAACAGATGGTGTTACAGATTGTCCAGTAGGCTGACAGGTTATAAGTAACAACCAGTTTTATTAATAGCATTAATGTTTTATGTTACGAATTTGCAACGAATGAATGTCAAACTGGGAAAATCTGCAACAGACCTTGAAATAGGGGCAGAGTTGCAAAAGTTCAGAAAATGTACCGAGAGATAATCATTTGAACCTCAATGATAGCTGATGAATTTTATACATGAAGATTTGCGGAAAAGGAAAGTGTGCAAAATTTGTGCTGCACAGCCTCATGGATGAGCAGAAGCAATGAAGCATATCATCATGCGAAAATTTCACCCAAACTTGACAAGACAATCCTAATTTCCTTGACTGTATTGTCATTGAAGATGAGTGTTGGATGTTTCAGTACAATCCAGAGATCATCAAAGCATGTAGTTAACTTCAAAATCATCACCAAGGCACAAAAAAGTTTTGTTTACAAAAGTCTAGGATCAAGGCAATGCTGATCATGTTTTTCAACAACAAGGGTGCGATTCACAAAGAATTTGTACCTGAAGGGGAGAGAGTTAATGAAATGTTCTATGCACAAGTGCTTTAAAGGACATTTCCTGGGTGAGGATGCAATTTCTAAAGAAAGGCAGCTGGTTCTTTTTACACAACAGTGTCCCCCCACCCATTTCACAATTGTTGTTGTATAGATCAACTATTCATCCTACTCTATGGATCTAGCACTAGCAGATTCTTCCTCTTTTCCAAAGTGAAAACTGCCTCAAAGGAAAGATTTCAGGATGTTGAGGACAAAGAAAAATGTAACTGGCAAACTGAATGTCATTTCTTTGAATGCCTCTACTGCCTCTTTTCAGAAGCTTTTATAAGGTATAAAAGTACATTTAGCCAGATGATGATTACTCTGAATAAAAATAAAACCTTTTTGGGCTACTTCACTTTGGGTTCTTTTTATTGCACCAGTCCGGGAACTTTATGTCACACCTTGTGTGTGAAATTATTAAGTGATGATGTGTACAATGTGATTTGTATAAAAATGGGCAATTCAAAAGTACAAAGAAAAAGTTTGCAACAAGTTTTGTTTCAAGTTTGATAAAACAGCTTCAGAAATACACGTCGTGTTATGAATGATCTTTAGAGAAGTTGCTTTGTCAGAAGTTTGGACATTCACTTAGTGCTTTAATAAAGCACAACTTTGTGCACAACGGATTAATAGCCAAGAAATAAAGACCTCCACCCAACTCTTCAGATTTTGTACCCTGCAATTGTTTGTTTCCAGAGTTGAAATCAGAGCTCAAAGGAAAGAATTTAATGCTTGAAAATTAAGTAAAGATTTCAGAAGATACCAGTTTGTTTTACCAAAAAAGAATTTCAGGCCCACTTCTAATGATAATAGAATCGCTGGACTCCATGCATTAAACTTCAAGGGTAAGAGGATACTTTGAAGATGATATAATGAAAATCAAGTAAGTTAATATTAATTTAATGTGAATGTACATAAAAACAAATATAAAAGTATTTGTTTTTGCATTAACAGTGGAAAATGATGCAAGAAAGCAAGCTCATACAGTATCATGAAGAAGAGAGAGAGAGGAGAAGAAAAAAAAAAAAAAAAAAGCCCCCCATTTCGCTATTCATTCCTTCCAATAATTTGTCTAGTTCTTTCTTGAATATATTTAAACTTTAAATTATTTGTGCCTCCTCGTGTGTGGTCTGAGCAAGTGGAAAAATCCCATCAGCACTGAGCTTGCTCAATCCATTCAAAGATTTAAACACCTCAATCAGATCACCTTGCAGGTGCCTAGTCTTCAGAGACTGAAATTTGCAGAACTGAAGCCTTGCTTGATAAGAGCACCCCTTTGTTCCATTCACCAATCCTATTGCCCTTCTCTGTGCTTGTTCGAGCAGCTCCACCCTAAAATGAAGCACCCAGACCTGTATGCAGTATTCAAGCTTATTGGCCTGACCATTGCCTTATACTATGGGATAATCACCTCCTTAGGTGACAATCACCATAATTCTGCTAGCAAAATTCCTGTATATCATTGAAAAAACCCCATGGGCTGTCCTGGCAACCTGTCTGCATTGCTGAGAGAACTTTATATCTGACTGCACAATTACCCCAAATCTTATTCATTTTCCACTACCCTGAGTGTAATACCACACAGTTGGTATTGTTACTCTGGGGTTACCTGCTACCCATATGTAGCACTTTGGATTTATCAATGTTTAAATTGCCATTTCTCAGCCCATCTGCATAACTTTTCTAGATCTTGTTGCAGTATCATACTGTCATTAACCACCCTGCCAACTTTTGTATCATCTGCAAACTTGGACATTAAGAGTGATGTTTACATATATTCTCATAGCTTTTAGCAAACCTTGCCTATTATATATTAATATTATGTAGGATATCACATGCAGGTAATTACAAGTATAGTAGACTCCTGTTATAATCAACTTCTGAGTATACAGATTTTTTTTATATTCGAATTTTGTTTTAATGATGTCATTAAAAATGATTTTGAAAGAATTATTAATTACTCAACTAAGTTTGGCTTGTCGCAGAGACTAACAATACAATGCATGGGATACATATAAATGCCAGGTGATAACAAAAACCTGACATTTATATGTATCCCACGCATTGTTAGTCTCTTTTTGTCAATCAAGGCAAAAAGGAGGTTAGGCAAGCCGAGGAAGATTACAAGAAGTATCTGGCAAACAATGCAAAGAAAAACAGAAAATACTTTATTTATGGAAACACTAGAAGGAAGGGGATGAATCACATTAGTTCACTTGATATCAATGTTTTAACTGTTGATGAAACTGCTCAGTTTGTCAGCAAACTGAATAGGTATTTTGCATTTACATTCACACATTAAGAATTTTTATGGGATGGAAATGCCAAAAGTTTATCAAATTCCAACGGAGCTGAAGAATTTGTGATAACTAAGAGAAAATAAAAGAGAAATTGTTGAAGTTAAATGTAAAAAAAGGCACATGGGGTGGATGAGGTCTAGCCAATTATATTAAGAGATGCAGCAGAAGAGGTCAGAATACATTTAGTCATAATTATGAGAGCATCCTTGGATTCAGGGGAGGTCCCTATGGACTGGAGATATTCAAATGTATCCACAGTTCACAAAGGAGGATCAAAGGGTGACATCATAATTAGACCTGTTAGCTTGATTTCTGTTCTATGGAAAATAATGGAGTCGGTTAAAGAAGTACTTTCTAGACAGGAATGCATTTATACTGCAGTCATAGCATGGATTTGTTAAGGGGGCAGTCTTGGCTTACCAATCAGATCAGATTGAATACTACAACACAGTGAAGCAAAATATAATTTTAAAATCATGTATACACTTAGATTTCAGAAAAGCTTTAGATACTGTTGCCCATAAAAGATTGCTTTTATGGGCAAAAGTTGCTGGACAAATTGGAGAAGTGTGGCATTAAGTGCAAGTAACGCTATGGATAATGGTTGAATAGGAAAAGACAGCAGCTCATCTTGGACTAATATTACTAGTGGAGTTTCCCAAGGTTTACATGCTTAGCCTTGTTGTTTCAATGATTATTAACGATAATAATGAAGGCATATCAAGCTTAATGTCTAAATTTGAGATGATATGAAGTTTGGCAAGGTAATCACAGGATATGTTAGTGCAAAATCTAGACAAATTAGGCAGATGGGCTAAGAAGTGTCAACTGCAGTTTAATATTGGCACATGTAGGGTACGTCATATGGAGAGCAGTAATCTCAGATTAACATATCAGCTGTAAATTTTAGGCAGTTAAGAAGAAAAAAGACCTTGGGTTGTGCAGTCAGATATAAAGTTTTCTGAGCAGTGTAGACAGCTTGAAAGGACAGCCCATGTGGTTTTGTCAATGATATAGAGGTATTGATCCTATTGTATAATAAGTGCAATATGGCCTAAGTAGCCATTGCACTTAAAATCCCATAAACAACAACAACTATTGTATAAGGCAATAGTTATGCCACACCTTGAGGACTGAAAGCCTCGTTTACAATAGGATATGGATTTATTTCATTAGGTGCAGAGAAGAGCAACAAGATTAGTGAGGAGAACAAAAGGGTGGTCTCACCAGGAAAGGCTTGAGTTCTGCAAATTGCAGTATCTGGAGAACACTGCAATTTGCAGAACTAAAGACACCCAGGAGGAGATATGACTGAGTGTTTAAGGCTTTGAATGGATTGAGTAAGTTCAATGCTAATGAAATCAACCCCTTGCTCAGGCTATACACATAGGGGGGCATAAATTCAAACTGAGTAAAAAATGGTTGCAGTTTATGTCAATGGAAATTTGTCTTCAGCCAGCAGGTAGTAACCCTTGCACCAATAAATCCAACAAACAACAACAATAACAATCAAGGAAGAGCTAGACAAACTGTGAGAGATGGAAAGTTCGTCACAAAAAAAAAAAAAAAAAAAAAAACCCACCTTTCCTATGAAGGGTTTTTTTTTTTTTTTGATGCTTTATAAGGTTACTCTTTTGCACTGTCTGCCACTACTAATTTATGCTGCACATTTCTAACACATAAAGTAACAATTTCCATTTTATTTTATTTTATTTAAATATCCATTTTATAACAGTGTGTGGTGTGGCATGGATTCTATAAGGTGTTTTAGTGCATTTTAGTCTAATTGTAACCATTCTTCCAGCAAAATATCATGTAGCTGAGACAAACCTGAAAAAAAAAAGAGGTTGTTGCCAAATAGCTCTCTCCAGTAAATTCCACACATTCTCAATAGGATTGAGATAAGGTGAATGTGGGGGCCAGAGAAGACAGTGGTTCAGAGAACATGACATGTTCTCTGAACCATTCTTGCATGATTCATGCACTGTTGGACTGTCATGTCCATAAAATGGCCATCGCCTTTGGGATAAAAGTTCAACACAGCAGGGTGCAGTAGACCTGACACAAAATTCAGGTACTCCCTGGATGACATTCAACCTTTCACTGATATCAACAGACCCAGTCCATTCCAACAAAGCATTCCCCATACCATAATGCCACTTCTAGATGCTTGCATTGTCTTAACAAGGCAAGTAGGGTCCACAGCTTCGTGAAGTTCCCACCTTCACGAAGCTAAGAATTCGTAGCTAAGAATAGAAACAGGTGCATGTATACCTGCGTGTACACAAATGCCAGGAGTTTGGTAAATAAATTTGATGAATTTGAGGTATTGCTCAAAACATCAAAGGCAGATGTTATTGGGATATCAGAGACGTGGTGTCACACAGATATAAGTAATGCGGAACTGGAATTTGGGGAATACAATGTGTATAGAAAGGATAGACAGGACAAGAGGGGAGGAGGGGTTATGCTATTAGTTAAAAAACACATAAAATCCAAGGAAGTGAAGCCAGTCGACATTGATGGACAGGGCAGTGTCGAGTCAGTTTGGTGTGACATAAGTATAGGGAAATCAAAATTGAGAGTAGGAGTGTGCTATAGGCCTAATGATTCTGATGAGTATAATAAGATATTGTACAGGGAAATAGAGTGGGCCAGTAAATCAGAGTCTTATAATGGGGGATTTTAATTTCCCAGATATTGACTGGAATTTGTGGGTTGGTCACTTGCACACTAGCAAGGCTTTTGTGGATTTATTGGATGATTGTTTTCTACATCAGCATGTTTGTGAGGCAAAAAGAGGGAGCAATACTCTTGATCTGATTATCAGTAGTGATTCTTCATGCGTTAAGAATCTGCAGATAAATGAACCACTAGGTGGCAGTGATCACAGTGTGTTGAAGTGGGATTTACTCAAGGAGGTAACTACCATCAGGGGTAAAGGGAAGGGTTTTTGTTTTCGTAAAGGCGACTATGATGGTCTGAGACAGTATTTAAATTCTATACAGTGGGACCAACTGATGATGTTACCAACAGCAAACTCAAAATGGGAAGCATTCAAGGAACTAATCTTGGAGGCTACCAGGCTTTACATACCAACTAAGAAATATTGTTCAAGGTTTAGGCCTAAATGGTTGTCAGATGAACTAATGAGACATGTGGCAGAGAAGAAAAATGCATGAGATACATACAAATTAATGGGTGACATGGAAGCCTATGATAGATATAAGTTGGTCTGTAACCAAGTCACAAAGGAGATTAGGCAGGCAAAGGCAGACTACGAAAAATCCTTGGCAAAGGATGCAAAGAAAAACAGAAAAGAGTTCTTTACATATTTAAACTCAACAAGGAAAGGGATGAATCAGATTGGTCCACTGGATATTGATGGTTCAACAGTTGAGGATCCTGCTCAGGTGGCTAACAATCTAAACGAGTATTTTGCATCTACATTCACGCATGAGGAGTTATTCAGGAAGGAGAATGATGCAGGTAAAGTAAACATTGGCAGTGAGCTGGATGATTTTGTAATAACTGAGAGGAGAGTGGAGGAGAGACTGTTGAGGATAAACATAAAAAAGGCACCTGGGGTGGATGGGATCTATCCAGTTATATTAAAGGAGGCAGCAAAGGAAGTAAGTAAACCCCTAGCCATAATTATGAGAGCTTCTTTGGACTCAGGGGAGGTACCCATAGACTGGAGATGTGCAAATGTGACCCCAATTCACAAAGGAGGATCAAAGGCTGACACAAGTAATTATAGACCTGTTAGTTTAACTTCTGTTCCAGGCAAATTAATGGAGGCACTGGTTAAAGAAGCACTGCAGGATCATCTAGACAAGAATTCAGTTATAGCTCAGACGCAGCATGGTTTTATTAAGGGCAGGTCTTGCCTGACCAATCTGATTGGATACTATGATGTAGTCACAAAAGAACTGGATGCAGGGAATAACTTTGATATTATATATTTGGATCTTAGAAAGGCTTTTGATACTGTTGCACATGGAAGACTGCTGCACAAATTGGAGCAGTGTGGCATTGGAGGCAAATTGCTGCTATGGATAAGGGGATGGTTGAGTGGCAGAAGACAGAGAGTGGTAATCAATGGACACTGCTCAACGTGGACTAATGTTATTAGTGGAGTTCCTCAGGGTTCAGTGTTGGGTCCATTGTTGTTTTTGGTGTTTATGAATGATATTGATGATGGGATATCAAGTTTAATGTCCAAGTTTGCAGATGATACAAAGGTTGGCAGAGTTGTTAAGGACACTACTGACGCTATGCTGCTGCAACAGGATCTGGAAAGGTTGAACAGATGGGCTGAGAGGTAGCAAATGAAGTTTAACATTGACAAATGTAAAGTACTACATATGGGAAACAGTAACCCCAGAGCAACGTATCAACTCTGCGGTACTGCACTAACAGTGGTGGAGAATGAAAAGGACCTGGGGTAATTGTGCAGGCAGATATGAAGTTCTCTGAGCAGTGCAGACGAGCTGCAAGAATAGCTCATGGTGTCTTGTCAATGATATACAGGAATTTTTCTAGCAGGGATAAGGAGGTGATTATTCCCTTGTATGGTTAGGCCACATCTTGAGTACTGTATACAGGTCTGGAGGCCTCATTTCAAGAAGGATGTAGAACTGCTGGAACGGGTACAGAGAAGGGCAACAAGATTAGTGAATGGAACAAAGGGTTGCTCTTACGAAGAAAGGCTTAAGTTTTGCAAATTACAGAGTCTGGAGACTAGGCACCGGCGAGGTGATCTGATAGAGGTGTATAAGGCTTTGAATGGTTTGAGCATGCTCAATGCCAATGGGATTCTTCATCTTGCTCAGAATAATTGCCTTAGAGGGCATAAATTCAAATTGAGGAAGGATGGATGTTGGATAGATGTGCGGAAATTTGCCTTTGGCCAGCGGGTGGTTGGTTGGTGGAACCGACTTCCATCACTTGTTGTTGAAGTTGATAGCCTAAACAAATTTAAAGCTCAACTGGACTGGTATTTCGAACGAACGGAGGGGTGAAATGGGAGTGGTGTTTTTTTTTTTTTTTTTTGTTTTTTTTTTGGCTGATGCTGAATAAGCTTGCTTTCTTGCATCATATGCCTCTACTAATGCTAATGCTATCAGTGAAAAACAGTGTATTGTGATTCCTCTGGACATGACTTTTTTCCATTGTTCCACTGTCCAATCACAATGTTCTCAGCACCACTGTAAGTGGATTTTTCTATTTTTCTCTGAAACAAGTGGCTTCCAAATAGGCAGACAACTGCCAGTATCCAATTTCTTCAATTCTCTGCTCATGGTACGGGTTGAAATAAGGCAGTTCTGGGTTTGATTATTTGCTGCACACTGGATGTCCTATTTTTCTGTACAGTCCTCTTTAGAATAACTTTTTCAAAGTCTGATAGATCACATGTTTTTCCCATTCTGGCTTCAGATTATTGCAGTCAAATGGTCCTTTGCAGTCTTTATATTCAATGAGGCAATATATCATCAGCCCACATCACAGTTTTCATTGCATCTATTTTCATTTATTCACATTTTTTTTGCATTTCTTCTGTCTGTTACTGTCTTAATATGAAGGTTCATATTTTTTTTTGGTCAGAGAGAGAGAGAGAGAGAAAGTGTGTGTGTGTGTGCGTGCGTGCGTGCGTATATATATACACAGTAAATCCTCGATTTAATGGACCGGACAAAAAAATAATACAGCAATGTACATATTAACATAGACAATATTATTTTTTTTTTAGGTTAAACAAAACATCAGTGTTATTAAAAATTAATAATAATTACCTACTTTTATTTTTATAATCAAATTCAGGAAATTATTTTTTATTCTTTCTGAAAACGTGTTCAAATAGCTGTTTTCCCAGATTACAGATAAGATCAGGTGGTAACTAGAAAGCTGAACGTGACTCGGGACACTAAACTGCAGCTGAACGTGACTCGGGACACTAAACTGACTCACTTTGTTTTGGTCTCAGTCTGCCTTGAGCTATCGTGCGGCAGGTTGTATACAGAGTGTTTCTGTGATTTCCGAATTGTGACTTTATTTATTAAATAATTTTGCAATCCTTACAATTAAAAATGGCATCAAGTGATAGAGGAGTTAAAAGAAAGTGTGTGAACTTAAATGTGGCTCAGAAATTAGAGCTAATTGAGAAATTAGAACAAGGCATCTCAGTAACACGTGTTTGTGAAATTTACGGCATAAAAAAACAAACTGTTACTGATATCTGTAAATCAAAGGCCAAATTGCAGCATTTTATATTTACAACAGAATATTACACATTCTTTATTATAATTTTATATTGTACAGTACTGTATATTGTATTAAAGCTTTTTTTTACATTAAGAACAATAAAAAATGCACCCAGGTTACATTCAATTTAATGGACTTTCGGCATTAATGGACACCCTTTCTCCCCTATTAGTCTGTTAAATTGAGGGTTTACTGTGTATTTATACATAAAATGGTAAGATGCACACTTGATTAGGAAAGGAAAGGAAAAAACTGACTCAAGTAAACAATATGAAGATCTTTGAGATAACTCAAGAGGAGAAAAGTATGTACTGGAACTTAAGAACAATTTTGAGCTTCTGCAGACTGCTCAGGACCAAGATATCAAGAAGGAATATTACAACTTTCTGAAAGTGATAAAGCCCAAGAAATCTATAGGTAAAAAAGAAATCCAAAGAAGATAAAATTAGTCGAGAGACATTAATGATGAACCAAAGGCGACAAATGAAGGGCAAGATAAACACTGACAAGGAGAAAATTGAGTATACTGAATTATGCAAAGCCATTAGAAAGAGACTCACAGAGGACATAAAATTTAATACAAGAAAAGTAGAACAAGCATTAAGTGAAAACAAAGGACTTAAATCAGCAGCCATGAGCAGTAATACAGAAAGACGAATGATACTGAAACTGAAGGATAGCGATGGTGTACTTATAAATAGCAGAGAAGGCATTATTCAAACAACAGAAGACTACTATAGAGAATTATACAAGGAGCGAGGGAATGATGCCAGCAGTGGGGAAGATGGATTGCAAATTAGCAACACATACAACACACCCGATATTCTTCCTGATGAGGTAGAACATGTGTTGAAGAAAATGAATCAAAAAGCCCCGGGGTGAGATGAAGTTAGTGTAGAGTTGTTAAAATTGGGAGGAAGAGACATAACACAAAATGCATTAGAAAAGGTGTGAAGCCTAAGCAGCGGAATAATGCAATCATAGTTTTGCTACATAAGAAAGGAGATAAATTGGAAATTATAGACCAATTAGCTTGTTATCCCATATCTACAAGTTAGTCATTACTAACAGATTAGAAAGAATACTTGATGAGAATCAACTGAAAGAGCAAGGTGGCTTTAGGACAGGATTCTCAACTATGGATCACCTTCATATAATAGCACAGCTAATAGAAAAAGCATATGAATATAAAACACCATTATGTCTGGCATTTGTGGATTATGAAAAGGCATTTGACTCCATACAGCATAAGGCAATGTTTCAGGCACTGGAAAGACAAGGCATAGATACCCCATATATGATTTTGAAGAAAATATATGAGAACGCTATGTCCTTTATTAGACTAGACAAAGACAGTAGCAAATTTAAAATCGAGAAAGGAGTTCGACAAGGAGACACAATATCTCCGAAGGTGTTTACTGCTGCCCTTGAGGAAGCTTTCAGAAGACTAGACTGGTCGCAGAAAGGAGTCAATGTGAATGGAGAGTACCTAAACCATTTACGATTTGCAGATGACATTGTGGTCATAAGCCATGATCCCAAAGAATTAGAGGAAAATCTTAATCAGTTATGCACAGTTAGTAAGGATTTTGGACTAAAGATGAATATGGCTAAAACAAAAGTAATGATGAACAAGTATGCCACAGAAAGGGACAATGATTGAAGGAGCAGTAATTGAAAAGGTGGAGTCATAAACTTATCTGGGACAAGTTATTAGCTATAATAATGATAAATGGCTGGAGTCAAGAGAAGAATAAATTTTGGATGGATAGCATTCAGGAAATATAGTCACATACTGAATAGCAATATCCCAGTTTGCCTGAAACGAAAAATAATGAACCAATGTATACTCCCCACATTGACTTATGGAAGTGAAACTTGGTGAACGAATTAAATCAGGAATCAAACTGTTAGATAAGAAGAGAAACACATGGATTAGGCAGCAAACTCAAGTAAAAGGACATTGTTATCAAAACTATAGAACTAAAATGGTCTCGGGCAGGACACATAGCTCAAAGACATGACGACAGATGGAATAAGAAAATAAATTAAATTAAATTAAATTTTCTGTTTATACTCTGGCACGACAACCAAGTCAGTAGAGTTTACAATAAATCGTCAATAAAAATATTTATCGTATTTAGTAGTCACGGGCTTGAATCCAATTCCACTCAAGGAACGCGTGCTATGCACTCTTGCTCCTGACCACTGGGCTACGTCAGGCCTAAACATAATGGTACCCAAGAGGAGCTAGAAGGAAACCTGGAAGACAACGGTGGAGATGGATAGATGAAATTCATGAGGTTTGTGGGTAGTAAATGGATGGCCATTGCAAAAAACAGAAGGAACTGTAAAGGTACTGGAGAGGCCTTCATCCTGCAGTGGATTAAAAATGGCTGGTGATGATGATGATATATATATATATATATATATATATATATATATATATATATATTTTTTTTTTTTTTTACTTTAGTCTAAAAGGGAATGTATGCATACAAACGACAGAGTAAGGGGTGGAAATGGATTTGAAAAATTAGGAAAGCACAGAGGATTGATACTGAATTCTTTTCCTTTATTTTTAATGCTTCCATTTTGTTCTTCAAGTATATCCTTCCATAGCTGTATTTACAATATGGGGTACATGGTGTTCATAACTTCCACACAGTTCTTTTTCATTTGTTGTAAACAAACATTTTAGATATAAGCAGACTTTTACAGTAATTTAGTGCTGAATTTTTCATCAAAGCTATTTTGCCAAGCACTAATAAGTCATTCAAAACCTATAAATATTTTCATTATTATTATTAGTAGTAGTAGCATATGATGCAAGAAAGCAAGCTTATAAAGCAACAGCCAAAAGTGGTAGGGGGAGGGACCTTCACACACTGTCTGAGACAGTATTTAAATTCTTTACGGTGGGACCAACTGATGATGCTACCAACAGAAAATTCAAAATGGGATGCATTCAAAAATAATTACAGAAAGGGTGCAAGAATATTTGATGATGCTATCGAGGCAGTGTTAGGTGGGTCGGAAAACTGCTAGCTTGAGGGGATACACAGAGTAATAGATTAACAGTAGTTAATCTATTACTCTGTGGCAAATTAATGGAGGCAATGGTTAAAGAAGCACTGCAGAATCATCTAGACAAGACTTTAGTTATAGCTCAGACACAGCATGGGTTTGTTAAGGGGAAGTCTTAGGTCTGACTAATTTGATTGGATACAATGATGTGGTCACAAAGGAACTGGATGCAAAGAATAATTTTGATATCATATATTTGGATCTTAGAAAGGCTTTTGATACTGTTGCACATGGAAGAGTGCTGAACAAATTGGAGCAATGTGGCACTGGAGGCAAATTGCTGCTATGGATAAAGGGATGGTTGAGTGGGAGAAGACAGAGTGGTAATCAATGGACACTGCTCTTAGTGGACTAATGTTATTAGTGGAGTCCCCCAGGGTTCAGAGTTGGGTCCATTGTGATTTTCTGTATTTATTAATGATATTGATGATGGTACATTAGGCTTAATGTCCAAGTTTGCAGATGATACAAAGGTCAGCAGGGTTGCTAATGACACTAATGACAGCACCAGGTTCTAGAAAAGTTGAGCAGATGGGCTGAGAGGTGGCAACTGAAGTTTAACATTGACAAATGTAAAGTACTGCATATGGGAAGCAGTAACCCAAGACTAATGTATCAAATGTGTGGTACTATACCGACAGTGGTAGAGAATGATAAATACTTGGGGGTAATTGTGCAGGCAGATATCAAGTTTTCTGAGCAGTACAGATGGTCTACAAGAGTAGCTCATGGTGTCTTGTCAATGATATAGTAATTTTTCTAGCAGGGATGAGGAGGTGATTATCCCCTTGTATAAGGCAATGGTCAGACTACACGTTGAGTACTGTATACAGGTCTGGAGGCCTCATTTTAAGAAGGATGTAGAACTGTTGGAACGAGTACAGAGAATTGCAACAAGATTAGTGAATGGAACAAAGGGTTGCTCTTATGAAGAAAGGTTTAAGTTTTGCAAATTACAGTGTCTGGAGACTAGGCACCTGTAAGGTGATCTGATTGAGGTGTATAAAGCCTCGAATGGTTTTAGTATGCTCAATGCTGATGGGATTCTTCTTCTTGCTCAGAAAAATCGCCTGAGAGGGCATAAATTCAAATTGAGGAAAGAGTTGTAGAATAGATGTGCGGAAGTTTACCTTTAGCCAGTGGGTGGTTGGTTGCTGGAACAAACTTCCATCTGTCGTAGAAGTTGATAGCTTAGATTCAAGGCAGAACTAGACAAACATTTGGAGCGAAATGGGTGAAATGAGGAGCTTATTTGTTTATTTTTTTGGCTGATGCTATATAAGCTTGATCATGTGCCTTTACTAATGCGAACATCACCTGTCCATTTCCACCAACAGTTTGTTTAGTTCTTTCTTGAATTTATTCAAACTACCCACTTCTATTACAACAGATGGAAATTTGTTCCAACAATAAACCACCTATCTATCTCAAATTTGAATTTATGCCCCCTCATTTGCAGTCTGAGCAAGAGGAAAAATGCCATCAGCATTGAACTTGTCACCTAATCTCCAGATGCTGCAATTTATAGAACTGAAATTTTTTCTTGCTAAGACTACCCTTTAGTTCCCTTCACCAATCTCACTGCCTTCTCTGCACCCGTTCTAGCTAATCTATATCCTTCCTAAAATGAGGCTTCCAGACCTGTACACAGTGCTCAAGGTGCAGTCTAACTATTGCCATCAATGGAATAATCACCTCCTTATCCCTGCTGGCAAAGTTCCTGTATATCACTGACAAACTACCATGAACTGTCCGGGTAGCCTGTCTGTATTGTTCAGAGAATTTTGTATCTAACTGCACAATTACTCATCCCCCCCCAGGCCCTTTTCATTTCCCTCTACCCTGAGTATACTATCACACAGTTGATACCCATATGCAGAACCTTGCATTTGTAAATGTTAAACTTCAGCTGCCATTTCTCAGCCGATCTGCCTAATTTTTTTATATTTTTTTGCAGCAGCTTACCGTAATTACTGTCACTAACCACCTTGCGAAACTTTATATCATCTAAATTTAGATGATATAAAGGCAAATTTAGATATTTAGTCGGATATGACTTCATCAATATCATTAATAAATATAAAAAACAACAATGGACCCAGCAATGAATCCTTGGGAACACCACTAATAGCATTAGTCATTGAAGAGCAGTGTCCATTAATAACCACTATCTTCTCCCACTCAACCATTTCTTTATCTATAGCAATAACTTCCACTTAATGCTACTCTATTCTAATGTACAAGTTAGCGCATTTGCATCATTTCTGTACAAAGCTAACTACATAAGTAGTTATAAATTGGCATTATTAAGAATATCTCATTGTGAATACCTTCATGAGTTGCCATGATATTGCACTACTATGAATAAGTAACACTTAACCATAGGAGTAGCCTATTGTTATTTATTCTCAGTGGATACCATCACCCAATATTTATATCTGTTCATTCACCACTCCTATGGTGAAGCGTTACTATTCGAGGTAGTGCAATATCATGGCAACTCGTTGTAAAGGTATTCACAATGAGATATACTTAATGATGCCAATTTATAACTTATGTAACCTGAGGTTTTAGCCTTAAACTATACCGTGCTACACTATTCAAATTTGTAGTCTTTCATGTACAATAATATCTGAAGTTTTCCCGAACTCCAAGTGTATGATATAATTATTTTTGCATCTAGTTCCTTTGTTAATGCATCATATCATCCAGTCAGATCGGTCAGACATGATTGCCCCTTAACGAAACCATGCCATGACTGCAGTATAACTGCATTCTTTATCAAGAGATTAACTCCATTATTTTCATTATTTTGTATGACATTAAACTAACCGGTCTGTAATTACTCATAGCACCTTTTGGGAATAGATTTGCATATCTCCAATACATAGGAACCTCCCCTGAATCCAAAGAAGCTCTCATAGTTATGGCTAAGAGTTTGCTTACCTCTTTTGCTGCCTGTAATATAACTGTATAGATGCCATCCACCCCAGGCACCTTTTTTAAGTTAAGCTTCAACAATTTCTCTTTCATTTCCTCTCAGTTATCACAAAATCATTTAGCTCACTGATGAATTTAGATTCTGATGAATTTCTGGCATTCCTTTCCTTAACTAACTCAGAAGTTTTTATCACATGGTTAATACTTTGTGCAATAGGTGTTTAACTTTTTTTAACAAGTGTATCCCTTTAATTTCAGAGTTTCAGCTTATATAACTATTTATATTTCTTCCTTTTTTTAATGGAACTAAATTAAGTGGTATCTAATGAGTAATGTAAGCTCTGCAGATAAAATTTAAATGCATTCAAGTTAATTTTAAAGCAGTAAATTTTATATTTAAAATTTTATTTAAATATAAATTAAAATTTATATTTAAATTTTATTTTTAACTTTTTTTAGGTATTCATAAAGATAAATACATGATTGCACCAACTGACAACCACTGATCCACAATATTTATATCTGTTCATTTAAAAAAATATATATTTATATATCCTTTTTAAAGTGTACATTTTATTATTAAACTTACCTTGATGAATAAGCTGATAGAATGCATGCTGACCATTAGTGCCTGGTTCACCCCACACTATTGGTCCAGTGGTATAATTAACCCGACTGCCACCTCGAGTAACATATTTCCCATTTGATTCCATATCACCTTGTTGAAAATATGCAGCAAACCTATGCATATACTGTAACAGGTATGAAGTTTAATAAATCATTGCAAAATGAAAGAAAAGAAATTCATGGAAATTTATTTAGTCATGTTATCAAATAAATAATTATTCGCTGCGCAGGCGCGCACGCACACACACACGCACACACACACACACACACACACACACACACACACAGAGAGAGAGAGAGAGAGAGAGAGAGAGAGAGAGAGAGAGAGAGAGAGAGAGAGAGAGAGAGAGAGAGAGAGAGAGAGAGGAGAGAGAGAGAGAGAGAGAGAGACTACATATATGAATGTTGGAATTTTTTTTTAAAAATCCCAACAAGAATGCAAAATCTTTTGCAGCATAATTTTACTATATTAATATTATTTACTGTACAATATTCTTCTTCTGAATATTTACTATCAACTGGGTATTTAATACATTATAAACTAAATTCCTGTCCTTTTCATGCTGTTAAAATAGTATACTTGTATTACAAAAACAAGTATTTTTAAGACAATAACGTTAAAGAATTTTCATGATTAAAACTACATTAAGTTAGAACATTTGAAGCTTTATAGTTTGACCTATGTATAATCTTAAATCACTATTTTGTAAGCTATAAACTCAAATTCAAGGACTATAACATTTAATCTTTAACAGTCCAAGGTGATTGTTGCACTACTTCTATTGGAATAAGCAGTGGCCTGGAGCAAGGGGTGCTGGGGGTTTCAGGGACTGATAGCAGTCATTGTGAAACAGGTGGATATATGGGATGTGTTAGGGTAACTTAAAGAGTAAGAACAGGTGCATGTATACTTGCATGTACACCAATGCTAGGAGTATAGTTAATAAATTTGATGAATTTGAAGTGTTGATCAAGACATCAAAGGTGGATATTGTTGGGATGTCAGAGACGCGGATATCATTCCTAATATCACACAGATATTAGGAATGTAGAATTAGAATTTGGGGAGTACAATGTGTACAGAAAGGATAGGAAGGGAGGAGGGGTTATGCAGTTAATTAATAAAAACAAAGTCCAAAGAAGTGCATCCAGTTGATACAGATGAACAGTGCACTGTTGGGTCAGTTTGGTGTGACATAAGCACTGCGAAAGCAAAAATAAGAGTAGGAGTGTGTTATAGGCCTAATGACTCAAATGAGTAAAATGAACAATTGTACAGAGAAATAGAGTGGGCTAGTAAATCAGAATGTCTTATAATGGCGGATTTCAACTTCTCAGATATCGACTGGAAGTTGTGGGTTGGTCAGTTGCACACTAGTAAGACTTTTGTGGATTTATTGGATGATTGTTTTCTGCAGCAGCATGTTCGAGAGGCAACCAGAGAGGGTAATACTCTTGATCTGGTTATCAGCAGTGATCATAATGTACTAATGTGGGAATTACTTAAAGATGTAACTATCATCAAGGCTAAAGGGAAGGGCTTTCGTAAAGGTGACTACAAGGGTCTCAGACAGTTTTTAATTTTTACAGAGAGATCAGCTGATGATGTAGCCAACGTGGAATTCTAAATGGTAAGCGTTAAAGGAATTAATCGTGGAAGCTACTAAATGTTTCATACCTATTAAGAAATATTGTTCAAAGTTTAGGCCTAAATGGTTGTCAAATGAACTAATGAGACTCGTGGCAGAGAAGAAAAATGCATGGGATGCATATAAATTATCAGGTAACAGAGAAGCCTATGGCAGAATTCCTGTCCTGATGTCAGGACAGGAATTCTATGGCAGATATAAGCTAGTCTGTAATCAAGTCACAAAGGAGGTTAGGCAGGTGAAGGCAGATTATGAGAAATCTTTGGCAAAGGATGCTAAGAAAAACAGCAAGGATTTCTTTACTTATATAAACTCTAAAAGGAAGGGGATGAATCAGATTGGTCCACTTGATATCAATGGTTTGATATTGATGATCCTGCTCAGATAGCAAACAAACTGAATGAGTATTTTGCATCTACATTCACACATGAGTTATTAAGGATTGAAAATGCCAGAAGGTTATCAAATTGTAGCAGGGTGCTTAATGATTTTGTAATAATAACTGAGAGCAAAGTGGAGGAGAAATTGTTGAAGCTGAACATAAGAAAGGCACCAGAGGTGAATTGGATAGATCCCATCCACCTCGAGATGGGATCTCGAGGCGGATGGCGCCTCGAGGTGCCATCCGCAGGTTTATCTGCAGGCGCCATCCGCCTGCAGATTTATCTGCAGGCGGATGGGATCATCAAAGGCGGCAAAGGAAGTAATTTTGATATTATATACTTGGATTTCAGTAAAGCTTTTGATACTGTTGCAAATGGAAGAACTGCTATATAAATTGGAGTGGTATGACATTAAGAGCAAGTTGCTACAATGGATAAAGGGATGATTAAGTTTGAGATGGCAGAGAGTGGTAATCAATGGACACTGCTCTACGTGGACTAATATTATTAGTGGAGTACCCCAGGGTTCGGTGCTGGGCCCATTGTTGTTTTGTGTATTTATTAATGATATCAATGAAAGTATATCAGGCTTAATGTCCAAGTTTGCAGATGATACAAAGGTTGGCAGGGTTGTTAATGATAGTAAAGACAGTATGCTACTGCAACAGGATCTAGAAAAGTTAGGTAGATGGGCTGAGAAGTGGCAACTATTGACAAATGTAAAGTACTGCATATGGGTAGCAATAACCTGTGTGGTGCTATACTCAGGGAAGTGGAGAATGAATGAAAAAGACCTGGCAGTAATTGTGCAGTCGGATATGAAGTTCTGTGAGCAGTGCAGACAGGCTGCCAAAGCAGGTTAAACAGTTTTGTCAATGATATATAGGAATTTTGCTAGCAGAGACAAGGAGGTAATTATACCTTTGTACGAGGCAATGGTCAGGCCACACCTTGAGTACTGCATACAGTCTGGAGGCCCCATTTTAGGAAGGATGTAGGGTTGCTAGAACAAGTACAGAGAAGGACAACATTGGTGAGAGGAACAAAGGGTTTCTCTTACCAGGAGAGGCGTAAATTCTGTCAATTCTGTCATTTGGAGACTAAGCACCTGTAGGTGATCTGAATGAGATGTACAAAGCCTTGAATGGCTTGAGTAGGCTCAATGCTGATGGGATACTTCCACTTGCTGCAATTAAAAATCTGAGTTGGCATAGATTGAAACTGAGAAAAGACAGTTGTAGAATAGATGTGCGGAAGTTTGCCTGTAGCCAGAGCGTAGTTTATTGCTGAAACAGACTCTGTTGTTGTGGAAGTTGATAGCTTAAATAAAGTTAAAGCTGAACTAGACAAACATTTGGATTGACTGGATTGGTGAAATGGGAAGTATTTTTTTTTTTTTTTTTTTTGGCTGATGTTCTTTAAACTTGCTTTCTTGCATCATATGCCCCAACTAATGCTAATGCTATTCCACTACAGTCATCACAGCGTGTGGTTTTTGTTTGATGGACTGATGGACCTGGGTTGCCACGGATTGATACTGGTTAATGCACAGCCAGGTCGTATATAGGTGAAAAAAAAAAGATATGATGCCCTGCATGACTTGGTTGCCACTTTTGTGCAGGAATATGAGCAGGTAGAAGACAAACGGAAATACTTGCAGAGATTGGCTAACTTACAGTAATGAAAATTCTATTCAAATCCTTGACAAAAAATAATTTATTTTTATAAATAAAATAAAAGGCTTTCGTTGCAATAAAACCAGAGCATTTTATTTCCTGTAATTTCCCTTTCCCCTGAAGTAGAAATAAAATATATAAATTCAACATTTTGTTGCATTTTTAAATATGAAATAATGTTTTTTGTAAACTAAAAATAATATGAGCTTTCTTCCGTGTGAGCATTTATCCGTGTGTGCAATTTTCCGTGTGGGTATTTTTCATGTGTGCCACCCCTACAGTCATATAATATATGACTGTAGGGGGTGGCAGTGAGCCTACAGTCATATAATATATGACTGTAGGCTCACTGGTTGCTTCACAATAAGCATGTGAAAGGTTATTGTTCTTTTTGAATTGTCCTTTATATAAAGGACTAACTATACACATAGGAATTGGTTTCAGACTTTAAATACTCTGTCAAAATGTGCTGTTTCAGTGGGAGAGAACATTTTAAAAGAGAGTTATGAAGGCACATGATAACAGTTAATTCGCTTTTAGTTAGGTCATACTTTATAAAAAAACTACATACAAGTTCTAATCCTTGTAGATTCTTCCTCTTCATCACTACAAATATCAGAACCTGACATTTGTAGCGATGAAGAAGAGGAATCTACTGAGATGATTCTCTTCATTTATGCATACCTTGAAACATGCAATGTGTACATTCACTTTGGCATTGTCTTCAAACATATTCCTTCTAAGTTTAAGCGATGACACACATCCTCAAAAAATTCTTCACTGTTATTGGACTGGTCTTTGCAATTAGCAAAACGAAAAAAAAAAAAAAAAAACAACGCAAAGCTTTATCTGTTGTATCATTCAAGGTGGCAAATTCAGCATGTTTGATGCAGTCATCAATCACTTTTTAATCTCATCTTATGTTGAAAGTCATAAACACATTGTCTGCAGCATATTGATTTTGTACTGTGTTTTACTTTCAAGGCACAACTCAATTTTGTTTAACAACATTCTTCAAAGCACTGGATTACACCTTGATCCAGTGGCGGAGAAATGAATGTTATATTATATGGCACATACTCAACAGTGATTGCACATATGCCATTCACTTGGAAATGAGGGGTGCAGTTATCTACAAACAATTTTTCCATTCTCTCTGCTCATCTTGCAATCTAAGTCTCTTATCTGTCCTTAGTAGATTCTTAACAATATCCAATAGGCTTTTAGTTTGTTCGATACACAGTCAACAACATCTTCAGACCTATAAAGTATCTGGTCTGCTGGGCTTTTCCATGATTAAGAGATGGAACTTCTCTGTGGTGGACATGATTGCCACTAGAAGAATTGTAAGTTTTGTCTTTTTTTTCATCACTACACTTTTCACCTTTAAATGTAAGCATTTTATCCAGTAGCAAATTAAATTAACAGTCCAGTCTGTCGAATATCAATTAAACATTTTTTAATTCTCCTTCCATTCCTTCATACTCATAGCTTCAGTGTCAAAGGCCACACTTTTTGTGAAAGACAGCGCATGACAGACCTTAAATTTTTTGAACCATCCATTGGATGACTTCCTTGGAAGTCTTCATTCATCTGATACAGAAAGATTCAGCCTTAGTTTTTAAAAGATTTCTGCCCACAGGAACTTTTCTGCACCCATCTCATTAGCCATTCCTTTTCAAGACCTGGACACATTGCCTTTCATACTCTGGTCCTACCCGATGAATTTCTTTAAGTTTTCAATCTTTTTTGATCTTTCAGAATGGTGAACAGTGTGCTCTTAGGAATACTGATCTGTTTTAGTAATGTCAGTATCACAATGCATGTTATCTACAGGCTTGTAAAATCTTAATTTTTGTCTGTAATATTGCCATATCGATAAACATATTGTATGATGGAATGAACTTCTAATCAAAGTTAATTTCATTATGCTAACAAGTTTGGGAATTGCCAAGGAGTGATTTCTCATGGTCAGCCTGCAAGCCTGTCACTGGCTTCAATAAATTAACCTCCTTTCATTTTGAAATGCAAATACTGTACCAAAAAAAGTAAAAAGCATGATAGGGTAGTAGAAATTTTTTGGTTAGAGAGAATCTGTTTGTCTTTCAAAGTTATTATAAATGAATGTAAAATAGCATTAGGTTTATAGTAAATGGATTAGAGGTCCATTTACTGTGTAAAATAGCATTAGGTTTATGGTATAGTGACCCTCTTTTTAACAATTCATGCTGAATGTAAAAAAGACTGTCACTATAAAGAGCTTCGACTGTATATTTAATAGAGCACCGATGACCAGCAGTGAAAATATAAACTCTGCCCCCTCCCACCCCAGCAAGATTTGCAAATGGTCCTCCTGTGCTTATTAAAAACTATATGTAAAAACTATAGGTAATGTAGCACTGCTAATGAGCACTATAGCACTGTTGAGTAGAACATATTTAGAGTAGAGTACTACTCTAAATATGTATCACTCAACGTTTTTGAAAATAGAACCACATAGTACTTATAAGCTCTGAGGGAATGCTTAGAATGCTTAGAGAACACAAAATACATACAATTCTTATAAGTTATCCAAACTATTAGTTTTTATCACTGAATTTTGTACTTCTGATGCATGTGAGAAAGATTTTTGGTCTATAATTATCCAAGCCGAAAACTAATCAAAGCTAAGAAATTAGCATGATGAACACTACATCTGACACAATTAAAAACAAAAACAAACCCATAAACAGTAACTCCCCTAAACTTTACTCACTTGAGGGGAAGTGTACTTAAAGTGAATGTCCTTTAACACCTGTCAAATGAAATTATCTTCCAAAAAATATATATATATATATAAAATAAAAAAATAATTTAAAAAAATAGAAGAGTATTTTTCTAGTAATTCAATGCAAACTGAATTGAATAATTCACAAAAAAGCATATGCATACTTCTGAAGTGTGCAATTCAAATCCCACTCAAAATATTTTGTCTCCATTTACAAAGCACAATTCTAGTTAATTCCGTTAGTAAGGTAGTCCTTTTCATCCTTTATTTTATTCACTGAACAGCATAATTGTTTTGATGATTGTCTTTCTTTATATATTTTTTCAGAAAAATGAAGCAAACTCAATTAGCTTATAATTAACAAATGTTGAACCATTTTGATGAACTCACTTTTTTTTTAAAATTATATTGACCAACATTATGTCCACAACAAACAGTAAAACATGGGGACATCAGCTAGTGAGAAGAAAAACAGCCAGTAGAGGCTGGCAGCACTGCTTACATGTTTCTGTGACTCTGTTGAACCACAACATTATAAAACCCCTCTGCAGTGACAAAATTAACAAATAAAGAAAACAGAGATGAAAGGGCTGAAAATTACCCTTGAATAATAGTGCCCACTATTCAAAAGTAAATTTTAATCATTTTACCTCTATTCATACTGAATTTAGATGTGGAGTGTCCAGTAAACAGTGGCACTGTGACCAATAATGTGGGCAACCACCACAAATTCCAGAACTGAACAATATTTAAGGTTCCATCAATGAGATTTTATTGAGAAAGATGATGATTTTTACATTTTTTTTAATGTCTGTTTTTTAATGAAAGAGGAACAGATAGCAGTTTGTTTGCAATAACAAACTCTGTTATTTGATTCTCCATCTCTTCTTGACCAAATACCTTTCACTATATCCCACCTGAATTCTCAATATAAAACTTATTTCTCATTGCCTCTCACTTATACTGAATGAGTATTTGCTAGTTCTGTTTCCTTCACATAATAAATAATCCCAATAATGATTACACATTTAACCCATTTATGCATAAGAAATTATTTTTTTCATCCTGTTTTTTAAACCTGATTTTGAATAAATTTTAACATATTGCACTCAGTAATTCTCAGTTTTTCTCATTCAAGTTTAGGGTTTGCACACCTTTAGATGGTAGCATCTTAATGCAAAAGAAAAAAATACCCAAGACATTTTTTTAAATTTGCAAGATAAAATTTAGAATTATAAAATATTGAGAAAGATCATTTATTAAAATTTGATATGGCCTGCCCTTGTGCAGACATGACAAGAAATGTGAGCATCTTTTTGTAAACAATCTGATGAACTAACACCGTGCTGATGTTATCAGATGAGATTATTTGTTTCATGGAGATTATCATGTCAATATTATTACTGTAAATGCATTTTATACATCAGATTTTTCACTTGACATAATTAAATAAACTATGTTTTTTTTATCTCTTTTGGTTTGGTGGCCATTGTATTACTCTGCATTTTACTTTTGTGTAAAACAACAATAACATTAGATTTGCAAAAAAGTCCAAAAGAAAATGCTCATATTCTTGACCATTCTATCAAAACAAATGTGATTTTGTTTACACATCAGACCTTCATTCATTAGTGGCTTCTGATGTAGCCAAAGCCAAGTGGTTGGTATGGCTTCAAGTTTTTTATTCAATATGTATAGTTGTTTAACTATTCTCAAGAAATTGTTATTTATATTAAATAACATTATATAACAACATTACACGTTAATGTAATATGAAAAGCAAACATTTATCAACTAAGATGTATCATTAATTTGCTATAAATATTGTACAGTATATTGTTTGATGGATTGCAAGGCAAATCAGAGCCAGTTGACAAACTGGGTAGGCAGATGTACTTATATATTAATTATAACAAATCTGTTTATGGTGTTTATGTTTCAACCTTAGTCTATCTGACGAATCATGTTTTTCTCTTCAATTTTATTGCAGAAAGTATATTATTATCAGTAGCCTTTTCTGATGCTATCTTCTGTACTGCTGAGACATGTACCCAGAATTAAAGTTCTCAGGATATTGCTACTCTTGGTGAGCTATAGTTGTTTAGGAAGGGTTTAGGAAGAGTTAAGTAAAAATCTAAGGTGAAGTTTATCTCTTTGGATCTCATCTCAGGAAGAATCTCTTCCTGAGATGAGATCTATCTTTGGATAATTCCATTGAATTATTCCCTTGAATAGATGAGATCTACCTATTTTTTGGACGATTCCTTTCCGAGATGTAAACCAAAAAATAAATACCTTGACTTGGACTAATTTCACTCTTTTTGAATTTACATCAGCTCTTGATTACAAATTGGTAAAAATGGAGTTGGAACCAAAAATAAAAATTAAAATAAAGTCAACAAAAATTGTTGTGCTACTAGTGTTTTTATTACTTCAACATGTATGGGCACATAAACACAATTAAGCTGTCAACTGAAAGGAGGGTAGCTCAAGTCCACCCTAAGGTGAAATTATTTTGTATTATTTATTTTCAAAATTCATGTCATTTGCATAAATGGCTTGGATTTTGAAAATTAAATGCAGGCACACTGAAGAACCAAAAGTATAATGAAGATTTTATTAAGTCTGGTTTTACCCAGACTGGTAATAAAGATGAACTTTTTTGTATTGTGCATTGAATGTGAGCAAGTACTGAGTAACAGTAATCCAAACCTTGCAAAATTATAGATATCTTCAAATTAAACATCTTTACCTAAAAGATAAAGATTCTGAATATTTTAAAATGTACTGAACTTTGTAAAAGAAAAGTAATCACAGGGTGTTAATTCCAAGAGTGCAGTGGCCATTCGATGGAACACCACCATTCAATCCACAGACCTGGTAACTCATCTTAGAATTCACAGGTAATTTTCCATAGTGAACTGGTGCTTCATCATTCATTAAAAAAAAAAAAAAAAAAAAAAAAAGGCAAAAATTGAATTTGGACTGCATTAATGGAATGATTTTGTCTTTTAGCAATCCCAAGTAGCTTTCTCCTGTTGTGCTTCTCTTAAAGAAAAAAGAGCTGAAAACAACTCCTGTTACAAATTCCAGTCCAGCCTGTCAAGCTAGAAACTTTTAAATCCTTGTTAAAGAATAAATAAGGGTTCTTAAGAAAATAATAAACACAGTTATGGTGATTAACAGTACCCTTTAGCTTAAATGTGTCTTCTCATAAAACACCGTTAACAATATCTGTTCAACAAATTTCAATCTTCTATCTGGGTTGCCCTCAATTCAAACTTTGTAGCAACATGAGTGATAAACCTTGCATTTAACTTTCTTTGTGACTCTGTTTAAGCTTGCTTTAGGTGTTTTAAGTTCCAAACTTATTTTCTTTGAGATATTTTTGGACTTCTTTCAATATCCTCTCTTACAAATTGGCAGGTTTCTTTGGGATTGTTTATGTCCAAAAAACTTCTTGAACTAGCAGGCAACTTCTGTGGAATTTTCACATTTTGCATGCCACTTGTAAAGGATTTACAATTTAAATCCTTTCCTTCACTGTGAGGCTCATATTTTTCCTATGTTTAAATTATTCTGAAACAATTTAAAAGAGATTACAAACTATTTTTCAAATAACTTACACATATTTATATTCAACTGTTATTCAAAATAGCATTATTAACATTATATTCCACTATTTGTAGATTTAAAACTTAAGGTTTGATACCAATGAACTGACTAAATGCACATAGCATAGTCTGTTTTTGTTTGTAGATTTAAAACTTATTTGGTAATATATCAGCAGCCTTGTCTGGCCAACATACAGTTTCTTCTGGGTGTTTACTTTATTTTTGATTTATTCTACCACAGTGACCTGCATACTCACTGGATATAACAGATTTTGATAATGATGTTATTATATATACACTGGTGTTCAAAGAAAGTGCATCACCTAGGAATTCCACATTTCTAACCCTTTTTCAAATTGGTATGTTACATTAATGACTAGCATCACAAATAGAAATATAAACAAAAGATATTTATTAATAGTTAAGGCAAAACTAAGTAATATTTGACAGGTGCTCTCAAAATATTCCAAAATGAGTATTTGCAACCTTTATAACAACAGTTTTGTTAAACATGACAATTATGGCTGAAATGTTATCAGAAGCCCTCATTTGCTTCAGTTTATCATTTTAAATGGAAAACAAAATGAAAAGTTCACCAGGTGCAAACTAATATTTAGTTGAACCACTTCTGGCCCTGATGACAGCAGCACACTGTCGATGCATTGACAAGATCAATTTCCGAAGATAATCGACTGATAGTTCGTGGTTCCAAACACGAATTATGGCTTCCCGAAGTTCAAGAAGGGTCTTTGGTTTCTTTTTGGCAACTGCAGATTCCACATAATGCCAACAGTTCTCTATAGGATTCAGGTCTGGGCTGTTTCCTGGCCAGCTAAGAGTTGTAATGGACCATTTTTTCACCTGTAACAAATGTAAACACATTAATGTCGAACCTCTAATGCAGAAATGAAGCTAACGTAACTACAGAAGTGCCTACTTATACTTTTTGCCTGATGACAAAGAGCAAAGTCGTCCTGAAAGATGCAATTACTTGGCAGGTTGAAATGGTCTCTAATGGTTGGCATTAATTTGCCTTCCAATATAGCCAGGTATCCATTGGCATTTACGGAACCTTTTATAAACTACAGGTAACCTACTCCGCGATATGAAATGCACCCCCATATCATTTGGCTGGTAAGGAATTTCAATGTAGACACCATACAGTCTGGATGGTATTCTTCACCGCATCTACAGCGAATCGTTTGTCTCCCATCAGAGCCATGCAGGTTGAATTTCTTCTCATCTGAGAAAATAACTGACTTCCACTGCTCGGGAGTCCATTTGAGATGCTCCTTACACCAAATTAATTGGGTGATTGTGATTTGGTTTTTTTAGGAGCATTAGCAACTAAGGCCATATTGCTCCAGGAAATGCGGTGGTCATTCCCTGACCTTTCCGCATCCTCTGTATTTGGTGAAGGGGTCAAACCCCGGTCTAATCAAGAAGCGTGTACTATGCACTGCTGCTCCTTCCCACCTGGCTACGGAGGTGCCCCAAATTAATTGGGCAGTTTTCATTTTTTGTGTGAGGAGGGGCTTCCTCATAGGACGACTGGCTACAAGTCCATTTTTGAAGAGGCGTCTTCTGACTGTTACTGCACTTGCTACAACTCCTGTACGTTCTTCCCATTCTCTTTTCAGCTCGGATGAAGAAGCTTTACGGTTTTTAAGACATAAGTGCTTCAAAACACTTCCCTGTTTTGGCATAGACACTCATTTGCATCTGGTTCCTTTTTCCCCTATCAGCAGAACCAGTATTCTTGAGTTTGGAAAGAAATCTACTCGCTGTCGACTGATTACAAGACACTCTATAAGCAATATAACGGGAAGAACATCTTTCCTCACATAAAGCAACAATAGCACTCTTTCTTCGTGGTGTCAACTGCACATAACTCGCCATCCTGACACAAGTAAGGAATGACTGCAACTCTTGCAGAGCGTGCTTATATAGCCGAAAGTAACAGCTGATGCAATATTACATCACCAGCTAAGTGTGTCAATCTTATCCGATGCAATCTGTAAGGAATATTGCCATATACTTATGTTGTGGACAACAATTACAATTTTAAGGGATAATACACTTTCTTTGAACACCAGTGCACATAAGGCTGTTAATGAAGATGGTTAGCACTGGCAATAGCTCCTGAAATCTGAACACCAAAAAAAAGTCACTTTAGATCTCAGAAAATAAAATATACATTAAAAAATATTTTACCTGGTCATAAGGAAGTAAAGTGTGACTCTCAGCACCATACAAATTATGATACCATATTCCAAGTAGAGCCAAAATTACAGGTATCTGTGTATAAAAAACAAACAAAAAAACATGAGTTATCAGCATGCACAATGTATGGAGTCATCAAGCAAAGATAAGTTTTGGATGCCTATGTTTTTTTGATATTGCACTAGTATCGGTGTGTTTGGTGTTATTAAACAAGACACAGAAGGATTTTATTAAACTGACAGTTATGCTACAGTGCATCATGAGTTTAAAATGTTTTTTTTTTTTTTTTTTTTGGCTGCAGAAGATTAAAAAAGATCAAAAATTTTGAGGTTAGTAAAGAAATTTGAACATGGGTCTGTGATAATCAATGGGAATTGTATTGTTGTTAGAAAGACGTCCATGATGACCCCTGAAAATATTACATATGCACAAGAAGTTTACATATGTGTCACACCAGCAGGGTTTAAAGCATCCATTTTAAGTACTGTTCAGTAAGACAAAACTGTTTCCTTACAAAATGCAAATAAAAAAATCCCCTGACATTGGCACAGAAAGGAAATTTGTCCTTTTTTATTATTTATTTCATTAATACGATGCAAAACATCTCAATATTTATTCACTACATGCTAAAATGTGCACTTTCACCTCAGGATCCAGGTCAATAAACAGAATATACATATATAGTGCAATGAGAATCCCCCACACAGTTATGGATATGGCTTTGCATCTTGAAAAATGCATAGTGCAGTGCACAATTTCATCAGTTGGAAATATCACACCAGTCTTCCAAAATGACACAGTTAATGGTTCTGCTACCTAAAACTCATACAAGGCTACTTTGTTCCAACTCTTCCAAAGCATGGGAGTGAACATGGATGAGACATTTTCCAACATGAGCAAGACCTAGATGGCTAATGCAGTATTTGTCATATGGGTCTTGACCACTGTGTTGTGAATATTCCATCAGAAATGCAGTTTTTCATTTCTGATGGAATATTTGACACATTAACTGCCACAATTTAAAGGAAAAATTTTTACATGGAGCCTCTACTTTTTTTTTTTTTTTTTTTTTTTTTTTTTATGGTGCCCAAGCTTTGTACTTGATACTTAATCATATGGAAAAACGGAAAAAACCAGTTTGTGTGCGTTCGTGCGTGTGTTTAACTGTAAAAAGTCGCTTCTGGTCATCTGAAATGTACAACTTTGGTACCCACCTCACACTACTCGACTTATATGCTTATTTACATTTATGCCTACAGCTGACATGATTTTGTAAAATTGTATGGTATAAATGGTACTTATGATAACATATGAAAGAAAGAAAAGCAATTGCAGTGTGAGGTAATATTCAAACTCTCCAGGCCACAGATTCGAAATGTCTCTATGACACAATGGCCAACAAGAGACATGGGTCCTATCATAGAGTGAAAACTGACAACAAATATGTTGTCTGATGGCTTCTGAAATAAATATAAATAAAAAATATATATATAACAATACTTTGATAAAAGTTTTATTGCTTCAAGTCTGTATTTACTCATGTCACCCTATGATCCCCTTTTGTAAATTTGAGATACAATCGCACATCTCCGGTCTGCGGGAACCTACCCTGAATCCAAGGATGCTCTCATAATTATGCTAAGGGTTTATTTACTTCATTCACCACCTCCCTTAATATAACTGGAAAGATCCCAACTGCCCCAGGTGTCTTTCTAATGCTTAACTTCAACAATTTCTCTTCCACATTCCTCTCAGTTATTACAAAATCATTTAGCTCGCTGTTAGAGTTTGATTAACTACTGACATCCATTTCCCAAAAGAATTCCGTGCATGAACAATACACTGCAAGCTTGACAAACAATGTGATGGAACATTATAGGATAGGAAGGATTATGCAGTTAATTAAGAAAATCATAACATCTAAGGAAGTGCATCCAGTTGACATACACCAATGAGCCAAAACATTATGACCACCTACCTAATATGATGTTGGTCCTCCATGTGCAGCCAAAACAGCTTGTACCCGGTGAGGCATGGACGCTACAAGATTTCTAAACGTCTTGTGGTATCTGGTTATTATTGTTTTTTTTTTTGGAGCATTAGCAACTAAGGCCATATTGCTCCGAGGATAGGCGGTGGTCATTCCCTGACCTTTCCGCATCCCCTGTATTTGGTAGTCACGGGCTCGAACCCCGGTCTAATCAAGAAGCGTGCACTACGCACCGCCGCTCCTGCCCACCTGGCTACGGAAGCGCCATGGTATCTGGTACCAACAGGTAACCAGCAGATCCTTTAATTCCTGTAAAGTCCGTGATTGAGACACTACAGTGTCCGTGATTGAGACACTGCAGATCAAACTTGCTGTTTCAACACAAACCACAGATGCTTGATGGGATTGATGTCTAGGGAATTTGGAGGCCAAGGCAATATCTGGAAGTCTTCCTCATGTTCCGCGAACCAGTCTCGAACAATCCGGGCGGTGTGGCATGGCGCATCCTGCTGAAAGATGGCACCACCAGAGGGGAAGCCTGTTGCCATGAAAGGGTGTACCTGGTCAGCAATGATGTTTATGTAGGTGGTAGATGTCAGAGTGCCCAGCACATGGATGACTGGATCCAGGGTATCCCAGCAGAACATTGCCCAAAGCATGACACCACCAACACTACCGGCTTGTTTTTGTCCCACGGTGAATCCAGGTGCCATCACTTCGCCAGGAAAACGACGCACACATACCCAGCTGTCCACATAGTGCAACAGGAAATGTTATTCATCGAACCAGACGACCATCTTCCAATCACTCAAGGTCTAGTTTCGATGCTTGCATGCCCATTGTAGGCACTGTGACCGGTGAGCTGTGGTTAGCATGGGAACTCAGAGCTGGCTGTGGCTACGCAACCCCATTTTTAGCAGGGTTCGATGTACTGTGTGCTGTGACATATTACTCCCATCACCAGCATTTCAATTACCGGCTGGTGATTAGGCAAGCGAATGGAATGCCGGTGATGCAATTAAAGGCGAGTTGCACCACTGTTGCCCTTCTGTTGCCATGTACCATCCGGGAAAGCCTTTGCTCACCTCAAGCATCAATGAGCCGCAGTCATCCAACACCTTGCTGGCGGTTCGTGGGTTTCCTCTCATCAAACCACTTTTGGTAGGTACCAAAGACGGCTGACCGTGAGCACCCCACCAGCCGTGCCGTTTCGGATATGTTCTGACCCAGTTGTCTGGCCATTACAATTTGGCCTTTGTCAAACTCGCTTAAGTCCACTGCCTTTCCCATCTGAAGAACAAGAGTAACACTGATTAACAGAGCTCAGTATCAGGTGTTTTTTATACAGTGTCCGGACTTGTGCATGTGCAGTTGCTTCGATTTGCATAATGACTAGCTGGTCATAATGTTTTGGCTCATTGGTGAAGATGGACAGTGCAATGTTGAGTCAGTTTGGTATGACATAAGCACTGGGAAAGCAAAAATGAGAGGAGTGTGTTATAGGCCTAATGACTGTAATGAGTATAATGAATAATTGTACAGAGAAATAGAATGAACCAGTAAATCAGATTATGCTATAATGGGGGATTTAACTTCCCAGATATTGACTGGAATTATGGGCTGGTCACTTGCACACTAGCAAGACTTTTGTAGATTTATTGGATGATTGTTTTTTTTACAGCAACATGTTAAAGAGGCAATCGGAGAGAGTAATACTCATGATCTGATTATCAGCAGTCATTATTCGTGCATTATGAATTTGTAGATAAAGGAACCACTAGGTGGCAGTGATCACAGTGTAGTAATGTTGGATTTACTTAAAGATATAATTACCATCAAGGGTAAAGGGAAGGATTTTTGCTTCCGTGAAAGTGATTATAGTGGTCTCAGACAGTTTTTAAATTCTATAAAACTGATAATGTTATCAACGGTGGGAAGCCTTCAGGGACTTAATCTTGGAGGCTACTAGGCCTTTCATACCAACTAAGAAATACTGTTGAAGGTTTAGGCCTAAATGGATGTCAGAGGAAATAATGAGATTCATGACAGAGAAGAAAAATGCACGGGATGCATATAAATTATCAGGAAAAACAGAAGCCTATGGCAGATATAAGCTAGTCTGTAATCAAGTCACAAAGGAGATTAGGCAAGCGAAAGCAGATTACGAGAAATCTTTGGCAAAGGATGCTAAGAAAAACAGCAAGGACTTCTTTAGTTATATAAACTCTAGAAGGAAGGGGATGAATCAGATTGGTCCACTTGGATATCAATGGTTCGACTGCTGATGATCCTGCTCAGATAGATGGTAATCTGAATGAGTATTTTGTGTCTACATTCAGACAAGAGGAGTTATTAAGGGAGGAAAATGCTGGACATTTATCAAACTGTAACAGGGTGCTTAATGATTTTGTAATAACCGAGAGCAAAGTGGGGGAGAAATTCTTGGTGTTAAACATAAGAAAGGCACCTGGGGTGGATGGGATCTATCCAGTTATATTAAAGGAGGCGGCAAAGAAAGTAAGCAAACTCTTAGCCATAATTATGAGAGCATCCTTGGAATCAGGGGAAGTCCCCATGGACTGGAGATGTGCAAATGTATCCCCAATTCACAAAGGGGGATCTAAGGGTGAAAAGAGTAATTACAAACGAGTTAGTTTAACTTCTGTTCTGGGTAAAAAAATGGAGTCGCTAGTTAAAGATCCACTGCAGGATCATCTAGACAAGACTGCTGTAATAATTCAGACAAAGCATGGCTTTAAGGGAAAGTCTTGTCTGACAAATTTGATAGTGGTTACAAATCTGAAAAATATGTGGTTACAAAGGAACTGAAAGGAAAAAAATAATTTTGATATTATATACTTGGATTTCAGGAAAGCTTTTGACACTGTTGTGCATGGAAGGTTATTGTAAAAATTGGAGCAGTATGGTATTAAGGGTAAGTTGATACAATGGATAAAAGGGTAGTTGAGTGGGAGAAGACAGAGTGGTAATCAATGGACACTGCTGTTCATGGACAAATGTTATTAGTGGAGTTCCCCAGGGTTCATGTTGGGCCCACTGTTGTTTTGGATATTTAACAATGATATTGATGAAGGCATATCAGGCTTAATGATTAAGTTTGCAGATGATACAAAGGTTGGCATGTTGTTAATGACAGTAATGGCAGTGTGCTACTGCAGCAGGATTAGAAAATTTGGGAAGATAGGCTGAGAAGTGGCAACTGAAGTTTAACGTTGACAAATGCAAAGTACTGCATGTGGGTAGAAGTAACCCCAGCGAAATATACCAACTGTGTGGTACTACACTTAGGGTGGTAGTAAATAAAAAAGACCTGGTCTTTTTTATTTACTAGATATAGAGGAATTTTGCTAGTAGGGAAAAGGTGATTATCCCATTGTATAAGGCAATGGTCAGGCCACGCCTTGAGTACTGCCTAGAGGTCTGAAAGCCTCATTTTAGGAAGGATGTAGAGTTGCTTGAGTGTGTACAGAGAAGGCCAACAAGATTGGTGAGGGGAATGAAGGGATCCTCTTATCAAGAAAGGCATAAGTTCTGAAAATTGTAGTGACTGGAGACTAGGCATCTGCAAGGTGATCTGACTGAGGTGTATAAGGCCTTGAAACGGCTGAGCGTGCTGAATTCTGATGGGATTGTTCCACTTGCTCAGATTATGAACCTGAGGGGGCATAAATTCAAATTGAGGACACTGTTGTAGAATAGATATGTGTAAATTTGCCTTTAGCCAGCAAGTGCTTAATTGCTGGAACAAACTTCCATCTGTTGTTGTGGAAGTTGATAGCTTAAATAAATTCAAGGAGTAACTGGACAAACTTTTAGAGAGAATGGATATGTGAAATTTTTTTTTTTTTTTTTGGTAAATGTTACTTAAGCTCATACACTTGATTTCTTGCAGCACATGCCTCCATTACCATTACTATTATGCTGCTGAGTAAGTGCTTTATATTTTTTTATCATCTGCAAATGGCAGCATAGTTAATGACAGTATGTTACTGCAACAGGATCTAGCAAAGTTAGGCATATGGGCTGAGAAATGGCAACTGAAGTTTAGCATTGACATATGCAAAGTACTGAATATGGGTAGCAGTAACCCTAGAGTAACATACCATAGGTGTGTTACTACCCTCAGAAAAGTGGAAAATGAAAAAGACCTGCGGGTAATTGTGTAGTCAGATATGAATTTTTCTGAGAAATGCAGACAGGCTGCCAGGACAGCTCATGGGGTCTTGTCAATGATATATAGGAACTTTGTTTGCGGTGATAAGGAGGTGATTATCCCTTGTATAAGGCAATGGTTAGGCCACACCTTGAGTACTGCATACAAGTCTTTAGGCCTCATTTTAGGAATGATGTGGAGCTGCTGAATGAGCACAGAGAACAATGAGATTTGGTGAGTGGAACAAAAGGGTTCTCTTACCAAGAGCACCCTTTTGCAATTTCAATTTCTGTTGGAGGGAATAAATAGGTGAAATGGGAAATGTGTTTTTTTTTTTTTTTTTTGGGATGATGCTGTAAAGCTTGCTTTCTTGCATCACTAGCCACTGCCAATGCTAATAATAATGTAGAACAATAGTGGCTTTTAGTAATCATGACGAACAGCTGGGTATCTCCCATTTTAGACTAATGTGAAGTTGATAATCTTGCTGTATATTATGGGAGGGGGACAGAAAAAAGCTCAGTGAGTAGCATTTATAAATCAAAGAGGATATGATACATTTCAGTGACAATGACATTTTTGCCAAAATTTGCAGGGCAGTACACTGAGTGCTTTTAGAACATTTTAAAAATTCTTACTAAAAACAGACTTTAATATCAGGTAAAAATAACATAAAAAAGCCAATATCTATATGAAAATATATGTCACTAATGCTCTCATTCAAGGATTGGTAGTTAGAAAACAGGATCAACGGCAATATGATAATGCATTCTTCTTCTTTAGCTAAATTGCTAACATCAAAGCAATACTTATTTCAATCCTTATTTCAGTTCCCCATTAAATTGATGACACAGATAGTTAGGTGCTGAACTCAAGAATTATTAACAATCAAGAATTAGTATTATAACTTGTGTTTCAGTGTCTGTACACAAGACATTATAAAATAAATAATGAAGTATACCTTGAGCTTTTAAATTGGGTATAACAAGTCTGTCTTTGGCATGAAATTGATTGTTTACAATAAGATTGTAAATTGTAATATTTGTTTATAAACTATCAATTTGTTAATCAACAAATAACTTTTAAGCCCAAATATTAGTTTTGCTACTGAGTTAGTTTTATTTTTAACCTAAGCTATCTCCATTAAGACTTCTTTTCTCTAACTTTGCTCTATAAACATAGATTTACTATATGTGTTAACACTCTTGGGATGAGTGGTCTGCTATTCCTGTCTAATAGCTGTGATTTCTAATGCTTGGTAAGCAACTTTGCTTCAAAAACAAACACGTGTTACAGAGTTTGAACTACAATAATTCAATATATTGCTAAATAATCTTAAATTATATAACCTTAGCAAATTTCCATGTAGAAAACATTTCACAATACACTTCACCAAGAATTAAAACATTTGTGGTGTATACTAATAAAAAATAAAAATTACGATAAAAACAGCTGAACTCTATATCAAAGTAAATATCTGTAATTAATGAAGGAGCTGGCTCCCAATGTGTTATACATACTGTCACTACTAATGCTGCCTGTAAGTAGTACGTTTGATTAGTTTAAGAAAATACAGTATGCTACCACTTTATTAGGTGCACCTACCTAGTAGCGTGTTGAGCCTTCTAAACAGTCTGAATTCGTTTAGGCACTGATTAAACAAGATGCTGAAAACGTTGTGCAGGAATGGAGTACGATGCAGACATGAGTGTGTTGTGCAGTTCCTTGAGATTTGACGGAGGTGGCCTGCAGCGAACAGCCATTTCCAGCTCATCCCAAAGATGTTCAATAGGATTGAGATCCGTGGACTGAGAAGGCCACAGCATCAGAGAAAATCATTGTCATGTTCCTGGAACCATTCCATAGTGATTCCGGCTTTGTGCACCGGCACATTATCATGCTGGAAGTAACAATCTGACTGAGGATAAACTGTCAACATGAACGGATGCACTTGGTCAGCAACGATGTTTAGGTACGATATGGCATTCAGACGTGAATCTATGGGTATCAATGGACCCAACGTGTGCCAAGAAAACATTCCGCACACCATAACACTGCCCCCAACATCTTGCACAGTAGTCATTAGACATGTTGTTTTCACCAAATTCTGAGCCTTTCGTCAACATGATGCACCAGGAACTTCGACTCGTCAGACCTAGCAACTGTTTTCCAATCCTCAATAGTCCAGTGCTGGTGTTGCTCTCTTGTTCTTCATTGATAACAAAGATATGCGATGTGGCCATTGGCTGTTGTAGCCAATTCGCGACAAAGTGCGACTAGTGGTCCGTTGCGATATTTTGTTCTGCGCACCAAGGTTGTATTCTGATGTGATGTGTGACATTGTGGCCCGTCTGTTTGCTTGCACAATTCTAGCCATCCTCCTCTGACCTCTCTCTCATTAACATGCAAAGAAAATGAAGAATACCTCTCGGAACAGATAGAACAACCATTTACAATGGAGGAACTTCAAGAAGCGACTGCCCGGATTAGGCCCAAAAGATGCCCTGGAAGAGATATGCTTGAACCCGAAATCATAAAGAAGGTTGCTGACCTAGAACCCCAACTTCTCTTAAGGCTGTACAACTGCTGCCTGGAGGCTGGCTACTTCCCTATGGAGTGGAGAACAGCAAATGTCAAATTAATTCTCAAAGCCCCAAGCAAAAATCCGGCATTCCCGGAATCATATCGACCCATAGCGTTCCTAACAGTTTTAAGTAAGCTATATGAACGGCTCCTTCATAGACGGATACAACACTACTACTCCACTGCCAACCTTGAGGCAAAAAACCTATTCGGATTCAAGCCAGGTCACTCGACTGTCGATGCGATGAGAAACCTACTGATATCAGTGAATGATTGCCAACAGAAGTACTTTCTCGCTATTGCAGTGGATTTTGCCGGGGCGTTCGACTCACTTTGGTGGCCGAGCGTCCTGGGCAGGCTCAGAATGGCACAGGTCCCAAGCAACCTTTATAATAATATCAAAAGCTACCTCTCACACCGAAAAATAGAAGTGAAAGTACCATACCAACAGATCATCAGGAACATCCACAGGGGGTGCCCCCAGGGTTCCGTGCTCGGTCCACTGCTGTGGAATATAGTATTTGATGATTTTCTGAACACCGGCCTTGAGGAGGTGGTAACCCAAGCATTTGCGGATGATTTAATTCTCACTGTGACGGCAGATAATAGGACACAACTTGAGATTCGAGCAAATCAAGCTCTGTATACTCTACAGCGGTGGGCTACGGAGAACTTTCTACAGATCTCGCCTGCCAAAACGACTTCCATCTTGCTTAAGGGAACATTGGACATAAGGAGGTCACCGCAAATTAAAATAAATTGCGCTACAATCAAATTCGCCCAACAAATGAAATACCTCGGGATCATTTTTGACAGCAAGCTTACATTCCAACCGCATCTCAGGCAACTCAGGACGAAGATTAGGAACTACTCAGGCCTGATTGCGCGAGTCTCACGCAAGGACTGGGGACTGAGTAAACAAACCGTGTTGCTATACTACAAGACTACTTTTCTCCCAGCGATCACATACGGTGCACCAATATGGTATCATAGAACCAGACTGACCACCAACAAAAGAATACTGGACTCAACACAACGAACAATATTGCTCAAAACAACCCGAGCCTGCAATACTGTGAGCACGGAGGCGCTCCAGGTTCTTACTGGATCCTTACCCCTGGATCTCGAAGTGATCAGATGCGGACTAGCATGCTACATATCAAAAGGAATCTCTGTGACCTACTCGGGCTTTACGATTGAACCCACACACAATATAAAAATGGAAAAGGCTCGGCTCTTGGCACACTTAAAACAAGAATGGCAAAACAGGTGGACAGACTCAACCAAAGGAGAGGTGACACGACGCTTCATACCTGATGTAGACAGGTTTTTCCCAAAACTACCTGTATGGTTCCACCCAGGCCTATATGCCACCTACTTATTGACGGGTCACGGCCCCTTCAACGAGAAACTAACATCTCTGGGCCTCCTCCAAGACCCCAACTGTTCATGTGGCGAACCGGAAAGCTGGACCCACCTCATGCACGAATGTACAAACTACGAGGACTTACGTGGAAATCTAATAACAAGATTGACCTACGTGCCGCGAGGTCAGGAGTATAATCTCTTGGACACAAGCGAAGAATATAAGAACCTCACCAGATTTGCACAGGAAATCTTTGCCAGAAGAAGAACCTGTTCCGCGATCAGGAACTAAGGGCACAGTACGCCTTGTAGCAGACATTAAACTTCCACAACACCGGACTATAAGCAGCACTAGACCACCCTTCCTGATGTTGGAAACAGGATCAACGGACCAGACCCATCAGGGATGCAAAAGAGACACTCCACGAGACTACCCTGGTCGTGTATATAACCCATAAATGTGACTGACCTCAACTTACCTGGATGGACACATAGCCAATGAATGACATCGGGGAACTGGTTCCGACTGCTTCGTTGGACCCATATCTTTTTCCCCAACTTGAACAGCAGATTTGCTGCCAGTGCGCCAACTGGCGACCGAGCTGGGCACTCTTTCCTGGCTTTCTTTCCACTCCACTTCCCTGGCAGGGGGGGAGGTGCCTGTCCTATTGTCTCCTCCCTTCCTCGCCACCCCCATTTTTCCTTCTGGTGGGGCATGGGCATGCCCCACTGACACCTATTGGAGTCGCCTTCCCTATTGACTCCATATTTCTGTCTCTCCCCCCCAGTCTTCAGTCTCCCTCCCCTACTCTATCTGTACACAAGCGATTGCCCTACACGTCCAAATTTAATCATGTCCAAATTACTGTTTGCCAATAGTTTCGGCCTTTCAAATCCTAGCGCTCTTAACCCCCCCCCCCCACGCGAAAGATCAAATCTTTTTTTTTTTTTTTTAGGTCCTAGCCACTGAAATCCCAGGAAATTAGGTGGCAGGACCTGCCAGAGTAATTAATTATAATGCTGATATACCTGGCCTGCCTCCACGGGGCTGAGTGTGGACAACGTTGGGCCTCAGCAGGGGTCCAGCGGCTAAATGGCCAGAAGAACAACGGTACATAGCACTATACATATACAATATCCACACACTTTTAAATCTCTGGCCTTTCCAGTGAACTGGCACACCTACAATGAAAGGAACGCGGAGATGGGGGAAACCCCTGGTGCCGCTTGACACTAAATACACTCTACACTCTCTCATTAACAAGCAATTTTCGTCTTCCTCTCAACAGCACTCCTGTGGAGTGCTGTTGAGAGGATGATTTCTGTTCATTGCACCATTCTCGATACACCCTTGAAACTGTGGTGTGTAGGAGAACAAAAGTTCAGGAGAACTGCCGTTTCAGAGATGCTTTGTCCAGCACGTCATGCACTTACTACCATGCCATGTTCAAAGTCTGTTAGATCACTCCTTTTCTCCATTCTTGCTATGGTTTGTACACTTAACTGATACTAGAAAGGTTGTTCTGCTGCATTTATATCCACAACTGTGGTCGCAAATGGTTTGTGAGACAAACCATTTGTGTCCACAGCAGGGGTGTATCTAATAAAGTGGGAGCACAGTGTAGATCACAATTAATAAAATTTATTTCTATTAATAATTTTAAGCTGCAGTTAAAAGTAGACAAGACCTCACTTGGCAGACATGCTTCATGAAACTATCACGTTGTTAATCAGTTTGCCTCGTCTGCAATGTTTTCTCAATGGAGTTGACTGTGCAAGAATTATTGGATTTAATTATAATTTAAGCACATTCCTCAAAAAAAAAAAAAAAAAAAAAAAAAAACAACCCCTCCTTGTATAATATGACTACTGAAAATCTAGTGAATTCCAAAATCAAGTCTTATGGTTGCTGGATCTCGGGAATTTGACTGTATATGGCATTGCCTTATGTTTTTAATTTGGGAAACATAAAACTACGAATAAACTTCAATATTTGAATTTTATATAAATAATTATCCGGTGCACAGGCAGAATTGTAACAAAAGTGCCTACATTCTTATTATTAGAATTCCATTTTCAATTCTAATAAATTCAAACTTCCGGAAATCTAGTAATATATAAAACTTCAGCTCATGCTGCAGCCTGTTCTCTACATATAAGATATGAGGTTATCTTATGTGGCTGCTTACAATTAAGAGTCAGCAAAGGAAGACTCTCAACAGAAATTTCCAAACAAATTTTCATTATATGTCTATGCTTCTACTAAGATATCTTGAAAGTTAATTTTATAAAATTGCACTTGACAGTATTGATAATCCTTGTTGACAGTGCTTACACAAAATAAACAAACCTCAATTCCAAAAAATTTATTTTAGGTGGCATTTTTACATCATCATTTGGGAGAAGGAGAATATTATCATAATTATAACTTATTGTTTTTCTCATTTATAAAAGCTACTTTCTTCAATAAATAAAGCTAATGAAAATTCAAAGCACAGTAAATTCCCATTACAAAATTGTAGTGTTTTAACAAAAATTTAACTATAGCAAAAATATTTCCAGGTTTCAAATATCTCCTGACTCCCCTTATTAAAAAATGTTTTGTAAACCTTTTTTGAGCAAAATAGTTCTAACAAAAAATTCAGTATAAAAAAATTATTTTCAAGGTTCGCAAATGCCTAAAAGTTATTGGCTTATGTATGTGAAAATTAAGAATGATACTACAAATGAACTTCATATTAAAAATATGACTATGGAAGGATGTGACCGAAAGTTTAAAAAGATGCAGCAAAATAATTCAGTTTCGCATCTCTATTAAGTGTTCCACAATTTTATACATTGTACGAGCACCCTTCCAACACCTCTCACCAAAAAAACCCACCTACCTACTTACATTGTGTGTGAAAAAAAAGAGTTAAATATTAAAAACAAAAATTTACATATGTGTAAAGTAAGTATAAGTTACATTTTATGTGATACAGTATGCTTCAAAACAGTGATCTCTGAACAAATATTTTTTATGTCTGTAGTACGCATTTTGCCAGTTTATTTACTAATACTAATTTTAAAGTCAGTATTTAAGTAGGGCAGAAACTGTTACTTCTATATATTATAAAAGTGCAGCAGAATTTATTTGAACAAATAATGATTCTTCTGAAATAATTTTGGCAATATTCATTATAACAAAATTTCAATACAACAAAATGATTCATGCGCTCCTGAGAAGTTCACTATAATGGTATTTTGTATTTTACTATAGATTTATTTACTTACATTTTTATCCAGAGGTGCTTGTGTAAAGTGTTTATCCATGAAATGGGCTCCTGATAGTAATTCTTCAAAGTTATTCATTCCTAAGTGATAAGATACAGGAATGCCAATTATGAATTGCTATGGATGCAGAAATATCTTACAGTATAAGCATTTTAAGAGATAGTCGAAAGATGAGTTAAAATAAAATTGAAACCAATTTACTGTATTTTTTATTATAGAAAATACAAGTAATGATCTTTTGTAATAAGTTTTGTTTACTGTAATGGTATCATCAACTGCAAGAATGCAATGTGGGATAATATTATAACAAACATGATACTTCACTGTTTCATAGAAAATAGATTTATTTTTGATGCCAGAACAAAAGAACTCTATGGTAAGGTTTTCACAATTCAGAGGGCCTTGGAATAAATGCCAGAAGAACTCTTTCTTCTGGCATTTATCACTCACTATGTTCACATGCTCACAGCATTTTTCTCCATATAGTGAAACGACAATTTGGAGAAGAAAGTGAATGTGTAACAATCAACTCAAGGCTTTCCACATACATTACCCTCCAAATAGTATCTGGATCCCCATTTCATAGTCCATGGACCTCCTCATATAAACAAGTGACTCAGATTGATATATAAAGGAGGTGTAGAAGCCACAAGTTAAGGGTGCTCTCATCATAGGCAGGTAGAGCCAAGCCAAGTGATTTCAAGAGAAGTTTTATTGTTGAATGTCACACACTGCTTGCTTATCAATTTGTACAACTGTTGACAACCTAAACCATCCAAAGTTGACTATCATCAGCGATGTTATGATAATCAACTTTGGATGGAAACACAACTGTACTACCATCCAGCAGTACACATGGGAACTCATTCGACATGACCAAAGAACACTCTGAAGGGTAGCATGATAATCTTTTCAGACATCCCTGCAAAAAATTAATCAGGAGATTAAGGCTTGTTGAAATCTGCCTGAAACACTACATATGGAGTTTACAGTTATCCTCATCAAAGATTGAGAATTAAGATGCTATCAAAAGAGTGAACACTTGCTGTTTTTAAACATACAAGGTGAATGGTACAAGAAAGGCAACACATATTCAGATTTTATAAAATATGGTGCTCCAGCCAGGGAATTAATAACTCTGGAAATGGGTAGCTGTATGGAAAAAGTAAAAACATAAGTGATAACTTTTATAAAAGTTATCACTTATGTTTCACTTTTTCAATAAAAACACCCATTTCTAATAAGTGAAAGCAAATGGGGAAAAATGTACTTCAGTTATTTATATCACTGGTATTTTATATGTAAACGCATTAACAAAATACTATATAATATTGGTGTAGATACACCATAGTTTACCCATAAATTTAAACTACGTATGTAGAAGTAAAAGGCATCATTTTAATTGTATCTCATATTGTGGCTGCCTTCACAATGAGAAACCAGGTATTGCACTACTTTGAATAAGTAACGCTTCTCTGGTAGAGAAGACTACTGTTATTTATTCTCAGTGGATATCACCACCCAGATGGCCCCATTTCAAAGCCCTTGGCCTATCATCGATGGATGAGCAAGTACCCCTTAAATACATTAACAAAATACATATATTAATCATAAACATTTTACATCATTTTGAAGATACAAAAATAATCTCAAAAAAACTAATCAAAGTAATTAATTCTGAATCAGTCATTGTTTAAACTTACACACAGTATTAAAAAAAAAAAAAAGATTGAGAGCGTTACTCCAAAAAATCCTCACTTGAAAACACCACTGCATTTAACCCTGTCATGCGATAGTAATTTTATGCAAAATACAAAGAAAATAAATACATTGACAACCTTTAAATTATTTTCAATGAATTGGAAATTCTGCAAAAAATTAATTAAAAACTGTTCAAATATACAATTCCCCTATCACAGATTTTTGAACCACTCATTGCTACAAAGTTAGTGGAATACAGATAAGGATTTCACTGCATGTTTAAACAATTTCAGTGTAAGATGAATTATAAAAATAAATCACTATCATTTAAAAAATATACATCTTAAGGCCACAGTGGCCGTATGTGTTTCAAGTGTGCACATGCAGTGCAGCAGCACAACCATTAAAGTAAAATATGGCAGAATGTGCTGGTCCTACAGGAACTAGTAGTTGTTGCTGACTCTATTGTCAGGGAAACGGGGAACATGCTATGTAAATAGAATATAGGTGGAACAGGACCAAGGTATGTCTGCCAGGGGAAAAGGTTGATGATGTTGTAGAGCGGATATCATCTTTTAAGGGCACAAAAGGGGATATTATTGTACACTTGGGCACTAATGATATTAAGAGAAGGAGACCAGCAGAATTACTTAACAAGTACAGGTCACTGTTGAAAAAAAGCTGAGAATTAGGGTTGAATTTGAAAGTGTCTGCAATTCTGACCAGACACAATAGGAGGGAGTATATGATGAGAGCCTTGTCGATCAATTCGGCCCCGGAAAGATTCTGCAAGGCTCAAGGGGTAGAATTTTTTTCGGCTTGGTCTGTACTTGTTAACAGGAGAGACTGCTTCTACAGGGATGGGATACGCTTAAATAGAAGGGGTGCAAGGATATTTGCTGATGCTATCAAGGCAGTGTTAGAAGGGTCGGAAAACTGCTAGCTTGGGGGAATACAAGGACTAATAGATTAACAGTAGCCACTGGCAGAGGTGAAATTCTTGCACTGCTTCTACTGGAATGAGCAGCAGTCTGGAAAACAAGATGCAGGTTATTTCAGAGACTGCTGGGAGTCACTGCAGTACAAGTAAACACATGGATTGTGTTAGGGTAGCTAAGAATAGGAACAGGTGCATGTATACTTGCATGTACACAAATGCTAGGAGTTTGGTAAATAAATTTGATGAATTTGAGGTATTGCTCAAAACATCAAAGGCACATATTGTTGGGATATCAGAGACGTGGTGTCACACAGATATAAGGAATGCAGAACTGGAATTTGGGGAGTACAATGTGTACAGGAATGATAGACAGGATAGGAAGGGAGGAGGGGTTATGCTATTAGTTAAGAAACGCATAAAATCCAAGGAAATGAAGCCAGTAGACATCGCTGGACAGTACAGTGTCAAGTCAGTTTGGTGTGACATAAGCATTGGGGGATTTTAATTTTCCAGATATTGACTGGAATTTGTGGGTTGGTCACTCACACACTAGCAAGGCTTTTGTGGATTTATTGGATGATGTTACCAACAGCAAATTCAAAATGGGAAGCATTCAAAGAATTAATCTTGGAAGCTACTAGGCTTTACATACCAACTAAGAAATATTGTGCAAGGTTTAGTCCTAAATGGATGTCAGATGAACTAATGTGACATATGGCAGAGAAAAAAAATGCATGGGATACATATAAATTAATGGGTGACATGGAAGCTTATGATAGATATAAGCTGGTCTGTAACCAAGTCACAAAGGAGATTAGGCAGGCAAAGGCAGATTATAAGAAATCCTTGGCAAAGGATGCAAAGAAAAACAACAAAGAGTTCTTTACCTATGTAAACTCAGAAGGAAAGGGATGAATCAGATTGGTCCACTGGATATTGATGGTTCAACTGTTGATGATCCTGCTCAGGTAGCCAACAAACTAAATGAGTATTTTGCATCTACATTCACCCTGAGGAGTTACTCAGGGAGGGGAATGCCAGAGGTGAGTTAAAATCTGGCAGTGAGCCAGATGATTTTGTAATAACTGAGAGGAAAGTGGAGGAGAAATTGTTGAAGATAAACATAAAAAAGGCACCCGGGGTGGATGGGATCTATCCAGTTACATTAAAGGAGGCAGCAAAGGAAGTAAGCAAACCCTTAGCCATAATTATGAGAGCTTCTTTGGACTCAGGGGAGGTGTACAAGTAATTATAGACCTGTTAGTTTAACTTCTGTTCCAGGAAAATTAATGGAGGCAGTAGTTAAAGAAGCACTTCAGGATCATCTAGACAAGACTTCAGTTATAGCTCGGACACAGCATGGTTTTGTTAAGGGAAAGTCTTGCTGACCAATTTGATTTGATACTATGATGTGGTCACAAAGGAACTGGATGCAGGGAATAACTTTGATATCATATATTTGGATCTTAGAAAGACTTTTTATAATATTGTACATGGAAGACTGCTGAACAAATTGGAGCAGTGTGGCAATGGAGGCAAATTGCTGCTATGGATAAAGGAATGGTTGAGTGGGAGAAGATAGAGAGTAGTAATCAATGGACACTGCTCATCGTGGAGTATTGTTATTAGTGGAGTCCCTCAGGGTTCAGTGTTGGGTCCATTGTTGTTTTCTGTATTTATAAATGATATTGATGATGGTATATCAAGCTTAATGTCCAAGTTTGCAGATAATACGAAAGTTGGCAGGGATGTTAAGGACACTAATGACAGTACACTTCTGCAACAGGATCTAGAAAAGTTGAGCAGATAGGCTGAGAGGTGGCAAATGAAGTTTAACATTGACAAATGTAAAGTACTACCTATTGGAAGCAGTAACCCCAGAGTAACGTATCAACTCTGTGGTACTACACTGACAGTGGTAGAGAACGAAAAGGACCTGGGGGTAATTGTGCAGGCAGATATGAAGTTTTCTGAGAAGTGCAGATGGTCTGCAAGAGTAGCTCATAGTGTCTTGTCAATGACATACAAGAATTTTTCTAGCAAGGATAAGGTGATTATCCCCTTGTATAAGGCAATGGTCAGGCCACACCTTGAGTACTGTATACAGGTCTGGAGGCCTCATTTTAAGAAGGATGTAGAGCTCAGGGAGGGGAATGCCAGAGGTGAGTTAAAATCACCTCTGGCATTAGTTAAAATCATCATGGAGTACAGAGAAGGGCAACAAAATTAGTAAATGGAACAAAGGGTTGCGCTTAAGAAGAAAGGTTTAAATTTTGCAAATTACGGTGTCTGTAGACTAGGCACCTGCGAGGTGATCTGATAGAGGTGTATAAAGCCTTGAATGGTTTGAGCATGCTCAATGCTGATGAGATTCTTCCTTTTGCTCAGAATAATCACCTGTGAGGGCAATAATAATTTCAAATTGAAGAAAGACAGATGTAGGACAGATGTGCAGAAGTTTGCCTTTAGCCAGCAGGTAGTTGGTTGGTGGAACAGACTTCCATCCTTTGTTGGGGAAGTTGATAGCCTAAATAAATTTAAGGCTGAGCTGGACAGGTATTTGGAATGAATGGAGGGGTGAAATGGGAGTGGTTTTTTTTTTTGGCTAATGCTGCATAAGCTTGCTTTCTTGCATCATATGCCTTTACTAATGCTAATGGTACCCACAACCACAAAATGGGGTGGTAAATTTAATTCAATTTACAAAACTAATATATTAATTTTAAAAGATTAGTAAAAAAAATATATGTAAGTTAATATTTAATTAAAAAGTTAATTCATAAATCTTGAGGTACTTAAATAAAATCTTTAACTTGTAAATTAATAAAAACAATTTATGGCATTTCAAGAAAAACAATTGTCAAAGCATTATATATAGTAATTAAAACACTGTTGAACAAGGTCCTATTGGAAAAAGTGCTGTTCCACAATGAGCTTACATCTAAAGAATACTTGCATTTATATTTGTTGGTCACTGCTCTCATTATCTTAAGTTATCTTTCAAATTTTTTACTGGACTTTTTGCATTTTTTTCATTTAGAGGCTTAATTTACCTTGGCCCAACAAAAACACTTGTTTTACTTCTCTTAAGGTGATATCTTGGATTATATTGAGTAGAGGCTGGACCTGCTTAAGTATTCTAATGCATGCTGGATACTCCACAATATTTAAAAGAGCATATGACATTCTTGGATTTGGAGAATTCGATTCCTTGGCTTCAAAAACATGGTTGTTTCTGGTTCTGGATTGTTATGTTCAAATGATGTGGAACTTTAGACTTAGGAAGTTATGGCTCTCACTTCAAAAGAGAAATGCTATTTTGGACTACACAGCACATAGGCAATAGTGGAAAGAATGTGTGTTTGCTGAGTACAAGTGTAATATTTTGTCTGCAGTAGGTTGCAGTGTATGAAGAATAAGCAGTGTTGAGTTTAAGAAAAAGTTTTTCTTCTTGGCACATGTGTAATTTGCTTGGAAATGTTTTTTTGGTAAACAAATTTTTTTATCTTTTGTGAAATTGAAATTGCAGGAACAATCAGTGATTAACACTGATTGTTCTTGCACTAACAGTTAACACTGAAGAGTATCAGCCAGATTAGTTTACAGAGAGAACAGCTGGTTATGTTACTTTGGTTTTTTTTTTAGGAGCATTAGCAACTAAGGCCATATTGCTCCGGTGCAGTGGTCATTCCCTGACCTTTCCGCATCCTCCATATTTGTTGGTGACGGGCTCGAACCCCGGTCTAATCAAGAAGCATGTGCTACGCACTGCTGCTCCTTCCCACCTGGCTACGGAGGCGCCTACAGCTGGTTATATACAACAAGCTGTGTCTATTTGTCTGGTTACACAGTATCACCAGAATAGGTAAAACTGCTATACATTTGAAAATCTGATCAGAATAGCTGTTTCAAAGTTTAATCGCTTCTTATCTAGCAGTCTTGTCCTATTGCATTGAAACTCCTCTCCCATCATATTGTAATACTGATCCTGTTTTTCACCACACTTTATCAGAAACTATTTAATCATTCATGCAACAAAATCATTCCTGCACATACAGTTGCATTCCACTTTCCATTTTGAGAAACCTTGCCCTGCTCAATCAGCTTCAACTTCTCGAATATCCACTACGAATTCCTTAAATGCCGATCTCCAGGTAATTCTCCAGTGGGGCAAAGACAACTTAGTTGATTTCAATCCTTCTCAAACAGTCTTCTCTTATATCTCACAAAAAGGTTTCTTCTGCTCCTATGTTTACCTTTGGTGACACTGATTTCTAGGCAAGTTGATATATCTCTTTTGGGGATTACCCTGACTTCTAATCTATCTTGGCACAAGCACATTACAAATATTGCTTTCTCTGCATCTAAAAAACTTTGTTTTCTCTTTTGCTCTCGGCATTACTTTTCTTCCAAACAGCTGTTCACTTTGTACAAATCACAAATCTGCCCTACCATGGAATACTGTTCCCACATCTGGAGCGGTGCCCCAAAACCTCTCTCAGGCTTCTAGATTCCATTCAGAAGAGGGCAGTTAGGTTAATTAATGACTCATCTCTAAAGGAGTCTCTCCACTGTGTCTCATAGACGTTCTGTTTCTGGTCATGCCTTTTCTACAGATACTTCCATGGGCACTGTTCTTCTGAATTGACTTCCATAATTCCTGCTCTCTCTTTCAAAACAATCCGAACACGTGCCACCACCAGCCAACATCCACTTACTGTCCAACTTCAAACTCACAGAACCAACTTTTCATCTTCCTCGTTTATTCATTCAGCTGCAGTTTTTCTGGAACAACCTTCCTTCATATGTATTTCCTGAAAATTAGTCTACAGAAGTTAAAGTCTAATGTCCACAAATATCTTCTCAACCTCCAAACCACAGCACGGTACTATAGGTTCTAATACCTCTCATGGTTGGGGTTTTCATAAAAAAAAATAAAAAAGTTAGAGTCTGAACTTTCAGGAAACATCTTTACATTGTACATTTTTTATAATAAAACTCAAAATGTTGCTTGACTAGTGAAAATTCATCAGGTTTATATAAAATGCATTTATTGAAATGCCATAGAACTGAAAAAGAAGAAATTATCATCTAGTCAAAACAGACAGAGAATATTTATCTAGATATACTGTTTTACTTACCAATATGCAAAGCAATGGAAAGACCAATGGCTGACCACAGAGAATATCTTCCACCAACCCACTATATATAATTAAGTCACAATCAGTACCTCATTGATAGGGTAGTTGTCATTTCTTTAGACCAGAAATTATTATAACATTTAAACAAATAACAAAAACCATTACTAATAAATGAAATAGATTTTTAATCAATATTTGAAGGCATCTAATAAAGGCAAATAATTTTTTGGTTGAAACTTCTTTGAGTATATTGTATTTCACCTAAGATATGGGATAAGTGCTATTCCTGTTTGAAACTTCTTAATTTTGAAGTAACTAAATAAAAAGGTATAGATTATCAAGATCATAGATTAACAAGGTATTCATAGACTTATGAAAAGAAAACACTAAGCTATGTAAAACAAGCAGTCTTTTTAAACTAATACATACAAAAGCAGTAGTCATTGTGATGGTTTCTGGGCTCCTCTCTCTCTCTCTCTCTCTCTCTCTCTCTCTCTCTCTCCCCCCCCCCTATCTCTCCCCCTCTCCATATTCCAGTATGTCAATAACACACACTTATGACAACAAAACAATCCATCTAATGTTGACCTGCAAAAGGCTTGACATAGTCAAGTGGTCAGGAGCACGAGTGCGGCAGTACACTCTCTTTGAGTGGACCACAGTTCAAGCCCGTGACTGCTAAATACGATTAACATTTGTATCGATGATTTATTGTAAACTCCACTGACCTGGCAGTTGTGCAAGAGTATAAATAAGAACTATCACAGCAGAAATAAAGTTCCTATAACTTGTCTTGATCACCCATAAACATTCCAAAATAGACTTCATATGCACTGTACAACTTGGTGTCCCTAATGATGATGTGGAGTTATGGAGGCTGCCATAGCTGAGTGGTCATGCATGAGGGTGCTTAAGTGCACATGCTTCGAGTGACCAAGGGTCAAGGCTGTGACTGCTACATACAGTGTGACTGCTAAATACTCTCTCTCTCTCTCTCTCTCTCTCTCTCTCTCTCTCTCTCTCTCTCTCTCTCTCTCTCTCTCTCTCTCTCTCTCTTTCTCTTTCCCCTTTCTGAACTCCTCTGATGGTGTGGTCGTCCCAGAGTATAAACAAAAAAGATATTTTTAATCCATGGCATTGTTTATGTACAACAAAGATTATTATGTTATGTTTCACCTGTTTCAGACATAGATAATATCCATAAAAATAGCAGAACAAACCTTGATAACTTCCACCTTCATTTGGTAGCCACAACAAACTGTAAAGAAAAATATTAACGACTAATAGAAGATCTTATGTATATCACAGTCTAATGTGCAGCACTTGTGTAATCACTATAAATGTTTCAAAAATATAAATCCTTATTTGCTGCCAAAATATTGATGGAGGAAATAAATGATGCCATTTAATTCAACATATAAAATACACATAAGAAACAATTTTACAAAGAGTAAACTTTTTTGTTACATATAGTTTTATTGTCACTAAAGGTTGACTACCTCATTTTCTGATTCTTTTAACATGAGGATAGATTCCATTGACCCCTAGTATTTTGTTTACATTTAGCTCTAACAATTTCTCTTCCAGCTTCCTTTCAGTTATCATAAAATCATTTAATTCCCAATTGTTATTAGATAAATGTCTGCTAATTACATCTCTAAAAGCTTTTTCATGTGTGAATGTACATGCAAAATAGTTATTCAAATTTGTCAGCAATATCTACAAAATAACCAACAGTGATACCATTACAAGGTTAAAATCTAGCTCAACAATCACATGCCAGGGTAAAAAATAAAACCAAAAGCAAGTCCATCAGTGTAGACTCACCCAATCTGGGATGAGTGGTGGCCGCCACTCATCCCAGATTGGGTGAGTAAGTTGAACAACAACAATACAATGACTGGTAAAAAAAAATCAGGATACAGGAAGTGTTCACAATCGGAAATGTGTGGTGTCAGACTGCTTTTTTTTTTTTTTACAGGTGGTATGCTCCGCATCATTGAAAAAATCTAGTGCAATCACTGACAAACTTTAAGGTCTTTAGGTAGACTCTCACAACAAAATATTTCAGGGAGACTCTTATCTGTGACAAATGCTCACTGAGCAACAAAACATTTAAAATAATAGTACTGATTTCAAGCAGTACAAAAGCTGTAACAACTGCAATAATTCAATACTGTGTGCATCATTTATGCACAAAATATCTATTCATCTATGGTTCATTTATTGTGTCAGCAATTTATTTATTTTTTTTACCAATGAAACATGGTTCCACTTGAACCAGTGCTAAAAAAACCCAAACTACATGGAGTGCAAAAAAAAAAAAAAAAAAACCCCAAATGTAATGCACAAAAATCATTTGCATTTAATGAAGAATGGTATACGGTAGTACAGGTGACCCCCACTCAACGCTGATAATTTGTTCTGGAAAAACAGAGTGCTAAGTGAATCCTTGCTAAGTGAGCGCCGCATTCCCATAAGGTAACATGTATTTGTGAGTTGCAGTCGGTGGCATAGGATATTTCCTAATCGATAATAAATGGTAGTGAAAAGATGCACAAATGTAGGTCAAAATATTTGTACATACAAAATATTCTGCATTACATATGTATATAATTATGTGGTAACTACTTATGTATCAAAATTAAACTTAAAATTCCAATTAAAATTATGAATTTAATTGATGAATTTAATAATGAAAAATGTGTCGATTATGGGTTGTACTTTGGCCCTCTTCCTGGTAAACCAAAAGGGTTTTTAATTTTAAATCCCCGCAGTGTTACTACCCAACAATAAAGTCAACCGATCCTTTGCTGCTTTGAAACCTGGCATATTTTTTTCTTCTTTCAGTACGAAACTTCTTTTAGGCATTTGTTTCCAAAAAAGTCCTGCTTCATCTATGTTAAAAATTTGTTGAGAAGTATAACACATAATACCCCTCTTCAATAATTTTAACAAGTTCTTTTTTGAAAGTTTCGACTCCTTGATCCGCACTTGCAGCTTCTCCATGGATTTTAAATCTATTCAACCAGCCCTTACTAGTTTTAAATGGTTCACATTTTTTTTTTTTTTTATAAAATTTAACTTAACTGAATTCTGCATTGGATATCATCTTCAATAAAATTAGTTAAAGTCTCTCCATTTCAATCCTAATAGCTGGCCTAGCCCTAGTTGCTTGCAGTGGAACAGCTGTCTTTCCTGCTGCTAAAATTAATTCTTTTATTTTTTATAATTGTTCTTACAGTTAAACTTGCCAGTCCTAAATTACGGCACACATCTACTTGTCGTTGACCGGAATCGATTTGCTTCAAAACGACTAATTTAATTTTCAAATTCAGTCTTTTTCTTACATTTGTAGTCTTTGTACTGCGTCCAGACATTGTTGCCTTTTCATTCTTATCCGCCATTATTAACTCTTCGAAAATGTAACTGTGTTGGTTGCATTAATTATTATACAATATTCGAGTAAACTGTCCATTATGCACGATGTCTAATGCTGTACTGAGCGATGACTAGACTCTGGATAAATACATATAACGCAAATATTACAAGCAATATACTTGATAATTTTTTAAAATGTTGTCTCGGAACTACGTAACAAATCACTGTACTGCAATTACTGCAATTAAATTAGTGTGCGAGAAAATTTCACTGAGAGTGGGAAAATTTCTCAAGTCGGCGTGGGAAATGTTTTAATGCTGTTTTGCTATTCATTTTCAAGCAATCTACTCCATCAAATGAAACAATTTTGTTAAATATGCCAAAAATGCAATCTGTAAAGGAGCGTTATAGTCAGATACGGGTTATAATATAAGAACAGCGTTATAGTGAATCAGCATAAAGCGAACAGTATTATAATGAGGGCCTGCTGTATAACAAAGACAAACTGTGAGACCACTGTATTTTGAGCAGACATCACAGAATGGTGAAGGGTATTAAAATATTCTGGGCCAATTTATCTCTCTGGCAGAAGAAAATTAACATGACTGCTGGTTTCAACATTTATGGGGCAACAGTCCATGCTGTAAACACAACTATTTTACTGCAAGTTTTTTTGATGACTTTGCTCATGGCCATCACAATCTCCATACCTGAAAAGTCTTTTTTTCAAGGAAAAAGTTTATTCAACGACCCACAAAGCCTGAAAAAACAAACAGTGAACAGATTGGTGCCAATATCTGCCAGAGAAAAACTTTGCAAAGTTGCAGGAAACAGTGAAGAGTTTGTATGCATGCACAAGCAAGGAGCTGGAGCAAATTTTCAAAGCTACTAAGTAGACCTTTGTGTTTCCTAAAAATTGATTTTTGTTATCCATTTAAAATTAAAATTGTTATCCATTTAAAGTTTAAAATTAATAGTTCAGTTATTATTTGTGTTTATCTGATACAATAGGCATAGTTGTTTCATACTAGGCCTTTAAAATTGCTTAAACCAAAGTCAAAGTGGGAGAAAATTCTACTACCATTGTTCTTTGTACCAATATAAGAACAATATAAATGCTCTTTAGTATTCTTCTATGTAAAGGTTAAAGAAGAGCTGGAGAAATTATTAGCAATTATTATTAGGTAGAATGTTAATATTATAAATGTTTTTATTAATTCTGTAAACTATAAATTAATAATATAAACATGATTTTATAATATAATTGTATCACAGAGTACATAATGTAAATCAAAACAGCACAGTACATATTGACATCGCATAATCTGGGAGCAGTGTAGTTATTATCACTTGTATCTTAGTTTTATGTGGTATTTTTATATTAAAATTACAGTGAAATCAAACTAGCAGCAAAGCAAGAAGCTCAACGTACCAGGAATACTTTGGCTTGGAGGAGAAATGCTGACAACGGTTCTCTTACAAATCAGGGCTTTATACAGTGTTCTGCTTGTCACTTGCCTGCCATGTTGTCTGTGGAAGGATATGATAGAACCAAGGGGATGTCTTTGTGTGTTTTTAATGCAAATAGCATGAGGAGATTAAGTACAAATTCAGCATTCTGATGGACCTATATGAAGGTTTGAAGAACAGGGCTAATATCCACAAAGAAACTAAAATGAGGAACTGATCAAGCACTCAGCTGCCTACCTTAATTTCAGAACCTACACTCATGCATTGGACAACAAAACAGTATCTTCAAAGGCATAGTGTACTAGTTCCATGAGAAGTAGCTATTATTGGGGACATTATTATCGGGTAAAAAGATCAGATTGAATAGGACCATCATGGCAGAACGTCTGCCAAGAGCAAAAGTTAATGATGTTACAGAGCAGCTATCTTTTAAGGGCACAAAAGATATTGTATATGTTGGTACTAATGATATTAAGAATAAATCTGAGGATTTAATTAATAAATACAATAAAACCTTGTTAATTCGAAGTTCAAGGGACCAAAATATGTCCATTTAAATTTATACGGGTTTGAAATATCAGTACAAGATCAGAACATATTGGTAAAATTTTTTAATAAGGTAACTCTTATTAACACTGTACAAAATTTTTGTAATTCTCATTTAAAATATTAATAATTTAGTTTAATTATGGCAGCCATTCACGAACAAACACATAACATGTCAATTCAGTCAATATGAAAAGTGATAATTTTGTTGTTAAATTTGATAAATTTCTTGCACTGATAAAAAGATTGCTAAGTTTTGTATTTCTGCTGCCATTATCATAGAGTTTAATGAACACAAGCTGTACATTAATATGTTAAAATATGCATTACTGTTTACTGTGTACAATTGGACATGCCTGTTAAAAAAAAGAATCCAAATTTTGGGAGGATATTATTTGATGTTTAATACTTGTAATCCAAGGCCTCTGCAGCCAAGTGGTCAGGAGTGGGAGTACTGTAGCACACCCAAAGAGAGTGTGCTACAGTACTAGTACTAGACCGAGGCTGAAGTGAGTGTGCTAGACCGGGGCTGAAGCTCCTGACTGCTAAATATAGTCGATCTGCTAACCTGCACTGGATCAGCATGGCAGATTATGGTCCATTTCCCTCAACGTGAATTGTTGAGGAGGCTTCCATCCTGCAGTGGATTAATAATGGCTGCAGTTTACCTTTACTTTTAATCCATGCAAAAAATGGGTGAAATCTCTCTTTTTTTTGCATTATTATTTTTAGTAAACTTCATAACTTATGTATAAACTGATCTTGCTAATAGATTATATAAGTCATTGATTAGCTTGACATCACTTTAGAACAGCTGAGAGTAGCAAGGGGCATAATCAAATGATTAATAATTAATAAACTAAAGATGAAGTCTGACCATATTTTATGCCAGTCAACTAATCACTCACTCACTCACTCACTCACTCACTCACACACACACACACACACACACACACACACACACACACACACACACACACACACACACACACACACACACACACACACACACACACACACAATAATTATAGCTGTTTTTATTATGTTAAAACTTGTGTTAGGAACACATATAAATCGTAGTGAAATTAAAAACAGCAATAATTACTTTATATTGTATATTCCACAGTGCTTGCCTGCTTTTACTGCTAGTTATGGGGAAGTATCAACTATCTGTTCTTTATAACCATCATCATCTGCATATATAAATAAATAAATCTTTGTTGCCAAATATATAAAAGCAATGAAGTACATACATGAAGGCAGGTTTCTTCTACAGCCAGAAAAAATGGACAGGGACTGATATAATAGATAAATTAACTGACAAGGAGGAAGCTGACATCAAGATAACCAGTATCATCCATGTCAGGGGTCAATAGGATTAACAGAGTGAGTTAATATAGAGTTAGCTATGAAAATTGATACTATATATAATACCCTCCAACATACCCTTAACAGGAAATGCTATTTTAACAGAATTAGCAAGTTTGCAAGGTTCATTTAGTCAAAATATTAAGAATTTGACTGAATTTGTAGTGCTTGCTAGGGTATAAGAATAGCTCTGTGTTCTAAGATTTTCTATTTCATAATTTTTACTGGTAGCAAATTTACAAATTTGTATAAAGGTCCACACTGAGAGAGTGTGCAGCTTGCAGCATTTGTCCGGGGAGAAATCTGTCAGTCAGATGCAGCCTGTTTCTACTGATGGCTAGAGAATGAGTTGCCTGAAGAATACAGAGTGGGATCCTTCAGTGAACACAATCCCACAGATCTGAGGCTGAAATACATCCTATGAGCATATTAATGGTGGTAGTGAGTCTTCTCTCAAAGACTGAGAAATGGAGATTGGGATTTTTAGGGATTGTACTAGGCTGTGCTAATGCTGATAGGGGCACAACATGTTTATGAGCTATCCACCTGAGTAGCCAGTATTCTGAAGCATACAATGGTTTGAGAGTTGTGGGGACCACCAATGCCCATGTTTCTACTCTCCATACAAGACTGCTGAGTGCTACTGTGATATGATGCTAATATCCCTGACATAGGGGGAGGTATTGCTTAGCTAGGTTTAGCTCCTATCAGCATTAGTGGGTTTGTATCATTACTGAGATGCCACTTGGAGCCTGGGCAGTGATCCAACAGTAACGGAACATTTTATCAAGATTTTTGGAAAGAAAGTGGCATCTCAGTAATGATATAAACTCACTTTCAAACCATTAAGCAAATGTATCACTCATCAATCAAGTGTTGGAACTATTTTTTATAAATCACAGGTAGAGATTTCATTTTGGCGTGCTTAAAACAGAGGGTATTTTGACTTTTACTGATGCACAATGACTTTAGCTTGTAATTTCCAGTCTTGTTTGCACACAGTAGCACAGTAATTCTCTCTTTGTTAGTTTTCATGCTCACTTTGTTGGTTGCCTTTTTAATATTCAGTGACTTGTCGGGGAGACGTTTATAGTACAAGACTAACCTGCGATATCCCACGACAAGCCTTCCATCTCCAAAGCCACTCATCAGAAGCTTTAAATGTGTCATCTCCACCAAGTAGCTTATGAAATTTAAGTGCTTGTGCTTCAAAAATTATCTCATTTATCAGTACTCCTTCACTATGCTTCTGTAGAAACCAACTGCTTTTTTTTTGGTAGTTGTTGGCGCATCGGCTTCTGTGGCCATAATCCACCTCCCAAGGTTTTTGCACTACTTTGATCCAAGCCCAAAGCGGGATTTGAACCTGCGATCTTTGGGTTGCCAGGCAGGCACTTTACCCACCCGGCTAGCCCAACTGCATAAGCATTGATCCACATCACTGTTTTCACAAAGTCTAATTTTCTTTCTTTCTTTGGAGGCCTACTTCATGTTCTACAGAATCCATGAATGAATGCTAATAACTAATAAAGGACATAGCATTCTCATATATTTTCTTCAAAATCATAATATGTGGGGTATCTATGCCTTGTCTTTCTAGTGCCTGAAACATTGCCTTATGCTGTATAGAGTCAAATGCCTTTTCATAATCCACAAATGCCAGGCATAATGGTGTTTTATATTCATTTGCTTTCTCCATTAGCTGTGATATTACATGAAGGTGATCCATAGTTGAGAATCCTGTCCTAAAGCCAGCTTGCTCTTTCGATTGATTCTCATCAAGTATTCTTTCTAATCTGTTAGTAATGACCCTTGTGAACAATTTGTAGATGTGGGATAACAAGCTAATTGGTCTATAATTTCCAATTTCTGATTTATCTCCTTTCTTATGCAGCAAAACTATGATTGCATTATTCCACTGCTTCGGCGTCACACCTTTTCGAATGCACTTTGTGAAGAGCCTTGCCAGTTTTTGTGTTATGTCTCTTCCTTCCAATTTTAACAACTCTACAGTAACTTCATCTTCCCCCGGGGCTTTCTGATTCTTCATTTTCTTCAATGCATGTTCTACCTCATCAGGAAGAATATCGGGTATGTCGTATGTGTTGCTACTTTGCAATCCATCTTCCTCACTGCTGGCATCATTCCCTCGCTCCTTGTATAATTCTCTATAGTAGTCTTCTGCTATTTGAATTATGCCCTCTCTGCTGTTTATAAGTACGCCATTGCTATTCTTCAGTTTCAGTATCATTTGTCTTTCTGTATTACTGCTCATGGCTGCTGATTTAAATCCTTTGTTTTTCCTTAATGCTTGTTCTACTTTTCTTGTGTTAAATCTTCTTATGTCCTCTCTGAGTCTCTTTCTAATGGCTTTACATAACTCAGTATACTCAATTTTCTCCCTGTCAGTGTTTTTCTTGCTCTTCATTTGTCATCTTCGGTTCATGATGACAAGTGTTTCTTGACTAATTTTTCTTCTTTGGATTTCTTTTTCCCTATAGGTTTCTTGGGCTTTATCACTTTCAGAAAGTTGTAATATTCCTTGTCGATATCTTGGTCCTGAGCAGTCTGCAGAAGCTCAAACTTGTTCTTAAGTTCCAGTACATACTGCTTTTTACTGATACTAAAATGATGTATGCTTATCTTTGAGGTAATGGCCATTTTTAACAGCTGCTCTAAGTTGTCTTACATTTTCCTAACAAATAAAAAATTAAAAACATTTCTCTGCTATATTAATACAGTAGAACGTCAGTTATTTGGAATAATTTGAAAGGCTGATTTTTCTTCTTTTTTTTTAATGGTAGTATTTGAGACAAATGTTTATTATGTTACCAGAATATTTCTGTGTTTTTTTTTTTTACTTAGTATATCTGGTGAAATATTGGATTAGGAAACCAGAAACCATGAGTGATAGAGTTTAGTCATTTGCTTCCGTGAACCCAATTTTCCATGGCATATTTTGTTCTCTTAATTTCATATTTTATTATTTTTCTCAGTTTTTTTACAGTAAAATGTCAACAAAAAGAAACAGCACTAAAATGGGCAGAAAAACAGAAAGAATGTGATATAATCAAAGCAATATTGTTAAGGAACTTGAGAATTAGTAGAAGAGAGAGAGAGAGAGAGAGAGAAAAAAAAAAAAAAAAAGCCACAACAAATGAAACAAAAAAACAATCAATAGAACGTTAAAAAATAGAACGTTTAAAAAATTACTTTAATTTTTTCTACATAAAATTTGCAGTAAAATACCTATCTGAATATGTAAATGTGGTAATTTATATACAAGTTATTATTATTGTTTTTTAATTAAATAGTTTTTTTCACAATATTTAAAGCTTTTTTCTTTTACCTTAATACATTAATAACAAATTTATTTAATCTTACATTCAATTATCTGGAAAATTTGCTATCCGGAAGAGGTCTGACATTAATTATTCCGGATAACTGACACTCTACTGTATTATCAAAACTCATTATTACTGCTGCAGTCTGGATTGCATTTAAATGAAACTCCCTATATTACTGCAAAAGTTGCTTACTGATTTACTGCTGTGGAAAATGATTTTAAATTGAGTTTAACGCACTTAATGCACATTCAGAACGTATTCATTACTAAAGTTGATTTGTTTCTAGATATCTAAAGAAAAAATGATCAATTTCCAGAAAAATATTAAAACACAATTTTAAAATAAAAACAAGTAATCAGGGAATGGAGACTAACAAATAGTCATTTAGAAAATAAGTGTCAGCAGTCAAACACAGTAAATAAACAGATATTGGAAAAAAGTTTATTTTTATGGTAAAAAATATTCAAAATATTCTAAATATTTTAAAAGTTTTAGCATCCTTTATATTATTTTAAAGAAGCAAAGGCAATACATACATCCCAAAATTCAAACATATTCTTTTCATCAATACCAAATTCTTTCACTTTGGGCTAGAATAAATAAAACAAACAAATAAATAAAATTAAATTAAATAAAATTCATTGCATACAAATATGCAATCTATAAATGTTCTTTTAAAGAAATTATCTGTGATTTATTCTATAGACTTCTTCAAACTCAAAACTCTTCTAACTCACAGTACATTAAAACTTAGAATTACAATAAAAAATTAAAAATAATAATAATTTTCTGTGATGTAAGAGGCATGACACTGAAATTTCAATAGTAGCTATCAAACAAACAGACCATGATATTTCCAGAGAAACCCAGTTCCAATATTGTTGATAACAACGTAAGAGTAATTTGGACCTAGTACAGCAGACATCTAATCATATGATGAAATGAATAATAAAAACCTTACCCCTTTGAGGGAAAGGTTTTATTTTTCATTTTATCATATGATTAGAGGTCTGACAAAGTGAGTTTGAATTACTTTGACATTGTTATCAATGATATTGATAACAATGTAAAAGTACCTTGTTTCTCAGTAACAATATTACTTGTATTAGGATTTTACTCACACCATTTACAATATGGGGAGTTATTACATTTAATTTTAAGTGTTAATGTACTATGTATTCAAAGAGTTCTAAGTTTAAATAAGCTATGGCATAGTTCACAAGTACTTTTCTTAACCGTAAATTCATCATATGGATTACAATCATCATCCATATTTAAAACTGTTGCCCATGATTAGTGCTTGCATCTATAAGGATTAAGTTCTCAGCACCTTTCTAATGGTAATTCATAGTTTCAGTATAATTTTAGATCAACAGTCAAAAGTCTAAGTAACTTGAACACAAACAAAACTGGATGACAATAGTCATCCACGTGACTAATCTGCAGTGTTCTTGTTCTGTATAAACAGAACAAGAACACTGCAGTTATTTTATTCCAATCTTGATATCAGTATTGGTTCTAGAGGCCAACATTCCCATTCCTGTTCATTGTGTAATCATGCAGTAAGCAGATGCTGCCATGTCACAATGTAGAAAATTGGTGTATATGAATTTTAGTGTTGAGATTGAAATGGGAGTATTAGAATGGATCAACTGAGAGAGCCTATGTGTAATTCAGTGGTTATATATTTTTTTTAAATATGATTTGTTCTGAACATGGCCTGTAAAAATAACAGTCCTAATATAGCACTTGAGCCACAATTCACAGCTTCCTAAGTTTCCTATTTGATTTACAAATAACATTTCTATACTTCTACTGTAATAAAATGCATTCAGTTATTTTGGAAAATAGTGAAAATCTGAACACTTAAACATGCATAGAGTAAAATCTGTTTTTAATTTATATAAGGAATATAGATAATTCTCAGATGCTTCATAATATTTCTTGTACTACTTCTTCAGTACTGGATCCTGCACACTGTGCTGCTAAAAAAAATGACATAGCATAATACACATATGCTGGAAGCCAAAATTATTATTCCTTGTTTAACATCAATGAAATGCTAAAATATTTTCTATCAGTGTTTTACAGAAGATGGCAAGATTATTTATTTGAGCACTTTTTCCTGCAGGAACATTAAAAGTTGCATATCACATCTTTGAATACATTACAGAACACACCTCTCATAAGATCATAAAGAAAAAAGCAATCTACAAGTGCAAAAATAATTTTTTTAAATTAGATGATAATAGTGATCCATGCAATTAGGAGTATCACATGACCTTTTGCAGAAACAAAAGGTCATGTGATGATTGAAGGGTTAATGAGATATAAAGAATGTGGCAATATTTTTTGTTTGTGGTAACAAACAAGTTTTTCTTTGATTAATAAAAGTTCTTTACATCTGAGTATGAAGTAAGATAAACACTTATATCACGTGATTAATTAAGTTTAGTTTAATTGATGTACCAGAAGAGAAGAAGAGTATCTCCATCACCTCCCATAACTCGGTCACTAAAACTACAAACTAAATAAGTTTCTTAATACACCTTGAAATCTTGTGTACAGGTCAGTGACAGAAATTCTAAAAAGTTGAATATAAAATGTTTACAATTAAGAATATTAATATAAAAATAATTTTTGATGACAAGGAAGAATCTGGATTTTATATGCAGTTCCTGTTTTTAATTTTAAATTAAGAAATATTAAACAATTAAGTTTTATAAATATTATTAATTTAAAATAAGCATTAAATTTAACAGACAGTGTAAATGCTTATTTGCAGACTATTATCAATAATATAAATGGTTTCAAATATATATATTACAAATGATATGTTCAACTAACTGCTACTGCTTCCGGCCAAGGATGACACTCATATTTCTAGACAAGATCACATATCTCTATTAAAGATTAATCTAACTCAATCTCTCTTGACATAAGCACATCACAAATACTGCTTCCTCTACATCTATAAAACTGGCTTTCCTCTTTTGCTCTCGGAATTATTTTTCTTCTAAACAGCTGCTCACTCTGTACAAATCTCAAATCTGCCATACTATGGAATATTGTTTCCACATCTGGGGCAGTGCTCCCATGAAAGGAGTCCAGAAGCCTCTCTCAGGTTTCTGGACTCATTTCAAAAGATGGCAGTTAGGTTAATTAATGACCCATCTCTTATAAAGTCTCTCCACTCTGTCTCATCAACATTCTGTTCTTCTGAACTGGCTTCTCTCTCTCTCTCTCTCTCTCTCTCTCTCTCTCTCTCTCTCTCTCTCTCTCTCTCTTCCAAACCAGTCTGAACACATGCCACAACCGGTCAGCATCCCGCTTCAACTTGTTTTCTGGAACAACCCCCCTTCACATATGTTTCCCGAAAATTACTGTCTACAGAAATTAAGTCCGTTTTTTTTAAGCGGACTAAAACTTTTTGACAAGTGTCATGTTCACAAGGTGGGATGAAACTAACAAAATGTGTGTGTTTGGAATCTTATAAATAGGAGATTAGTCTTTGGTATGCATGCGTTCCAATGACCACGAATCAGATAAGGAGGAATTTTCAGTGGATTTTAAATTAATTGTTTCATTGTACTTTTATCTCATTTTAATAGTATTTCAAATTCACGTTTATGACAAAATGTCTTCCTTCACTAAAGGTTGCATGGGGTTTGATATTTCTAGGGTCGGGTTGGGGTTCATCACTGTGATCCGGGGTGTTGGACTGCCTGTGTGTCAATAGTGAAGAACACACTGAGTTTTAAATCATGTACTCTTGTTTTAACATATCATTTCGTAATTTATTCGCATAAGGAGAATTAGTAAAGAAGAAATCCTACTGACTGAATAAAAGGTAACTCCTTGTTTATTTCTAAAGTATAACTGAGAAAACAGAAGATGAAATTAAAATAATGGTAAAGAAATGTAATAATATTGCAGTTTTTAGTCCTTTATCTGCATAGTATAAACACATCATCTATTCAAATCAGTTGCCTTTTGTACTGATTTGTTCAGTTCTTGAAATATATATTTTTTTTGTTATCAAGCAGCTTTCTAAGGAAAGCAGCTTGATAACAAAAAATGACTGACATCATTTATTTGCTACTGATTTCATTTGTCATTATTTTGGTTTGGCAGCTATGGCTTGTACCTCTAGATTCTTTGTTTGGTGTCACCCCTCCACGAAGTTGTAAACATGACTTCTTTGAAAACAAACTATATAGCAAAGGTTCATATTTCTAGAAATTCTGTTGTAAGAGAATCAGCTAAAGCTTCTATAAATATGCACAAAACGTACCTCCTCTCACCACTCTTCTGGCTTGATGCATTTGAAAAGATGAAATTAAGAGTGGAACTATAAGCATAAAAACTGAACACCCTGAAAAGCTTTTCTTAGCAAAAACATATCACAAATATTGCTTCCTCTGCACTGATCAAAGTCAGACTTTCTTTTTCATTCTCAGTGCTACTTTATTTTTTTTTTCTTTTCTTTCTTTCTTTCTTTTTTTTTTTTTAATGTCTACTGATTCTTTACAAATCTTCCCCACCATGGAATGCTTTACTCACTTCTAGGGTGGGGTCTCCAAAACCTCTCTCAAGTTCCTAGGATCATGCAAAAGAGGGCAGTCTGAAATAACTTTACTATGGAAATCAACATGGAAATATTATTAAGACAATGATATTTCCATGGGATAGAACTAGGATTACACCCACCTTGCTGCAATTACAGTTTGGTACATAGGAACAGAACCTTGCCAAATTTGATCTTAACTGCAGCAGGAATTTAGTGCATTTGTTACATTGTTTAGCTTTGTTTAGCTTCTGTTCTTTGGAACAACCATCTTCCACACATATTAGCCAGAAATTAAAATTAACAGAAATTCATGTCCAACAACAACATTTGTCTTCTCAACTGTCAGCTCATACACAGGTACTAAAATATTACAGATTCTAATACTTTTCATTTCTGGAGTCATTATCATAGTTAAAAACAAAATTAGTGCATACAATTACTTGCTGTAATTCCTGGCTTTAATGACATCAATCACAATGAACATCACATAATGGCATATTCTTGTAATTAAATTCAATTCTTAGTGGATACTGTTTTCTCAGTACTTTGGTTTTCTATTCTATCTGGATATTTACATACACCATTATGAGAGAGAGAGAGAGAGTGTGTGCACAGCTCTCAGAAACAGTTTTTGACTTATGAGAAGTTAAAGTTGCAACAAAATGAATTTGTTTCTTTATAGTTGTAGGAGTCCCGAGACATTTTTAAAGCGACTCTTCATCCTTGTAGCATTTTTAAAATATTCTACCTCAGATTTTGCACTGACACATGGCTTTGTCATTCATTCTCTTTGCATAAGAATAATCCTGTTCCCTATAGGCTTCATAATATCTTTCATGTAAAATCACTGAGAAAAGTTACAGCAAAAGACCCAATAATAATAATAGCAATAAGAGCTTAATTGACGGTACTCACCTCAATCGATCTGCTTAGTTACATGGTACTGAAGTGGAAATAAAGTTTAAAATAAGTTAAAATAAGTAAAGACGGAATTGTTAAAAACTTGTAATTAAAATTTGCTCAAGGAAGAAGAAGCGCACTACCTCTCCCTGGTTGTCATTTATAAAATATTAATATGAGAACAAGGTGAAGCCAATAGTCACAATGAGCAACTTTCGTGAAAAACATCTTCAGTTGGCAATGATATAGGAGAAAAGGAATTATGTACTTAAAGAATTCCTATGTTCCCATAATGCATTTCGGGACATGGGAACTTTACGTGTGTAAGGTTCCAGACTGGTGAAAGGTTGGTTGGAAGTTTCGTGTTTAGAAATTTAAATTTAGTGTTATGGCAACACCATTCTATGACAAGTGCCTCGTGTTGGAAGATTTTGTTAACTAGATCCTAATTTAATAATTGCGATGGCTGAATCGATTAGGGGATTGTGCTTGTGAGAGTGCACGTGTTGTGTAAGTTCGGTGCCGGCTTGATTAGTTCTGAAGCTATTATGGTGGTAATAAGCACATGTATTGGAAACTTTTGTGGTGCCATATTTTGCGGTAGTGCTCCCAATATAGCATGCATTACAACCGGATTGACATTTAATTAAATATATAATGTTGTTGTTGATGTCGCTTATTGGATATTCGTGTGTCTCTTTATATGTATTAAACATGGTCCCTAATTTATTATATGAAGAAAATATTAATGTTATGTCTGTACTGGAAAACACTTGGAGAGTCTGCTGTGACAGGGGAGGAAATGTGTGTGTTTTGTCTGTTGTTCTGGTTGGTGCTATGATTGTGTGGGTTATTGACATTATTTCTTGCAACAGAAATTGTGTGTTGAATTAGGTGTGAAGGGTATTTCCTAGCTATGAACTTCTTTGTAAGATATTGTAGTTCAGTGGATATATCGTACTGTGAAGAACTAAACTTAATGGCATTGTAGATTTGATTGTAGAGAACAGACTTTTTTGTACTGATTGGGTGATGCAATTGAAAATGCATATTTTCCTGCGTGTGTGTCTTTCCTATAAATTTTTGTTCCTAGCCTGGTGCCCATTTTATATATTGTTAGGTTAAGGAAGTTGATTATATTGTCAGTTTCTATTTCAAGAGTATATTTTAATCTTTCGTGTATTGTTTTGAATTTAATTAAAAGATTATCAATGGTGGCTCTGTTTCCTATTAATAACACGTCCGCATACAGCATACAGAGCTTAATACCAAAGGAAAAGGTTGGAGTACTTGGTTTTTGATCATGGCTAAGTAGATTTCTGATAAGGGAGCTGAAATTCCTAATTCCATGGGGAGACTAAATATTTGTCCAAATTATTGGTCTTGAAAACAAAAGTGTCTAGCTTCATGTAATATCGAGGCGAGTTCTAAAATGCTGTTGACGTTAAGGGAAGTGCATTTAGCTAAAGTGTTGTAGTTTAGCTAAAGTGCATTTAGCTAAAGTATAAACTATCTGTCCAACAGAAGAGCATGATTTTATTTACAGTTGTCATTTTTTATTGACTCAATTCTGAGTCAAATCTCAAAAATTAGCCAGAAACCGACTGAATTGGTGAGGTTAAATCCAGTTTATATGAATATAAACTACAAAACTGTTTTGTTCTTTTTATGACAAGTAATCTGTATTTATAAAAGTTTATGCTTTTTTTAAAAGTCAGTTTCTTTGAGGTTTCATTTTTTTATTAACAGAGATATGGATCCTTGACAACGACCATCAAATTGGAATAAATACACTAGTTGCTCATGGCCATAGCCAAACAGTCAACCAAACACAAAAATTTCATTTCATTTTATGAAAAAAAAAAATTAAATTTTTTAAAATATAATCATAATAGAATTGCTTCACTATTTCCACTACTTCTTGCATAATTTTCAACTGATTTTTTTCATTTTTCTTTAGACCAATAAAACGTTAAAGTAAAATCATTGTCAAAAATGACACCAGAATAATAATAATAATAATAAAAAGAAATCTTCACTCTTTCTTGAAAAGTAAAAAATAATATTATCTGCTTTCACCTATTTATTAGTACAGTAAACCCTCGATTTAAGGGACTAATAGGGGAGAAGGAGTGTCTGTTAATGCCGAAAGTCCGTTAAATCGAATGTAACCTAGGGAGGAATTTTTTATTGTTCTTAATGTAAAAAAAAAAAAAAAAAAGCTTTAATACAATATACAGTACTGTACAATATAAAATTATTGAATTATAATAATGAATATGTAATATTCTGTTGTAAATATGAAATGTTGCAATTTGGCCTTTGATATCAGAAATAGTTTGTTTTTTTACACAGTAAATTTCACAAACACGTGCTACTGAGATGCCTTGTTCTATTAGCTCTAATTTCTGTGCCACGTTTAAGTTCACATGCTTTCTTTTAACTCCTCTATCACTTATACCATTTTAAATTGTAAGGATTGCAAAATTATTTAATATATAAAGTCACAATTCAGAAATCACAGAAACACTCTGTATACAACCTGACCGCACAACAGCTTGAGGCAGACTGAGACCGAAACAAAGCAAGTCGGTAGACCTGCAGTTTAGTGTCCCGAGTCATGTTCAGCTCGCAAATCACTACCTGCTTTTATCTGTTATCTGGGAAAACAGCTATTTGAACATGTTTTGAGAAAGAATAAAAAACAATTTCCTGAATTTGATTATAAAAATAAAAGTAGGTAATTATCAAAACAATAATGGAAACAGGTAATTAGTATTAATTTTTAATTAATAATAACATTGAAGTTTTGTATAACCTAAAAAAAATAATATAGTCGAGATTAATATGTCAAATCTCAAAAATTAGCCAGAAGCTGATTGAATTGGTGAGGTGAAATCCAGTTTATATGAATATAAACTACAAAACTGTTTTGTGCTTTTTATGCCAAGTAATCTGTATTTTACTTTATTACTTTATTATTATTTGTCCGGTCTGTTAAATCCGAAATCTGTTATATTGGGGTCCACTAAATCAATGGTTTACTGTATTAGTACTGGCAAATGATATACGGAAACAAGCATAACAAGCACTGCCAAACAAAAAAACCTATGCAAAATCTGCCCATCCTCTCTAATAATTTGTCCATCTCTTCCTTAAATTTATTTTAAAACTATGCATTTCCTCACCACCTAATGGTAATTTGTTCTACCCTCATCTTTTATTTTCTCAATCCATTTAAAGCCTTAAACAGTTCAGCCAGGTCTTGCTGAAGTTTCAAAGCACTGTAATTTCTAATCTGATTACAGCCAGTCCCTGGCTTACGTAAACTCGACTTACGGAAATTTGACTATACATGTCTTTACCAGCTGGTGCAAACTTAAAATCATGGAAAGATATTTTGCATTCCGTACGAATAAATGGAGGTATCGTGAAAATATTGTAATGTGAACCCAATAACACAATGTGTTTTTTTTTTTTTTTTTTTTTTTTGGTAATTCGTTCCAAGACCATGAAGTTGAAATTTTTGATATATAACTAAGCTATTTATCTCTCTAAAAGGTCATTTTTATAACGGAAATTGCACTACACTTTCATTGTTATCATATGTTCTGTAATAAAAATCAATTTTGAATACCTTTTTGATATTTTTTTAAAACACATTTCTGGAGGTCACTACCACAAAACAATAAAAACAATTTGCACTTTCCGGTTTATTGGGCTTTTCTGTTAGCACAATCTATTATAAATGGGTAGTAAACTCAATCTTATTGCATTTGCAATAATACCGATAACTGGAATTCTGTGGGTTTTACGTTACTGTATTATGGTGAAATGAGTTCCCCTTCACTGAAATCTTCAATCATATAAAAAACAAATAAATTTTCAGAATATTCTCTTCATTCCTATTTACTTATTAAAATGGTAAAGGAAAAGGGACCAATGGAAAGTGCAAGTGCTGGCAGTGCTAGGAAACGAAACAAAATTGATTTAGAAATGAAGATGATTACTTAAGAAGTATGAACATGAATACTTGAACTTGCTGAACATGAACTTGCTGCTTCAACATGAATACTATTTTAAGAGATAGTGCACATATAAAAGAACCTGTTAAAGGATCAATGAGTGATCACAAAACAGCATTCAGGTGCTATATCGAAGATGGAAAAGCTATTAATAATATGGATGGAAAATCAGATTCAGAAGCAAGTGCCCATGAGCCCAATGGCCATTCAGTCAAAAGCAGGAAGTATTTGAAGATATTAAGGATAAGCACAGCAAATTCCAAGCCAAATTTGTGGCAAGCAATGGGTAGTTTAATAGGTTCAAGCATCATGCTGGTTTCTGAAACATTAAAGTATGTGGTGAAGTCGCCAGTGCCAATTCTGCAGCTGCAGAGAAATTTTGTGATGTGTTGGAAAAAACCCCTTCTAAATCTCCATAGCCCTCAACTTCTGCAGCAGTGTGCTTATCAGCTGGAGAGTTAATTCTGGAAACGATGCTCGAAAGATAAAACTTGCAGGACGTTAAGCCTGACACTATCTTTTCATAATTTTTTTCTGTGCATGAGATAAAAAAAAATTGAATAAATAATTCTATTTACATGTACATCGAACATTTCTTTTTGCTTCAATCAAATTTGGGAGTGCTGCATAAGCATTTAGGGAAATTCCGACTTAAGTAGAGTTCTGCGGAATGCAACCCTTATGTAAGTCGGAGAGTGGTTGTACTCTTCTCTGGACATGTCCCAGGAGATTCACATCCTTCTTAAAATAAGGCTTCTAGAGCTGCATGTATTACTCAAGATTCACCTTAATCATTGCCTTATACAAAAGTATAATCATCTTGTTGTTGCTGCTGGCAAAATTCCTGTATGGCATTGAGCGAACCCTATGAGTTGTCCTCAAAGCCTGTCCATACTGCTCACAGAACCTCACATCAGACTATACAATTACCCCTAGATGTCTTTTGTTCTCCATTACCAAACAACCTAATTGATATGTTAATCAGGAATTACACAAAGTACTGCTGTCCATATTCAGTACTTTGCATTTATTAATGGTAAACCTCAATTGCCACCTTTCAGTCTGTCTACCTAATTTTTATAGCTATTGCTATAGAAATATGTCTTGATTGCTGTCATTAACCTCTCCTATCAATGTTCATATCATCTGAACTTAGGCAATAAGCTTTATATGCTTTCTTTACTATTCTTATAAATATTTAAACAGTAAGAGGCCAAGCACTAAATCCTGAGGGCTTCCATTAATGACCATCCAGCATTCTGCCACTCAACCTTATCTGTAACTTGCCCCTAATACCAGTTTATACATTTTTCATGTGGAACAGTGTTAAAAGTTGCTTCTGCTGCTGATTTTAATATACTGCCTCTTTTGCTGATTCTAACAAGTATCATTATTTACTTTTAGCTTCGGCATTTTCTTTTCCAATTTCTTCTCAGTTTTAACAAAATCATTTAGTTTTAGTTATAACTTGACGTATTTCCGATGTTCCCATCTCTAAAAATTTTATCGTGGGTAAATGTAGGTACAAAATATTTGATTTGTGAGCAACATAAACAGGATCATCAATAGTTATGGCATTCATATCTAATGGGCCAATGTGGTTCATCACTTTCCGTCTAATGACATAAGCAAAGAATTCTTTACTTTTCTTTGCATTTTTAGTCAGTTTTCTCATAATATGCTTTAGATTGCTAAACTCCTTTAGTAACTTGATTGCATATTGGTATTTGTTGAAATTAGATTTTACCAAATTGACAAATGACCTTATGAAATTTTATAAAAATATTTAAATCGCACAATACCAAATTTTCTTAAATCCTTTAGAATATACCTAGCCTCACAACCACATAATATTTTTCTGCTTATAATCTTTTTTTTTTTTTGAATATGAAATTGTTTTGTGTTATACAGTTTGTATCAAGCAACTTACTGATACTATTTATAAAACTTAATTCTTTCCGTTATATCTTCATTTAAATTAAAAATAGGAATTGGATGTAAAATGCATGTTGTTTCTCATTATCAAAAAAAAAAAAAATTGTATTTTTAATGTTAACATACTTATAATTGTAAACATTTCGTATTCAATTCTTTAGAATCTACTCCCATCTACTCTTGCTACTAACTTGATGGAACATTTCCATAGTGGATCCAAAAATATACAAAAATACACAAAAGTGTACAAAATTACTAAATTTCAAAATTATAAAATTACAAAAAGAGAGGGGAGACAGGCATAACAAAATATCAAGTTTTACCTTTTGAGCATCGTTGCCAGAATTAACTCTCCAGCTGATAAGCAGGCTGCTGTGGAGATTTAGAAGGGGTTTTTCCCAACACATTGCAAAATTTCTCTGCAGATGCAGAATTGGCACTGACGACTTCACCGCATACTTTAATGTTTTCGAACCCGGCATGATGCTTGAACCTATTAAAACCACCCGTTGCTTGCCATGAACTTGGCTTCGGGTTTGTCGTACTTATCCTTAATACCTTCATAAATACTTCTTGCTTTTGCTTGAATGGCCATTGGACTCAAGGACACTTGCTTCTGAATCTGATTTTCCATCCACTTTATTAATAGCTTCGCCATCTTCGATATAGCACCTGAATGCTGTTTTGTGATCACTGTTGATCTTAAATGCATTGATCCTTTAATATATTCTTTTATATGCGCACTGTCCCTTAAAATAGTATTCACTGTTGAAGCAGTGAGACCTAATTCTGTGCAATAGATGACAATGACAAACTTTGTCCTGCTTCGTAATTCTTAATTAATCACTTCATTTCTAAATCAATTTTGTTTCGTTTCCTAGCACTGCCAGCACTTGCACTTTCCATTGGTACCTTTCCCTTCACTATTGTAATAAGCAAATAGGAATGAAGATTTCAGTGAAGGGTAACTCATTTCACCATAATACTGTAACGTAAAAACCAGCAGAATTCCAGTTATTGGTATTATCACAAATGCAATAAGATCGAGTTTACTAACCATTGATAATAGATTGCACTAATAGAAAAGCCCAATAAACCAGAAAGTGCAAATTGTTTTCATTGTTTTATGGTAGTGACCTCCAGAAACGTTTTTTTAGAAAAATATCACAAAGGTGTTCCAAACTGATTCTTATAATGGAACATATGATAACAATGAAAGTGTAGTGCAATTTCCATTATAAAAATGATTTTTTAGAGAGATTAAAAGCTTAGTTATATAGCGAAAATTTCAATTTCCAGAGTCTTTGAACAAATTACCAAAAAAAAAAAAAAAAAAAAAAAAAAAAAGTGCTATTGGATTCACATTACGATATTTTCACGATACCTCCATTTATTCCTATGGGATGCAAAATATGTTTCCACGATTTTTTTAAAGTTTGAACGGGCCAGCAAAAACTTATGTAAAGTCAAATTCTCATAAGTCGAATATTATGTAAGCTGAGGAGTGGCTGTATTGTTGCTTATTCTCAGTTAAGCGTCACCCTGAGATAGCAGTTTGTTTCAGATACAGCTGCCTCCTTATTGATGGAGCAGCAGGCATCTAAGATGCAAAGATCAGTTGGCTCAGTTGTGAATATGATTGATATTAAGAAGTTTGTAGTTTCAAAGTCATAACTAATTTAGGCTATGAAGTGTGAAGTGTTGCCTACAAAGTGCAAGAGCAGGCATCTTGTTAAGGATTTTATAATACAAGATATTCCAAGAATGCCATTTCATTGAAAAATTTGGTTTGTTTTGATTTGGCTGTAAACAGACATGATATGAACTGTGCTAACTTATATGTACTAAATCTTCTGTAATGACACTTCATAGTCTTAAATTAATTATAACTGAGGACTGAATAAACAAAATTTCCCCAAGTCATTACATTCAATAGACAGTCAGTGCTAATAACATACGTAATAGGAGTTCACTTGCAAAAACCATGACACATCGGTGCTACCATACAGAAAACTTTTGAAATGTCCCTCTTATCTCTGTACATAAAATTGCCATTTTCTAGAGATAAGAAACAACAAACAAGAAAAATTTATTTTCTAAATCAATATTATTTTAACCTGCAACAAGAAAACAGGAAACCTTAAACTCCAGTTTTTTTTTTTTTTAAACGGTGAACTTGCAACTTTGTGGGCAAGTCTCAAGCTGCATTACAGATATAGTTTTCAATTTCAGAGTTCAGTGGAACTATAAAATGGTATTATAAAGCTAATTTGATTACCTAAACCTAGTGAATTTCTAAATTCACTAGGTTTAGGTAACCTCCTCTGTTTCAGTGTAGTTTTATTACACAGGCCACTAGCATGTACATTTTTAATTAATGCAAATGAAAATATAAAAACAAAAATAGAATAACAGAATAACTTTCTTTCAAAAAATATCAAATTTATGCTATCGTTTCTTGTATAAAAAACAACTACTTACGCCATTAGTTGAGAGAGCAACAAAATGCTTAGCCACAGCAGATGGCTATTTAAAAAAAGAAAAGTGTTAATTAATAGGTTTCAAGGATTTTTAATGAAATAATTTAATCATCTCAGATGAAAAACAGATTTATTAACCATAAGAAATTATTCATTTTCAGACAATACCTAAGAGACACCACCTGTTATTTACCACATATGTATTTAGAATTACAAATTTTGAAATTACAAATTATGAATTTAGAATTACAAATTGAATATGCAATATATAGATTTAAATCATAAATAAAATATATTGTGAAAATATATTTTGATTTTGAAGATAATTAAAATAAGATAGAATGCCAGCATCAACAAAAATTGGCACAAATAATAGACTGCTTGCTAGAAATTACAAAATACACAAAATTAGTGATGGTAGTTCAAGGTTATAAACTGTGCAGATGAAGGATCTGAGCTCTTCAAACATAAGTTCTTTGGAAAATTTTGCCCTTTTTTGACATAATTAATGTATTTAATTGTGTTCAGTAAATAGTTTACTAGACCTAGTCACATTTTTTAGCTTATTTTTAAATTTAAGTAGAGATCTTGTAAGTTACGACTTAATATTCATAGAGCTTTTGTATCAGTGATTTGGTGGGAAAATTGTACCACGTAACTAGTAGTGAAATGCTTTGTAGTAGAATTGTGGGGTAGTAATTGTGGTAAATAAATAGCTTGATAGTTCTAATAATGTAGCTTCATACAATTTTTTGTTACAGCTAAGAAATTATATCTAGTTAAGGATACAACAAATTTAAAATTACAACCATAAAGGTATATAAATTGTACACTGCATGGGATACATTTAAATTAATGGCTGACATGGAAGCTTATGATAGATATAAGCTGGTCTGTAACCAAGTCACAAAGGAGATTAGGCAGGCAAAGGCAAATTATGAGAAATCTTGGGCAAAGGTTGTTGTTCTTGTTATTTTGGTTTTTAGGATCATTAGCAACTAAGGCCATATTGCTCCGGGATATGCAGTGGTCATTCCCTGACCTTTCCGCATCCTCCGTATTTGGTGGTGACGGGCTCCTTGGGCAAAGGATGCAAAGAAAAACAGCAAAGAGTTCTTTACCTATGTAAACTCTAGAAGGAAAGGGATGAATCAGATTGGTCCACTGAATATTGATGATTCAACTGTTGATGATCCTGCTCAGGTAGCTAACAAACTAAATGAATATTTTGCATCGACATTCACACATGAGGAGTTATTTAGGGAGGAGAATGCCAAGAGATGAATTGAACTCTGGCAGTGAGCTAGATGATTTTGTAATAAGTGAGAGGAAAGTGGAGGAGAAATCGTTGAAGATAAACATAAAAAAGGCACCTGGGGTGGATGGGATCTATCCAGCTATATTAAAGGAGGCAGCAAAGAAAGTAAGCAACTTAGCCATAATTATGAGAGCTTCTCTAGACTCAGGGGAGGTACCCATGGACTGGAGATGTGCAAATGTCACCCCAATTCACAAAGGAGGATCAAAGAGCAACACAAGTAATTATAGACCTGTTAGTTTAACTTCTATTCCAGGAAAATTAATGGAGGCACTGGTAAAAGAAGCACTGCAGGATCATCTAGACGACTTCAGTTATAACTCGGACACAGGAGGGTTTTGTTAAGGGAAAGTCTTGCCTGACCAATCTGATGGGATACTATGATGTGGTTACAAAGGAACTGGATGCAGGGAATAATTTTGATATCATATATTTGGATCTTAGAAAGGCTTTTGATACTGTTGCACAGGGAAGACTGCTGAACAAATTGGAGCAGTGTGGCATTGGAGACAAATTGCTACTATGGATAAAGGGAAGGGATCATGGACTAATATTATTAGTGGATCCCTCAGGGTTCAGTGTTGGGTCCATTATTGTTTTCTGTATTTATAAATGATACTGATGATGGCATATCAAGCTTAATGTCAACGTTTACAGACGATATGAAGGTAGGCAGGGTTGTTAAGGACACTAATGACAGTACGCTGCTGCAAGAGGATCTAGAAAAGTTGAGCAGATGGGCTGAGAGGTGGCAAATGAAGTTTAACGTTGACAAATGTAAAGTACTACATATGGGAAGCAGTAACCCCAGAGTAACGTATCAACTCTGTGGTACTAAATTGACAGTGGTAGAGAACGAAAAGGACCTGGGGGTAATTGTGCAGGCAGATATATGAAGTTCTCTGAGCAGTGCAGACGGGCTGCAAGAGTAGCTCATGATGTCTTGTCAAGATATACAACAATGTTTCTAACAGGGATAAGGAGGTGATTATCTCCTTGTATAAGGCAATGGTCAGGCCACACCTTGAGAACTGTATACAGGCCTGGAGGCCTCATTTTAAGAGGGATGTAGAACTGTTGGAATGAGCACAGAGAAGGGCAACAACATTAGTGAATGAAACAAAGGGTTGCTCTTACAAAGAAAGGCTTAAGTTTTGCAAATTACAGTGTCTGCAGACTAGGCACCTGTGAGGTTGTTATTTGGTTTTTAGAAGCATTAGCAACTAAGGCCATATTGCTCCGTGAATATGCAGTGGTCATTCTCTGACCTTTCCGCATCCTCCGTATTTGGTGGTGACAGGCTCAAACCCCAGTCTAATCAAGAAGCATGTGCTACGCACTGCTGCTCCTTCCCACCTGGCTACGGAGGTGCCACACCTGCGAGGTGATCTGATTGAGGTGTATAAAGACTTGAATGGTTTGAACATTCTCAATGCTGATGGGATTCCTCCTCTTGCTCAGAATAATCACCTGAGAGAGCATAAATTCAAACTGAGGAAAGACGGTTGTAGGATAGATGTGTGGAAGTTTGTCTTTAGCCAGCGGGTAGTTGATTGGTGGAACAGATTCCATCTTTTGTTGTGGAAGATGATAGCCTAAATAAATTTAAGCCGGGCTGGACATGTATTTGGAACAAACAGAGGGATGAAATGGGAGCGTTTTTTTTTTTTTTTTGGCTGATGCTGCATAAGCTTGCTTTCTTGCATCACCTCAAAGTATCAGAGGGCTGTGGCTCTGGGCAAAACTAGAGGGGTAGTTCTCCTACGATCACAGCTTTATGAAATGTGCTACTTGTGCGATGTTTGCAGAGTTATCTGGAATAGCACATGATGCAGCCAAAGGGAGACATCTGTATGTGTTCAGTGCAAAGAGTGTGAGGAAATTTAGTGCAACTCAGCTTTCTGATGAGCATTTATGAAAGCCTGAAGAACAGGATGGATGCCCTCGAAGGAATTAAAATTGGGGGACCATCAAGTTCTCAGTTGTGCAAATCAAACAGCAGAGCTTATACTTGTGATCAAGCAAGTAACACAGCAGCAATAACCAAGTCAAAATGTGCTGGTCCTATAAGAGGAAGTTATTACTGGTGATTCCATTGTCAAGAAAATGGGATATTGTACAAAAAGAGTAGGTGGAATAGGACCAGGTCGGCCAGGAGCAAAAGTAAATGGCATTGTAATTGTTCTATCAGATATCATCTTTTAAGGGCACAAAAGATGATATTGTTATTAACAGGAGAGACTGTTTTTACAGAGATGGGATACACTTAAATAGAAGGAGTATAAGAATATTTGCTGAGGCATCCGACACAGTGTTACGTGGGTTGGAAAACTGATAGCTTGGAGGATATACAGACTAACACATTAACTAGAGTTGAAAGAAGAGGTGTACGTGATTCTTGCACTGCTTCTACTGGAACATGAAAAAAGCATTGAAAGCAAGGTATCAGGGATTTCAAGAGCTACTGTATGTCATCAGGGAACAAGTAAATACATGGGCTGTGTTATAGTAACACAAGAGTAAGAACAGGAATACGTATGGATAGGAGCACAGTAAATGAATATGAAGTATTGATTAAGTCATCAAATGCAGACATTGTAGGGATATCAGAGACATGATAACACTCAGACATAAGGGATGCAGAATTTGAATATGGTGTATACAATGTGTACAAAGAGGGCAGACAGGACAGGAGGGGAGGTTATGCTCTTGGTTAAGGATCATATTAAATTTACGGTAGTGCATCCAGTTTACATGGGAGGCCAGTGCAATGCTGAATCTGGTGTGACATAAGCACTGGAAAAACAAAAACGAGAGTAGGAGTGTGTTATAGCCCTAATGACTGTGAAGAGTATAACAAAGAGCTATACAGAAAATTTTTTTTTGAAAAAACTAGAGTGAGCCAGTAAATTAGAATGTCTTAGAATGGGGGATTTTAACTTCCCAGATATTGTAACTTGTGGGTTGGTCACTCGTATACCAGCAAGACTTTACTACAGATCACTGTTTTCTACAAGATAGGGGAGGCCACAAGAGGAAGCAGTACTCTTGATCTGATTACTAGCAGCAATTTTTCATGCATTAGAAATTGCAGGTGAAAGACCCATGGGTGGCGGTGTTCGCAGTGTTATTAAATTTATTAAACATGTATCGATTGTTAAGGGCAAAGGGAAGGGCTATTGCTATCACAAAAGGATTACTATAGTGTTCTCAGACAGTTCTTAAATTCTATGCAGTGGGACCATCTGATGATGCTACCAACAGCACATTCTAAATGGAACATTCAGGGAAGTATTTATTTATTTATTCAGTTGAAGATCAGAACTAACAGTAGAAGCGACTAGACTTTTCATACCAACAAAGAAATATTGTTCCAGGCTTAGACCTAAATGAATGTCAGATGAACTGATGAGACTGTGGCAGAGAAGAAAATTGCATGGGATGTATATAAATTATCAGGTGATACAGAAGCCTTGATTACAGTCTAGTTTATATGGTAGATATAAACTAGACTGTAATCAAGTCACAGAGGAGGTTAGGAAAGCTAAGGCAGATTACAAGAGATTTCTGGAAAAGAATACAAAGAAAAGCAGCAAAGACTTCTTTACTTATAGTAAAAGCAGAAGCAATGGGTTGAATCGCATTGGTTCATTTGATGTTGATGGTTTAACTGTTGATGATTCTGCTCATATTACTGACAAACTGAATAAGTATTTTGTATCTATATGCACTCATGAGGAGTTCTTTAGAGAGGGGGATGCCAGAAATTCATTAAAATCTAATAGGGAACTGAATGATTCTCAATTTCTCTTCCACTTTCCTTTCAGTATCACTGAGAGGAAAGTGGAAAAGAAATTGTTGAAGATTAACATAAAAAAGCAGCTAGGATGGGAAGTAGCCAATTCTATTAAAGGAGGCAGCAAAGCAGGTAAGCCTCAGCCATAATTATGCAATCATCTTTGGATTCAGAAGAGATCTCTAAGGAATGGAGATGTGCAAATGTATCCCCATTTCACAAACAAGGTTTTATAAAAATATGACATGAATAATTACAGACTTGTTAGCTTATGTAATTAAATGTATTAATAACTGATTAATGTTCACTGCTACTTGGATGCAAGTTTGTGTCTCAGATTTTAATCTACTTGGAGGGGAAGCCACACTACTTTTAGAACTTTTTTCAATTTGACAGAAGAAAAACTGGATGTCTGTCAAGCAACCTTCACTGGGGGCTGATTAATTTAGTCATAACGAGAAGAAAACCCAAAAATGTTTCTACCCTTTTAAATGCAGATTGACTCAAACCTAGATTGGTTTGAGACAAACAAAGAAGTAATGTAGGATCATCTAGACAGGAAAGCAATACAGTGCAGTCATAGCATGCATTCATTAAGGAGCAATCTTGTCTGACCAATCTGATTGGATACTATGATACAGTAACAAAGGAACTGGATACAAAGATAATTTTGATATCATATACTTTGATTTTAGGGAAACTTTTGATACTATTCCAAATAGAAGACTGATGTACAAATTGGAGCAGTGTGGCATAAAGGGATGATTATGCAGGAGAAGACAGAGTGGTTATTAATGGACACCGCCTCTATGTGGACTAACGTTATTAGTAGAGTCTCTGAGTTCAGTGCTGGGCCCATTGTTGTCTAGATCAATGTAAGCTACTGCAACAAAATCTAGAAAAACTAGGCAGATGGCCTGAGAAATAGCAGTTGAAGTTTAACATGACAAATGCAAGGTACTGCATACAGGAACCAGCAATCCCATATTAATGTACCAACTGTGTCATTGTAGCAGAAAATTAAAAATGTCTATGGGTTGTTGTGAGGTCAGATATGGAGTTCTCTCAGCAGTTGAGACAAGCTGCCAGGACAGCTCATTGGGGTTTTGTCAATGATAATACAGGTACACTTCCTTAGCAGGAAAAAGGAGGTGATTATCCTATTTTACAAGGCAATGGTTAGGCTGCATCTTGAGTATTGTATACAGGTCTGGAGGCTTCATTTTAAGAAGTATGTAGATCTACTGGAAGGAGTGCAGAGAAAGCAATGAGATTAGTGAAGGGAACTAAATTGTGACGAAGAAAGGCTTCGGTTCTGCAAATTGCAGCATCTAGAGACTAGGCACCTACGAGATAATCTGACTGAGTTGTATAAGGCTGAATGGGAAGCAAGCTGAATGCTGATGGAATTTTTCCTCTTGCTCAGACTACACATATAAGGGGGCATAAATTCAAATTGAGGAAGGATGGTTGCATGATAGGTATGCAAAGTTTGCTTTTTGATAGTGTTGGTTGATTGTAGGAACAAATTTCTACCTGTTGTTGTTGTGGAATTGGGTAATTTGAATAAATTCAAGGAAGAACTAAAATTATTGGAGGGGACTGACAAATGATGCGTAATTTTATTTATTTATTTTTTTTCTGGATGATGCTTTATAAGCTTGCTTTCTTGTATCATTTTTCACTACTAATACTAAAGAAATAAATGGCTGTTTCAGCCCCACATTCATGTAATATGAAATACATATAAAAACATAAAAACAACTGTATATAAAAACAAACAGTTAGAAATGCAAAGTTTATCTGGTTTTTCAATATTCCTCACATTTATAGTGGGGAATATGAAAATAGATTTTCTTTTCTGTGCCTATTACGTACAGATATTAAAAAACTGTTTTCTAAAACTCCAAAAAGAAACGGAAAAATATGCTCTATTGATCACACAAAACACATCAAATCTCTTATCAAATATATTGATTAAACCAGGAAAAACAAGAACTTTGATGTTTACAGTAACATTTACATTTGTTCACCTTAAGGGCTATTTATACTAAACTGGACAACCACTCTTGACCACTGAATTGGAATGAAAGAGGTTTCGTGTTTAGATGCGTCACTAATAGCAAATCATTTAGCTCACTTCAATACAGCAACGAATGGGTATTTGCCAATGTACCCATTTACAGCAGTCTTTAATATTCCACATTAAAGACTGCTATTTAAATTAGAACAGCAAGGCAAATGACTGCTATAGGAAAAAGGGATGGTTAGCAGAAGAAGGCATATTGGTTATAAATGGGTACTGCTCTTCTTGGAACTGGGCCCATTGTTGTTTTCAAAATTTATTAATGACCCAAATGAAGGCATATCAGGCTTAATGTCTAAGTTTGCACATGATATAGAAGTTGGTAGGATGGTTAATAGCAGTAATCAGGGTATGCTACTGTGATAAGATCTAGAAAAATTAAGCAGATGTGCTGAGAAGTGGGAACTGCAGTTTAACACTAACACCTGTAAGGTACTGAATGTGGGTTGCAGTAATCTCAGAATAACATGATAAACTATGTGGTATATACCACACTCAAGGTAGTAGAGAAAAATATCTGGAGTAATTTTGTACTTAGATGTGAAGTTCTCTGAGCAGTCCAGATGGGCTGCTAAGACAGCTCACGGGGTTTTGTCAATGATATACAGGAATTTTGCCAGTAGGAATAAGGAGGAAATTATTCCACTGTATAGGCAATGTTAAGGTAACATCTTGAGCACTGCATACAGGCCTGAATGCCTCATTTCAGGAAGGATGTAGATCTGTTGGATGGATGCAGAGAAGGGCAATGAGATTAATGAAAGGAACAAAAGGTACTCTTACTAAGAAAGACTTCAGTTCTGTAAATTGCAGCACCTGGGAGCTAGGCAACTGCAAGGAGATCTGATTGATGTGTTCAAGGATTTTACTGGATCGAGTTAACTGTATGTTGATGGCATCCTTACTTTTACTCAGATAACACACATCATCATCATCATCATCAGCTATTTTCAATTCAATGCATGATGAAGGCCTCTCCAGCAACTTTCCAGTTCCTTCTGCTTTGTGTAATGGCCATCCATTTACTACCCATGAACTCTTGAATTTCATCTGTCCATCACTGTTGTTGTCTTTCAGGTTTTCTTTTAGTTCCTCTTGTGTATACCATTCTGTCATTTTCTTAGTCCATCTGTCATCATGTCTTCGAGCTATATGTCCTGCCAAAGTCCATTTCAGTTCTTTAGTTTTGATAAGAATGGCCTTTACTTGAGTTTGCTGCCTGATCCATGTGTTTCTCTTCTTATCCAACTGTCTGATTCCTAATATAATTCATACATAAGGAGACACACAAATAAGGAAATAATACACATAAGGAGACACAAATTTAAATTGAGGGAAGAGTGGTTTCAGGACAGAAGTGCAAAAATTTGCTTTCAGCCAGAGGATAGTTTGATGTGTGGATGCAGATAATTTGAATAAATTTAAGGAGGAATTAGACAAATTATTAGAAGGGATAAAAAGGGATATGATGTGGGAAGTTTTCTTTCGTTTCTTTTGCCAATACTAATAGTAAAAACTGTAGTATAATCATTTCAAAAATAAAAAGTAGAAACACGTTAGTGGGTAAAGCGATGGATCATGCAAAAAGATACAAAATGTAATCAAAACGTTTGAGTTAGATTTTGTATCTGAAAACTGCAGTATCATAGCAAATTGTGATTTGTCACAATACATTTGGTGACTCACCTAGACAGAAGTAATGCATAAGTAAACCATTCATCTGCAGCAGTTAGGTAGTCTGAATTAGAAAGCATTGAACAGATGTTTTGTGTTTTAATTACATTTTAAAACAAGTGATTTTACAGAAAATTTTGCATTAAATTTTGTTACAGAGAATAACAACAGAAACCCACAAAAGTTTAAAAAAAAAAAAAAAACAAGTCTTGGGACATTATCCATCATTCATAGGCTTTTCAATGGTTTTCCAAGTTTAAAGAGGGCTGCTTATTCTTCAAAGATTATCTTTGTTCTCACAGCCTTTCATCTTCAAAAATCAAAGATTCAATCACTCATGTTTATGATCTGATCAGGAGTTATCAATATTTAACTATCAGCAGTGGTTTAAAAAAAAAAAAAAAAAAAAAAGATAGGTGCCGGTACTCATTCATTGGGGCTTACAGGGGAACAGGTATCCTGTGTGTTATCAGACACCCAGCCTAAAACACTGATGGATCCAATATCTCTCTATTACAGACGATTTAGGAGAAGTCCGGTTGGCCTGCCTCCCTAAAATCCACTCATGCACACCTTCTCGATGGTAAGCCCTGTTATGTCACTTAGGTGGCAACGAACATGTAGAGTGGTTCTCTTCAAGACGCCTGGTCAGCGTGAAGAGGAAAAGACCAAACCCTCCAGCATGAGAGCACAACAATACAAATGGCCCTCAGTTCCCCAGCAGCTTTCACTCTCTCTCTCTTACGGCAGCAAGAGGATCAGAGTGGAAGCAGAGTGTGCTAAGAATCTCTAGGTACGACCAGGCTGCCATGCACGGAAACTAAACTTGGCCTGTTATAACGTACGATCACTCATCGGTGAAGACAGGATATTAGAGCTGGAAAAGGAATTAGAAAATGTGAATTGGAATATCATCGGTTTGGCTGAAACAAGAAGAAATGAATCACTTATAAGTTTATCAAGTGGAAATCTGCTGTACACCAATGGAAACAGTGAAAGGAGTGAAGGTGGAGTTGGGTTTCTGGTCCATAAAGATTTTAAAAACAACATTTTGGAATTCAAAAGTACATCACCAAGAGTGTCAAGACTAATACTCAAGATTTCTAAGAGATACAAGCTAAAGATTATAATGATTTATGCACCAACATCGAGCCATGATGATGAAGAGGTTGAAGAAATGTACACCGAAATTGAGAGTCTTCTAGATGAGCAGAAAACCCACTACACTATTATTATGGGGGACTTCAATGCTACGGTTGGAAAAAGGCAAAACAGCGCAGAAAGTATAGGAAACTTTGGAATTGGTGAAAGAAATAAAAGAGGTGAAAGACTTGTGGAATTTGCAGAATCTCAAGGACTGTCAGTAATGAACACTTTTTTCAAAAAAAGGGTGAACAGAAAGTGGACATGGAAGAGTCCAAATGGATTAACAACTAATGAAATCGACTTCATCCTCACTAACAGAAGATATATTGTGAATGATGTTACCGTCCTGAAAAAAGGTAAATGTTGGAAGTGATCACAGAATGGTAAGATGTACACTTGATATAGATGTAGGAAAGGAAAGGAAAAAACTGACTCGAGTAAATAATACAAAGGTCTTTGAGATAACAGAGGAGGAGAAAAAGCAGTATGTACTGGAACTTAAGAACAAGTTTGAGCTTCTGCAGACTGCTCAGGACCAAGATACTGACAAGGAATATTACAACTTTCTGAAAGTGATAAAGCCCAAGAAACCTATAGGGAAACAGAAATCCAAAGAAGAAAAAATTAGTCAAGAAACACTTGTCATGATGAACTGAAGATGACAAATGAAGAGCAAGAAAAACACTGACAGGGAGAAAATTGAGTATACTGAGTTATGCAAAGCCATTAGAAAGAGACTCAGAGAGGACATAAGATTTAACACAAGAAAAGTAGAACAAGCATTAAGGGAAAACAAAGGATTTAAATCAACAGCCTTGAGCAGTAATACAGAAAGACAAATGATACTGAAACTGAAGAATAACAATGGCGTACTTATAAACAGCAGAGAGGGCATAATTCAAATAGCAGAAGACTACTATAGAGAATTATACAAGGAGCGAGGGAATGATGCCAGCAGTGAGGAAGATGGATTGCAAAGTAGCAACACATACGACATACCCGATATTCTTCCTGATGAGGTAGAACATGCATTGAAGAAAATGAAGAATCAGAAAGCCCCTGGGGAAGATGAAGTTACTGTAGAGTTGTTAAAATTGGAAGGAAGAGACATAACACAAAAACTGGCAAAGCTCTTCACAAAGTGCATTCGAAAAGGTGTGACGCCGAAGCAGTGGAATAATGCAATCATAGTTTTGCTGCATAAGAAAGGAGATAAATCAGAAATTTGAAATTATAGACCAATTAGCTTGTTATCCCGCATCTACAAATTGTTCACAAGGGTCATTACTAACAGATTAGAAAGAATACTTGATGAGAATCAATCGAAAGAGCAAGCTGGCTTTAGGACAGGATTCTCAACTATGGATCACCTTCACATAATATCACAGCTAATGGAGAAAGCAAATGAATATAAAACACCATTATGCCTGGCATTTGTGGATTATGAAAAGGCATTTGACTCCATACAGCATAAGGCAATGTTTCGGGCACTGGAAAGACAAGGCATAGATACCCCATATATTATGATTTTGAAGAAAATATATGAGAGTGCTACCTCCTTTATTAGACTAGACAAAGACAGTAGCAAATTTAAAATCGAGAAAGGAGTTTGACAAGGAGACACAATATCTCCGAAGCTGTTTACTGCTGCCCTTGAGGAAGCTTTCAGAAGATTAAACTGGTCGCAGAAAGGAGTCAATGTGAACGGAGAGTACCTAAACCATTTACGATTTGCAGATGACATTGTGGTCATAAGCCATGATCCCAAAGAATTAGAGGAAAATCTTAATCAGTTATGCACAGTTAGTAAGGATTTTGGACTAAAGATGAATATGGCTAAAACAAAAGTAATGATGAACAAGTATGCCACGGAAAGGGAAATAATGATTGAAGGAGCAGTAATTGAAAAGGCGGAGTCATATACTTATCTGGGACAAGTTATTAGCTGTAATAATGATAAATGGCTCTAAGTCAAGAGAAGAATAAATTTTGGATGGATAGCATTCAGGAAATATAGTCACATACTGAAGAGCAATGTCCCAGTTTGTCTGAAACGTAAAATAATGAACCAATGTATACTCCCCACCATGACTTATGGAAGTGAAACTTGGGCACTCACCAAAAGAATGGAAGAGAAGCTGAGAACTACACAGCGAAGAATGGAACGAATTATATTGGGAATCAGACTGTTAGATAAGAAGAGAAACATATGGATTAGGCAGCAAACTCAAGTAAAGGACATTCTTATCAAAACTAAAGAACTAAAATGGTCTTGGGCGGGACACATAGCTCGAAGACATGATGACAGATGGACTAAGAAAATAACAGAATGGTACCCAAGAGGAGCTAGAAGAAAACCTGGAAGACAAAGGCAGGGATGGATAGATGAAATTCATGAGTTTTTGGGTAGTAAATGGATGGCCAGTGCTCAAAACAGAAGGAACTGGAAAGTTGCTGGAGAGGCCTTCATCCTGCAGTGGATTGAAAATGGCTGATAATGATGATGACTCATTCATTCTTTGATCAGGAAAAATTGAAAATTAAAAGGATATGTAAAGTACTCTAAAAATTTTTTTTTTCTGATATTGTTACTTCAGCAGTAATGTTTTTGGAATAAGAACAACAAATTAAGCATATTAACACAGTTTATTAAGCATAAATTTATTATTTAAGTATATATAAAAAAATAAGTAAAATGTGAGTAAAATAAGTAAAAATAATTTCATAATAAAGTTTTGTAGAATATTCCAAATTTTTATTAAGTTCTCATCCAACACACTACGCTAACTTCTTTTCTTACTGTTTGTGTCGGTTGCTGAATAACGTTTCCAAAGCAGCCACGAATCGACATATTTGCTGGATTGAAGCGTGTCAGCGGTGGTCTACAATTTTAAGAAATAGTAGAGAAGAAGTTGTTTTTGTCATCAACGAAGTTCTGGTTGGGCTGACAATCATATTAATTTGTGAAAATCCTTGTTCACATTCACTCAATGAAACTGGTATTGCACTCAGAGCATTCATCAAATGCTTCAATTCTTCTGAAACAGTCTTATCAATTAGGTACCCTCGAAATCCACGAATTGTATCTCTTTCATTTAGCTGTAACCTAATTGACAATTTTCTAACTTCATTTTCACTAAATGGCAACGTTTCACGTTTAGGTTTAATACCTTTGTTGTCCTGATTTTCTTTCTCAAGTCATCGATATTGTCACTAGTTCTTTGAACTAGTTGTAAAATTTGAATTTTTTCTTTTCTTTTCTTTTTTTTTTTTATGTGAACCCCAAACACGAGAGGTATTAGAACCTATAGTACTTAGTACCGTGCTTGGGTTGGAGGTTGAGAAGACGAAAGGAGATATTTGTTGACATTGGACTTGAACTTCTGTAGATTGTAATTTTCAGGAAATACGTATGAAGGAAGGTTGTTCCAGAAAACGGCAGTTGAATGAATAAATGAGGAAGATGAAAAGTTGGTTCTGTGGGTTTGAAGTTGGACAGTAAATGGATGTTGGCTGGTGGCGGCACGTGTTCGGACTGTTTTGAAAGAGAGCGGGAATTATAGAAGCCAGTTCAGAAGAACAGTGCCTATGGAAGTATCTGTAGAAGAGGCATGCAGCAAAAACAGTACGTCTATGAGAAAGCGAGTGGAGAGACTCTGTTAGAGATAAATCATTAATTAACTTAACTGCCCTCTTCTGAATGGAATCAAGAAGCCTGAGAGAGGTTTTGGGGGCACCACCCCAGATGTGGGAACAATATTCCATGGCAGGGCAGATTTGTGATTTATACAGAGTGAGCAGCTGTCTGGAAAAAAAGTAACGCCGAGAGCGAAAGAGAAAACCAAGTTTTTTAGATGCAGAGGAAGCAATATTTGTAATGTGCTTGTGCCAAGAGAGATTAGAAGTCAGGGTAATCCAAAAAGGAGATATATCATTTTGTCTAGAAATCAGAGTGTCACTAAAGATAACCATAGGAGCAGAAGAATCCTTTCTGCGAGATATAAGACAAGACTGAGTTTTAGAAGGGTTGAAATCAACTAAGTTGTCTTTGCCCCACTGGAGAATTACCTGAAGATCGGCATTTAAGGAATTGGTAGCAAATTTTCGAAAAATTGAAGCTGATTGAGCAGGACAAGGTGTCTCAAAATGGAAAGTGGAATGCAATGTGCTATCATCGGGAAAACTATGGATAGGATTTCCAGTCAATGAAAGAAGGTCATTTATATACAAGAGGAAAAGAGTGGGGGGAAAGAACTGAACCTTGGGGGACACCGGCATTAGTGGAGAAGTTAGAAGACAGAGAGCCATCTACCATCACCCTCAGTGAGCGATCAGAGAAAAAACTGGATAACCAATTACTAAAAACAGTTGGCAAACCATAAGATGGAAGCTTGTTTAGAAGACCTTTATGCCAAACACGATCAAAAGCCTTTGAGATGTCAAGAGCAACTACTTGTGTTTCACTGAACCTTTCCATTGAATTAGTCCATAAATGGGTAACATAAGCCAGAATATCAATAGTGGATCGACACCGACGGATTCCATACTGGCGATCGTTGATCAGACGGAAGGTTTCAAGGTAGTTTAAGAGTTGGCGGTAAATTGATTTCTCCATTACTTTAGAAAGAGTAGAAGTAATTCAATGGGACGATAATTGGATGGGAGGGATTTTTGTCACCCTTTTTAGGAACTGGCTGGATATGAGCAAATTTCCAAGCAGAAGGAAAAACACCTTTGGAATAAGAAAGTGAAAGAAGGTGGCACAGAATAGGAGTAAGTTCAGGAGCACAGGTTTTGAGAACAAGTGGAGAAATACCATCAGGACCTGGAACTTTCTTAGCATCAAGATTCATCAAAATCCTTCTGATATCCTTTTGACGGAAGACCATAGGAGGCATTGAATGGAGCGTGTTGGGAATGGTGGGAGGTGTTTTACCAAGATCATTAATACATGAGCTCAAAGAAAAATGGGATGCTAGCAGGTCAGCTTTATCCTTGGCTGAAGTGACAATAGAACAATCTGATTTGGACAGAGGTGGGAGCAGAGATGGGCAAAAGTTGCGGCCAATAGCTTTGGCAAGAGACCAGAATGCTCGGCTACCATTAGGGCAAGAAGCAAGTTTTCTACTCTTAGCCTGTTCAAACTCTAGTTTAGACTGATTAATAACTGCTTTACAATTGTTGCGAGCTTTGGTGTAGGCAGAAAATGAAACTGAAGAATTAGAAACAAGCCAATTACGATATACAACATTCTTCTCTTGAACAGCCTTAGCACATTTATTGGAACACCAAGGTTTAGATAAAGGACGAGATTTTAAAGTGGAGTGTGGGATAAAGGATTCCATTCCTGCAAGAATAATTTCACTGACACGATCTGAGCAAATGTTGACATCAGAAGTTTAGAAACAGTAATCCGACCAAGGAAAAGAAGAAAAGAAGTCTCGCAGGTCATCCCATTTTGCATTCTTGTAATGCCAAACAACACGAGGTTGGGAATAGCCATGAGATAAAGGTTCCATTGGAGAAGAGACAACCACCAAGTTGTGATCTGAAGTGCCTAAAGGACCTCTCATTTCGACCATGTACTTAGAAGGGTTGTTTGGGAGAAAAAGATCAAACGTATTGGCTGTATGATTAGGATTGTCTGGTATTCTTGTAGGTAAATGAACAATCTGTGCTATATCATTAGTAATTGCACAAGCCTCAGCATCTCGGCCTGCTGGGTCGGTGTGACTAGAAATCAGAAGCCAGCTGGAGTTCTGAACATTAAAATCAACAAGGAAAATTACCTCACTGTTAGGAAAGTTGGACTGGAGAAAGTCAAGTTGCAAAGAGAGGAAGTCAAAGAGCTCCAAGTGATTAGTGGAGTTGGGAGAACGGTAGAGACAACAGATGAATTTGACACAATGAGGTAAAGAGATTTTAAGCCGGAGTAGATTGAAAAGAGGAGATTCCAAATTACCAAGTCTTTGACAGGAATATCAGAACGGACATATGCATAAGTACCACCTTTGAGGCGAAAGGAATCATACAGCAAATAATTTGGACAACTGAGATGAGCAGTAGTTGAATCAACCAATAACTGAGATTCTGTCAGAAAAAGTATATGGGGTTTGGCAGACGGCAAGTGGAAATGGACATTGTTGAGATTAGAATTGAGACCATGTATATTTGTGAAATGAATTAGGAAGTGATGGGGAGGTTTAGATCTTTTCGCAGATAAGCTTACTCTATTAGTTTGACAATTCATGGTGTATTCAATAGTAAGAAAAAGTGGGTGGGACATGCTGTATGAAGTAATGAAATTTTTGGATATGGCATACACGTAGTAAGAATATACCCAGATCATTGACATAACGTGGCCTCGACAATGCTCCCCGCATACACACTACTCGGACTCCCTCCAGTCACTACCTGGCAGAGTAGAGGTAGCAAGATTATACACTAGCTGATCCAGAAGCCTCCTAGAGAGTTACCAATAGGTTCGGTCCGGTGTACTAACCAGCTGCCAGCCTGCAAACATCGTTTTAGAGCTGTACCAGGAATATTGGATCTTGCCACGACGTTCATCATAACCTCAAAAGTCATCAATCATACTGCATGATGGAAGAGATAGGGAAGGGTTGACCGGAACTTAGCTCTAGAGACTAAACATGGGTTCCACCACTTCAAGCCTCCAATAAGCAAAGTGGTGGTATTTCACCGGTTGATGAGAGTCATCTACCACCTAGTACTGCCTGGTAACATAGAGGGGTGGTGTTCCTCCATGTGGTGTGGGCGCCACACCTCGACCCCTGCTTACGTTGGTTCACACCTGGGTGGTCACCCACCATGTACTTGTGCATGGAGGTTATACTCAGGATTACTAACAGTCCCACCATCATGAAGGTGCAAGCACCTTCTTGAAACTGTCCAAAATGTCAGTGTCATTCGGATATTTAGGTACTGTTACCATGTAAACAGAGATAGGGAAAATTTACGGAAAAATGTGGATAATGCACTCCCGTGAAACAACAGATGATTATTTGTTGGCGTAAAAGAAAATCACTCTCTCCTAATTCTTGAACAGGGTGCTTACAGTTGATTCACAGTGGTCCAACCTACAGCTCGTGTGGAAAGTGAAATAAAACAGCATTTTAAATTTTGTTAATTATCAAAATTTTCTCATTAAATGTTTTATTCAGTAAATGTAATTGTGTATTGTACTTAATAAAATTTCCGAATATTTTCAATTTTTTTTTTACATGTAACAAGATATGGAAAATCTAACACTAATTTTTCTTGAATCACTCAGTGCAGCGAAAGAAATCTAACTTTGAATTTTTTTGAATATGGCCCCCTTATGGGAAAATTGTATTTGCATTTTGTAAGAACAGAAGTTAATCTCCACCACGTTGCTCTGTTCTGGTTTTTACACTCTGTCAATGTAAGGCCAGTGTGTGTCATGTAATAAAAAAAAAAAATCCAACCAGCTGAACTGGGATAGGGGAAAAGGAAGCAGAGAGAGAGAGAGAGAGAGAGAGAGAGAGAGAGAGAGAGAGAGAGAGAGAGAGAGAGAGAGAGAGAGAGAAAGAAAAAGTTTTAATCCCACACAGGAGAAAGTGATAGAAGAGAAAAAATTTTGTCTGTGAGCTTGTGTGTGTGTGTGTGTGTGTGTGTGTTCTGTAGTGTTGTGTATTGGGCTTTTGGCTACCTGGAAGCAGCGATCATCTGGACTTCTGCCTCCAGGTACTCATCCCTACCAGTGGGAAGGCAAGGCCTCCCCTACCATCTGCCCTCCTCCCTGGGGAACGAGTTTCTCAGGGAGGAAAGGAAACTAGAGTAAGGTGAAGAGAAAGGACAAAAGAGGGGAGTTCCAGTATCCAGTCCAGGATAAATGGACTGGATACTGGAGGCTGCTAGCCTGACCTGGGGGAAAAGGTTGGACATCACTGCAGTAGAAAGTTGACCAAAGCCCATTGTCAGCATCGGGAATAACCACTGTTCTGCTCAATGTTGACCAGCACAACTTCTCCGTATGTGGGACAGGTGGTTGGATAGGTATTACGAGTACCCCTAAGTTGTAGAATGGTAATCCCATTAGCTCTCTTAATTCGAGCAGCAGCACTAATTGCCTAAAGGCCAGAAATGCAAACACTGTGTACCAAGTTAAGTCTGTCATAGTCCGTTCTTTATATGAAAATTTTCTTCGCTCAATGGAAGCTATTTTAAATGTATCTTCCAAGGGGAATTCAAAAAAATTTGCTATAAAAGTAGTTCATTACACAGAGGTCCGAATGAGTAATTTAGAATTCTAAAAATGGTTATAAAGTTTTACATAGAAAATATCTCAACAATAGACATTGCAAAATGCAAATTTAGTCAAATAACTTTATGCTTATTTGAATAGCAGGTAAACATGTTAAAAAAATTTACGGAATATTACAAATTTTGAAGTGTACTGCATCCAAATGTCACATAACACTGATAATAAATGTGCTGGTATGCCGTACCGTTGCATACCGCACCAAAAAAAGCACTATCAGAAAATTTCATGGTAAAATCAGTATTTCTTATGAAGGAGGCGTCAATCAATTTTACCAAAAAGATTTGGGAATGCAACACATTTCAATTAAACAATTGGTTCCTTGCATCCTCACTGATAACAGAGAGTGACCAGTTTTCATGTCAGGGTCCTGTCAAAGTGCTACTGCTGACCCATACTATGTTACTACTATCATTAATGGAGATTAATCAGGAGCGCACAGCCATGACACAATGACACAGAAACAAAGGCTTAGTCCTCTCAATGGAAGACTGTCTTCTGAGGCTCAAAAAAAAAAAAAAAAAAAAAAAAAAATCATGAAAATCTTGATCAAAAATGAATCAGATCAGAATTATCATATTTTCTGACTCATAGGGAATCATTCATTCATTATGAATTTGTCCTGCATGGACAAACATAACCAGGAATACTATAAAACACTTCTAGGGTAATTGTGTTGTTCAGAGAAAAAATGGCTAGAAAAGTTGGCTTCAGGGAAATGGCACTTGCTTCAGATAGTTTCAGGGAATTGGAACTAACAATGCTCCTGCATACTCTGCACTCTCTCCACTCAAAACTGTCTTGTGAAACACTCAATCACTGTAATCCACCATCCATTAATCATTGGATTTAGCTCCCTGTAATTTTTTTTGTTACCCTCAAGCTTAAAGCTCCCTCGAAAGATCATAGATATGCAATTCCAAAAGAAGCCTATATCACACATGCTTCTAGAAATTGCAGAAGCATTGGAATCAGTATATACAGCGTTCGGGTGGCTATTTCAAAGGAGTTCCATCCAACTAGCCAGAGCTTCATCATTTCTAAAATATTAATTCACTCTCTCTTAACTGATATTTTGGAAATGAACTCTGTTTTTCAGGGGGTATCAGAATGTTAAAGGAATGAGCCACTGAAGACCAAGACAGGTTTAAAAACCACATCTGAATGGTTGAAGGACAACTCCTTGTAAAAAGGACATACTATTAATTCAAAAACAAAATACTGTAAAGAGAGTAGCATTTTCCTAAGCTGATTTCTTTTTTATAATCTAGACTCATTGTTCCATAAACATTGACAACTTTTAACAAGATCTGGCAGTACTGAAGTCCGTTCCTCAAGCCATTCGTAAACCACATTGATATTATTTTTGTCGTTGAAATGTGGGATATCTGGGATACTATTTTAGTGAGTGGCTTATGTTTATGAGAACAGAGTTGATGTTTGATTGCAGATCATCATCCGTTCTCAGTACTTACTGGGGTTAGAACAAAAGTTATAAAAAGGCCAAGAAACTAAATTAAGCTTCTATATAATGCTTGATTGATTAGTTTTCTTGAAGATGAGGTTGCCATGCAGCTCTGTTGGTTTAATGTTCCCATTATTAAGGATATTTCAAACCACTGAGGGAGTGCATACTCTGTTGGTGACTTGGCCTAAGGCAATTTCAACTTTATTTGCTTGCTACTAATTAAAGTCTCCCATTATGACTGTGTGAGCAAATCTTCCCATCTGTTGTTTAATTTATTGCATGCTATCTTTAATCTTGTCAAGTGATTCATTATTTACTGGAGGAGGTTGGTACACAAGAATGATGAGTATGCTACCTGTTCTCAGAACTACAGAAATCCTCCAACTTTAGGAAAGAAGATTTATATGCATGAGCAGATAGTAAGCCTAGTTAATGCTTGGCAGAGAGGGAGATTTAACTGGAACAGTAAAAGTTGATTACTACCGAGTTGGCACCATTATTTCAATGCCTGCTTTTTAGGCTCTTGTTCATACTATTTTACAAGGATTACATAAAACAGTATGAACAACTATCACATTAAATGAATGCACGCATGGAATTTAACTGTAATCTGTGTAACCTTAGGAGGAGAACACTGTGCTCCTTGAGGAAGGTTTCTACAGGTGTGGGCCATGAGACAAAGTCATTTCCTTTACTTGTTATTATAATTCCTTAGGAAGTATATTTACTATTTTGCATTAGGTAGCAACTTTGACAGATGTCGCAGCTGTTTTTTATGCGAAAAGCCCGAGCCATTTTTTTTTTTTTTTTTTTTTTTTAATCTATATGAACTCTCTCCACTTTATTTTGTTAATGCCATCTCTTTCTATGTGATCTTATGATAAATATTTGTCCTGACTGAAGAGTGGGCTTGCTCATGGAATCATGTAAAGGTGAATCTGTATCAGTAAAATATTGCTGAAGAAAACTTGAAATCCTTAGTTGGATGTAAAATGTTTTTTTTGTGTATTTTTTATTTAAACTCAAATGGCCAATTTTAGTTCCCACTCTAAGTCATTATATTTATTGTTTGAATTCCTCATTATGTGTCAGAAGTTTTGTTTTTATTGCAGTTGTAGTTTTTATTAGTACATCTAGTTTTTTAGGTCATATATCTGTTATGGAGTTTAGATGCATCAGCAACTTAGGCCATATTGCACCATATATACGTTATTGCATATATATGGCATAAATTGCATGTTCTGTGGTCAATTTTCCTGTTTGCTGGATGAAAAACCCAAGTTTTTGGGAGAAAAACCATGCTACCTTTGCCTGAGACCAACTAATTCAGTCACATTGTGAAAAAGGGCTCAAAAATTCAGTCATGTCATCAATGGGATTGAGCTCAGGTCTTTTCCACAGTGATTCTACCAACTGTAGCACAGTTGGTAGAATCACTGTGCTACCTGTCCTGTGAAGGCTTTGGTTATATGTGAAGATAGGTATGCTTGCTGAAACTCATTTCCAGTAATGGAGTTTGGCAGGGCCAATGCTCTTGATGAAGAACAGTCATGAAATGATTTTAAGGATAAAATACCTTCATTCTTATTTAAGCTGTTCAACAATTCCAACATTATCTGTGCATTTTTTAAAACAGATGTCAGCAACATTATTTTATATAATTTGCCTTCCCTGATTAATCTGATTTCCCTGTAGGTATGGTGTTATATTAACTTAACTATCCATGGTTTTAGTTATGCTGTGTAGATCAGCATTTGATCACTTTTGTCACCCACTGTATTTAATGTTATATTTGGAGAGATTAACTGTAATTTTCAGTAAGAAATGTGATTATTTTTGTCTCCTACTCTCTCTTCTCACTAATATTTTGGTTGACACATCTGACAGGGCAATTTCGGCAAAAGATTTTCTTGCATTTGGAAGAGATAATATTTTTTGAACTGTTTACATACATTTGTTACAAATGTGTTTGTATTCCTTTGTTGCCATGTATACAAAATCTCAATCATCTGATAAAGTTGAAAAATACATTCCAAACATCTTAGGATTGTAATAAGAAAATTTGTGAAAAAGTATTAAAATCAAATGTGTGTAAGGTGAAAGTAGCATCATTTCTATGCTGTAATGACCTCCTGTTTCTTGACTTTGATCCACTAGTGAAACCATATGTTTGTTTGTTTGTTATTTGGTTTTTAGGAGCATTAGCAACTAAGGCCATATTGCTCCGGGATATGCGGTGGTCATTCCCTGACCTTTCCGCATCCTCCGTATTTGGTGGTGAGGGGCTCGAACCCCGGTCTAATCAAGAAGCCTGTGCTACGCACTGCTGCTCCTTCCCACCTGGCTATGGAGGCGCCAGTGAAACCATATGCCACTCTTGCAAGATCAGTATAGAAGAGTGTATATAAATAAAATATCCTGCCATTCTGAGAGGCCTGAACAGAATCAGATATTTGACTATCAGTTTACTGGAAGAAAGTTGGAAAGAAATCATTTGGAGAAAAAAAACGTACACACACACGCGCGCACAAGGATGTAGCTTTCTGCCATAATGCATACATGTGTTTTTAAAAGGAAATAGAAAACAGGAACTAATTCTGGTATTGGAGTTGTTTTTGATTAGCATCACGGTAAGATCAAGGGAAAGAAATCATTTGGAGGAAAAAAAACGCACACACACCCACACGCACGCAAGGATGTAGCTTTCTGCCATAATGCATACATGTATTTTTAAAAGGAAATAGAAAACAGGAACTAATTCTGGTATTGGAGTTGTTTTTGATTAGCATCACGGTAAGATCAAGGGAAAGAAATCATTTGGAGGAAAAAAAACGCACACACACCCACACGCACGCAAGGATGTAGCTTTCTGCCATAATGCATACATGTGTTTTTAAAAGGAAATAGAAAACAGGAACTAATTCTGGTATTGGAGTTGTTTTTGATTATCATCACGGTAAGGTCAATAAACACCAATGTTATGGTTTCTTTGTGTGCAGAATTAAAAACATGGGAATTATCTGTAAGAAAAGCTGTACACTCTGCTGAAGACAGATATCCCACCTCACTTTTAAAAACATCAGTGAGTTCTTCATATTAATAGAATTTAAACCTAAACCTTTCCAAATGAACAGCAAGTGGCTAACTACAATTCTGGTATAAAGATGCTAACTCAGTTGAATGAGTTTGGCAAGAATGCCTTTCTTGTTTGTGGCTTTAGCATTATAATTTAGTTTGAGAAGGATGCTGCTACTTGGTGGTTTTCCATAGAATCTACATTTCTATAATAAATATTATGATAATTTATTTAGTATTAACTAAATCGCTATATCATCCTGAGACCATACATAGGCTAGTTTTTAAGTGCAGAAAGAAAAAAATAAACCAAATTATTATTATGTTAAAATTAATATTACATATACAAAACTTCTAACAGTAATTATCCACTAGAAGTCTTGTATATGTAATATTAATTTTAACATAATAGTAATTTGATTTATTCTCTTTTCTTTCTGCCCTTAAAAAACAGCCTATGTATTGTCTGAGGATGGGTTCTGGCACGGTTCCTGAAACGTTACCTTAATGTATAGTGATAATTAAAGAAATCTAGGTTTAGTGTTACAATTACTGTACTTCAGCTAAATTTGCTAATATAAAGTTTAATATTCACTGTCTACTATTTAAAAGTACATCTCCCCTTTTTTAGAAATGATTATTGCAGCAGCAGCATTATATTATTAAATTTTAATGTATTTTTTTAAGTGAGGGCATAATTAATATGTATTATTACATCTTTTTAAATAAAAGGTTAATCACTGTATAAAAACTGAATATCAATATTAACTTTTGTAATGGTAATGTCTCACTCCCTTATTCCCAAATTCAAAAATTAAATCAATAAAAAATTAAATATTTAATTCAACAATTACAATAAATGGCACTTACATCTTTTGCTTTTTCTAGAAACCATTCCTTGGCTGATTCTGCATTGGTAATTGTTTCTTGAGTTGTAAATGTCTGTACATATAAAAACGAGAATAACAATGATAACAATAATTAAACAATGAATAACGATGGTAACAATATTAAACAATGAATAACAATGATACTTAGTACAAAAATTAGTCCTTTTTTTCCGAAAATTATTTAAAAAAATAAAAAGAATAAAGTATGCCACTATTTAGCACAAGCATAAAGGCATTACGAATAATTTTAATTGTTAATCACTATTAACCCACATTTCAGTTGATATTTATTGCTGTACAGGTTATCTTCCTAGTGACCAGTGTCTTATACCTCACATTAATTAGTTCATGTACTCACAGAATTATGTACTAAAGACTAATCACATGATTAGTCTTTAGTACATGAAAGACTAATCACATTATTGCATAAAGTATGCTCTTTCAAAATACTGAAGCTTGCCAAAGATAATTATTATTATTACTTAACTGTTATTATGCAAACCATCTGAGAACAATTCTGCCAGCTTAAGCCCTATACAGGTAAAGGTATCATATTTTCAAATCTCAAAATGGGGATACTGAACACAAAATTGGAATGCTCAAGAAAATAAGGCTGGTCTAGTAGACAGTCCCAGCTCATCTGACAATTCTTTTCTTTGCAACCGATGTAAGGAACATATCAGTCTGAAACTAGAACTTAGTGTGTTACTAGAACTTGGGTCACTGAAGAAAAGAGTGCTTGCCCTAGAAACAAATGTTACTGGCAGTTCATCAGGGACTCGGGTATCTCATGACCTGCCAAGGGATGCATACCTGATTTAAGTCCCAGAAAAGAACAGTCAAGTGCAGACTGTTCTGGTTGAAGGTGATCTAGTTTTATTGGGAGACTCTGTTGTCAGGGAAAAGGATAACATTTTTTGTAATAAAGATAGGGGGTCCAGAACCAGAGAAAGAAGCAACAATCAATGAAGTTACCAAGAGATTGTCAGATTTTACGGGAGATAAAGAGAGCTTTATTATTCATGTGGAGACTAACGATATTAAACTTACCTGACCTAAATATCTGAGATATTAAGCACACAACCTGACCATCTGTTGGAGAAATATGGGATTATGCTGAAAAACTTAGGTCAGAACGTGTATGTGTCTGCAATTCTACCCAGACACAATAGGCGGGACTACAGGCTGCAAGGTTGTGGATTAACTCAAAACTTGAGGGAATCAGCAAGGCTCTGTGGGGGGGGGGGATTTTTTTCAGTGTGGCCCACATTAGTAGGAATCTATTTTGTAGAGATGGTATTCATTTGAACAAAGGAGGTGCAAGGATTTTTGCCAGTATCACTGAGGATACCCTAAGGGTTCAGGGAAACTGCTAATTTAGATTCGCATTTATCTGATGATGTCTGGTCAAAGTAATGCTTGCACTCATCTCATGAATTCTTGTTTGTTGCCACAACAGCCAGTGTTGATTAGATGTTCTGAGGGTAGCAAATGTTTCAAATGAGAGGGAAGATATAGCTTTGGATATAACCATAACTTCAAGGGGGTGTGTCAGGGTAGTAAACTATAGAAGATTACTTAGTCTGAACTGTGTCTACAGTAATGTCAAGAGTGTTATTAAACATTGAGGAAAGACAGATGTAGAATAGATGTGCGGAAGCTTGCCTTTAGCCAGCGGGTAGTTGGTTGGTGGAACAGACTTCCATTCTTTGTTGTGGAAGTTGATAGCCTAAATAAATTTGAGGCTTAGCTGGACAGATGTTTAGAAAGAACGGAGGGGTGAAATGGGAGCTTTTTTTTTTTTTTTTTTTTGGCTAATGCTGCATAAGCGTGCTTTCTTGCATCATATACCTCTACTAATGCTAATAAAAGGGCTGAATTCTGGTTACAACAACAACAAATGCTGATATAATAGGGATAACAGAAATGTGGTGCCACCCGGAAATTGGTGATGACTAGTTCCACTACGGCATGTATAAAGTATTTAGGAAAGATAGGGAAGATAAAGGGGTGATGACTCTTATCAAAAAGCACCCCGAGTGCAAACACAGCTTTTGCTGAGTCTGAAGTTATGTCTGCCAGCATAGAATCTGTGTGATGTGAGTCAGTCAGAAGCAAAAGGAACAATGAGAGTGACAGTAATCTACAGACCAGAAGATTGTGAAGAGTATGCGGGGAGAGTCTACAAGCAGATGGAATGGGCAAGCAAATACAAATATCTTATTACAAGTGACTTCAATCTGCCCCAGATTAATGAGAATTTGTGGAAGGGAAACGCCAAGGGGGAAAATTTTTTAAAATAAACTAGATGATTATTATCTGTACCAGCATGTTAGAATATTTTCAAGAATATTTTCACTAGGGGTGAAAATATTCTTGACCTCATCATTACTCATGAATCATATGACAACATAGGGCTTAAAGTACAGGATCTATTTTCAGGTAGTGATCACACAATCATCAGCTGGAAGATGAAGAAAGATGTTGCAATAGTTAAAGGTAAAAGCACAGGTTTTAACTTCAGAAGAGGGGACTTGGACAGTTTAAGGTGGTAATATAGCATCTGTGAACTGGGTGGATTGTCGAGGGATGGTGAATACATTTGAATTATGGAATACTTTTAAAGCAAAAATCACAGAAGCCATGAATTTAATAAAATTCATGGCTTCTGTGAATTTAATAATACCTTTAATAAAATATTGCAGGAGGAGAAGGAGGAGGAGGATGCCGAAATGGGTAACTATGGAGCTGGCTGGTAGGCAGAGCAGAAAAAGATAGAATGGGACAGTTACAGAGTGATGAAAAGTATTGAAGCCTATAACAGGTACAAGTTGATCTGTAATAGTACCTCAAATAATGTCAGGGAGGCCGAGGCTGTGTAAACATTGCCTTGGCTAAAAGAGCAAAGAATGGGGAGAAGGAGTTTTTCGTGTATGTGAATTACAAGGAAGAAAAAAAAAAAGCGAATCAGATTGGACCCTTGTGCACTGGGTGTGGGAAAGCCTTAGACAAGCAGGGCTGATGTTGTTGATAAATTGAACAGACACTTTGCATCAGTCTTTACTGACAAAAGACCCTTCATGCTGAGATGTGCCACATGAAATTAATGATGTTGTAATTACAGATGACTGTTTATTAGAAAAACTCTTAAAAACAAAGGCAAGTAAGGCTCATGGAGTTGACGGCATATACCCTGTAGTTTTGAGGGAGAGGCAAGGGAGTGTATTGAACCACTCAGGTTAATCAACTCAGGAGAGATTCCTACAGATTGGAGAAGTGCCAGTGTATTGCCAATACATAAAAGGGGTTCTAAGAGTGAAGTTGGCAACTACAGACCAGTTAGTCTGACTTCAGCGGTAGGAATAATCTTCGAGGTAGTTATTAAGAGTGCCATCCAGGGATATTTAGATAGAAAGCATTTTGAAGGACACACAACATGGCTTTGTTAAAGGGACATTGTTTAACTAACTTAGTAGGCTATTTTGATTCAGATCCTCATGAGCTGGATTTAGGGAACAATTTCAACATAGTTTATTTGGATTTTAGCAAAGCATTTGACTTTGTCCCTCATGAGAGGTTACTGTATAAGCCTGAACAGGTTGGATTACTGGTAAGATTCTAAGATGGATTGCTGGGTGGCTGCAATCCACCCAGAAATTCTTCAGATTGGTGTAATGTCAGGAGTGGGGTCCATTAAGGATCAGTTCTTGGGTCACTATTGTTTCTCATTTTCATAAATAAGATCTATGAAGGGGTAGAAGGTGTGTTGTCAAAATTTGTAGATGCTATAAAGATTGGCAGAGTCATTAATGATCAGTGCTCCTTCAGAATGACTTGAACAGACTTCAAAGATGGTAAGGCAAGTGGCAGCTATGTTTTAATGCTGCTAAATTCAAGGTATACACTTGGTGGGGTTGAATTAAAAACAGTGGGGGAAGAAAGGGATCTGGGAGTTACAATACAGGCAGATATGAAGTTGTCTGAATAGTGTAAACAAGCAGCCAGGAAAAGCCTATGGTGTCCTATCAATGATTTATTGAAAGCCATCCTGTAGAGATAGGGAGATCATAATCTCACTATATAAGGCAATTGTAAGAGTGCATTTGGAATACTGTGTTTAAGTATGGAAACCTCATCTGAATAAGACATTGAGCTTTTTGAAAGGGTCCAAAGACAGGCAACTTGAATAGAAAGATCGGCAGAAGAATGACTGTATGAGGAAAGATTCCGATTATGTGGGCTACCAGGCCCTAAGAGGTGACCTGATTGAGGTTTATATGGCTCAGAGAGGGACTGGTAAATAAATGAAGGTGGAATTCTCGCTATTATACAGAATTCCAGAACCATGAGTCATAAATTCAAATTCCAGAGCTTGAGGTTTGTTTGTTGTTTATATGCTTTATGGCACAAGAGCAAGGCCATAATGCAACTTAGATTATAAGAACTTTTCCTTTAGCCAGTGAGTAATAGACAGCTGGAACAAGTTGCCTTTGCAGGTAGGTTGAGGCTGACAATTTGAATAAATTCAAAGTTAGCATTTCTTGAAAAAAAAATTTTAAGGGTCAGGAGATAGCAAGATTTTAATTCTTGCAGTACCTGTACCTTGTAAGGATGGAAATTTAAATTTAAGTCCTGCTGCAATATTCGTTATGCACTCCTACTGGACAAGTCCAATGACAGTGAATACAAACATGCACAATGCTCTGAGTTCTGTATGAGATCAGTCCTGACAGCTTCAATATTTTCTGGGCATAAAAGAGCTTCTTATTCCATTCAGAGGCTTCTTTTTGAGAGGAGAACTCGTTTTTTTTCAAAAATACTCGTCAGATACTCAAGCTTAAAGTGAGCGTGAAATAAACATTGAGTGACCCAATAACTGCCATTGTTTTCGTAAAATGTCTTGATGGCAAAAGCACATTGTGCACTAGTCCATTGTTGTGTGGATACTAAATGGTATCATGTGACAAGAGTATGTTGGGTGATGCAATCCCCCACCACACCACTGCTTAGAAAACCAGTTTTCAAAATCACCAATCTCCTTGCCCCACTCTGTAATTAAATTTTTTTTTTTTTTTGGTATTTGTGGGCGCATAGGCTTCTGTGGCCATAATGCACCTCCCAAGGTTTTTGCAGTACTTTGATCCAAGCCCAAGGCGGGAATCGAACCCGCAACCTTTGGGTCGCCAGGCAGGAACTTTACCCACCTGGCTAGCCCGGTCGGCATAATTTAAAATGAGAAGGACTCATCTTTAAGACAGCATATAAGGCTCTGAGAGGGATTAGTAAATGAATGAAGGGGGAATTCACTGTTATATAGAATTCCAGAACTATGAGTCAAATTCAAATTACAGAGCTTGAGGTTTAGATTAGATTGTAGGTTTGTTTATATGCTGTATTCATATTATTGTATGATATTTGAAATTGTTCATTCATTAAGTTACTAAAATTTCAGCATATCTTTCAATGGAGACAATTTTGGTCACAGGGCACCATCATTTTAGTATTTTTGGAATCAATGGACCGATTTATTTTAGAATCTACAACTTTTGCTCCAGAGGTAATTTTTTTTTTTTTTTTTTTTGGCCAGTATTATTGTTTTTAAGGCTCTGTTGTCCCTGAAGAAGAAATTTGTTCTAAGAGAAAACAGAAATCCACTGCTTAAGAAGCAAATCTGAATTTCTGGAAAGGAAATAAGATTAAGCTAGCTTGTATCAGTTTGAACTCAATTAGACTGCTATAACTGAGAGTTTTGTACAGTTAAATGTACAAAATGCATGAGTGCCAGATCTTGTATACACTGCCCTCAAAGACACATTTTAATTAATTTTTCTTATACAGGTACTCCTGACTTATGTAACACTCGACTTGCAGAAATACAACTTTATGTTAGTTTTTGCCAGCCAGTGCAAACTTAAAATGTGGAAACATATTTTGCATCCGTAAGAATAAATGGAAGTATCATGAAAATATTGTAATGTGAACCCAATAGCACATTTTTTTTTGGTAATTCGTTCCAGACTGCAGAAGTTGAAATTTTCGCTATATAACTAAACTATTTACCGTATTTCCCCATGTATAAGACGCACCTTAATTTTGGGGCCCGAAATTTGAAAAAAAAAAAAAAAAACTTATTTCATAAAGTTATTGAACTCAAGTTTTATTCATCATAAAATTCATAAAATTCCTCATCACTGTCAAAACTCCCATCCATTAGCTTGTCCTCATCTGTGTCTGATGAAGAATCACTGTCTTCATATATTGCCTCGTCCTCAGTTCCATCTATGGCATTTGAAATGCCACACTTCTTAAATGACTTGACAACAATCTCAATCTTGATATTATCCAGGATCTTTTCACCTAGGTACAAACTTCTGCTATAGTTGGTTTCTTCACTCTTCCTGCTGGTGTCAAATTGTCCCAGAAGACTTCATCCATTGGTTCCATCCGTCTCTCATGGCAGCGTTGAAGGGTTTGTTAATGCTGACATCAAGTGGTTGGAGATGGGATGTCAAGCCTCCAAGTATGAAGGCAAGTTTTGTTTTTTGCTCTGCAGCAATCTTCTTTGTGTTTTTTTGTTATGTGTGCCCTGAACTGATCAAGCAACAATAGGGCAGGTTTGCATAAGAGCCCACTTGGTCTCCTGCTCCAAACTTTCTCAAACCAGATCTTCATCCCATCCTGATCCATCCAACCCTTGTCATGAATTTGAAAATCAGCATAGGAGGCAGCTTGGTTCCGTCGGCACAACAAGCTAGAACAACTGTATAATGGCTCTTTTCATGTCCACTTGTCTTCACAGTTATAATTTTCACCCCCTTCCTATCAACAGTTCTGTTGATAGGAAGGGGGTGAAATTGAAGGGGGACACATCGGGACTAGTGTATTTTGGCCCGATTAAGCAGCTGCCCCAATTATCCGAAGTTTCATGTAAATAGTTAAAAATACAATGTACCCCCTTTACAATTGATTCACTGTACAATCAAATCACTTTACAATGAACTCAACATAGTAAAGTGCCGTTCACTATGTGCAGTAAGCGGCGGTCAATGGGATCACGTTTGTGAATTGAATTTTAATTCTATTAAACAGCGATTCTAATTAGTGAAAGTAGGAGGAATATTATCCACAGGCTATAAAAGCAAAGCACAATTTTACCACAATTTTAAGCACAATTTTACCCTTTATTACCTTAATTAAAAAAATTAAATGATACCTGAAAACTGGAAGAATATACGTGATAATTGGAATAATTAATATGTACTGTAATATGTACATACGAACTAGTTGACATTTGTGGATAGGGGTTAAAATTTAAAACAGTAAAAAGATAAGCAATCAATAACAAAGAACTCGGCACACAAAATTGCAAGTAACACAATATGTGCAAGTGAGAACGGAATAACGAGTTACAAAGCTTTAAAAATAGGAATGAAGAGAAGATTCTGAAAATTAATTTTTTTATATGATTGAAGATTTCATGGAAGTGTAAACACGTTTCACCATAATAACCCACAGAATTCCAGCTGTTGGTGTTATCGCAAATTCAGTAAGATCGAGTTTACTGTCCATTTATGATAGATTTCACTAACAGAAAAGCCCAATAAACAGGTGACTGCTAATTGTTTTTATTGCTTTATGGTTGTGACCTCCAGAATTTCGACCGAACCACGTGGTACCATCAGAGACAATCATTGGGTAACTCCAGTGCTGCGGTCTCCTGCCCCAATTAAACAGCATGCTGTCCCAATTAAGCGAAGTAAACCCTGGCTATTTTCTCGACTGGTTTCTGTTTTTTAAGATTTGCTCCAAATAAACGGCTGCCCCGATTAACCAGTGGCCCAAATAACCGGAATCCTCTGTATATATAAAAAAGCGGGTCTTTTTTTTATGTTGTATATGTGGCCAACGTAGCCCAGTAAGTTACTTTATTTCTTGAGAATCCGTGTGACAAGCCGTCACACACGTGTGGCCACATACGTGTGATGCTAATATGGCATACATATGAAGGTTGTTTGTGATTAGTTTACTGCGAGCACTGCAATAAAACTAATTACAATAAAATAAAATAAACTCTCAAACGTCGAAATAAGTTTGTCAGTATTGTTGGAGATTTTATGAAAACAAGTTTGTTAGTGCGCTGTATTATCCATCATATTGTGTTGTGTTGTGTTTGCCGCAAGTTTGTACAAGTGTGTTGTAAAAAAAAAAAAAAAAATCTAAAAAGGAATTCCTAAAAGATAATTACTAAAATAAGAGGAACTGGGAGAAATTGCTTGAATTTACAATTAAGCAGAGTTAAACTACTTACAGACACACCGCTGAGTTTTTTCAGAAGTTATGGACAATGTATGGTGTTTGCACTTTACACCACAAGAGGTACTTCCTTTATGCATTGGAACCATGGCTGGGGCTAACTGTGAGCAGGTTATGACAATAAATGCAGTAAAACAAGTGGGAATGGCTTCCCAGTGTTTACTAGTTCACGTCAACAGCTGTTGACTCTAGACATGGGGAAACTCAAACACTGATTGCAAAAACACTCTAGAAATGTTCTTACATTATCATTAAAGGAAATTAATATGTCCATGTCACAGTTCTGTTTTACAAGATAATCCTTAAGTTGGGCCACCCAGATTTTTTGCTACAAAACCAGAAATGAAGAAATAAGAACGGAAATTTTGATTTACTTGATATATTTATCTGAACAAATCAAAAATGTACTAAAAATTTATTTAATTACTAATATAATCACTTGATCTTTACATTACATTGTAATCAAGGTACATTACACTACAGATCAGGTGATTACATGAATACTTCCAAAGCTTCAGTGCCACCAGTAAGGTGCTGAAACTGTGGAAGTATGGGAAGTAGAACCATACTTTTGGAAGGAGAGTTCACTACATTCTTCATCATTTAACTGCTTAAAGATAGCAATATCAAGTATAACCTATGAAAAATGTTTTGTCCACAATATTCCTAACTGCAGTAAGCTGCTTGCTTACTATTGGACTCTTTAAAATTTGTGACCACCTTCAGTTCATACAGATAAAACTTCATTTTCTTAAAATTATTCTTTTGGTATTTAAAAGGCAAAAGTTGTCTAAGGGACTTATGGTTGGTTATTTGGTTTTTAGGAGCATTAGCAACTAAGGCCATATTGCTCCGGGAATATGCAGTGGTCATTCCCTGACCTTTCCGCACCCTCCGTATTTGGTGGTGACGGGCTCGAACCCCGGTCTAATCAAGAAGCGTGTGCTACACACTGCTGCTCCTTCCCACCTGGCTATGGAGGCGCCCTAAGGGACTTATGATGAATTCTTTGCAAACACATTTTTTCACTTTTTTAGTGCATTCCACTGAAACATTAGGCCTACTGTAATTTCAAAGGCCATTCAGTTTTCTCTCTCTTGCTAAATTTCCTTACCAACTTTTAAAATGTTCTTCTCTTCTGATAACTGTCTCACACAAAACTCATGTTAATGTTGTTTCTACATAAAAGAATATAAATTTCATTTAAAATTTTATTGATTTAAAAATCTTGCAGGAACAAAATAATGCTGTGCTCACTTTAATGCCTATTGTATACACATAGACATACATCTGCATAAATTGCATGTGGCAACAGCTGTATTTCATTTCATTTTCAATGATTGTACCTGGGACATCATATTTCATGTTCCTGTTTCATTTCATGTTTATGTAATTCTGATAATTTATATTCTGGGTGGCCCAACTGAAGAATCACTCCATATGCCGTGAATTAGGGTTGAATTTGAAAGTGCCTGCAATTCTGCCCACGATAGGAGGGAGTATATGATGAGAGCCCTGTCGATCAATTCGGCCCTGAAAAGATTGTGCAAGGCTCAAGAGGTAGAATTTTTTTCAGACTGGTCTGTACTTGTTAACAGGAGAGATTGCTTCTACAGGGATGGGATACACTTAAATAGAAAGGGTTTGAATGTTTGTTGATGCTATCGAGGCAGTGATAGGTGGGTCGGAAAACTGCTAGATTGGGGGGGATACAAGGACTAACAGATTAACAGTAGCCACTGGCAGAAGTGAAAGTGATTCTTGCACTGCTTCTACTGGAATGAGCCGCAGCCTGGAAAATAAGATGCAGGATATTTCAGAGACTGCTGGGAATCATTGGGGTACAAATGAACACATAGGTTGTGTTAGGGTAGCTAATAAAAAGAACAGATGCATGTATACTTGGGTGTACACCAATGCTAGGAGTTTAGTAAATAAATTTGATGAATTTGAGGTATTGCTCAAAACATCAAAGGCAGATATTGTGGGGATTTCAGAGACGTGGTGTCACACAGATATAAGGAATGCAGAACTGGAATTTGGGGAATACAATGTCTACAGAAAGGATAGACAGGATAGGAAGGGAGGAGGGGTTATGCTATTAGTTAAGAAATACATAAAATCCAAGGAAGTGAAGCCAGTCGACATTGCTGGACAGTGCAGTGTCGAGTCAGTTTGGTGTGACAAGCAATGGGAAATCAAAATTGAGAGTAGGAGTGTGCTATAGGCCTAATGACTCTGATGAGTATAATAAGAAACTGAACAGGGAAATAGAGTGGGCCAGTAAATGAGAGAGTCTTATAATGGGGATTTTAATTTCCCAGATATTGACTGGAATTTGAGGGCTGGTCACTCACACACTAGCAAGGCTTTTGTGGATTTATTGGATGATTGTTTTCTACATCAGCATGTTTGGGAGGCAACTAGAGGGAGTAATACTCTTGATTTGATTATCAGTAGTGATTCTTCATGCATTAAGAATCTGCAGGTAAATGAACCACTAGGTGGCAGTGATCACAGTGTGCTGAAGTGGGATTTACTCAAAGAGGTAACTACCATTAGGGGTAAAGGGAAGGGTTATTGCTTTCGTAAAGGGTAAAGAAAAACAGCAAAGAGTTCTTTACTTATGTAAACTCTAGAAGGAAGGGGATGAATCAGATTGGTCCACTTGATATCGATGGGTCAACTGTTGATGATCCTGCTCAGGTAGCTAACAAACTAAATGAATATTTCGCATTGACATTCACACATGAGGAGTTATTCAGCGAGGGGAATGCCAGAAGTGTATTCAGCTCTGGCAGTAAGCTACAGAATCTTGTAATAAATGAGAGTAAAGTGGAGGAGAAATTGTTGAAGATAAATACAAGAAAGGCACCTGGGGTGGATGGGATCTATCCAGTTATATTAAAGGAGGCAGAAAAGGAAGTAAGCAAACCCTTAGCCATAATTATGAGAGCTTCCTTGGACTCAGGGGAGGTACCCATGGACTGGAGATGTGCAAATGTGACTGCAATTCACAAAGGAGGATCAAAGGGCGACACAAGTAATTATAGACCTGTTAGTTTAACTTCTGTTCCTGGAAAATTAATGGAGGCACTGGTTAAAGAAGCACTGCAGGATCATCTAGACAAGACTTCAGTTATAGCTCAGACACAGCATGGTTTTGTTAAGGAGAAGTCTTGCCTGACCAATTTGATTGGATACTATGATGCAGTCACAAAAGAACTGGATGCAGGGAATAACTTTGATACTATATACTTGCCTTTCTAAGATCCAAGTATATAGTAACTTTGATACTATATACTTGGATCTTAGAAAGGCTTTTGATACTGTTGCACATGGAAGACTGCTGCACAAATTGGAGCAGTGTGGCATTGGAGGCAAATTGCTGCTATGGATAAAGGGGTGGTTGAGGGGGAGAAGACAGAGAGTGGTAATCAATGGACATTGCTCTTCGTGGACTAATGTTATTAGTGGAGTCTCTCAGGGTTCAGTATTGGGTCCATTATTGTTTTCTGTATTTATAAATGATATTGATGATGGTATATCATGCTTAATGTCCAAGTTTGCAGACGATACGAAGGTTGGCAGGGTTGTCAAGGACACTACTGACACTATGCTACTGGAACAGGATCTGGAAAGGTTGAGCAGATGGGCTGAGAGGTGGCAAATGAAGTTTAACATTGACAAATGTAAAGCACTACATATGGGGAAACAGCAACCCCAGAGCAACGTATCAACTCTGTGGTACTACACTGACAGTGGTAGAGAATGAAGTTTTCTGAGCAGTGCAGATGGGCTGCAAGAGTAGCTCATGGTGTACTGTCGATGATATATAGGAATTTTTCTAGCAGGGATAAGGAGGTGATTATTCCCTTGTATAAGGCAATGGTCAGGTCACACTTAGAGTACTGTATACAGGACTGGAGGCCTCATTTCAAGAAGGATGTAGAGATGCTGGAACGAGTACAGAGAAGGGCAACAACATTAGTGAATGGAACAAAGGGGTGCTCTTAGAAAGAAAGGCTTAAGTTTTGCAAATTACAGTGTCTGGGGACTGGGCACCAGCGAGGTGATCTGATAGAGGTGTATAAAGCCTTGAATGGTTTGAGCATGCTCAATGCTGATGGGATTCTTCCTCTTGCTCAGAATAATCACCTGAGAGGGCATAAATTCAAATTGAGAAAAGACAGATGTAGGATAGACGTGAGGAAATTTGCCTTTAGCCAGCGGATGTTTGGTTGGTGGAATAGACTTCCATCCCTTGTCGTGGAAGTTGATAGCCTAAATAAGTTTAGGGCTCAGCTGGACAGGTATTTCGAACGAACAGAGGGGTGAAGTGGAAGTGGTTATTTTTTATTTATTTATTTATTTTATTTTATTTTTTTTTTTGGCCGATGCTGCTTTCTTTCTTGCTTGCTTGCTTTCTTGCATCAAATGCCTCTGCTAATGCTAATATAATTAACATGGCTTTCAAAGTCTTGATGATAAGTTTCACCTACTCATTCAATCATACACTAATAGTTTTTCATAAAATTTCATGATTGTCCTGTACTCATGCAGGGTCATAGCCCTCTCTTTTATTTATTTATTTTTTTTTGGTAGTTGTTGGCGTATAGGCTTCTGTGGCCATAATGCAGCTCCCAAGGTTTTTGCAGTACTTTGATCCAAGCCCGAGGCGGGAATCGAACCCGCGACCTTTGGGTTGCCAGGCAGGCACTTTACCCACCCGGCTAGCCCGGTCGGCCCTCTCTTTTATCCTAGCACTCCCAAATTAAATATAAAACTGATAACCAAGTTATAATTACTAAGGGGCCACCAATTTTAACAGAATGTACAATTACACAAGTTTCTTTAAATGTCAGTTGTCATGTGTTTATTTCTTTCTAATGTTATTTTGTAAATATTCTTCAGAAGTAAGTCTAATAGTGAAATGTATGCACGAACATTAATGAGCCGTTTCAGAAGATATCCTGGATATCAAGCCTGTGCATAATGAAAGAAAGCCAAAACTGAGCAAATAACCTTAAGATTTAGGCTAGCTATCTTTAGTAGTTTTGTGTTATAAAAGAGTAAGGTGTATCAGTAATTTACATTTTAAGAAACAGACAACACCACACAGGATGGGATGCAGTGTTTTCCTCCTGCTGTAGTCAAGTCCACTACAGCAGAATGGAGGTTGTGCTTTTTCAAGTCAGTTATAGCAGAAAGTTAAGTCCTGTTTGATGTGACATTAAAAAATAAGTTGTCAAATTTAATACTAGCATGAAAGATGTTACTAACTCAAGATTTCAAGTATAGGAAATCACTAAAGCATTTTTTTCCCCTCAAGGGATGGGCTGTGTATGGCCACTAGGTCAAAGGTTGCTGACCCCTTGTTTTGTTCCACTATTTTTCAAACATAACTAAAGGTTTAAAGTAAGTAGGTTCATACCCATGTTTTAGAAAATCCATCAGCTGAATGAGAGATTACAAATAATGTAAGCTAAAAATTTAGAACCCTTAATTTTTTTTGTACATCTACGAGGATGTGATCATTTGATTTGTGGACTGGTGCAAGATTTTAAATTTACTGCGCGAACATTCGATAACTACCACAAGAGGCATTCTCCTTGCTGGCTACTGAGCAGACTGTGTGCACATGCCAGTACCTGTGCTGCATGAAGAGACTTTTTTAGCCGTGCCACTAAGAATCGCTTTGACGCAAGCATCATGTCAGAAGAAGAAATGCCAGAAGAGCAAGCAGGCTTCAGAAGGGGTAGAGGAACCAGAGATCAGAGCTTAAACCTACGACTGATTATTGAAAAATGCAAAGAATTCAATGTTCCAGTCGTTTTGTGTTTTATAGATTATTCAAAAGCATTTCATTGTGTTCAACATGAGAAACTATGGGAAACAATGAATATTATGGGTTTCCCAATCCACATAATTCAGCTGATTAAGCTACTGTACCAGGAACAGGAAGGAACTGTGTGAGTGAACATGGGAAACACGGACTTTTACACAATAGGTAACAGTGTCAGGCAGGGCTGTATTTTGTCACCTCGCCTTTTTAATCTTTATGCCAAAGATATCATGTGTGAAGCTTTGGAAGATTTAGAGACTGGCATCAAAACTGGAGGACTGAAGATAAACAACCTTCGTTATGCATATGATACTGTGCTAATTTGTAATTCTAAGGATCATCTTAAAGAAACTCTGAGCAGAGTATGCGAAGCAAGTAAGAAAAAAGGATTGTTTCTGAATGCATGTAAAACTAAAATTATGGTGATTGGTGATAACCTCGGTTCCAGTAAAGTGAAGCTTAATGGGCAAGATATCGAAGAATTTGATTACTTAGGTTCAAGAGTAAATAGAAATAGTGACTGCTCAAACAATGTAAAGAGACGACAGGCAACTGCTAAAACGTTGGTAGCTGATCTTATAAAATTATGGAGAGATCATGATCTGCCCTAAAGACGAAACTGAGAATCATTGATTTGTTAATTTTTCGAGTTGCCACTTATGGATGTGAAGGACGAAATCTGAAAAGAGTTGACAGGAAGAAAATTGAGGCATTTGAAATGTGGTGTTACAGAAGAATACTGCGTATTTCTTACTTGGATCAAAGAACAAATGAGTGGGTATTGAATAAAACTGGCAGGCCTAAAATTCTTCTTCATATCATCAATAAAAGAAAACAAGTTTTTTTGTCATATAGTAAAAAGGGAAAACTTTCTGTTGAAGAATATAATGGAAGGAAACACTGAGGGGAAGAGGTGTAGAGAAAGACTTGCAACTAGGTGGACGGATGGGAATAGTGAACTTCTGAGCACAACACTATATGACGCTGTTCATACAGCACACGATCGATGCAGCTGGAGGAATTTGTTGGTGGCCACAACAGCTTCTCAGGGAGCTATATGACAGGAAGAATCATTTTAAACATACAGATTGAACCGGGATATGTCATTCGTTATTTTCCAGATGGGGCTTAAATGCACCAGAAACAATTAAAACAGATGAATAAAGAACACAGATTGAGTGTCATGGTAGGCCAACAATATATTTAAAGAGAACAAGCAATTCAGTGAGTCTGTTGCAGATTAGCATAGGCATACGATGCAAGAATACAAGCTTATGCAACATCAGCAAAAAAAAAAAAAAACTCCCATTTCACCCTTCCATTCATTCCAAATGCCTGTCCAGCTCAGAATTAAATTTATTTAGGCTACCAACTTACACAACAAAAGATGGAAGTCTGTTCCGCCAATCAACCACCTGCTGGCTAAAGGCAAATTTCCACAGTACTCTAGGTGTGGCCTGACCACTGCCTTGTACAATGGGATAATCACCTCCCTGTCACTGCTAGCAAAATTCCTATATATCATTAACAAGACTCCATGACCTGCTCTGGCAGCCCGTCTGCACTGCTCAGAAAACTTCATATTTGACTGCACAACCCCAGTCTTTTTCACTTTCCTGAAAGTAGTACTACACAGTTGGTAAGTTTCTCTTGGGTTATTGCTACCAATATGCAGTACTTTGCTTCTGTCAATGTTAAACTTCAGTTGCCACTTCTCAGCCCATTTGCCCAACTTGTCTAGATGCAGTTGGAGTAACATAGTCTTTACTGTCGTTAACAACCCTGCCAACCTTTGTATCATCTGCAAACTTGGACATTAATCCTGATATACCTTAAAGTATCATTGATGAATACACAAAACAATATTGGGCCCAGCACCGAAACCTGGGGAACTGCAATAATAACATTTGTCCATGAAGAGCAGTGTCCATTGATTACCACTCTCTGTCGTCTCTCACTCAACTATCCCTTTATCCAAAGTAGCAACTTACCCTTAACGTCATACCTCTCCAACTTGTACAGCAGTCTTACATATGCAACAATATCAAAAGCCTTACTGAAATCCAAGTATATGATATCAAAATTATTTTTGTCATTCAGTTCCTCTGTGACCACATCATAGTATCCAATAAAATTGGTCAGACAAGACCTCGCTTTAACAAACCCATGCTGTGTCTTAATTATTACTGCAGTCTTAGTAGAGGCATACGATGCAAGAAAGCAAGCTTATAAAGCATCAGCCAAAAAAAAAAAAAAAAAAAAAAAAAACTCTCTCCGATTTCACCCTTCACTTCGTTCGAAATACCTATCCAGCCTTAAATTTATTTAGGTGTCAACTTCCACAACAAAAGATGGAAGTCTGTTCCATCAATCAACTACCCGCTGGCTAAAGGCAAATTTCCGCACATATATCCTACAACTCTCATTCCTCAACTTAAATTTATGCCCTCAGGTCATTATTCCGAGCAAAAGAAAGAATCCCATCAGCATTGAACATGCTCAAACCATTCAAGGTGTTATACACATCAATCAGATCACCTCGCAGGTGCCTAGTCTCCAAGCACTGTAATCTGCAAAACTTAAGCCTTTCTTCATAAGAGCAACCCTTTGTTGCATTCACTAACCTTGTTGCCCTTCTCTGTACTCCTTCCAACGTCTCTACATCCTTCTTAAAATGAGGCCTCCAGAACTGTATACAGTACTCAAGGTGTGGCCTGACCATCGCCTTATACAAGGGGATAATCACCTCCTTATCCCTACTAGAAAAATTCCTGTATATAATTGACAAGACACCATGAGCTACTCTTGCAGACCATCTGAACTGCTCAGAAAAATTCATATCTTCCTGTACAATTACCCCCAGGTCCTTTTCATTTTCTACCACTGTAGTGCCACAGAGTTGATACGTTTTTTTTTTTTTTTTGGTAGATGTTGGCACGTAGGCTTCTGTAGCCATAATGTGCCCCCCCCCCACCAAGGTTTTTGCAGTACTCTGCTACACCCGAGGTGGGAATCGAACCTGCAACCTTTGGGTTGCCAGGCAGGCACTTTACCCAGTTGATACGTTACTCTGGGGGTTACTGTTTCCCATATGTAGTACTTTACATTTATCAACATTAAACTTCATTTGCCACCTCTCAGCCCATCTGCTCAACTTTTATAGATCCTGTTGGAGCAGCGTACTGTCATTAGTGTCATTAAAAACCCTGCCAACCTTCACGTCTGCAAACTTGGACATTAAGCCTGATATACCATCATCAATATCATTTATAAATATAGAAAACAACAATGGACCAAACACTGAACCCGGAGGGACTCTACCAATAACATTAGTCCACGAAGAGCAGTGTCCATTGATTACCACTCTCTGTCTTCACCTACTCAACCATCCCTTTATCCACAGCTGATATTTCCTTCCAATGCTGCATTGCTCCAATTTGTGCAGCAGCCTTCCATGTGCAACAGTATCAAAAGCCTTTGTAAGATCCAAATATATGCTATCAAAGTTATTCCCTGCATCCAGTTGCTTTGTGATCGCATCATAGTATCCAATCAAATTGGTCAGACAAGACTTCCCCTTAACAAACCCATGCTGTGTCCGAGCTATAATTCAGGTCTTGTCTAGATGATCCTGCAGTGCTTCTAACTAGTGCCTCCATTAACTTCCCTGGAATAGAAGTTAAAAGAAATTACCTGTGTTGCCCTTTGATCCTCCTTTGTGAATTGGGGTCACATCTGCACATCTCCAGTCCATGGATACTTCTCCTGAGTCCAAGGAAGCTCTCATGATTATAGCTTACCGGATAGACCTCATCCACCTTTCTTATGTTTATCTTCAACAATTTCTCCTCCACTTTCCTCTCAGTTATTACAAAATCATCTAGCTCACTTCCAGAGTTAATTCTCCTCTGGCATTCCATTCCCTGAATAACTCCTCATGTGTGAATGTAGATGCAAAACACTCGTTAATTTGTTAGCCACCTGAGCAGGATCATCAACAGTTGAACCATCGATATCAAATGGACCAAACTGATTCATCCCTTTCCTTTTAGAGTTTACATACCTAAAGAACTCTTTGCTGTTTTTCTTTGCATTCTTTGCCAAAGATTTCTTATAATCTGCCTTTGCCTGCCTAACCTCCTTTGTGACTTGGTTACAGACCAGCTTATATCTATCATAGGCTTCCAATGTCACCCATTAATTTATATGTATCCCATGTATTTTTCTTCTCTGCCATATGTCTCATTAGTTCATCTGACATCCATTTAGGCCTAAACCTTGAACAATATTTCTTATTTGGTATGTAAAGCCCAGTAACTTCCATGATTAATTGTTTGAATGCTTCCCATTTTGAATTTGCTGTTGGTAACATCATCAGTTGGTCCCACCGTATAGAATTTAAATACTGTCTCAGACCTCCGTAGTCAAAAACCCTTCCCTTTACCATTGATGGTAGTTATCTCTTTGAGTAAATCCCACTTCAGCACACTGTGATCACTGCCACCTAGTGGTTCCTTTATCTGCAGATTCTTAATGCATGAAGCATCACTACTGATAATCTGATCAAGGATATTACTCCCTCTAGTTGCCTCCCAAACATGCTGATGTAGAAAACAATCATCGAATAAATCCACAAAAGCCTTGCTAGTGTGAGTGACCAAACCACAAATTCCAGTCAATATCTTAACAAACTTCAGTTGTCTTGTCTAGATGATCCTGCCATGCTTGGTGCCTCTGTAGCCAGGTGGGCAGTAGCAGCAGTGCGTAGTACCCGCTTCTTGATTAGACCAGGGTTCGAGCCCATGACCACCAAATACGGAGAATGCGGAAAGGTCAGGGAATGACCACCGCATATCCCCGGAGCAATATGGCCTTAGTTGCTAATGCTCCTAAAAACCAAATAACAACAATCTGCAATGCTTTTTCAACCAGTGACTCCATTATTTTCCCCGGAACACTAGTTAAACTAACAAGTTTATAGTTACTTGTGTCACCTTTTGAACCCCCTTTGTGAATTGGTGATACATTTCCACACCTCCAGTCCATGGTGACCTCCCCTGAGTCCAAGGAAGCTCTCATAATTATGGTTAAGGGTTTGCTTACTTCCTTTGCTGCCTCCTTTAATATAACTGGATAGATCCCGTCCACCCCAGGTGCCCATTCCTTGTTTAACTCCAACAATTTCTCCTCCACTTTGCTCTCAGTTATTACAAAATCACTTAGCTCCCTGTTAGAGTTTGATGAACTTGTGGCATTCCCCTCGTTGAATAACTCCTTATGTGTGAATGTATATGCAAAATACTCTATCAGTTTATCAGCTAACTGGGCATGAACATCAACAGTTGAACCATTGATATCAAGTGGATCAATCTGGTTCATCCCCTTCCTTCCGGAGTTTACATAAGTAAAGAACTCTTTGCTGTTTTTCTTTGCATCCTTTGCCAAAAGATTTCTTGTAATCAGTCTTCACCTGCCTAACCTCCTTTGTAACTTGGTTACAGACCAGCTTATATCTATCATAGGCTTCTGTGTCACTTGTTAATTTATATGCATCCCATGCATTTTTATTCTCTGCCATGAGCCTCATTAATTCATCTGACATCGATTTAGCCTTGATGGCATTTACATCTTTAATTCCCATATCAGTATTTTGTGATCACTGTCACCCAGTGCTTCCTTTATCTGCAAATTCTTAATGCATGAATATTCATGGCTGGTAATCAGATAAAGAATATTATTCCCTCTGGTTGCCTCCCGAACATGCTGCTCTAGAAAACAATCATCCAATAAATTAAAAAAAGTCTTTCTAGGGTGCGAGTGACCAACTGACAAGTTCCAGTCAATATCTGGAAAGTTAAAATCCCCCATTATAAGACATTCGGATTTACTGGCCCACTATTTCTCTGCACAATTTCTCATTATACCCATCAGATTTGTTAGGCCTTTAACACACACACCTACTCTCATTTTTCCTTTCCCAGTGCTTATGTCACACCAAACAAACTCAACATTACATTGTCCACCAACATCATTGGATACACTCATTGACTCAAGACCTGGTCAGTCTTCCTCCTCCTCAACAACTCCTGAGCAAATTGCAAAAGCCCAGGAAATCTTGGATGAAGACCGGTGGAATTACACTTCTTGAATTAGCTGTTAGAATGTTCATTTCATACGGTTCTGCTCACAATATTGTGAAAGATCACTTGAAAATATCTTAAATCTGTGCCTACTGGATTCCATACAATCAATTTGACTTCAGAACAAAAAGAGCAAATAATAGACATGCAAAGAAATGCTTGATCATTTTTAAAAATAGGGTCAAACACATTTTATATTGAATAGTGACTTGTGATGAAACTAGGAAATTTTCACTATGATCCAGAGAGAAAACAACAGTCAAGAGTGTGGAAGCTACTAGGCTTTTCATACCAACTAAGAAATGTTGTTCAAGGTTTAGGCCTAAATGGATGTCAGATGAACTAATGAGACATGTGGCAGAGAAGAAAAATGCATGGGATACATATAAATTAACATAATCTTAAATTACAGGTGAAAAACCTCATACCTTTGAGTAGGACTGTTAATCTCTCAATACTCAATCGCGAATGAGTATAATATGAATTACCCTCCCCTCTGTATTGTCATACACGAATTAAGTTAAAATAACTATTAATTAAAATAAGCATGTATGATATGAGAGTTGAATACATGCTTATTTTAATTAATAGTTATTTTAACTAGATTCATTTATGATATTAATTTACCCCCATGCACTGGGGGTAAATTAATATTATAATCATTCATGATTGAGTGTTCAGAGATTAACAGTCCTAGTCAAAGGTATGAGGTTTTCACCTATAATTTAAGATTATTATAATAATAATAATAGGATTATTGGGCTTCATAATCCATTTAGATTTGAATATAAATTAACAGGTGACACAGAAGCCTATGACAGATACAAGCTGGTCTGCAGTCAAGTCACAAAGGAGGTTAGGCAGGCAAAGGCAGATTAAGAGAAATCTTTGGCAAGGGATGCAAAGAAAAACAGCAATGAGTTCTTTACTTATGTAAACTCTAGAAGGAAGGAGATGAATCATATTGGTCCACTTGATATTGATGGTTCACCTGTTGATGAACCTGCTCAGGTAGCTAGCAACTGAACGAGTATTTTGCATCTATATTTACACATGGAGTTATTCAGGGAGAAGAATGCCAGAGGTGCATTAAACTCTGGCAATCAGCTAAATGGTTTTGTAATAACTGAGAGCAAATTGGAGCAGAAACTGTTGAAGATAAAACATAAGAAAGGTACCTGGGGTGGATGGGATCTATCCAGTTATAAAGGAGGCAAAAAAGGATGTAAGCAAACCCTTAGTCATAATTGAGAGCTTCTTTGACTCAGGGGAGCTACCCATGGACTGTAGATGTGGAAATGTGACCCCAATTCACAAAGGAGAATCAAAGGGTGACACAAATAATTACCGACCTGTTAGTTTAACTTCTGTTCTGGGGAAATTAATGGAGGCACTGGTCAATGAAGCACAGCAGGATCATCTAGACAAGGCTTCAGTTATAGTTCAGACAGAGCACGGGTTTGTTAAGGGGAAGTCGTCTTACTAATTTGATTGGATACTGTGATGTGGTCACAAAGGAACTGGATGCAAAGGATAATTTTGATATCATATACTTGTATCTTAGGAAGCCTTTTGATACTGTTGCACATGGAAGACTTGTACAAATTGGAGTAGTGTGGCATTGGGGGAAAATTGCTACTATGGATAAAGGGATGGTTGAGTGGGAGAAGACAGAGTGGTAATCAATGGACACTGTTCTTCGTGGACTAATATTATTAGTGGAGTCCCCCAGGGTTCAGTCTTGGATCCATTGTTGTTGTTAGTATATGTTAATGATGGTATATCAGGCTTAACATCAAGTTTGAAGACAATACAAAGGTTGTCAGGGTTGTTAATGACACTAATGATAGTATGCTAATGCAACAGGATCTAGAAAAGTTGAGCAAATGGGCTGAGAGGTGGCAACTGAAGTTTATCATTGACAAATGTAAAGTACTGCATATAGGAAGCAGTAACTACAGAGTAACATATTAACTGTGTGGTACTAAAGTTTACAACTGAAGTTTAACCTTGACAAATGCAAAGTAGTGCATATGGGTAGAAGTAACCCCAGAGAAACGTACCAACTGTGTGGTACTACACTTAAGGTGGTAGAAAATGAAAAAGACCTGGGAGTAATTGTGCAGTCAGATATGAAGTTTTCTGAGCAATGCAGACAGGCTGCCAGGGCAGGTCGTGGGGTTTTGTCAATGATATATAGGAATTTTGCTAGCAGGGAGAAGGAGGTGATTGTCCCTCTGTATAAGATAATGGTCAGACCATGCCTTGAGTACTGTGTACAGGTCTGGAGGCATTTTATTAGGAAGGATGTAGATTTACTTGAGCGTGTACAAAGAAGGGCAACAAGATTGGTGAGGGGAATGAAGGGATCCTCTTACCAAGAAAGGCTTAAGTTCGGCAAATTGCAGTGGCTGGAGACTAGGCACCCGCGCGGTGATCTGATTGAGGTGTATAAGGCCTTGAATGGGTTGAGCACGCTGAATTCTGATGGGATCCTTCCACTTGTTCAAGCTGGAACCTAAGGAGACATAAATTCAAATTAAGAAAGGACAGATATAGAATAGATTTGCGGAAATTTGCCTTCAGCCAGCGGGTGGTTAATTGCTGGAACAAACTTCCATCTGTCATTGTGGAAGTTGATAGGTTGAATAAATTTAAGGAGGAACTGGACAAGCATTTGGAGGGAATGGTGTGATTTTTTTTTTTTTTTTTGGGCTGATTCTGCATAAGCTCATACACTTGCTTTCTTGTATCACATGCCACTACTACTACTACACTCAGGGTGGTATAAAATGAAAAGGACTTGGGGGTAATTGTGCAGTCAGATATGAAGTTTTCTAGGCAGTACAGACAGTCTGCAAGAGTAGCTCATAGTGTCTTGTCGATGATATACAGGAATTTTTTGAGCAGGGAAAAGGATGTGATTATTGCCTTGTATAAGGCAATGGTCAGGCCAAACCTTGAGCACTGTATAGGCAACCCCCGTATAACACAGTACTTCTACAACACGTTTTTGCTTTAACACAATTGATAAATTGCGGCAATCCTCGCACAAAACGTTCTGATATAACACGTTTAGAGAATTTCGGTAAACCTTGCATAGACAAAGTAGCTTTTTGAGCTTTTGTGCAGGGAAAACTCTGCTATTATGTTGGATGCAATATTTTCACTACTCTTTTTGAATCCTCACTGTTGACTCGCTATTAAAAAAAAATTACTGAGAAATCCCTGAACTTGTGGAAAAATCTAGATTTCAAAGTTTTATTACTATTGGATAGCACACCAGGCCTTCCAAAAGATTTGTCATCCACACTGAAGTTACGTTCCTACTATAGTAAAATCTCATTTATATGAAGCACATACCATTCCCCTGCAAAAGGATAGGCTTTTCTACGTAAATATATATGTTTATTACAAAATTCAGTTAATATGTATTACAAAGTTCGTTTTCACCCCTTAAGAAAAATATTGTCATTTTGTATGTTTAATACAAATCTTGGCAGAGCTGTCCGATTATTGCCTGTGGCCAGCCGGTTCCCTACTTCCTGAAGGAAGGCACTGACTTGTTAGAAATTAGTTTTGTGTAAAAGCGGTTTATGGCAGCTACAACGTCAAGTGCACTCTGAAAAACATCTTTCCGAAGGATGATTTGTTAAATTAACAAAAAAATAAAAAGATTTGCTAAGTTGTTTATATGCACTCCCTTGCTCTCCACGGGAATAAGGTAGGTCAGTTACAATTATTACCCCAGTTTAAAGAGTTTTTTGCTACCGTATACAGCAATCTATTTTTTGTGCCATTTTATCTGAGCCGATGTCTTTTTGGGAAATTGTCTTTAAATTAATTTAAAATTTGTTTACATTAAATCTTATCTAACAGTGTTATGGCGACAAAACGTAAACGGACATAATTAAGCCTGAAAATTAAACTAAAAATTATACAAGAGGCTGATAGGATGGAAAGAAGCAAAACAGACATTGCAAAGGAATACACATCCCTACCTACTTTATTTACAATACTGAAAACCAAAAAAGACTAGAAGAAGTGCATGACACTGGAGCAGCGATGAAAACAGGATATGAATTTGTGGTCCAAAACACAGAACTTGAAACAAATCTTTTCAAGTGGTACCAACAAATTTGCCTATAATTTTCCAATATCAGGTCCAATTTTGCAAGAAAAGGCAAATTATCTAGCCAGCAACATTGGAATTAGTGACTTAAAATGCAGCAGTGGTTGCATTTTAAGATTTAAAGCTCCAAAGATTTAAAGACAGGAATAATTTGGTTTTGCAAAATGCTTGCAGTGAGTCTGGATTAGTTGACAAAGAAAAGGCTACAGACTGGTTGAGTTCTGTATGGTCCATTCTTGAAAAACATGAGGCAAAGGATATTTTTAATCTTGACGAGACAGGTTTATTTTATAATTTGCTGCCAAAACAAAACATTTGCTATTCGAGGAGAGTCTTGTCATGGTGGAAAATTTAGCAAACAAAGAATCACTATTCTGTTATGCTGCAATTCATATGGCAGTACAAAACTACGCCTACTTGTGTTTGGTAAGTTTTCCAAGCCAAGCCAAGCCAAGATGTTTTAAAGCAGTTAACCAACTTCCTTGCGATTATGAGGCCAATAGAAATGCTTGGCTTATGATCAAAATTTTTTATTCTTCGTTATTAAAAGTGGACAGAAGAATGGCTTCATAACAAAAAGGAACATTTTGATGATTCTAGATCGTTGTACAGCACATTCTGCCTAACACTTACAGTGTTGACAAATATAAGGCTGTTGTTTTTAACCCCCCCCCCCCCCCCCGCCAATATTACCAGTTTAATGCAACCACTGGATCAAGGCATTATTTATAACCTCAAGAGAGCATACAGAGCCTGCCTGATAAGGTGCTTGATCTGCAACATAGGAGCAAACAATTTGCAGCCAAACTGGAATGTCTTGGATGCAATCCATAATCTTGTTATTGCTTGGGACAGTATTGCATAAAGTGTAGTAATCAACAGCTTCAGAAAGAGTGGCTTTGGAGAGAATATCATCGAAAAACATGGTCCAGCAGACAAATGTGATACCAACATTGAGGAATGGAGGAATTTGAAGGAGCATATGGATTTTTTTGGCGAATTTGAAGAGTTTGTGAAGGTGAATGATGAAGTTGCTACCACTGCAATGAAAACACTAAAAGAGCTACTAAGCACCAAACAAAATGTTTTTGTTACCAGCAACAGCAAAAGTGAAGAAGTGCACACATGCTGCCATCTAAAAAAAGATGCCCAAAATGCGCTGAACATAATAGAGAATGTGTTGGCCTGCAGTAACATTGATAAAAAGAAACAACTGTTGCATTTGATAATGTCTGTGCTGTAATTAAAAATGCATATAGGACAAAAACTGTGCAAACAACATTGAATTCTTTCTTTAAATTAGATTAATTTATTAAAAAGTTAATGGTTTGTATGTCTCCTTTTATATTAAGATTTTAATTCTTTTTACTGTGATACTAAAATATTGTGTATATCAAAATATATACTGTACAATATTTTCATTTCCATTAATATTGCTTTTTTCTTAGTTTATCTTACAAATAAAATAAAATCTTTAAAAAATATGCTATTCCTATTACTGTATTAATAGACAAGGCTTTTGTTTATTTTATTTTATTAATTTATATTTGATATTATTATTATTTATTATTATTATTAGATATTGTCCCGAAGGAACTAGTAGTTGTTGGTGACTCTATTGTCAAGGAAACGGGGAACATGCTTTGTAAAAAGGATAGGTGGAACAGGACCAGGGTATGTCTGCCAGGGGCAAAGGTTGATGACGTTGTAGAGCGAATATCATCTTTTAGGGGCACAAAAGGTGATATAGTTGTACACGTTGGCACTAATAATATTAAGAGTAGGAGACCGGCAGAATTACTTAACAAGTACAGGTCACTGTTGAAAAAAAGCTGTGAATTAGGGTTGAATTTGAAATTGTCTGCAATTCTGCCCAGACACGATAGGAGGGAGTATATGATGAGAGCCTTGTTGATCAATTCGGCCCTGGAGAGATTGTGCAAGGCTCAAGGGGTAGAATTTTTTTTCAGCCTGGACTGTACTTGTTAACAGGAGAGATTGCTTCTATAGGGGATGGGATACACTTAAATAGAAAGGGTGCAAGAATATTTGCTGATGCTATCGAGGCAGTGTTAGGTGGGTCGGAAAACTGCTAGCTTGGGGGAAACAAAGACCAATAGATTGACAGTAGCCACTGGCAGAGGTGAAAGAGATTCTTGCACTGCTTCTATTAGAATGAGCAGAAGCCTGAAAAACAAGATGCATGATATTTCAGAGACTGCTGGGAGCCATTGTGGTACAAGTAAACACATGGGTTGTGTTAGGGTAGCTAAGAATAGAAACAGGTGCAGGTATACTTGCGTGTACACCAATGCTAGGAGTTTAGTAAATAAATTTGATGAATTTGAGGTATTGCTCAAAACTTCAAATGCAGATATTGTTGGGATATCAGAGACATGGTGTCACACAGATATAAGGGATGCAGAACTGCAATTTGGGGAGTACAACGTCTACAGAAAGGATAGACAGGATAGGAAGGGGGGAGGGGTTATGCTATTAGTTAAGAAACACATAAAAACCAAGGAATTGAAGCCAGTCGACATCGCTGGACAGTGCAGTGTTGAGTCAGTTTGGTGTGACATAAGCATTGGGAGATCAAAATTGAGAGTAGGAGTGTGCTATAGGCCTAATGACTCTGATGAGTATAATAAGAAACTGTACAGGGAAATAGAGTGGGCCAGTAAATCAGAGAGTCTTATAATGGGAGATTTTAATTTCCCAGATATTGACTGGAATTTGGGGGCTGGTCACTCACACACTAGCAGGGCTTTTGTGGATTTATTGGATGATTGTTTTCTACATCAGCATGTTCGGGAGGCAACTAGAGGGAGTAATACTCTTGATTTGATTATCAGCAGTGATTCTTCATGCATAAGAATCCGCAGATAAATGAACCACTAGGTGGCAGTGATCACAGTATGCTGAAGTGGGATTTACTCAAAGAGGTAACTACCATTAGGGGTAAAGGGAAGGGTTATTGCTTCCGTAAAGGCGACTACGATGGACTGAGACAGTATTTAAATTCTATACAGTGGGACCAACTGATGATGTTACCAACAGCAAATTCAAAATGGGAAGCATTCAAAGAATTTATCTTGGAAGCTACTAGGCTTTACATACCAACTAAGAAATATTGTTCAAGGTTTAGGCCAAAATGGATGTCAGATGAACTAATGAGGCATATGGCAGAGAAGAAAAATGCATGGGATACTTAAAAATTAACACATGACACAGAAGCCTATGATAGATACAAGTTGATATGCAACCAAGTTACAAAGGAGGTTAGGCAGGTGAAGGCAGATTACGAGAAATTCTTGGCAAGGGATGCAAAGAAAAACAGCAAAGAGTTCTTTACTTATGTAAACTCTAGAAGGAAGGGGAAGAATCAGATTGGTCCACTTGATATTGATGGGTCAACTGTTGATGATCCTGCTTGGGTAGCTAACAAACTAAATGAATATTTTGCATCGACATTCACACATGAGGAGTTATTCAGCGAGGGGAATGCCAGAGGTGTATTCAACTCTAGCAGTAAGCTATAGAATCTTGAAATAACTGGGAGTAAAGTGGAGGAGAAACTGTTGAAGATAAACACAAGAAAGGCACCCGGGGTGGATGGGATCTATCCAGTTATATTAAAGGAGACAGCAAAGGAAGTAAGCAAACCCTTAGCCATAATTATGAGAGCTTCCTTGGACTCAGGGGAGGTACCCATAGACTGGAAATGTGCAAATGTGACCCCAATTCACAAAGGAGGATCAAAGGCTGACACAAGTAATTATAGACCTGTGAGCTTAACTTCTGTTCCAGGAAAATTAATGGAGGCACTGGTTAAAGAAGCACTGCAGGATCATTTAGACAAGAATTCAGTTATAGCTCGGACACAGCATGGTTTTGTTAAGGGGAAGTCTTGCCTGACCAATTTGATTGGATACTATGATGCAGTCACAAAAGAACTGGATGCAGGGAATAGCTTTGATATTATATACTTGGATCTTAGAAAGGCTTTTGATACTGTTCCACATGGAAGACTGCTACACAAATTGGAGCAGTGTGACATTGGAGGCAAATTGCCACTATGGATAAAGGGGTGGTTGAGGGGGAGAAGACAGAGAGTGGTAATCAATGGACACTGCTCATCGTGGACTAATGTTATTAGTGGAGTCCCTCAGGGCTCAGTGTTGGGTCCATTATTGTTTTCTGTATTTATAAATGATATTGATGATGGTATATCAAGCTTAATGTCCAAGTTTGCAGACGATACAAAGGTTGGCAGGGTTGTCAAGGACACTACTGACACTATGCTGCTGCAACAGGATCTGGAAAGGTTGAGCAGATGGGCTGAGAGGTGGCAAATGAAGTTTAACATTGACAAATGTAAAGTACTACACATGGGAAACAGCAACCCCAGAGCAACGTATCAACTCTGTGGTACTACACTGACAGTGGTAGAGAATGAAAGGGACTTGGGGGTGGTTGTGCAGGCAGATATGAAGTTCTCTCAGCAGTGCAGACGGGTGCAAGAGTAGCTCATGGAGTATTGTCAATGATATACAGGAATTTTTCCAGCAGGGATAAGGAAGTGATTATTTCCTTGTATAAGGCAATGGTCAGGCCACACCTAGAGTACTGTATACAGGTCTGGAGGCCTCATTTCAAGAAGGATGTAGAGCTGCTGGAACGAGTACAGAGAAGGGCAACAAGATTAGTGAATGGAACAAAGGGGTGCTCTTACGAAGAAAGGCTTAAGTTTTGCAAATTACAGTGTCTGGAAACTAGGCACCAGCGAGGTGATCTGATAGAGGTGTATAAAGCCTTGAATGGTTTGAGCATGCTCAATGCTGATGGGATTCTTTCTCTAGCTCAGAAAAATCACCTGAGAGGGCATAAATTCAAATTGAGGAAAGACAGATGTAGGATAGACGTGCGGAAATTTGCCTTTAGCCAGCAGGTGGTTGGTTGGTGGAACAGACTTCCATCCCTTGTAGTGGAGGTTGATAGCCTAAATAAGTTTAAGGCTCAGCTGGACAGGTATTTTGAACGAACAGAGGGGTGAAGTGGAAGTGGGTTTTTTTTTTTTTTTTTTTTGGCTGATGCTGCATAAGCTTTCTTTCTTGCATCAAATGCCTCTACTAATGCTAATGCTAATATACAGTATGTACCAAAAAAAAAAAAAAAAAAAAACACACTGGTAAAATTTTTATACTTTTGGGGAACCTTGTTACTACAAACCTAACTATTACAAAACATGAAAATTTAGATCCCTTGAATTTGGTATTAATTATATTCCACTGTATAACAAAATATATACTGTACAATATTTTCATTTCCATTAATTGCTTTTTTCTTAGTTTAATTTACAAATACAATAAAATCTTTAAAAAATATGTTATTCCTATTACTGTATTGTTACACAAGGCTTTTTTTATTTTATTTTATTAATTTAAATTAATTAATTTTTGACATTATTATTATTCTTAGATAAAGATAATGAACTATAAAAAAAAAAAAAAAAAAAAAAAAAAAAAAAAATCGACACTTTTGGGGGACCTCATTACTACAAACCTCATTATCACAAAACGTGAAAATTTAGGTCCCTTGAACTTTGTATTAACGAGATTCAACTGTACCATCACAGTTGTGCTAGGTTAATACAACTTCTTTCATTCAGCTATTATATCCACCTTTAAAACTCATTACATCAGAAAATTGTTACAATGGATTTTGGTAAAAATTGATTACAAATCTGTTGAAGTAATGGAGGCATGGAAACATATCTCATTGTGTACTGTATCAGAATCATAGCTTTATCACTGAAAGAAGTAAAAATGTCAACAGGTGCGTGTTGGAAAAATGTATGGCCAGGGTCGGTTCATTCAGGAAATATGGTCAAACTGGCAGCAAACGGAATTGGTGCGATAGTAGAACTTGTTACATCGATAAGAGTGAGTGTGTGTGGGGAGGGAGAGTTAATGGCACATGAGCTGCTGGGGCTACAGTGCACCTATTCATAGGAAAATGATAAAAAAACAAATTTCAGATATAATCACAATGTTTTATTAGAATTTATGATACATTCATTTATGATCCATTAGAATTTATGATAGAATCCAATTTTTTTCAAAAAAAAAGAGAAATTCATTGATGATTGTATCGTCACCAATAATGTTTTAATGTCTTTGGTTCTCGAAGATTTCTTAGGGCAAGGAGGATGGATATTCTGTCCTGATCATAGGCTTGTGACATTCAGGCTTTGGTTTGTCTTTTTTGGAGAAGAATAGTCGACCGGTGTCCATTTCTTTTTCCTCATGTATTTCTAAGATAGGTTCTTCTTGTCTGGACGTATCCATAGATGTTTCTTGGATATTCTTTTTTAAATGTGAGCTTCGATTATTCGACGTAGATCAATCACTGGGGAAGGAGAAGATGTTGCTGGTATTGTAAGTGCAGCATTATTTGCCTGGTTCAACTACTTAGGGATATTGGACTGTTGCTGGGAGAGAACAGCCAGAGCCCCGTCAGAGATTGAAGTTTTTGAAGGGACTGTAACATCAGTTTGGGTGGCCACTGATTGATACTTTTGTGCAATACTAGCATATGTACGCTTAGTCATACTGGGAGAAATTACTTTTCTTGCTTCTTGAAAACGTACTTTATTTTCAATCTTATATTTCACAATTTTCTTTTCAGTTTTCCATTTGTCACATGACCTTGAATAAGTAAGATGGTTGCCTTTACAGTTGGGGCAGGCCATTTCTTTTGTAGAGCAATCACTTTGAGTGTGGTCAGAGGACCCACAATTGGGGCAAACTTGATTTCCTCTGCATGCCGTTTGAGAGTGGCCATACTTTTGGCATTTAAAACATCTCAATGGATTAGGAATGTAGGGCCTAATGCGACAAAGTAGATAGCCTGCTTTTATCGATGATGGTAGATTTGGCATATTGAAAGTGAGAATAATGTTCCTTGTAGGTGTAAGTGTACTGTCTTTTTTTAGTCATAATCCTTTTGACTGCAATGACATTTTGGTCTTGAAGTTCTTGTGTTATCTCCTCCTCCTTGACATTCAATAGATCCCAGCTGGATATAACCCCTTTGGATGTATTTAGGGTTGCATGGGGAGTAAAACCTTTACTGGAATTCCAGCAAAAGTTGTAAGGTTTAGCAGTTTCTCCGAATGTTCACGGTTTATTGCCTCCACTAGTAGGTCTCCCGATTGCAGTCTCTTGACTGTCTTAGGAGATCCTGCGAGACTTTCCAGGTGTTTTTGGATAAGAAACGGAGGCAACTTACTGAGGGATCGATCAGCAAGAGAGTGCATTATGATAAACGCTGGGAAATCTGTTGCTGAGGAATTGGCTTTAAACTTCTTGGGTTGCGATGTGCCATGTTTGGTTTCTGTATCTGACCAAGAGCTTGTCGGCTCTAAAGGTGGAAAACCATTAAGGTCCATCTTTGCTCCTTTTGGCCCTTGGCAGATTGTCTGTTCTGAAAAGATTTCCGGCCATGTCACGGGGAGGCAGGAGCAGTGCCTAGTGTGACCAAGCGAAAAGTAGTAAGTGTTAGGAGTAAACCAGAAGAAATAAAGAAAGGTGAATTTCCTTTCTTGCTCTGTACAAGTGTTTTTGTAACAAGAGCTGTTTTTAAATGAATAAATTTATTAACGTCAAGAACGTAAAATAACTATAAATTACTTTTGGGAAATCGCAGTAATAGCACAGAGAAATTGCTCAGTCACAATCACTTGGCACCTGGGGCCATGTCGGGTAGTGCAAAAGATCCATAAAAATTTTTATGGATCTTTTTTACAATGTGGCAGAGTCAGCCGGGCTCAGGCGAGAGTAGCATGGTTTTTTTTTTCTCCTGGAAACTCAGGTTTTTCTTCCTGTAAAACAGAAAATTGACCTCAGGACACACACACACAATTTATAGACAATATACACAGAGTAACATGGTCTTAGTTGCCGATGCTCCTGAAAAAAAAAAAAAAGATATGATTACTGAAGATGTTCAAGAATTACTGGTAGAAAAAGAGGCTGGCAAAGTGGATTTGGTGGAATTGACATCGGAGGTAAAACCAAATCATTCAGGACATTGATAGCGCAGATAAAAATTCTAAACTTCCACTAAAAAGCATAAGGGAAAGCATAAGCCGAGCAATTAGAATCATATTTTTTGAATGCAGATTCTTGACTCTGCATTCAAAAAATATGATCCTTGAAAAAAAAAAAAGAAAAAAAAGAAGAAAAAAGGGAAAAAAAAAATTCTTGAAAGGAGCCCAAAGTTCAAAAGGGAATTTCTAAAATGCTTAGTTCCATATAATGAAATTCAAAGACTTATCAAGCAAAAGTAAACAAACCCACATTATTGATTTTTTAAAGTGAGCAGAATGGTGTATTTTTTTGTTAGTTTTGTTAAAGAAATGGTGTACTTTTGTTAGCTTTAGGAACATAACCCCCTTTTTTGTATTTTTTCTTAGTCCCGTATAACACGGTTTGCACAACACAACATTTTATAGGAATCTAACTACCGTGCTATATGAGGAGAAACTGGAGGCCTCATTTTAGGAAAGATGTAGAGTTGCTAGAATGAGTACAGAGAAGGGCAACAAGATTGGTGAGAGGAACAACATGGGTGTGTTACGAAGAAAGGCTTAAGTTCTGCAAGTTGCAGCATCTGGAGGCTAGGCACCTGAGAGGTGATCTGATTGAAGTGTATAAGGCATTGAATGATTTGAGCAAGCTCAATGCTGATGGGATTCTTTCTCTTTCCCAGATTAATTGCCTGAGGAGACAAATTCAATTGAGGAAAGAGAGTTGTAGAATAGATGTGCAGAAATTTGCCTTTAGCCAGCAGGTGGTTGGTTTCTGGGACAAATTTCCATCTGTCGCAGAAGTGGACAGCTTAAATAAATTCAAGGCAGATCTAGACAAACATTTGGAGAGAATGGATTGGCAAAATGGGAAAGGATTTTTTTTTTTTTTTTTTTTTTGGCTGATGCTGTATAAGCTTGCTTGCTTTTTTTTTTTTTTTTTTTTTATGTAAACCCAAACATGTACTGGGAAGACGAAAAAAGATATTTGTTGACATTGGACTTGAACTTCTGTAGACTGTAATTTTCAGGAAATACGCATGAAGGAAGGTTGTTCCAGAAAACGGCAGTTGAATGGATAAACAAGGAAGATGAAAAGTTGGTTCTGTAAGTTTGTAGTTGTACAGCAAATGGATGTTGGCTGGTGGTGGTGAAACGTGTTCAGACTGTTTTGAAGGAGAGAGCGGGAATTATAGAAGCCAATTCAGAAGAACAGTGACCATGGAAATATCTGTAGAAGAGGCATGCAGCAGAAACAGTACGTCTATGAGACAGCGAGTGGAGAGACGCTGTTAGAGATTCTGCCCTCTTCTGAATGGAACCTAAGAGAGGTTTTAGGGGCATCACCCCAGTTGTGGGAACAATATTCCATGGTAGGGCGGTTTTGCGATTTATACAGAGTGAACAGCTGTTTGGAAGAAAAGTAACGCTGAGAGCGAAAGAGAAAACCAAGTTTTTTATATACAGAGGAAGCAATATTTGTAATGTGCTTGTTCCAAGAGAGATTAAAAGTCAGGGTAATCCCAAAAGAGATGTATCATTTTGCCTAGAAATCAGAGTGTCACCAAAGATAAGCATAGGAGCAGAAGAATCCTTTTTTTGCGAGATATAAGACAGGATTGAGTTTTAGAAGGATTGAAATCAACTAATTCTCCCGTAGGGCAATTGTCTTTGCCCCACGGGAGAATTACCTGAAGATCGGCATTTAAGGAATTGGTAGCAGATATTCGAGAAGTTGAAGCTGATTGAACAGGGCAAGGTTTCTCAAAATGGAAAGTGGAATGAAATGTGCTATCATCAGCAAAACAATGAATACCATTTCCAGTCAACGGAAGAAGGTCATTAATATAGAAAAACGAAAAGAGTGGGGGAAAGAACTGAACCTTGGGGGACACTGGCATTAGTGGAGAAGTTAGAAGACAGAGAGCCATCTACCATCACCCTCAGTGAGCAATCAGAGAGAAAATTGGATAAACAATTACAAAAAGGAGTTGGAAAACCATAAGATGGAAGCTTGTTTAGAAGACCTTTATGTCAAACATGATCAAAAGCCTTTGAGATGTCTAGAGCAGCTACTTGTGTTTCACCGAACTTTTCCATTGAATTAGTCCATAAATGGATAACATAAGACATAATATCACCAGTGGATCGACACTGACGGAATCCATACTGGCGATCTTTGATCAGACAGAAGGTTTCTAGGTAGTTTAAGAGTTGGCGGTTAATTGATTTCTCCATTATTTTAGAAAGAGTAGAAGTAATTGCAATGGGATAATTGGATGGGAGGGATTTGTCACCCTTTTTAGAAACTGGCTGGATATGAGCAAATTTCCAAGCAGAAGGAAAAATACCTTTGGAATAAGAAAGTGAAAAAATGCAGCAAAGAATAGGAGCTGTGTTCAGGAGCACAGGTTTTGAGAACAAGTGGAGAAATACAATTGGAACCTGGAGCTTTCTTAGCATCAAGATTCGTCAAAATCCTTGTGATATCCTTTCAACGGAAGACCACAGGAGGGATTGAATGGAGTGTATTGGGAATGGTGGGAGGTGTTTTAGCAAGATCATTACTACATGAGTTGGAAGAAAAATGGGATGCTAGCAGGTCAGCTTTATCCTTGGCTGAAGTGACAACAGAACCATCTGGTTTGGACAGAGGTGGGAGCAGAGATTGGCAAAGGTTGCAGCCAATAGCTTTGGCAAGAAGCAAGTTTTCTACTATTAGCCTGTTCAAACTCTAGTCTGGACTGATTAATAACTGCTTTACAATTGTTGCGAGCTTTGGTGTAGGCAGAAAATGAAACTGAAGAATTAGAAACTAGCCAATTACGATATGAACATTCTTCTCTCGAACAGCCTTAGTACATTTATTGGAAAACCAAGGTTTAGATAAAGGACAAGAGTTTAAAGTGGAGTGTGGGATAAAAGATTCTATTCCTGCAAGAATAATTTCACTGACACGATCTGAGCAAACATTGACATCAGAACCTGACCAAGGAAAAGAAGAAAAGAAATCATGCAGGTCATCCTATTTTGCATTCTTGTAATGCCAAACAATATGAGGTTGGGAATAGTCATGAGATAAAGGCTCCATTGGAGAAGAGACAATCACCAAGTTGTGATATGAGGTGACTAAAGGACCACTCACTTCGACCGTGTACTTAGAAGGGTTGTTTGTGAAAAAAAGATCAAGCGTGCTGGCTGTATGTTAGGATTGTCCAGTATTCTTGTAGGTAAATGAGCGATCTGTGCAAGGTCATTAGTAATTGCAAAAGCCTCAGCATATCGACCAGCTGGGTCAGTGTCACTAGAAAACGGAAGCCAGCTGCAGTTGTGAACATTAAATTCACCAAAGAAACCTCACTGTTAGGAAAGTTGGACTGGAGAAAGTCAAGTTGCAAAGAGAGGAAGTCAAAGAGCTCCAAGTGATTAGTGGAGTTGGGAGAACGGTAGAGACAACAGATGAATTTGACACAATGAGGTAAAGAGATTTTAAGCCAGAGTAGATTGAAAAGAGGAGATTCCAAATTACCAAGTCTTTGACAGGAATATCAGAACGGACATATGCATAAGTACCACCTTTGAGGCGAAAGGAATCATACAGCAAATAATTTGGACAACTGAGATGAGCAGTAGTTGAATCAACCAATAACTGAGATTCTGTCAGAAAAAGTATATGGGGTTTGGCAGACGGCAAGTGGAAATGGACATTGTTGAGATTAGAATTGAGACCATGTATATTTGTGAAATGAATTAGGAAGTGATGGGGAGGTTTAGATCTTTTCGCAGATAAGCTTACTCTATTAGTTTGACAATTCATGGTGTGTTCAATAGTAAGAAAAAGTGGGTGGGACATGCTGATATAGATGACCAGTGCACTGTTGAGTCAGTTTGGTGTGACATAAGCACTGCGAAAGCAAAAATAAGAGTAGGACTGTGTTATAGGCCTAATGACTTGAATGAGTACAATGAACAATTGTACAGAGAAATAGAGTGGGCTAGTAAATCGGAATGTCTTATAATGGGGGATTTTAACTTCCCAGATATTGACTAGAACTTGTGGGTTGGACACTCACACACTAGTCAGACTTTTGTGGATTTATTGGATGATTGTTTTCTGCAGCAGCATGTTCGAGAGGCTGCCAGAGAAAGTAATACTCTTGATCTGGTTATCAGCAGTGATCATTCATGTATTAGGAATTTGCAGATAAATGAACCACTAGGTGGCAGTGATAACAATGTACTGACGTGGGATTTACTTAAAGATTTAATTACCATCAGGGGTAAAGGAAAGGGTTTTTGCTTCCATAAAGGAGAGTACAGTGGTCTCCGACAGTTTTTAAATTCTGTACAGTGGGATCAACTGATGACGTTACCAACAGTAAATTCTAAGTGGGAAGCATTCAACGAATTAATCATGGAAGCTACTAAAAGTTTCATACCTATTAAGAAATATTGTTCAAGGTTTAGGCCTAAATGGTTGTCAAATGAACTAATGAGACTCGTAACAGAGAAGAAAAATGCATGGGATGCATATAAATTATCAAGCGACTCAGAAGCCTATGGCAGATATAAGTTAATCTGTAATCAGGTCAAAAAGGAGGTTCGGCAGGCGAAGGCAGATTACGAGAAATCGTTGGCAAAAGATGCTAAGAAAAACAGCAAGGATTTCTTTACTTATATAAACTCTAAAAGGAAGGGGATGAATCTGATTGGTCCACTTGACATCGATAGTTCGACTCTTGATGCTCCTGCTCAGATAGCAAACAAACTGAATGAGTATTTTGCATCTACATTCACACGTGAGCAATTATTCAGGTTTGAAAATGGCAGAAGGTTATCAAATTGTAGCAGGATACTTAATGATTTTGTAATAACTGAGAGCAAAGTGTAAGAGAAATTGTTGAAGTTAAACGTAAGAAAAGCACCTGGGGTGGATGGGATCTATCCAGTTATATTAAAGGAGGCGGCAAAGCAACTAAGCAAACCCTTAGCCATAATTATGAGAGCATCCTTGGACTCGGGGGAGGTTCCCACGGACTGGAGATGTGCAAATGTATCCCCAATTCACAAAGGGGGATCGAAGGGTGACACGAGTAATTACAGACCAGTTAGTTTAACTTCTGTTCCGGGTAAAATAATGGAGTCACTGGTTAAAGATGCATTGCAGGATCATCTAGACAGGACTGCAGCAATAATTCAGACACAGCATGGGTTTGTTAAGGGAAAGTCTTGTCTGACAAATTTGATAGGATATTATGATGTGGTTACAAAGGAACTAGATGCAAATATAATTTTGATATCATATATTTGGATTTCAGGAAAGCTTTTGACACTGTTGCACATGGAAGACTATTGTACAAATTGGAGCAGAATGGTATTAAGGGTAAGTTGCTACAATGGATAAAAGGATGGTTAAGTGCAAGAAGACATAGGGTGGTAATCAATGGGTGCTGCTCTTCTTGGACTAATGTTATTAGTGGAGTCCCACAGGGTTCGGTGTTAGGTCCACTGTTGTTTTGTATATTTATCAATGATATTGATAAAGGTATATCAGGCTTAATGTCAAAGTTTGCAGATGATACAAAGGTTGGCAGGGTTGGCAGTAATGGCAGCGTGCTACTGCAACAGGATCTAGATAATTTGGGCAGATGGGCTAAGAAGTGGCAACTGAAGTTTAACCTTGAGAAATGCAAAGTACTGCATATGGGTAGAAGTAACCCCAGAGAAACGTACCAACTGTGTGGTACTACACTTAAGGTGGTAGAAAATGAAAAAGACCTGGGAGTAATTGTGCAGGCAGATATGAAGTTTTCTAAGCAATGCAGACAGGCAGGTCATGGGGTTTTGTCAATGATATATAGGAATTTTGCTAGCAGGGAAAAGGAAGTGACTATCCCTCTGTATTAGGCAATGGTCAGGCCACGCCTTGAGTACTGCGTACAGGTCTGGAGGCCTCATTTTAGGAAGGATGTAGATTTACTTGAGCGTGTACAGAGAAGGGGGCAACAAGATTGGTGAGGGGAATGAAGGGATCCTCTTATCAAGAGAGGCTTAAGTTCTGCAAATTGCAGTGGCTGGAGACTAGGCACCTGCGCGGTGATCTGATTGAGGTGTATAAGGCCTTGAATGGGTTCAGCACGCTGAATTCTGATGGGATCCTTCCACTTGTTCAGATTATGAACCTAAGGGGGCATAAATTCAAATTAAGAAAGGACAGATGTAGAATAGATGTGTGGAAATTTGTCTTTAGCCAGCGGATGGTTAATTGCTGGAACAAACTTCCATCTGTCGTGGAAGTTGCCAGGTTGAATAAATTTAAGGAGGAACTGGACAGGCATTTGGAGGGAATAGTGTGATTTTTTTTTGGCTGATGCTGCATAAGCTCATACATTTGCTTTCTTGCATCGCATGCTACTACTACTACTACTATTACAATCTCAAGGACCATATGCTTCTTGCATCATATGCCTCTTCTAATGCTAATGCCAATTTCGAGCTTCTCGTTCGGCTGACAAACAAATGGGTCTTGTGTTTTTGGACATAAAAGGCAATCTTTGTTATACATTTTATGCCTCGTTGAACAACTATGAATAAGGAAGCAGAGTCTGGCCTGGCAATAGAACAGATTTGAACTCTACTGAAAATAGCTGGTACATCATGTCTAATTTTTTATACGCAAGCTTATATGCAAACCCCTCTGGATTTTGCATATAAGCTTGTGTATTAAAAAGTCCAACTCTGCAGCACCATTTGTGAGAAATGTCATGAAGTTTCTGGTGTGAAGTGGTTTATCTATCAAGACAATTCCAGACCCCATATGACAAATATTGTGCAGCCAGTGATCACTGCCGCAGGTGACGAGGTTCTGCCACATCACTCTTATTCACCGGACTTAGGCCTGTGTGATTTCTTCCTGTTTCCACAACTGAAGGAAGATCTGAAATTCAAGCATTTCACATCTGACAACAATGCTTACAGAGCCACAACGGAAGCACCTTGCAGTCTTTCGAAAATGGATTGCAAGAAACATTTAATGCGGTGATGAAAGTGTGTAAAGTTTAAGGGAAAGTATTTCGAGGAGAAATCCACAGAGTATTCAGATGATGACAATTAAGGTAAGATCTTGCACCAGTCCGCGAATTAAATTATCACCCCTCGTAATATAAATACGTGTGAAGTGGTATCCGTATCACGCAAATTTCAAAAATATTCTAATCATACAAATATAAAAATATCTAAAAACAAATTTCTTATCAATTTGAATAATGTAGTGCCATCTGTGGCCATAAGGATATGAAATGATAAATTACCTTTGAAGCAATTATAAATAGGCTTGTTTCAGGATTTAGCTTTTTCAGAGTTTCAGCAAGATGGGTGCCATCAATATTTGACACAAAATGAACATTTGGACCACAGCGATAAGCTTTTAGCGCTTCAGTCACCATAAGTGGACCCTGTAAATAAAAGAAATTTGCTATTAACAAATCCAATTTTGTTAATAGCAAAACAAAACTTGTCCAATTGGTATCTTATGTTCAATATTCAGTATATGATAAGAACATTTGCATAAAGAATTTAAATTTGTTGTTAAGTACCACTGCCTTGTGCATGTAAGTTAGTAACAGAAATTGTAATAGTTAACAACCTGTAAGAAATAGCAATAATAGTATGGTCCAAGAAGATGAACACTATTACCACAATAACCATGGAAAGTGGTAGACAAACTGTATTTACAAACAACAGCATTGTGTGTGTGTGTGTGTGTGTGTGTGTGTGTGTGTGTGTGTGTGTGTGTGTGTGTGTGTGTGTGTGTGTGTGTGTGTTCAAGGATGGCATCTGAAAAGAAAGGGTATTTCTAACAGCCAAGAAAATAAATGATAAATGCAAAGAATATTGCCAGAAATGAGTTGAGCTGGTTGATGTCCAATGGTGGCAGAGGCTACTTTCTTTTATATTGTCATTATATAGATGCACAGACTAGTTCAAATAACATCTCTTTTTACAATGGTGTCTACAATGATATAGATAATGTCAAATTCCTTTTTCCTAGTGGAAAAGGAATTTGACATTATCTGGTGCAACTTACAGCAACAGATCTTGCTTTCATGCTATTATAGTTGATATGGAGGTTTGATGGCGCATAAGCTACTTTGGCTATAATGCCATGCTATTGTTTCCTTGTTTCGGTTGTATCATACAAATGGTAGACCAGAGTATGGAGAAAATAACATATTAGAAGACAAACTGCACAAGGCATAATTTCTTATGGGTTTAGGTAAGTAACTATATAATATCGGTGTAGATACACCATAGTTTAACCATAAATTTGAACAACATATGTAGCGTAAAAGGCATCGTTTTAATTGTATCTCATATTGTGGGTGCCTTCACAATGAGATAGCTGGTATTGCACTACTTCAAATAAATAATGCTTCTCTAGTAGAGAAGACTTCTGTTATTTATTTTCGTGGATACCACTACCCAGACGATCGTTTCGAAGCTAGTTGGCTTTGTCATTAGTGAGTGGGCAGGTACCCCGGTAATGCAACATGCCATCTCATGTATAAATAATAATGTATTAGAAGACGAAATGCACAAAGCATAATTTCTTATGGGTTTAGGTAATTAACTATATAATATTGGTGTAGATACACCATAGTTTACCCATAAATTTGAACTACGTATATAGCGTAAAAGGCATCATTTTAATTGTATCTCATATTGTGGGTGCCTTCACAACGAGATAGCTGCTGATGAAGCCAACTAGCTTCGAAACGATCATCTGGGTGGTGGTATCCACAGAAAATAAATAACAGAAGTCTTCTTTACTAGAGAAGCATTATTTATTTTAAGTAGTGCAATACCAGCTATCTCGTTGTGAATACACCCACAATATGAGATACAATTAAAACGATGCCTTTTACACTACATACGTAGTTCAAATTTATGGGTAAACTATGGTGTATCTACACTGATATTATATAGGAGAAAATAATATGAAGCCACAGGCCTACTGTACATAATATTAACACTTTTAAGCAAACAACTGAATGGGGTGTTTTTAAACATCACTGTAGACCAGAGGTTTCCCAACTTTTATACCTTGAGCGCCTTAAAATTTTTCATAAATTTCACACTCTTCCCCCCCCTAAGTTCTAGAAGGACAAATGCAAATAAACAAATTTGACATAAAATTTAGCTATGAATATACGTACTTTTATAAATTAATATATACTTCAATACATTTATCTCAAAGAAATAAAATATGAATAATAGAAATAAATAAAAAATACTCCATGTATGTCCCCCGGGAGGAGAGAACCCCACATTTTTGTAAGCTTTACTCTAGACCAGGGATGGCCAACTTAATTTGTGATGCGATCGACTTTTTTCTTCAAAATGTGCCGTGATCTACCATCTCAAGAATTTCATTGCACGTGGTTAAAAAGGTTAATCAACACACATTGAAAAATGTTGTTTATAAATTTTAAAATTAAATATGATTCAGAATTCTTCCCTTAAATTCATACGTATTTAAATTTTTAATTTATGTGAAGTTTCTGTCTTAATTTGATCTGCCAAGCTTTCAAAATCAGGGATATACTGTGATAAGGCCAACTGTAAAGAATCTTCTGTATGCAAGTCCGTAAGAGTAGAGCAATTCTTTGTCTTTTTTGAAATTAAAAAGTTCACTGATTTTTTTTACATTTGGGTACTTTTCTCGGCAAACAAATTTCCAAAAGTCTCTTTCTGATAATCTGGTTTTCAGGAAGATATCGTTTTGAAATGTAATAATTTCATTTTCAAGTAATATTTTCTCCATGCGAAAAATCTCAGCGATTTTTTCTGCAATTTGTTTGTTAACTAAATTGACATTAAATGGATAATAAATATATTGAATGATGTCTTCATTTGTTTAAAAATCACTGAATCTGGTTTCAAAATCATCCACAACTTTCTAAATTTCAGAAACATATTTCTCACTATTAAATTCAAAAACAAGATATTTTTGCAAATGATCATGCATATTTGCAAAATAATCGAATTTTTTTTCTTTGAGATCCTTAGAAATTGCCAAAAATTGATATTTACATGCAGAAATACTACTAATCATGTCATCAACATTTTTAATTTTTTCTTGTAATTCCAAACTCAGATCACTTAATTTACTGGTAAAATTTGCCAAAAAAAGGCCAGATCACATCACAAAGAAGAGATTGAATTTTGAAAAGAGACTTTTCAAAATGCAATCTCTGTAGAAACTTACTCCGACTCAGCCACCTCACATGTGTGTAATATGAGATCTGGTTCATTTTCATTGAGTTGCATTTTGAAAAGTCTCTTTTGAAGAGATTGTCCTCTGATATAATTCATAGTTTTGAAAGCTATGTCCATAATACTTTTAGTATTTAATCTTTTGCTAGCTAACACTTGTTGCTGGATGATACAGGGGTAACTCAAAACATCTGGGAATTCATCCTCCTTTTGGCACAATGCAATGAATCTGTTAAGATGCCCTGTCATTGCTTTAGCTCCATCTGTTGTTATTGATACGAGCTTAAATAGTGGTAATTGAATTTTTTTCAATGATGTTTTTGAATGCGTTAAATATATCAAGACCTCTAGTTATTTCTTTTAATGGAACTATACACAGCAGTTCTTCTCTAGCAGAATCATTGAAAACTATATGAACAAAAACCAGCAACTGAGCTGTATCCAGTTATAAAGAAAAGGATACACAATTAGCAATATGAACATGCATTGTTCGCTCACATTTTTACACATTTTGTCATTGCTTTAGCTCCATCTGTTGTTATTGATACGAGCTTAAATAGTGGTAATTGAATTTTTTTCAATGATGTTTTTGAATGCGTTAAATATATCAAGACCTCTAGTTATTTCTTTTAATGGAACTATACACAGCAGTTCTTCTCTAGCAGAATCATCGAAAACTATATGAACAAAAACCAGCAACTGAGCTGTATCCAGTTATAAAGAAAAGGATACACAATTAGCAATATGAACATGCATTGTTCGCTCACATTTTTACACATTTTTTCAATGCGTCGCATCACAGTATTTAGAGATAATTGCAGATCTTGAAGAGCACTTTTAATTGATGTTACAGTTACTGCTTTAGATTGTAAATTAAGTGTCACGAAGAAATTTTGTTGTGCGAATAATATGGATTTAAGTTCTTTTAATTTATTTTTTCTAAGATCACTATTAGGTGGAAAATCTGATCGGTATTTATCAGGAGTGCGGTGAAGTGCCTTTCTAAATTTCCTTTTTAGGGTACAGCCATGGAAGCACTGCAAATCAAACAACAACATTTTACTTTTATCATTACAAAAAAGTATTCTAGTTCCCACTCTTGATGAAAATGATGTGTTTTACTCTTTTTTGTAGTATTCATTTTAAATAAAAGGGTATTAAATTAACGTATAAGTACTGTCCAGTTATTTAGTAAGTAAGCTAAATAAGAATTCGACGCATATGCTGTCCACAACGTAACTGTGTGAATTTTCACTAGACAAGCCTAGCGGCTGCGCAGCGACAAGAGTAGTCATTTAGTTCAATGGATTCGTAATAAGTATATGCAGTGGGGTGCATAAATCAAAATATTATTATTATATATAATTTTATCTAATCTATTTTATATATATATTTAAAATTCTTCGTGATCGACGAAATTAAAGCCACGAGCGACTGGTAGATCATGCTCGACTTGTTGGCCACCCCTGCTCTAGACTAAATACATCCCATCACAATCACCTTATTGCGAGTCACTTCCAGCAGTATATTTCTGGAAAGATCTATGGAATCTTTATGGAGACTAAGGAAAGACTCTGTATCCCAGTAACATTTAGTACGCTTTACAGATATACCCTCCTTATATTGGTCAGATACAGAAACATAACCAAACTATCTATTTTAATGCTGAAAGTAGATAAAGCATGGTGTTATGTATCTAAATTAAATAATCTCAGAATGTTTTTAATGACTCCAACCAACAGTATACAGATTTGAGATAAAGATAAGATTGAAAAAAAAAAAAGTTTACCATAAAACTATTGATTAAAAATAAGATAAAAGCAATATAAAAAGTAAGATAAAAGATAAAAATAGGAATAAAATGGTAGCTTTCAACATTTCAGGTATCTTGGTCAACCAATAAAACCGTAAAGCAATGCTACAATAAATAAATGATTGAATGAAGTGATATGAGAGAAGGCACATCCTATGATACCATCTATGATCCTTCTGGATTATAATATGTTCACAAACATGGTTGATATGAATGCCTGAACTGAGATTCAAGCAAATTGGGGGGGGGGAGGGGGTATTAAAGTGATTCCAACTAACAGCCGTGATGTGGCTGAAGGGCATGATCTATCGTGTATGGGAAGAGGAGAGGATAGCCATACCTAGCCAGTACTGTTTCAGGAAAGGCACATTTGAGGAAATCATGTCTTATGTGATTGATCTCTTGTTGATTAAATGTGGGAGCACTGCAATAAGCGCTCAGCACAGTCTCATTACATGGTGTAATAAAGTTGCCACAGCCCATGAATATGCACACAATGTGCATGTTTGTGGACTGTGGCAAAGTGTGTAAATTGGCCTGCACGCATTGTTTCTTATTACGTAATTAAACAGGGATTACCCTGATTTCTTTTATAGGGAAGCTTCTATCTAACTCTCCAGGTCCAACACATAAAATGATTAAAAAGACATTAACTACATAATCTAGGTTTTTGAAAAACCTAGATTATAGATTCTCATCACTTTTGACTGCTCTTTTTGGATGTTAAGTCCGATTGAGCACTGAACATCCAAATTTTCAGTCCCTTAAAAATGCAATAAAGTATAAAAAAAAAAATGCAGAAACTGGAAGACAGTATATCAGCACAGTCCTCTAATTCTTTACTAAGAGTTCACTTGAGACTAAATAGTTCACACATTACAGTTCACAAAATTCAATCTCGATAGAAATCTTTCTATAAAAAATTATGGCGGTTAGGCACTAGATTATAGATCCTATCGTGAGAAAGTGAATTTTGCATACAATGCATTACAATAATAAAACTAGGTTACTTTTTGCATTGTGTTATGAAATGTTTGCTGACTTGTGTACCGGTCCAAAAATAAAATAAACCAGTTTTATTATCATGGTGTAATTGTGTGGATAAGTCCCTTCTTTCTCTTGATGGATATAACCCATAAAGACAATGGCTCCATTAAAGGCATGATTAAAGAGACAGATTCTAATTTACATTTTGAGCTAATTGAAAATCCTGTAATAAGTCATAGAGATATCCCTATTTCCTTTGCTTGTAATTGATAACTAAAACATTCACTGAACAGGTCTTTTAAATACAGTAAACCCCCACTATTCGCGGTATCTGTATTCGCGGTCGCTGATTTAATATAAAATGAAACCTAAAAAAATGTGAATTTTAAAGCGCCGTGAACATTTTCCACCATAAAAAAACATGGGCTTGGCTAAAATTATCTTTCTTGGTCAAAACAGTACTCAGTGGGTGGGGGAAGAGGGGTGACAAAATCGCGATCGTAGATATTTCTCGCTAATTCTTGCAAACACAGCGCTAACCAAGCTCCGAGAATGGACGGAAAGGCACCATCTCACAATCTCGCCCACCAAAACTCAATCCATCCTACTGAAGGGTTACCAAACCCCAACCAGACCACCACAGATTAGAATACAAGACAGAACTATCAAGCTAGTTACTGAACTGAAATACTTGGGAGTTATCCTGGATAGGAACCGGTCGTTCACCCCACACCTAAAGTATGTGCAGAATAAGATAAAAAATTATGCAGCCATGCTCGCCAGAGTTACACGCCGAGACTGGGGGCTGAAAAGGCGTACTCTGGCGACCCTCTATAAAGCAGCAATCATCCCGGCAATCACATATGCCTCTGGCGCATGGTACCACAAGGCCTCAACCGTGGTAAATCGCCGACGGCTTGAAATTATACATAGACCGATCTTATTGACCCTCACCCGTGCATGCAAAACAGTGTCGACCCACGCACTGCAAGTGATTACAGGGGCTCTGCCCCTCGACCTCGAGGCTACCCGAACAGGCATGCTGCAGCAGCTTGGACGGAGAAAGGTTACAACATATCTGGACCATACAACAGATCCGACAAGCAATTGGAAAGCCGAGAAGAACAAGCTTCAAATCTACCTCCGATCAATCTGGCAACAGCGCTGGACAGACTCTGATAAGGGAGAAGTCACGCGAAAGTTCCTTCCAAATCTGGAGCAAGTGTATCCTATATTTCCGACATGGTTTTGCCCCGGACTGCATGTAGTAGTAGTAGTAGTAGTAGTAGTAGTGGCACTTGATGCAAGAAAGCAAGTGTAGGAGCTTATGCAGCATCAGCCAAAAAAAAAAAAAAAAAAAAAAAAATCACACCATACCCTCCAATTGCCTGTCCAGTTCCTCCTTAAATTTATTTAACCTATCAACTTCCACAACGACAGATGGAAGTTTGTTCCAGCAATTAACCACCCGCTGGCTAAAGGCAAATTTCCGCACATCTATTCTACATCTATCCTTTCTTAATTTGAACTTATGTCCCCGTAGGTTCGTATTCTGAACAAGTGGGAGGATCCCATCAGAATTCAGCGTGCTCAACCCATTCAAGGCCTTATAGACCTCAATCAGATCACCGCGCAGGTGCCTAGTCTCCAGCCACTGCAATTTGCAGAACTTAAGCCTCTCTTGGTAAGAGGATTCCTTCATTCCCCTCACCAATCGTGTTGCTCTTCTCTGTACACGCTCAAGCAAATCTACATCCTTCCTAAAATGAGGCCTCCAGACCTGTACGCAGTACTCAAGGCGTGGCCTGACCATTGCCTTATACAGAGGGACAATCACCTCCTTTTCCCTGCTAGCAAAATTCCTATATATCATTGACAAAACCCCATGACCTGCCCTAGCAGCCTGTCTACATTGCTCAGAAAACATCATATCTGACTGCACAATTACTCCCAGGTCTTTTTCATTTTCTACCACCTTAAGTGTAGTACCACACAGTTGGTACGTTTCTCTGGGGTTACTTCTACCCATATGCAGTACTTTGCATTTGTCAAGGTTAAATTCAGTTGCCACTTCTTAGCCCATCTGCCCAAATTATCTAGATCCTGTTGCAGTAGCACACTGCCATTACTGTCATTAACAACCCTGCCAACCTTCGTGTCATCTGCAAACTTCGACATTAAGCCTGATATACCTTCATCAATATCATTGATAAATATACAAAACAACAGTGGACCCAACACCGAACCCTGTGGGACTTCACTAATAACATTAGTCCACGAAGAGCAGCACCCATTGATTACCACCCTCTGTCTTCTCCCACTTAACCATCCTTTTATCCATTGTAGCAACTTACCCTTAATACCATTCTGCTCCAATTTGTACAGTAGTCTTCCATGCGCAACAGTGTCAAAAGCTTTCCTGAAATCCAAGTATATGATATCAAAATTATTTTTTGCATCCAGTTCCTTTGTGACCACATCATAATAACCAATCAAATTTGTCAGACAAGACTTTCCCTTAACAAACCCATGCTGTGTCTGAATTATTGCTGCAGTCTTGTCTAGATGATCCTGCAATGCATCTTTAACCAGTGACTCCATTATTTTACCCGGAACAGAAGTTAAACTAACTGGTCTGTAATTATTCGTGTCACCCTTCGAACCTCCTTTGTGAATTGGGGATACATTTGCACATCTCCAGTCCGTGGGAACCTCCCCTGAATCCAAGGATGCTCTCATAATTATGGCTAAGGGTTTGCTTAGTTGCTTTGCCGCCTCCTTTAATATAATTGGATAGATCCCATCCGCCCCAGGTGCCTTTCTTATGTTTAACTTCAACAATTTCTCCTCCACTTTGCTCTCAGTTATTACAAAATCATTAAGCACACTGCTACAATTTGATAACCTTCTTCCATTTTCAAACTGTAATGATTCCTCACGTGTGAATGTAGATGCAAAATACTCATTCAGTTTGTTTGCTATCTGAGCAGGATCATCAACAGTCGAACCATCGATGTCAAGTGGACCAATCATATTCAGCCCCTTCCTTTTAGAGTTTATATAAGTAAAGAAATCCTTGCTGTTTTTCTTAGCATCTTTTGCCAAAGATTTCTCGTAATCCGCCTTTGCCTGCCGAACCTCCTTTGTGACCTGATTACAGACTAGCTTATATCTGCTACAGGCTTCTGCGTCGCCTGATAATTTATATGCATCCCATGCATTTTTCTTCTCTGTCACGAGTCTCATTAGTTCATTTGATAACCATTTAGGCCTAAACCTTGAACAATATTTCTTCATCGGTATGAAAAGTCTAGTAGCTTCCACGATTAATTCCTTGAATGCTTCCCACTTAGAATTTACTGTTTGTAACATCGTCAGTCGATCCCACTGTACAGAATTTAAAAACTGTCTGAGACCACTGTACTCCCCTTTACGGAAGCAAAAACCCTTTCCTTTACCCCTGACGGTAGTTACCTCTTTGAGTAAATCCCACTTCAGCACACTGTGATCACTGCCACCTAGTGGTTCCTTTATCTGCAAATTCTTAATACACGAATGATCACTGCTGATAACCAGATCAAGAGTATTACTTTCTCTGGTTGCCTCTCGAACATGCTGCTGCAGAAAACAATCATCCAATAAATCCACAAAAGTCTGACTAGTGTGTGAGTGACCAACCCACAAGTTCCAGTCAATATCTGGGAAGTTAAAATCCCCCATTATAAGACATTCTGATTTACTGGCCCACTCTATTTCTCTGTACAATTGTTCATTGTACTCATTCGAGTCATTAGGCCTATAACACACTCCTACTCTTATTTTTGCTTTTGCAGTGCTTATGTCACACCAAACTGACTCAACAGTGCACTGTCCATCTATATCAACTGGATGCACTTCTTTTGATTTTATGTTTTTCTTAATTAACAGCATAACACCTCCTCCCTTTCTGTCCTGTCTATCCTTTCTGTACACATTGTACTCCCCAAATTCCAGTTCTGCATTCCTTATATCTTTGTGACACCACGTCTCTGCTATTCCAACAATATCCGCCTTTGATGTCTTGACCAACACTTCAAATTCATCAAATTTATTTACTATACTTCTAGCATTGGTATACATGCAAGCATACATGCTCCTATGCCTATTCCTTGTTACCCTAACACATCCCATATACCCAACTATTCCAGGATGACTGCCATCCGTCCCTGAAACCCCCAACACCCCTCGCTCCAGGTCGCTTCTTATTCTAATAGAAGTTGTGCAAGAATCACCTTCACCTCTGCCTGCGGTTACTGTTAAACTATTAGTCTTTGTATCCCCCCAAGCTAGCAGTTTTCCGACCCACCTAACACTGCCTCGATAGCATCAGCAAATATTCTTGCACCCTTTCTATTTAAGTGTATCCCATCCCTGTAGAAGCAATCTCTCCTGTTAACAAGTACAGACCAGGCTGAAAAAAATTCTACCCCTTGAGCCTTGCACAATCTTTCCAGGGCCGAATTGATCGACAAGGCTCTCATCATATACTCCCTCCTATCGTGTCTGGGCAGAATTGCAGACACTTAAATTCAACCCTAATTCTCGGCTTTTTTTCAACAGTGACCTGTACTTGTTGAGTAATTCTGCCGGTCTCCTACTCTTAATATCATTAGTGCCAACGTGTACAACTATATCACCTTTTGTGCCCTTGAAAGATGATATCCGCTCTACAACGTCATCAACCTTTGCCCCTGGCAGACATACCCTGGTCCTGTTCCACCTATCCTTTTTACATAGCATGTTCCCCGTTTCCCTGACAATAGAGTCACCAACAACTAATAGTTCCTGTGGGACCAGCGCATTCTGCCTTGGGGGTTGCCGCTGTGTTGCGTGATGACCAAGTGCAAGCTCTGGCGTTGATGTGGGCAGCTGAGAGCTTGATGGGCCCCTCAATTTATTTCCTTCGAGGGCATCCACCCTGTCCTTCAAACTCTCATATAGGCCCATAACAACTACCTACCCATGTCACCTACCTCCTTACAGGACACGGAGCAATCCGTCACAAGCTTCATCTCCTTGGAATCGCAAACAATCCTGCATGTGCCTGTGGCTCCCCCGAGACCTGGGATCACCAGATGCATGAGTGTGAACTGTATGATGATCTACGTGCCCAGCTGATCACACAAGTGCGCTGCAACCCTAGAGACCAGGAGCACCACCTGCTGGAGGATGGGACAACCTACAAAGCCTTAACTGAATTTGCTCAGAGCCTATACACTAGACGACTAACCCTTCCACTGCCTTCACGCACTTCAAATCTGAAAGCTCCATGATCAAGTGGAAACTTTTATAATTCCATCCATACCAGATTACTGGGGTAGGACCATTAAATATCCCAATTCATCACCAACTATAACCAAATGGAACACATGTCACAGGAGGAGTATGGGGGAGAACCTCCCAATTCTACCCCAGTGGATAACGCTGGACATCATGGCAGAACTGAAACTAATCTCAACCATACTCACTTCCTTTTCTCTGCAAATTGACTCACCGACGGGACATGGCTCCCAAGGGCAACCTCCAAACAAAAGAGCAAGCACGGCCTCCGTGCACAATATACGACCCGGACTTGCATTCTGGTTGACAGATCCATTCTCCCAAAGAACAACGGAATCTGCCCTAATGGACAATAAATCCTACTTTTCCAAATATCCATGGACGGGACATGGGTCCCTTGAGCGACTACTCAACAAATGCTGCATTAACTGCACTGAATTGACAGACTTATTGAACCTACATCTCCAGCATCAAATGGACCAGGATTTGCTTCTTGAATACTCAATCTTGACCTACAGACGGCGAGCAGCCCTCTATGCATTATCCTATGGATGCTAAAATCTGATTTAACTGGACGGGTCCCATTTCCAAAGAGCGACCTCCAAACAGGCGACCAAACTTGGCTCACACGGACATCAGAGAAGAGGAGTTAAATCTTACAAGCGGTTCAATCCTACTAGTCTATACCAAATGCCACATGAACAAATCGCAGTCTCTGCATGCACGCCGTATTGGCGACCTGAGCCAGCTCCCTTGCCTGGCTCAACTATTCCACCCCTCTCCGGCGGGTGGGGGAGGTGACGGTTCCACCGTATCCCCCCCACGCGCCACCCCCATTCTTACTCTCTGGTGGGGCATGGGCTTGCCCCACTGTAAACTGGAGCTGTCTTCTCTATCGGCTCCATGTCTCTACCTTTCCCCCCCAGTCTTCAATCTATTCCCCCACTCTACCTGCACGCAATGTCCCACACAATCTAAAATCACCTTCGCCCATTACCTTCGGCCTCTCATTCGTAGCGCCTCCCTGACACACAAGCGCATAGAGGGTGTGTATATGTGCATATATGTTTGTGTGTGGCATGTATATGTATATATATATACACCTGTGTGTATTATATATATATATATATATTATTATTTTTATTTTTTTTTAAGGTCCTGAAATCTCAGGAAATTAGGTGGCAGGACCTGCCAGAGTAAATCTTAGTCGACTGGTGTTTCCTGGTCTGCCTCCACGGGGCTAAAGTGGGGCAAAGTTGGGGTCCAGCGGCTAAATGACCAGATGAACAACGGTACACGACACTACACATGTACAATATCCATACACTTTTGAATCTCTGACATTTCCAGTAAACTGGCACACCCATCACAATGCAAGCAATACGGAGATGGGGGAAACCCCTGGTGCCGCTTGACACCAAACACACTTTACACTTTAATCCTTGTTCAGTATGTGTTATGCACCTGTCGTGGAAGGTTTCGTCGTTTGCTTTTAATTTATATGCTTAAAAATTGAATAAATTTATAAATTGATATGCTTACAAAAGTGATAAATCTACTGTTTTGCAGTGTGAAACAGACTTTTTTCGAGTGTGTTAACGGAAGAAAGTGACTTTATTGTGGACAAGTTCTTTCTAACCCGTACAAAAATATGGCTATGAATAACAAGAGAAATGTGAAAATATGAAAGAAGGTGATGACATTAGCGAATAAAATTGAGTTATTAGGCAAAATTTCTAATGGTGAAAGTGTCTCCTCAGTGGCAAAACATTATAAAATCAATGACTCAACGGTACGATCAATCAAGAAATCGGAAGAAAAAATCCGCTGTAGTGTCTGTGAAAACGCGCTAATTGCTTCAAAAATCTGCTCTGTAACTCGTGATGTTAAATTAGAAAAAATGGAAAAGGCTTTAAATCTGTGGATAGAAGACCGAACTCAAAATAAAATTCCGTTAAGTTCACTCATCATTCGTGAAAAGGCAAAACTCCTTTATCAACACTTTAGCGAAACTGGTGATAGCACTGGTGGGATAAGTTTTTTTAGCTAGCAAAGGCGCTGGTTTGAAATTTCTAATAAATATTACATTTAATATTAAATTGTTTCTTATTTTCATTTCGATGCCATATGCTTGCATTTCACTATGTACTGTCTATGTACATAGTCATATTATGAAGGTACATATAATACATAAATAGACAACATTTTACACTAGTTTTTCTTATATATTTCATACTTTGGAACGGAACCCCTTTATTACTATGGGAGCCATAACTCAGTATTCGCATTTTCGGTATTCGCGACATTTCTCAGGAACGTAACCCCTGCGAATAGTGGGGGTTTACTATATTTCTTCAACTCTACTAAATTTACTTATTTTCAAATAACAACTGAAGAATAAATGATAACCACTGACACATAAATAAAAAAAAAAATTTTTATTCATGTGGCAGTGGTTATTTATTTATTGAAAATTCTACCTGATGTAGGGCAACTATAAAATTAATTTCATAAATTAAATTGATAAATTATAAAAATTAAAATTCCATCTTCATTTTATAAATTATTTAATATTTTTATAAGTTTGGAACCACACTGGCAGCAACTATGCTTAAAATATTAACTATATATCACTCTGCTCTTAACTCTAGCTCAACATTTGTATAAAAAAAAAAAAAAAAAACTCCAGTTACTACAGTATCAATTTATAAAGCTAATAAGATGATAAACTAACATACCAAATCTGAACCACCTATTCCAATGTTTATAACATCTGTGATTGATTTTCCTGTGAACCCTTTCCATTCACCACTCTGTACAGATTCTGTAAACTCTCTCATGTGTTTCAAGACAGCATTTACTTCAGGCATCACCTACGTATATTAATAAAATTTAAAAAATTTATTTTGAGTTTTATTTTTTAATTAAAATATTTAAATTTTATTACTTAATAATTTCCATCAGCATTAATTTAGAGCAATGCACATTTAAATAAAATATTTAAATAGTTCTTAATATGTGTAGAAAGTAATGCAGGTGTAATTTGTTGAATACAGATTTGATTTTTAATTCATTACTATAATTTTATTTCAGGTTAATGATATTGAAAATTTTTTCCATATTTGAATGAGGCTATAACGAAATTTTGCAAATCTCTGGATATACCTTAGCATTATCATCTTTCTTTAAACACCTATCCTTTATTAGGATTTATGGGAATCGTGCAAGTTTTATGTATGTATGCCTTTTAATTAATTAATTATTTATATGGTACATTGCAAAATTACATCAGAGTATATATAGATTTGTTGTTTATTTGGTTTTTAGGAGCATTAGCAACTAAGGCCATATTGCTCCGGGTTTTGCGGTGGTCATTCCCTGACCTTTCCGCATCCTCCGTATTTGGTGGTGACGGGCTCGAACCCCGGTCTAATCAAGAAGTGTGTGCTACGCACTGCTGCTCCTTCCCACCTGGCTACGGAAGCGCCAGTATATATAGAGTTATTGTAATGCAATACATACCTCCAACATACAGAAACATAATTATGTATCCACCTCCGCCACACACAACACACACATTTAACAGGCTGTTAGGGTAGGCTATAATAAGAGGATCAGACAGCAATAGAAACTGTTCTGACATATATTCTCATTTAAAATAAATTTCAAAGTTTAGATATATTACCCTGGCATTAATATCCTGACACCACCAACCCTCTGTTGATAGTAACATCCTACCTAAACACCACGTCAGATACTATAATGCTCATATGCCTTTGGGACAATAGTATTATTGTGAATACAAGACACCATAATCAACAAAGTTAATCTCTAGGTTGATCCCTAGATCCCTTGGTTAATTTGCAAATAGAAGTGAACTGGTGTTTAAACTATCAAGGCTTGACGTACTCAAGTGTTCAGGATTTAGGGTGCAGAAGCATATGCTCTTTGAGTTAACCATGGTTGAAGCCTGTAACTGCTAAATATGATTAATGATTGTATTCATGATTTATTGTAAACTCCTCTGACCTGGTGGTTGTGGTAGAGTATAAACATGAAACGACCTGAAAAACCTCCAATCTGACAGAATGTGATGAGATAGCCCTGCAAAGAATTATCTTCCACTTGGAATGCAAGTTCATTATTCTTGCATTCTAAGTGGACACACAGATGCTCAGTGAGATGATTGGGACACATGCCAGCATCAGTAAAGGTCACTTCATTTTGTGAGTTACCATAGTCATGCAGCCATCCACAAACCACTAATCACTTTGATTAATGCCAGATGCTTGATAGCTTGGTGTAAGGCCCATTATTCTTGGGTCATAGACCAATGTGCTTTGGAGTGATGAATCACAGTAAATGGTCTACCAGTCTGATGGTTATGCCTGGGAGTGGTGGATGGCTGGGGAAAAAAAAAGCTATCTGCTGGACTGCATTGTCCCAACAAAGAAATTTGGCAGTGGCAGTGTGATAGTCTGGAGCTGTTTCTCATCACTAGGCATGGGACTATTCATTGTTTTGGAAAAACCACAAATACTAAGCCTCTCTAGATGTCCTGAACAATTATCTATGTTGCAGCAGCATTTCAGAGAAGACTCATACCTGTAACAGCAGGACAATGCTCCATGTTATACTGCTTGCATAGTGACTGGTTTCAGAACATGAGCATCAAAAAGTTGGAGTGGCCAGTCCAGAGACTTGACCTCAACCCTAGTGAGAATCTCTGGAATGAACTGGATCATTAGGTGTGTTTGAGAAGTGTCGAAAAAATATAACTGAAGTAGTCACTGCTTTGAAGGCTGAATGGAGGAAAATATCAGGGAGCATTTACAAAATATTGGTGGAGAGTGGTCTACAGATAGTCTGTCATAAAGGCTAGAGGTTTCAACATATGTTATTGGTTTTCCTGTAAATAAAGATTATATGTAGATATGCAAGTGTCTGGATATTGATGGTAGGGCAGTGTTCTCAGAGAATACATAAGTTCTGTATACATAAGAATACATAAACTAAACAACCACTTTTACCACTTTTATTAGTACCAAGTAATTTGTATAGTTAAAGAACAATAATCAGTTATCAATTTATATTCTCTTATATAATCATTTGATCCACAATTTACATTAATTATTTTCTCATAAAACGATACGGGAAGATGGGGGGGGGAAGCAGCTTATTTTGCAAGCAGATGATGATTTTCATAATGTAGGCAATGTGCAAATCATCATCTACTTGCAAAGTGTCTTTTACTGAAAGTCTGCTTCAAATCCTGGAACAGACACGGATGCTAATAAACATCCCTGTGAGAAATTCTATTTTGAGCTTATATAAGGGCTAGCTTTCAAAATCAAGTTATCTTCTCAACTAATGAACATACTGTCACTTTTGGGGGGTTTTAGTACATAAGCAACTTAGACCATACTGAGGCATGAGATACAAGTGTGTGTTCACAGGGCGACTCACACTTTGTGCAAGCTGAAAAATCCAGCATAACATGCAGGGAAAAGTTTCACTCACTCTGCCTGAGATTGGCGTACTACAGCCTCAACTGAAGAGGCTTTTAGAAAATTTCTGCTGTCCCTGACAGGACTTGAACCCGTACGTCTCCTAGAGAGTGACATAGCAAAAAATCACTATCCCTAGAACCTCAGTTCTCATAGAGAACTGAGGTTCTAGGGACTGGTGGGGGGAGGGCAAGTACAAATTGCGGAAAAGCGTAAATTTTATGAAATGAAAGAAAGTAGTACTTTTACTTTAATCCCTTACATACACTGAAAATAATCAGTGTGGAAAAGTGGTGTTTAGAAAGAGTTACGCATATATATTATTTATTTATTTATTCACTTATAATCATTTAGTCACTTATTTATTTATTCACTCATTTATACACTCCAGCACACATATTGTAGTATGTGTGTATTGAAATTAAATTGTGTGTATTTTAACTCTAGATGTATAAATTATATTAGTAGATGAACATGATGCAAGAAAGTAAGCTTATATAGCACCAGCAAAAAAAAAAAAAAAAAAAAAAAATCCTTCCTGTTTCGCCCATCAATTCACTCCAAAAGGTTGTCTAGTTCGGGCTTGAATTTATTTAAGCTGTCAACTTCCACAACAACAGATGTAAGTTTGTTCCAGCAATCAACCACCTGATTGCTAAAGGCAAATTTCCACACATCTATACACATCTATTCTATAAATGTCTTTCCTCAATTGGAATTTATTCCCTCTCAGATGCACAATCTCAGCAAAAGGAAGAATCCCATCAGCACTGAGCTTGCTCAAACCATTCAAGGCCTTATACACCTCAATCAGATCACTTCACAGGTGTCTAGTCTCAAGATGCTGAAATTTGCAAAACTTAAGCCTATCTCGGTAACAGCAGCTCTGTTCCACTGACTAATCTCACTGCCCTTCTCTGTACTCATTACAGTAGCTCAACATCTTTCCTAAAATGAGGCCTCCAGACCTATATGCAGCACTCAAGATGTGGTCTGACCATTGCCTTTTACAAAGGGATAATCACCTCCTTATCTCTGCTAGAAAAATTCCTATATATCATTGACAAGACTCAATTAGCTACTCTTGCAGCCTGTCTGCACTGCTAAGAAAATTTCATAACTGACTGCACAATTACCCCCAGGGATTTTTCATTCTCCACCATTCTGAGTATAGTACTGCACAGTTGGTATGTCACTCTGCTACCCATATGCAGTATTTTGCATTTGTCAATGTTAAACTTCAGTTGCCACCTTGCAGCCCATCCACTCAACTTTTCTAGATCCTTTTGCAGTAGTGTACTGTCCTTACTGTCATTAACAACCCTACCAACCTTCGTATCATCTGCAACTTGGACAATAACCTTATATACCTTCATCAATATCATTGATGAAGGTATATAAGGTTATAGAAAACTACAATGGGCCCAACATGAACCCCTAGGGAACTCCAATAATAACATTAGTGTATGAAGAGCAGTGTCCATTGATTACCACTCTCTGTCTTCTCTCACTCAACCATACTTTTATCCATTGTATGAACTTGCCCGTAACAACATAGTGCTCCAATTTGTACAGTAGTCTTCCAAGTGCAACAGTATCAAATACTTTCCTAAAATCAAAGTATATGATATCAAAATTATTTTTTGCACCCAGTTCCTTTGTGACCACATCATGGTATCCAATCAATTTGGTCAGATTTGATTTGATTTTTGTGGCGCAAAAACAGCAAGGTTATAGTGCGCCAGGAAAAGGTTAAAATATAAAAAGGTAAGATTGGTAACTTGTAAAAAGGTTACTTCCTCGAAAGGTGCACATATATACTGACATCAATAAATAAAATCAGTATGATTTTATTTATTGATGTCAGTATATATTGATGTACAATGATAAAAGCAAATCGCATATTTCATATGGGTGTATATATTGATTGATTTTAAAAATTTAAAAACTGCTGACACATTGTCGTTGTCATTTAAAATCTGACTGAGTGTATATGGCTCAGTCAGATGGGTAATAGCGAGCATTTCTAAAACTGGTACAATCACATAAAATGTGTTGGACGGATAAAATGGTGTCGCACTGCCCGCACATAGGAGGGTCATCAGCCCTCAGCAAAAAGGAGTGTGTCCTATGCGGAGCCGAGCAAGAACAACTTCCTCTTTGCGATCCCTGGGTAAGCTGGACCACCAAGAATGGATCACAGGCTTAATCCGACATAGTTTGTTTGTAGTAACCAGGTGATGCCACGAATCTTGCCACTGAGATTGTAAGATATTACGGATCACTTGCCTGTAGTCTGTATAGGGGACTAACAGGTCAAGATTATCCGTCAGGGCTGCAGTGTCAGCCAAATCATTCCCTCTAATCCCGGTGTGACTGCGGATCCAGCAGAAGCGGATATCGAATCCACTTGCATAGAGGCTGTATATTATCTGCTGAATTCGGGACAGGGTTGGATGATTAGTGTATGACACCGCTGATAAAGCCTGTAGTGCACTCACTGAATCAGCATATATAATACACCGTTGGTATGGGTGTTTTCTTTGTGATCTAGAGCTAACTCTATGGCATGCAGCTCTGCAGTGTAAATGCTGCAGTCAAGGGGTATCCGTTCTAATATGGTATTATTTGGAAAAACAGCAGCAGATCCCACATACGATTCTGACTTCGAGTTGTCTGTGTAAACTAGCAATAAGTCAGAATGTTCTGCACAGTGTTGTGAATAGAGCTGAAGGTAGACAGAAGACAGAGTATTAGACTTCGTCGCAATCTTGAGCAAGAAGTCACATGCTGGTGTTTGTGCATGCCAGGGTGGAAGGAGCTCCTTTGGTGATCGAGCAACCTTGTCTACTGAGATGTTAAGCTCATTGAGTAGCTCTTGAACATGAATGCCGAATGGGCGATTGGTGGTCCGTCGTGTGTTATAAAGATTTTCCCATCGTGGCTCGAAAATGGATGTCCACGTGGGATGGTCTGGCAGGGACTTCAGCTTGAAGGCATATTGTAGAGACAACTGCATTCGTCGAAGCGACAAGGATGGTTCATTTGCTTCGGCATACAGACTTTGGACAGGTGAAGTTCTAAATGCACCGGCAGCAATACGAATGGCTTGATGATGGACGGGGTGAAGCCAATGAACAGCACTATTTCTGGCAAATGAATACACCTGAGACTCATAATCTAATTTTGAGCATATTAGTGCATGGTATAAACGGAGTAGAGTTTGTTTGTTTCTTATTTGGTTTTTAGGAGCATTAGCAACAAAGGCCATATTGCTCCGGGAATATGCGGTAGTCATTCCCTGACCTTTCTGCATTCTCCGTATTTGGTGGTGACTGAATCGAACCCCGGTCTAATCGAGAAGCGTGTGTTACGCACTGCTGCTCCTTCCCACCTGGCTATGGAGGTGCCTTGGAGTAGAGTGTATCGGTCTGCACCCCCAAGAGGTAGAAAAGAAAGAGCGGAGAATGTTAAGCCCTCTCGTGCACTTTGTGCATAGGTGATGAATATGTTGGACAAATGTCAGCTTTTTGTCAAAATGAGTCCCAGGAATTTCGTCTCTGATACAACCGGAATGGTGCTTTGTCCAAGTCTTAATTCAGGCTCAGGGTGGAAGTTACGTATGCGACAAAAATGGATGCAAACGGTCTTCTCCGGTGAGAACCTGAAACCATTGGCCGTGGCCCAGGAGTTAAGACGGTCAATAGCTTGTTGCTTGTCTCTCAATAACCCTCATATTGCATGATTGAGAAAATATGCTGAAGTCATCGACGTAGAGTACACTGTTTATAGTTGGAGGAAGTTGTTCAGAAATAGAATTTATTTTAATGGCAAAAAGCGTGACAGATAAGCCAGATCCTTGTGGTACCCCCTCCTCTTAGCAAAAGGGCCGCGAAAGGGAGGATCGTACACGAACTTGGAAATAACAGCAGGATAAAAAGTTTTTAATAAAAACGGGAAGGTGACCTCATAGACCGAGATTGTAAAGGTCTTTTAAAATACCGAATCTCCAAGTTGTGTCGTACGCTTTTTCCATGTCAAAGAAGATGGACACCAAGTGTTCTCTTTTTAGGAAAGCAAATTGGGTGGTGCAGTGTGGACCTGTTTCTTCGGAAGCCGCACTGAAATCGGGAGAGAAGGTCATTCGATTCTAAATACCATAAGAGATGAGCACTGACCATTCTCTTCAATATTTTGCACAGACAGCTAGTCAGAGCAATAGGACGATAGCTTTTCAGAGATTTAGGATCCTTTCCTGGCTTGGGAAAAGTAAGAATAGTTGCTTTGCGCCAGGTATCAGGAAAATGCTCTTCAAGAAGGATTCTGTTGTACAGGAAAAGCAGACGGTCCATGGATTCTGGTGAAAGATGTTTTATCATTTCATAATGGATGGTGTCTGGTCCAACAGCGGTAGCCTTTGTACGGGCAAGTGCTGTTTTCAGCTCGTGGATAGTAAATGGCCCATTATATGCGTTCACAACAGTGAAAAACAGGCCCTTAAGTTCACATCGAAGGAACCCTTCGATGTGAACTCAAGGGCCTGTTTTTCACTGTTGTGCTTTAAGACCAGAAACTCTGGGGAGTAAGAGGATGTTGCAGAGATGTTAGAAAATGTTTCCCCAAGAGCATTGGCTATTGCAGTACTATTCTGCAATAGTACATCCATTATATTCCAAGACCGATGAGGGGTGTGTGCTGTGTATTTCCCCTTAATTTTCCGGATTTTATCCCAGACCAACTTAGTACTAGTGGACTGAGTAATTGATGAAGTAAAGTGGATCCACAATTCCTTTTGACTCTGACAGCGGATGTAGCGTGCTTTGGTTCGGCCACTTTTAAAGGCAATAAGGTTGGTCGTGGTAGGATATCGGCAAAATATCCCCGCTTTATTTTGAGCCTTTTTTGCTGCTGTGAATTGTGAATTCTACCATGGTTTTGGAAACGGAGGAAACCGGGTGGACGTTTTTGGAATTGTAGTTGCAGCTGCATGGACAATATTTTCTGTTATGTAAGTGACTGTATCATTGATAGGCTCCTGACTGACTGCAGAGATGTCAAAGTTTGCCAGGTGTTGAAAGGCACTCCAGTCAGCCTGATCAAGCTTCCACCATGGTAACCTGAAAGGAAGACATGGCCTCCCACTGTATAACGAGGTTATCACAGCATTAGCATTAGCAGAGGCATTTGTTGCAAGAAAGCAAGCTTATGCAGCATCAGCCAAAAAAAAAAAAAAAAAAAAACCACTTCCACTTCACCCTCTGTTCATTCAAAACACCTGTCCAGCCGAGCCTTAAACTTATTTAGGCTATCAACCTCCGCAACAAGGGATGGAAGTGTTCCACCAACCAACTACCTGCTGGCTAAACGCAAATTTCCGCACGTCTATCCTACATCTGTCTTTCCTCAATTTGAATTTATACCCTCTCAGGTGATTATTCTGAGTAAGAGGAAGAATCCCATCAGCATTGAGCATGCTCAAACCATTCAAGGCTTTATACACCTCTATCAGATCACCTCGCTGGTGCCTAGTCTCCAGACACTGTAATTTGCAAAACTTAAGCCTTTCTTCGTAAGAGCACCCCCTTTGTTCCATTCACTAATCTTGTTGCCCTTCTCTGTACTCGTTCCAGCAGCTCTACATCCTTCTTGAAATGAGGCCTCCAGACCTGTATACAGTACTCTAGGTGTGGCCTGACCATTGCCTTATACAAGGGAATAATCACCTCCTTATCCATGCTAGAAAAATTCCTATATATCATTGACAATACACCATGCGCTACTCTTGCAGCCCGTCAGCACTGCTCAGAGAACTTCATATCTGCCTGCACCGCCGACTGGGCTAGCCGAGTGGGTAAAGTACCTGCCCGGCAACCCAAAGGTCGCTGGTTCAATTCCCGCCTCGGGCTTGGATCAAAGTACTGCAAAAACCTTGGGAGGTGCAATATGGCCACAGAAGCCAATGCGCCAACAACTACCAAAAAAAAAAAAAAAAAATCTGCCTGCACAACCACCCCCAGGTCCCTTTCATTTTCTATCACTGTCAGTGTAGTACCACAGAATTGATACGTTGCTCTGGGGTTGCTGTTTCCCATATGTAGTACTTTACATTTGTCAATGTTAAACTTCATTTGCCACCTCTCAGCTCATCTGCTCAACCTTTCCAGATCCTGTTGCAGCAGCATAGTGTCAGTAGTGTCCTTGACAACCCTGCCAACCTTCGTATTGTCTGCAAACTTGGACATTAAGCTTGATATACCATCATCAATATCATTTAAAAATACAGAAAACAATAATGGACCCAACACTGAACTCTGAGGGACTCCACTAATAACATTAGTTCACGATGAGCAGTGTCCATTGATTACCACTCTCTGTCTTCTCCCCCTCAACCACCCCTTTATCCATAGCAGCAATTTGCCCCCAATGCCACACTGCTCCAATTTGTGCAGCAGTCTTCCATGTGCAACAGTATCAAAAGACTTTCTAAGATCCAAGTATATAATATCAAAGTTATTCCCTGCATCCAGTTCTTTTGTGACTGCATCATAGTATCCAACCAAATTGGTCAGACAAGACTTCCCTTTAACAAAACCATGCTGTGTCCAAGATATAACTGAAGTCTTGTCTAGCTGATCCTGCAGTGCTTCTTTAACCAGTGCCTCCATTAATTTTCCTGGAACAGAAGTTAAACTCACAGGTCCATAATTACTTGTGTCGCCCTTTGATCCTCCTTTGTGAAATCGGGTCACATTTGCACATCTCCAGTCTATGGCTACCTCTCCTGAGTCCAAGGAAGCTCTCATAATTATGGCTAAGGGTTTGCTTACTTCCTTTGCTGCCTCCTTTAATATAACTGGATAGATCCCATCCACCCCAGGTGCCTTTCTTGTGTTTATCTTCAACAATTTCTCCTCCACTTTACTCTCAGTTATTACAAAATTCTCTAGCTTACTGCCAGAGTTGAATACACCTCTGGCATTCCCCTTGCTGAATAACTCCTCGTGTGTGAATGTCGATGCAAAATATTCATTTAGTTTGTTAGCTACCTGAGCAGGATCTTCAACAGTTGAACCATTGATATCAAGTGGACCAATCTGAATCATCCCCTTGCTTCTAGAGTTTATATAAGTAAAGAACTCTTTGCTGTTTTTCTTTGCATCCCTTGCCAAAGATTTCGCGTAATCTGCCTTCACCTGCCTAACTTCCTTTGTAACTTGGTTACAGTTCAACTTATATCTATCATAGGCTTCTGTGTCACAGGGAAGTGATCACTTCCGTATGGGTTCTCCACTTCCCAAGTGAGTGAAGGGAGTAGAGAAGGGGAGCAGATAGAGAGATCAATGGCAGAAAACGTACGAGTAGGCATGTGGAAGAATGTGTTTGTTCCAATATTTAGAAGGGAGAGATCATTGTCATTTAGCATATGCTCTATGACTCATCCCCTTCCATTGATGCTAGCACTTTCAATGGTCATCTCGGAGATTTCAATGGACATAATACCCCACAGGGTATTATGTCCATTGAAATCCCCGAGAAGTAAGAAAGGGGAAGGCAACTGCATTACAAGATTAAGGTCTTCCTGGGAGATGTCAGTCCCAGGCAGCAAATAAATAGAGCACATGGTTAATAAAAATCCCACTGTAAGGCGAATTGCAACAGCCTCTATGCTTGTTGTAATTAGCAAGGGCTGAACAGGAGTCTGGTTGCCCACAAGGATAGCGACTCCTCCATGAGCAGGACCATCTGCAATTCTATCCTTACGAAAAATTGAGATGTTACGCATGGTGGGATCATCATTTGCGTTTAGGTAAGTCTCCTGCAAGCAAGTGCAAACTGGCTCGTGCTTTTGCAGGAGGGCCTTGATGTCATCAGTATTTCGCCGGAATCCACAACAAGTCCACTGTAGGAATTAAATTGGTCAGACAAGGCTTCCCCTTAACAAAATCATGCTGTGTCTGAAATATAATTGCAGTCTTGTCTAGAGTACATCTAATGTTTCAAGTAAATAAAGTATGCTAAAAAGACTATTATACATTTAGATTATAATGAGAATCGATTAGAAAAAAAAAAATACTGTACACATATATTCTTTTGCCTATACTTTTTGTTTCTCTTTTCATATCATGCACCTATTATTCAACTCTGTGCAGTTAACAAAACCTCAGTCGTACTGGAAATATGATTCCTGGGGTGGGGTGGGAGGGTTAATAATGGCAAACAGTGCCTCCTTGTATGATGATACTAAAGAAATAACCTTTGTTTTCTTCTTTAATGTTTTCCTAGTTAGTGCTGCCGTAACACATTGTCTTTTGCTGTAATTTGATAATTGGCTTTGTTCGAATCTAAATAGCAAAATGTAAAAAGTTCACCCCCGCCTGCAACTAATTACAGTCAGTATAACAGGAAAATATTCTCCTTTTACAGCACTCATTTTTTATATGGGAGAACATGCTGTAAGATATGGACAAATCCCAAAGTTTCTTTTTAGAGAACTCGCAAAAGATAATCCAAAACCATAATTCACAACAAATTCTATGAACTCTTTTCATTTGATGAAAATAATAAATACTCAAATTCTTGGGATTTATTAGATTTTATAGGATTTACCAACAATGTATATTTATTCAAAATATACAGTATATATGTAATAAATTGTAAATATATTCTTATTAATTCATGTCCTGTCATCAGGCACTTCAGTATTTATTTCAGATTTGCAGGAAGAAATCCAGTTTTTACAAAGCCCTTTTTAAGTGTGAATTCTTTTCAGAGGCATAATTAAGATTTCTGGATCTGTGGCCAAATAGACACCTTTGGTTTTCATTAATTTTTACTAAATTATTTAATCATTATTTAATGATTAAATTTACAATTAATAAAGAACCAAATATAAAATCTCATCTCAGAAAAATCTGTCTACTAAGAGAAGAGTTGTTACATATGGATGGATGGATTTTATTCTAATAGACCAAGAGAATGGTGGATGGCCAAGCAAGTATTAGAAGAAAGAGAGCTGTCACTGAATGTGGCCAAAAATTTAACAGAAAATTGAATCACATGAAATAAAACAGTGGCTGGAAGGCTACAATAAAGTTCAAGACTGATGCGTGCTACCACAGTGAACTGGACAAACACATACAGTAATTGCCCTTTTCAGCATGAGCTATCTTGTGGGAACTAGTGCAATATCAAAGAAACTTGTTTGTTCTGCTGTGAGCATTAGAATAACTATACTTACTAAATAGTTTAAATCCTACTACTACCCACAGAAACACAAGAGAGGTTGAGAGAAAATCCTCCTACTTTTCATAGTTCATTATGCTTACTATTTTCTTTCCTTTTTATACTATGCTGTACTCTTAAAAATAGTACAATTTAAAGTTTTAACTTTAAATTGTAAAAAACTGAACAAGGTACATGAAAATATCCTTCTTTTTACGACACTCATTCCATAATGGGAGAATATGCTGTAAGATATGGAGAATTCCCAAAGTTTCTTTTTGGAGAATGTGAAAAGTAAATCAAAAACAATAATTCACAACAAATTCTACAAACTGTTTGCATCTGATGAAAAATATAAACAAATTCTTGGGATTTATAAGGTGCCCAACAATGTGTATTTAGGTAAAAATACAGTATGAATACAGTACTTAGCCTCCGTAGCTGAATGGTCAGGAGCGGGAGTGGAGTAGCACACGCTCTTTGGGTAGACCGGGGTTCTAGCCCTTGACTGCTGAATATGGTCGATCTGCCAACCCGCACTGGACCAGCGTGGCAGATTATGATAATGGCTGCACTTTACCTTTTTTTTTTTTTTTTTTTACTTGGTGCATGAGCTGCCTTAAAATTTTAAACTTTTTTTTTGTCTGTGTTTGTGTGTGTGTGCTTTAAAGGTCAACCTATATGACAGAGAGTATAAGGTATAAAGAATTTTATTAAGGAAGGTAGAATAGTTATAGAAGCTACCTATTGAAATAAAAAGTTCAGAAGGCAAAGGGATAAATAGTGATCCTTCCAGCACATATACGTATGAAAATTGTAAACTGCCTGAAATGGAAGCCTACATAGTAGTAGTCAAGAAATAATCATTTCAAAAAAAAAAAAAAGAAAAAAATCATACTTACATCAGCATCATCTACAAGAATTGGAGAATTTGATCTATTTCTAAGGGCTATATGAAGTACTGCCCTGCCTTCAGTAAAATTTATCTTTTCTCCTCTAAACATCGCATCTCGAGCTTTTTCTACTTGCCTTGATTTTGCCTATTTGAGAAGACAAATGTTAAGAAAGCTGTTGCATTCCACAAATCAAAATAATACAAATAAATATATTTAAACAGAAGAAAAAAAAAAAAAAACATTCTGTACTACTAAATAATACAATCATTTTTCAATCAAAACCAGCGACATTTTCTCAGATTATATTTGTGGGCCTCTTACGGCAGTATAGCTGCTTCACACTTCTCATCTATGAGAAAGTTTTAGGTTTGATTCCTACTATAGATGAAGAACATTTTGATTCAGATTGGCAGGTTCCATTATGATTACTTCAGTCATAGTGCATCAGTTTACATGGTCTTTATATGCATTATGTCTACAAATGTACAGACGTCATGCATACAAAAGACCATGTAAATACCTGGGATAGCTTCCCCTTCCAGATCATACATAGCCTCTACTGACTATACATCTAATTTCCTCCTGGCTAGCAGCATGACGCTTGGATTCACCAACTGTCATCCTGGACTCCCCTCATATTGAGGAGGCATAGGGTTTGAGTATCCCACTGCCTACTATTCTCCCTTTCAGACTCTATTGGTTCTGGCTGCACAGCAGACTGCTGCTTGGCCCTGCACCCCAGCCCCAGGTCAGTAAACCATAACTTGAAGATTGGACAAGCTAACCTGGTTGCCTAAGGAACTCCTGGATGCAACATCTCAAATTGGCAGGAGCAGTAACAAAAACTGCCTCTCTCGGGACACAGAAACTAACAGCTAATGTATACTATCTACTAACTAACCCAGCTGATAACTACCAGATTCATTACTATTTTCACCCCACTCCCAACCTGGAAAGACTGACTGCATAAGGGGAACAGAAAAAAACCAATCTCACATCCCCAGGAAGGGTGAGTAAGTGAGTCATTTGAGTTTTTTTTAGCCACAAACTGAGGCCAACGTGCCTAAGTCCAATAATTAAAAACAGTAATTAG